>NW_023425375.1:0-600000 GCF_014108415.1 Molossus molossus | reverse complement strand
TATAATGAACACCATCCTAATTTAATCTTTTCAAAATTTTTGTCATTAAATTTTACAGGTGCATATATTTTTAAAACTTTTTAAATATATTAACATACCCTCAAAAAGGTCTTTTATCTTTGAATTTTAACTTAAAACTTACCTCTTCTGAAAAACATTCTCTGATTAGCCCTCCACCACCGTTAAATCTGTGTACCTACTTGGTCTCATTAAATTACTATTATGTTTACTGAACAAGTTAACCAATCACTGCTTTAATAAGACATTAAGCCTCTGGGCTATCTGCAGAAAAAGTACATAATATAATCCACATAAATCCTCTCTATATTTTCATCATGCTTCAATTATAAACCATAAAATTGAAGACTAGTTGAGGTCTTGTAACAGAGAAGGGTAATAATAATTCAGAAACACTATCTATTGTATTTTATTCTACTTGTAAATGAAATAACATACATTAAGATAAAAATAAAGTCTCAAACTATATTTCAGCATTTCACATTACTTACAATTAGCTAGTACTAATTAGATTCAACCCTGTTAATGTTTTTTTTTTATTTTTTATCTTCACCCAAGGACATTTTTGCATTTATCTTCAGATGGAGCGGGAGGGATAGAGGGAGGAAGAGAGAGAGAGAGAAACATTGATATGAGAGAGACACATTGAGTGGTTGCCACCCACACGACCCCAACCGGGGCTGGGGACAAATTGCAATCGAGGTATGTGACCATAGTGGGAACCGAGCCCGCGACTCTCTGGTTCATGGGCCGATGCTCTAACCACTGAGCAAAACTGGCCAGGGCAACACTATTGATGTTTTATGTAAAAAAATTAACCAGTGAAACTTCCGGTCAAGAAGGCAAAGAGGGTCAATGCAGTACCCATCTTCTCCCATGACCACTTTATTTTATTTTTTAAAATTAATTAATTTATTTTTGTTATAGATGTTTCTCCTTTTTCCCCCACTGATTGCCACTCCCCCATCCTCCTCCCTCCTCACCCTGTCCCCAGCTTTGTTGTCCATGTCCATTGTTCATGCATACATAAATTTAAGTTCTGTGGTTTATCTCTCCCCCACCATCTCCTGTTCTGGGGATTGTCAGTCTGTACCCCACTTCCATGTCTCTGGGACTACCCCATTCCATTCCCCAGACTGTTATGTTCATTATATTCCACAAATAAGTGAGATCATATGATGCTTGTCATTCTCTGTTTGGCTTGTTTCGCTTAGGATAATACTTTTCAGGTCCCTCCATGTCGTCTCAAAATATAAAAGATCTTTCTTACAGCTGCATAGTACTCCATTGTGTATATGTACCACAGCTTTTTTATCCATTCGTCTACTGATGGACATTTCAATATGGTGTTACCTCAAAAAATTAAAAATTGAACTGCCATTTGACCCAGTGATCCCACTTCTAGGACTATACCCTAAGAAGCCTGAAACACCAATCAGAAAGAATATATGTACCCCCATGTTCATAGCAGCACTATTTACAATAGCTAAGATCTGGAAATAGCCCAAATGTCCATCAGTTGACAACTGGATAAAAGAGTTGTGGCCCTGGCCGGTTTGGCTCAGTGGTTAGAGCATTGACCTGCGGTCCAGAGAGACCCGGGTTCGGTTCCCACTAAGGGTATGTACCTCGGTTGCAGTTTGTCTTCGGCCCTGGTTGGGTCATGCGGGTGGCAGCCATTTGATGTGTCCCTTTCACGCTGATGTTTCTCTCTCTCTCTCTTCCTCTCTCTCCCCACCTCGATCTGAACAAAAAATGGAAAAATGTCCTCAGGTGAGGATAAAAAAAAAAATTAAAAAAAAAAAAAAGGATTTGTGGTACATATACACAATGACCACTTTAAAATTACAGAACAGCCATCACTGAGAACCACCTGAAGCCTAGCTGAACAGAACTAAGGATATACAGAAGAAGCCATGTGAGACTGGCATGAAAGGCAGAGACTCTGAAAAAGCTGGTCCACACCCAAGCAGGGCAATTATAAATGGGTGGTGATATCTTCACTATGCAGAGCACCACTGAGAAGTAAGGAGACCCAGCCACACACAGACTCCTCAGCCCAGGTTTCAAGGACCAGGAAAAAAAGTCCCCATATGTTCTGGCTGTGAAAACCAACAGGGATTGCAGCTGAGTGACAGGGAATGCTGCTGGAATCCCAAACTTTCCTGTTATAAAGAGCCTGCATTGTAATTAAAATGCCAAAAATTAAGTAAGAAAAAAATTTAAAAGCAGCAAGAGAAAAGCAGGTCTCATAAGAGAAAAAGACATGAGGAGACCATGTAGCACCTGGTGGTAAAAAAACAGTGGGGATTCAGTCCACCTGGGAGATCCAGACTACATCCTCACAGAGAAGAGCACTGCTATTGTTACAGCACCAGCCTGGAGAGTGCACAGCCGGACTAGGACCGCTGGTGAGGCCATACTGTTGTGCTCGGGTCCTGCAGAGGAGGGTCTGCTGGATACACCCAGCAGTGAATTTAAGGGGCCCTCTATTTTCTGGGTGAGGTCGTGCAGAAGGCAACCAGTCAATGTGTCCTTCTCATGTCCATGTTCATCTCTCTCTCTCTCCTTCCTTCCAACTCTATCTGAAGATAAATAGAAAAATATCCTCAGGTGAGGATTAAAATACACACACACACACACACACACACACACACACACAAAAGAAAGAAAAATAATAACAAAAAACAAACAATAACACACACACAAAAAACCCTCAGTTTGTGAAACTGATGGACTCAACCCTATCTATTACTTATTATTTATTCACATAATAAATCCTTTCCAGTGATAAAACTAACCATGTGGAGTCAAGTATAGCCACTTAAGCACTTAAGGAAAACTAGGTAACAATTAAAAAGCACCACATACTTTTAAAAGTAAAACAATAAGTAGAAAGAAAGTTATTTTTCTGATGGGACATCTATAACACAGTATCTTTGCACTCTAATCATAATTTTTTTTTTTAGATTTAAATTTTGTGTCTCAAAGTAGCTGACTTAAAATAAAAATGGAGACAGTTGCAGTCCTTCAGTATTTTACAAGAATTTGGTGGTTTCAATCATTATAATCTAGTGGTCAAGTCCGACTGGGTTCCAATATTGGTTCAATCCTTATTGGTTCTGTGACTTTCGGTAGGGCACTCTGACTCACTCTCCTTATCTGAAAATGGAGATAATATTCCTGTGGTTATTGTGAGGAACAAAACTCCAAGAAAAGAACTAAACAAAATAGGGTAAGTATTATAACAGATCCAGAGTTCAAAACACTGGTTATAAGGTTATTCAAGAAACTTAGTGAGGCCCTCAAGAGCATAATAAAGGACCAGTCAACAGTGCAGGATGAAATAACTGAAATAAAAAATAATTTACAGGGAAACAACAGTAGACTAGGTGAAGCCGAGAATCAAACCATCGATTTGGAATATAAGGAAGCAAAATCCATGCAACCAGTATAGCATAAAAGAAAAAGAATCCAAAATAATGAGGATAGTGTAAGGAACCTTTAGGACCACTTCAAGCGTACCAATATTCACATCATGGGGGTGCCAGAAGGAGTACCCAGAGGTCAGTTTTGCAATTTTCTCCCACTCATTTCTCTTTATCTTCTTCTGTCCTCTTAACTATCTCAAGTAAAATGTGGGTCTACTAATACCATCAAGAAGTTAACCTTTACCAAGTAACAGATTAAATCATCATCTTTTCTTTTACATTATACAATAACACTTTGAGAATATAATCAAAATAATGATAAATTACTGACAAAATAAAATTTATGCTACAAAAGAAACACAACATGTACTACAAGGGAGAATAATTTACAAAGCTGAAATGAGAATGCTGCTAACAATAAGACATTTTCCTTATCAGACACTGTGTAAAGAAGCAATTTCAATAAGTTGTACTGAATATTTGTAAACTATAATAAACTGGTTAAGAACTCAGATATAAACTGAACTCTACCTCTAACTGTTGATTTGATGTAGGGAAATTAACTCTTTGAGAATCTGTTTCCTCACATGGAAATTGAGATATTTAATAATAGGACCTATGTCAAATAGAGTTGTGAAGCTTAAGATAATGCATATTAAACACTAATCCCAATGCTTCCATATGGTAATCACTATAAACACATTAATTACTATTATTTTTAAATCCTTTTTGTCTGGGAAAGTTACATACAGGCTTCCTTCATAATGGCAATTTTCCTAAATGAAGGTGTTATACAAGATGCTCTAAAGGTCTATCAAGCTTTATGAGTTTAAGATTCTAGATGGAGATCATATTGTTCAGAGCAGTCATCCTGTCTGCAAGAATACACTTTTCCAACCCTAAGAACCATAACTGTAAGCTAATAAAACAAACGTGGATAAAATTGAGTGTTTGATTCAACTTTTACATTATATAGCTAGATTATCATTTTTTAAATTTTAGACTCCTCAGAGTAGCTGTCAAAGTTTGCAAAATTAGAAATCTGATTCCATTCCCTCTTCAAACACCACAGATTCCAAATTTTGGAGGCACTCAGCTTGGATAGAAACAGAAAATTTGAATATATAAAGGCAGACAGCTTTCTTTAATTCTATATACCTCATGGATGTGAATTACATGACTTCCAAAATGGGTGAGATGCCATTTTATTTTTTGTTTTATTTGTAGAGAGGTCAAAATCTAATCTAATCTAGTTCTTCATAATATTGTAACACTGAAAAGAAATTTAGTAGTGAAATAAGTAGAACTTAATGATTACAAATATCTACTATCCATAGATTTCAAAGATTCTATCCATGCTTCCCAAAATACCTGAGACATGGATATAAATGGAACTAAGAGTTTGATAAGAAGTGGTAAAGTACCACAATACAAAATTTGACAATGTTGTTTGGGGTTCATTAATGAAACCGTGGTTATAAAAAATTATAAAATCAAATATAATTTAATGGGTAAAAATCCTTATATCATTAATGGAGAAGACAGGAAAATTTGGTGACCTACATATTATATTACCTGGATAAGTGAACATTCAGCACTTTCATTTCTGCTGCATATCAAAAGTAACTTTCTTCAACTTCACTTAATTTGTTAATGGTTGAGGACTAGAAATAATTTACTAGATATTTTAAAATGGCAAATTCTGCTACCTGGCTGGTAGTGACAAAAATATGGAAAAGTTCTAATTATTCCATAAGTAGGGAAAACTGAAGAATTTTTAAAAAATCAATGTGAAGGTAAATTTTTATCATGGTAATGTTAGCACAGGGGAGAAAAATTAGGACATTCATTCTTTACATAGTATGTATCTTGGAGTTATACTTGTCAATTTGAATAATTTCCTTTAAATAGGTCCTGTATTCCTCAGAATCATTAGAACTAGTATTGATACTGTACTTGATTGATTTTTCACATCTGCATTTCACAGCAAAGACCTGGTTTGGTTTTCATTTGTACTCATTCACTACCAAGACCAAACAACTCAAGCAAACAAATTACCTCTGAAAATCAAATTAATAGGCTTCCAATGAATAATTGTTCACTAGGTTGTTATAAAAATTTTTCAAACATCTGAATCTTTACCAAACATGCATTGAAACAGTTCTGGACTAAGATCAAAGAGACTGAAGAAGACTGACAAATATCTTAAGTCTTCCTATAATTGTTTTCACTCTACTTCAAATGTAAGTCCTTGCAATTTCCAAACTTCTATCTAGATTTCAATTCTGGATCTGAGTTATTTATTTATTTATTTATTTTTTAATTTATTGTTTTTTTAATCCTCACCCGAGGACATTTTTCCACTTTTTGTTCAGACAGAGCGGGAGGAAGAGAGAGGAAAAGAGAGAGAGAGAAAAAAAACATTGACGTGAAAGGGACACATTGAGTGGCTGCCACCTGCACGACCCACCAGGGCCGGGGACAAACCACAACGGAGGCATGTGTCCTTAGGGGGAACCAAACCCAGGTCTTTCTGGACTGCAGGCCAATGCTCTAACTGCTGAGCCAAAACGGCCAGGGCATTTTTTATAACCCTAAATTCCTAAGAAGGAGGGGCAAAGAATAAATTAAAAAGTAAACAAAAACAAAATGTCAGACATGAAGAAAAAGATCAAGAGACCATGTCAAGTAAGAAAACTAAAAAACATAAAATGAAGTTAAGAAAACAAAACTAAAATAACCTTTGTATGCGTGATAGGATACTACCACTTATGCTGCCTGGGTTATTTCTATGAAAGAAAAATATATTTGTGAAGGATGGACCTATAAGTGTACTATTACTATGTCATATTCTTACTCAAATAAGTTTTTTTAGGTTAGAAAGTTAATAATATGGAAAAAAATTTATTTTGATCAATATTATCATTAAATAGTAAGGGTTAAAATTAAAAAAACAAAAACAAAAAAACCTACCTATGCAAAATAAGTTATACATTTATCAGCCTCATTTATACTTTGGTATTTGTAAGGTAGATATTTAAACTTAAAAAGAAATCCTTTCAGGTCACCTAAAGTTCTTGGTAGAAATGTAACATGATGTGAGAAATCTGGTTACCAGTTAAATCTGAAGTGCTTCATCCATTATGGCGACAAAGGTGGTTTTAGCAGCTATCGTTACATTCCTTTAAAATTTCAAAGTACTTTTTGGGTCCTTCCAAGATGAATGTTCTTTCTTCCTTGCTTCTCATTCTTTATTTTCTGAAGACTGTAATGCTTACTGCAAGAGAAAAAAAATTAAATAGAGCTATACTGGAGAGGTAACTAGTTTTAAAAATATTGCACTGTTTTGTTTTGTTTTTCCCTTTGGGATATTCATAATTTCACCCTCACTCAAGAATTAGAATTAGTCTTACTTATTTAAGAAGTATCTCCCTTACTTAGGTTAAACATGGACAGAGCCTCACACACTCAACAACGATCCATGTCATCACATCTAAGAAGCAAGTAACTTATAAGAATCAAATCAGCAGTGAGGCACTTAAGACTTTAAGAACATTTATCGAATGAGAAATATTAATCTCTACTTCACTTTTTACTAACATTCCAATTATAAATGTCACAACATGCTCAGCCAGTGTGGCTCAGTGATTGCGCATCAACCCATGCACCAAGAGGTCACCAGTTCGATACCTCCTCAGGGCACATGCTCAGGTTGTGGGCCAGATCACTAGTGGGGGCAGGGCATTATGCAGGAAGCGGCCAATCGATGTTCTCTCTCATCGATGTTTCTATCTCTCCCTTCCTCTCTCTAACATCAATCAATCAATCAATCAATCAATCGTCACAAGGTCCAGTTTTGATACAACCTCTGAAAAATATAAAAGTAGGTAACTCCAAATGAAAATTTTCACTAGTCACTTTGCAGTTTTACTCTATGCACAAGTATGAAATATATTTATAGTCTGGTATATAAAATGTCACCTAAATTGAATTAATAAATTTCTATCGATTTTTTATTCTTGGGCACCAAGTATATGTACATTCAAACCGGCCCAATCCCTAATTTGTTTAACAAAGACAAGGAAAATAAATGGAAGAGTTAAGTAGAAAGCAAAATATAACTGTGATTATTTTTAAATGATTTCTGATTGTTGTATAAATTGTAAGACAACAGAAAAGCATTTAATTAAGGAAGTTTTTGTTTGTGCACCATCAAACAATACCTAACTCCAATACAGCTGGGTTATTCATGACGAAAACAACAGCCAATGTTCTTAGAGTGCTTATATCATCAATTCATGTGGTACATAACAATGTTAAGCAGCACACAGGAGAAACATTACCAAGAATAGACATATATCACTAAAAAATAGATGAAATTATGATGCCCAGGATAACATACACTATGGGAAAATAGTTTCCATTATAAGATAAGGCTTTAAAGAAAGAAAATGCAATTTATTCCAATTACATTTTAAAATTTGAATATGAAAAATAGAACTATGGGTATACAAATATGGGTAACCTAGAAAAGTACAGTTAAAAAAGTGATTTCCCAAGCATAGGTATTTGGCTATTTGTAAAATTGAAATGAGGACCCAGACCTACTCTCTCCTAATGCAGTGTTTTACTATCCTCCTGTAATCAATCCTGCATTTGTTCCTCTCAGGCTCCCAAATGGTTTTTTCAAATATTTTATTCTTGGACTTGTAAGTATTCAATCACAATACAGCCACTGAAAAATTACCCAACTATGTAAAAGATGAAGAGACATAAACAGTGTTTAATTAAACATTCACATTTTAATTGTGTCATTTGTAGACAGGATATAATTGAATCTTATATTATTTTTCCAGTCTGAAAATCCCCGACTCCTAATTGCAGAGTTTAAGCCCATCAATATGTAATTATCGAAATTATCTGAATTCATAACTACCATTTTGCAGTTTGCTTTCTAATTCTATTGTTTTTGCTGCTTTTGTTTTGTTCCTGTTCTGTTTTTTCCTGCCTTAATTTCAGTTAGTCAAATATTTTTAAATTTTTTTTATTTTCCTTTACTGCTTCCATTCTAAGGATTATAATATGCATACTCATATTATTCCAGTCCACTTAAAGTTAATATTAAACATCATGTAAAACATTAAGAACCTTGCAATGGTATAATTCCATTTTCTACAACATCCTTTTTGCTAATGTTATATATCTCTATGTGTATTATAACACTCCATAATAAAGGGATTGAACTTATGTTTTAAGAAGTCAGCTTTCTATTAAAGAAAGTAACGGGGGGGGGGGGATAAATGTTTTATATATTTATCTTCTTGGTGGTTTACATTTATTCCTGTAGAACCGAGATTCCATTTGATATCACTGTTCTTCAGCTTAAATACATTTGTTTATTATTTCTTATACTACAGGACTGTTGACAGTGAATTATCTGTTTTTGTTTATAAAAAATTGTTATTTTACCTTCATTTTAAAATATTTTCATTAAATATAGAATTCTGAGTTGAAAGGTGTATTTTGTTTTTCTTACACTTTGGAAGAAATCATTCTATACATTTTTTTACTTCCATTATTCTGACAAGCAGCTGTCATTAATAGTATTGTTACCCGATACAAATACTATACAATGCAATAGTATTGTTCTGTTTTCTGGCTGTTTTTAAGATTTTCTCTTTGTTTTTCAGGAGGACATGTCGGGATTTGGTTTTCTTTGTATTTATTCTTCTTGTCATTCAATGAACTTCTTGGCTCTATAAGTTATTTTTTGCTAAATTTGAGAAGTTTTCAACCATTACTTCTTTTTTTTAAATATTTTTTTCTTTATTGATTTTAGAGAGAGAGGAAGAGAGAGAGAGATAGAAACATCGATGAGAGAACATCGATTGGCCTGGCCACCTTCTGCATGCCCCCCACTAGGGATCAGGCCCACAATCTGGGCATGTGCCCTGACTGGGAACTGAATTGGAGACTTCTTGGTGCATGGGTGGATGCTCAACCAGTGAGCCAAACTGGCTGGGCAGTCATTGTTTCTTTAAAAACATTTTTCTGTACCATTTTCACTCTGACATTCAATATACATGTTTGACTCCTTCCCAATGAGATTCTTTTATAAAATTATTTTTTTCTTTTTGTTCTTCAAGTAGGATAGTTCTACTGATCTGTCAGAGAGTTTGCCTGCCCCTTCTTTTGTCATCTCTCATTTGATATTAGGTCTAGCCAATGAATTTTTCATTTTAGGTTTTATATTTGCAGTTCTACATTCTCTTGTTCTTTTTTAAAAAGTTTTTAGTTGTCTCTATAGACACAGTCTATATTTTCTATAGGCAATATTTGCCTCTTTTTTTTTATCCTCACTCAAGGACACCTTTGCATTTATCTTCAGATAGAGCGAGAAGGGAAGAGAGAGGAAAACATCGACGTGAGAGACACATCGGCATAGCAAATATTTCTACAAATTGTGCACTAGACATAGTTTAACTAAATCCATCCTGACAACCCACACAACCCCAACCAGGGCTGGGGATGAACTGCAAGGGAGGTATGTGCCCCCAGCGGGAACCGAACCCGGCACTCTTCGGTCCGCAGGCAGACGTTCCGACCACTGAGCCAAACCGGCCAGGGCTTTCTTCTTTCTTCAGATGATAATTTGTTATTACATACTGGACAAAATGAATAATATGCTATCAAAACTCTACTTTATCTTCCTTTGTAGTGTGTTGATTTTTCTTCTAATAGGCAGTTAAATACCAGCTGATAATCTTGAACTTGTGGATACATGGCTTTATACTTTGTTAGGGAGGATATGTTTCAGCTTTTCCCTTAGTCTGAAAATAAATCCCTTAGGCTCTGAAGAGCCTTTACTTCTAAGACAGTATCCTTCTGAGATTTCAACAGAAACCCTAATGTGTTTGGTAGGACTCAAACTCCAAATGTGATCAGAAATGCTGCCTCAACAACTTCCCATGTCAACTCTTAGTTTCCATTAGACTTTATGGAGTCTCCTCTACACATGTACACTTAGGGATCAGCCTGAAAATTGAAAAGAATACATGTGCACATTGTGAGGTTACATACTCGATGCCTCTCTCCTTCCTAGGGATTTTCGCCACTAAATTCCAGAACAAATGTCATGAATTGAATAGGGTTGTGGATTATACAGTAGTAACCTATCACTGTTGAATTCCTGACTGTGATTATTTTATTCAGGTTATGTGAAAGAACATTACTGTTTGTAGGAAATGTACTCTAAAGTATTCAGTAACTTACTCTAAAAAATTATCTGAACTAGTCAGAAAAAACTCAGTGTATCAACAGACCTTATGAGATTTTCAAAATGCCCTCTGTGGAAATCGAATATAAAGATTTGAAGAAAAAGTAGTTAAGAGGTGAAATAAATTTGTGTAAATATACTTATTGTATCCCATCTTGATGATTCATAATACATGTTAACATATCAAATATTTCTACAAATTGTGCATTAGACATAGTTTAACTAAATCCATCCTGACAACCACATAAAAATTAGATACTCAGAACCTACTATATGAAAAGCAATGTAATAAGTAGTAGGGATAAAGAAAAAATAAGAATGGTAACATTTCTCCTCTCAGACAGATCACAATGTAGTACAGAAAGAGACAAATATGTAAACAAACTGTCAGATAATCATAAAAGCTTTGAGGAAAATAAAATTGGGTGTTAAATATTAAGAGGGTGGAGAAGCCGCTCTCATTTTATTATTATGTTAAATAATTTTCCATTACAGTTGACACTCAATATTACTTTAATTAATTTCAGGTACACAGCATAGTGGTTAGACATTTATATAATTTATTTGTGATTCCCCCAGAAAGTCTAGCACACACTGACACCATACATAGTAATCGCAATATTATTTTTTTAAATATGATTTTACTGATTTGAGAAGAAGAAGGGACAGGAAGACATTAATAAGAGAGAAACATCAATCAGCTGCCTCCTGCACACCCAATACTGGGGATACAGCCTGCAACAAGATCATTGTGCCCTGAACGGGTGACCTCTTTGTGCATGGGTCAATGCTCAAACAGTGAGCCACACTGGCCAGTCTTTGTTACATTATTGAATATATTATCTATGTTATACTTAACATTCCATGACATTTTTAACTACCAATTTGTAATTCATAATCCCTTCACCTTTCATCCCAGCCCTCCAAGCTACCTGCCATCTGGCTGGCAAACCTCAGTTTGTCCTCTGTAGCTATAACTTTGTTTCTTTTTTCTTTTTTCATTTAATTTGTTCTTTAGATTCCACAAATAAGTGAAATCATACGTATTTATCTTTCTCTGATTTATTTCACTCAGCATAATACCATCTAGGTCCATCCATATCAGCACAGATGGTAAGATTTTGTTCTTTTTTATGACCAAGTAATATTCCATTGTATAATACCATTTGTTCTATGATAGGCACTTGAACTACTTCTATACTTGGCCATTGTAAATAATGCTGCAATGGCCCTGGCCAGTTTGGCTCAGCGGTTAGAGCGTCAGCCCACGGACTGGAGAGTCCCGGGTTTGGTTCTTGCTAGGGGCATGTACCTTGGTTGGGGTTTGTCCCCGGCCCCAGTCGGGGTCATGTGGGTGGCAACCGCTTGACGTGTCTCTCTCACATTGATGTTTCTCTCTCTCTCTTCCTCCCTCTCTGTCTGAAGATGAATGCAAAAAATGTCCTCAGGTGAGGATAAAAAAATAAATAAATAAATAAATAACACTGCAATGAACATAAGGATGCATATATCTTTTGAAATTAATGTTCTGGATTTCTTTGGTTAAATACCCAGAAGTGGGATTGCTGGATATAAGGTAGTTCTGTTTTTAGGTGTTTTTTGAGGAACCTCCATATTGTTTACTATAATGGCTGCACCAATTTGCAATCCCACAAACAGTGCAGGAGGGAGGGTTCCCTTTTGGAGATGCCATTTTAGATAGTGCGTCAAGGCCCTCTGAGGAAATGATGTTCAATATGAACAATTCTTCAGACACAGAACATACATATTGCAAGACAGGAATGAGAGTATAATACTCATGAAAAAAATATTCTAAATTATTTAGAAAATGAAATAAGAATTAGGAAAAGTGGCTGGAAGGTAAAGCATTATGCTGGCCGTACCACTTGGAAGGAGGAATTGGCAAGGAATAAACATTACAGGCCTAAAACAAGTAAAATGTTTTAGAATCTCATTCCAGGGGGATTCATAATAGTTTGACAAATAAGATGCTTTCTGGAAAAACTGGATTTAGAAAAGGAAAAATTTGTCTCCTCCATGATCACCCTCAATTTGTGTTGGAGTGAATTGGGTCACTGTGGCTACTACTGATTGATAAAAATAGAGTTATGTGGCCCAATAAGAAAAAGAAAAGACTTGTGCTGGCCTATAGGATGAGAAAAGCAGATGGCTACAGAGTAGCTGGAGGCTCACAGAAATACAAAGAATTATAAGAAAATACCATGAAAAATTGTATGTCAACATACTGGACAACCTAGGAGAAATGGAAAATTCCTAGAAACATATAATCTTCTAAACAAAGCTCAATCAGAAAGAATCAGAAATCAGTAATGACTAATGAAATTGAAATAGATCCAGAAACATGAATATATGAAACAGACTGACAGATCTCAGAGGAGAGGTGGGCTAGGGCTGGGGGTGAAGGAGCTGCAAGAGATTAACCAAAGAACATATATGCAGAGCCCATAGGCACAGAAAATACATAGTGTGATAAGGTCTGGGGTAGGTCAGCAGTGGGTAGAAGGGGCAAAAGGGTGGAAAACGAGGAACATCAGTAATACTATCAACAATAAAAATAAAAAAAAAGAAAGAAAGAAAAATTAGTGAAAAAGGTCTTCAATAAAACACCACTCAGAAATATGTAAAAACTGGCCAGATTTTAAACTTATTTATTAATTCCTACGTAATGACAATAATGACATAAGTTTTTTTCAATTTTAACTTTTTTCTTAACTATGAAAATTCTCTTTAAGTGCTGACTTTCCAGTAACAATTCTTAGTTTCATTATACATTTGATAGTAAAGGTTCTGTCTCTGAATGTAAAATGTACCAGTGTTGAAAAATATATCATGAAGACATGCACGCTGGAAAAGTACTCCCTTTTTTTTTTCTTTTGGTACGTGCCCCTAGCGGGAACCAAACCCGGGACTCTCTAGTCCGCAGGCCAACGCTCCAACAGCTGGGCCAAACCTGCCAGGGCCCTTATCTTTTTAAAATCCTTACCCGAGTATATGTTTTTACTGATTTTAGAGAGAAAGGAAAGGAAACAGAAACATTCATCGGCTGCCTCTTGTATACACGCCAACCTGTGAATGAACCTGCAACCTAGGTATCAAACCTTGTCTGGGAATCAAACCTGTAGCTTTTTGACGTACAGGATGATGCTCCAACCAAGTGAGCCACCCAGCGAGGGCAGTACTCCCTTTTCTACACACTCACTGATACAATAGCACCATCTACCTAAAGCAGAGTCTTATCCTCTTGATATTCCATGGCACTCAATTTTGCCTAGTTACAAAAACTTAAATTATATACTTGATGAAAAAAAAGTACAATTATGATTATAGAATATGAACTACATAATCATTCTTCTGAAGTATGACTTGAATTAACTATATGGACGTAAAAGCAAATAAAATCATAGACTTTATACCTCAGCACTGCTGTAGATATTAGAAAAATTCAGAGCATTCTAAGAGGAACCTACTGCATGCTAAGCTACATTAGGTAAAGAGAATATACTTTTAGTTCTAACTGGTTATGTGTAAGACATTATATAAGCAAAGGTAATGAAGAAAAGAGTAATCTCACATTGTGAACTAAGAAGAAGTATCTCTAGATATGGTAAGTGGGGACAGCATGAAGTTAAATATGATGTAACATTTGGGGACTTGTTTTTTACATGAGTACCAGGGCAATATCATCACGAGCTAACTAAATTTAGGGTACAGATATATGTGCTAAATTTTGGAACATTAATAATACAGGCATACTGAAATAAAATAGGATAGATGAAATTTAACCTTGTGTAATTAAAAAGAAATAAAGTACCAATTTGGATGTAAGCTAAATTAGATATTAGCCCTAATTCACCACTGGCTGAGGAGCCTCTGATACAACCTTTGATATTATAAAATCTGTCCAAGCACTACAAGCCTGGTATTGTGTGATCTTATTTACTGTGCTATATCTTTTAATAGTACGAAATAGTTCAGATAAAAATATCACTTAGAATAAAATACAACAGTTCACTAGGAAATTTAATACTTACTTGAGAGTCTGTTAACCATATAGAGCATAAATTGGCAAACTATAACACATGAACCAAATCCAACCAGCCACCTATTTATGTATAGTTTGCAAGGTAAGAATTGTTTTTCTATTATGAAACAATTAGAAAAATAGATCAAAAGAAAAATAATATTGTATTGCAGTCAAGATGGCAGAGCTGGTAAACATGGTACTGGCAACTTCCCACAACCACATGAAAATAACAACTAAACTGCAGAACTACTAGCATTGAGAATTGCCTGAAATCTAGCTGAACAGAAGTCCTATAAATATGGATAAACAGAAGTCACCTCGAGATTGGCGGGAAGGACAGAGACATGGAACAGGCTTGTCCCACAACCATGTATAGTGGTAAAACATCAAAAGGGTTATCTCAGCTGCAACCCCCTGAGGATTGACGGGTCTAAGCACCACATTAGGCTCCTTAGCCCAGGGTTCCAGTGTGGGAAAGAGAAGCCCCCATAACTTCTAGCTGTGACAACTAGCCAAGACTATGACTGAGACAGAAGACTGCTGGAGCCACAACTGTTCCTCTTAAACGGCCCATACACAGACTTACTCAAACTCATTTGCTCTGAGCTCTAGCACTGGACCAGCAGTTCAAAAGGCTGCCAAGGACATAGGGGGATGGAAATGAATGTGGGTTTGGGGGCAAGGGACAAAGGGGCAACTTTATTCCAGACCCATGTACTGGCAGAAACCATTTTCCCTTTGCTGAGCCCTTATCAAAAAACACTGACGACTACATATAACAGTCTCCATCAACCTGGCTCACACTGTTCACCTCACCCTGGTGACTCCCTGAGACCCCATCACATCAACGTACAGGCCCATCCAAGCCACTTCTAGTGGCATCTCCATACAAATAACCTATCAGGGCTTATGTTAAGAACTTTCCTAAATTCTCTCAAAGTTTAACAAACCCTTAACACATAGCCCATATCTGTTTTTAAGTGACCCCAGACCCAGCACTAGCAATAGCTGACCACAGTTCAAATCTTAGCCTCTCCTGGGAATCCCCAAGACCAGAACAAATGGAAGGCATCTACATCAATTTGTACTTCATGCTGGGTGGTGCTGGCCAAAACACAGGCAACAGCTGACGTTGCCATACACCTCCTGGGAGGCCCCAGAGCCAGCACACCAGTGGTAAGTTCATACCACACTGGAGCACCAGCCAATTACCTCCATAATCAACAAACTTAAGGGATGAACTCAGTGAGAACCAGAGACACAAAAAAGGAAGCAAATCATGCTCTGTGGGGTAGGCCCCTGCATAGCAGGTCCTCCATTGTAGTCATGGCATCCTCACAACCAATGGACCTGGGGGTAAATCCCTCCCACTGACATGCACAGAGCAATCAAAGTTCAACTACAACAGAAGGATAAACACTGCCCACATGGGAGAATGCACTGCAGTGCCTGGCTCTGGAAACCAAGGAGGTTGCTGCAGTGGATCCTACAGAACACACTAAATAAGGCCATCTTACCAAGACTGGGAGACACAGAAGATCTACCAAGTACATAGAAATGAACACAGAGAGGCAGTCATAATGAGACAAAGAAACATGTCCCAAATAAAACAACAGCACCAAACTCATGGGGGGAAAAAAAAAACACAAATAAAATGGAAGCAAGCAAACTACCAGCTATACAGTTCAAAACACTAATTATAGGATGTTCAAGAAACTTGGGAAAACCTCAGCAGTATAAAAATAAACTAGAAACCATATAAAAGAACCAGATACAAATGAATAATGTAATAATTAAATGAATAATATGCAGCAAGGAATCAACAGCAGACTAGATGAAGCAGAGGATCAAATCAGCGATTTTGAAGACAAGGTAGCAGGAAACACCCAATCAGATCAGCAAAAAGAAAAACTTAAAGAATTTTAATAAGGATTGTTTAATGAACCTCTGGGACTATCAAGCATAACAACATCCACATCTGGAATGTAACAGAAGAGAGAGAGAGCAAGGAATTGAGAACCTATTTGAAGAAATAATGACTAAAAAATTACCTAACCTGATGAAGGAAAGAGACACACATTCCAGAAAATGCAAGGAGTTCCAAAGAAAAAGAACGTAAATAGGCCCACACAAAGACACATCATAATTAAAATGTCACAGGTTAAAGACAGAGAGAAAATCTTAAAAGCAGAAAGAGAAAGACAGTTACAAGGCAGCTTCTAGTACAGTGTCAGCTGGTTTCTCAACAGAAACTTTGCAGGCCAGAGAGACTGGCCCCCCAAATTCCAAGTGAGTGGATGCTGGCAGGCAGGACTAGAGGAAGGGGGAGTGTGTGAGAGAGTGAGTGAGTGTGTAAGAGTGTGAGTAGACGTGAAGGTGGACGACCAAACCCGAGAAGTGCAGAGATGCAGAGCAGAAAATTCCTGTGCTGTGGACAGGAGAAGCTGGCTACCACGGTAAGCGACTTTTCAGGGCCCTTCTCTATGCGCCTCAGGGAGGTCCCACCATTTTGGAAGATTCCGGGCCTTCCCTGGGAGAAGCCACTGGGAGCGGCTAGGGCCTAGCAACCTGAGCCCACCAGCATACCTGGCATCATGGGACCAGTGGACACTCTGTGTCAACACACACCGGTGCAGTAGTGGAGCTCCGAAGGTGCTGTTCACATAAGCCACAGACAGACCAGAGCCGAGCACCACCCCCCAAAGTAGTGGCCCGATCAGAATCTAGATATACCCCCAGCAACAGAGGCTGGGGAGCAGACAACCATGCCCAGGCAACAAAAGCAGCTGAGACCCATCCCTAAAAACTACAGCAAAAGCTGAGCAGGAGTTGAGCCCGACTGGGCAGCAGCACTCCCCAGTAGCCAACTGTGGGACCTGGGGCTCCACAGAGGCCTGAGCAGTCCTGTAGCTTACAAGAGCAGTGGGAAGCCTGAGCCCGAGAGAGACAGGTGCAATCCAGCTGCCTGCTCTTGGGAATTGCAGGGTGCAGGGGCACCAGAGAGGTCTGTGCGACCCAGTAGAGACTGTGCGATCTAGTTAACCCCAGGACCTGTGGGGTGCTGAAGCACCAGAGAGGCCTGTGCCACCCAGGAGGGACTGTGCCATCTAGTTAACCACGGAACCTGCGGGGTACTGAAGCACCAGAAAGGCCTGTGCAACCCAGCAGCCCATAACATAGGCATAGAACAATGTCCCCAAAGGGATTGTGCAATAAGTTACCCAGGGGACCTGCAGGGTGCGGGAGCACCAGAGAGGCCTATGAGACCCAGCTACGTAAAAGATAGGCCTAGAGTATGTGAAAATGGAGGTGGAGTGAATAGAAGCTACGCAGACGATCTCCCAGGACCAGATGGGAATTACAACTAAAATAAAGACGAATCCTCGAAAAAAAGCAACAGAAAAGCAGCAGGACAAGACCATATAACCAGGGACATTGATAGAATCTGTGGAGGTGTGAGAGGGTGGTGGGTTAGGAGCCCACGGACAGCAACAGTCTTAGCTGTGAGCAGCGCACTTGGGGAATAAAGACCAAGCCCATTCCACAGCCCAGAGAGCTTGACAGAGGGCTAAAATAACCACAGCAACTCACCTGGAAGCTACCGCAGAGGGAGGGCAGACTGAGCTGGAATTCTGTGAGGACACCCGGGATTTGGAGGGCACTCACAATTTTTGCTGAGTTGCAGCAACAAGGGACGGTGGCCAGTACACTCCTACCCAGAGCTGTGGGAAAAAGCAGCAATCCCCCTGACCTCCCACCTTGGAGATTTAGCATTTCCTAGGTGAGGCAAAGAAATGCAAATTGAGGCTCAGTAATAACCAGGATCTATGCCACCCTCTGTAAATCCTCTTCTGCAGAATACCAGGGCTACATTCCAAGGCACTGACTAACTGAGACTACTAGCCACCAGGAAAAAGGTAGAGGATAACTGAACCCTTCCTGGGCTTGCAAATCTACCCCGGAAAGTAAGACTTGCCAGTGGTGTTTAACATGGACCCAACCACGCTCATCCAAACCCAGTAAAGGGAGCCACAAACAGCAGAACACCAACACCAACAGGGAAAATTGGGCAGGCTCCAAAACCCACTGAGATAGCAAAAATGGTGATACAAAGAAACAAATCACAAATGAACAAACAAGAGACCTCTACCGAAGATGATATCAATGAAATGCAGTTAATCAAATTATCAGAGGTAGAGTTCAGAGCCATGATCTTGAGGAAGCTCAATAGCATGAGTACGTACATCAACACCATGAGTAAAGAAATAGAAACATTGAAAACCAACCAAGTGGAAATGAAGAATAACAGCAGAAATAAACAACACATTGGAAGGACTAACCAGCAGAGTAGAGGAAGCTTAGGACCGGATCATTGAAATAGAACACAGGGTAGAAAAAATTCAACCAATCAGAAAATGAAAATAAAAAAACAAAAAACAGAAAGACAGCTTAAGAGAACTGTGGCAATATTGGAAACATAATAATATCTGCATCATAGAAGTCCCTTCAAAGGAAAAAATAGACAAGGGTTAGAGAATATATTATGAGAAAGTGACAGAAAACATTCCTAAATTGGTGAAGGAAGAATGCATTAAAGTTCAAGAAGCACTCAGAGCCCCAAGTAAGAAGAACTCAAACAGGCCCACACCAAGATACATAGTATTTAAACCACCAAAAATTAAAGGCAAAGAGAGAATTCTAAAAGCAGCAAGAAATAAACAACAGGTTACCTATAAAGAAATTCCCATAAGGCTCTCAGCTGACTTCTCCACAAAAACACTACAGGCCAGAAAGGAGTAGCATGAAGTAACCAAGATCTTAAAAAACAAGAATCTAAATGCAAAACTACTCTATCCAGCAAGGCTATCATTCAAAATAGAAGGTCAAATAAAGAGCTTTCCAGACAAAAAAAGGCTAAGGGAATATATTAACACCAAACCAGCACTGCAAGATATACTAAAAAAACGGCTGTAATTAGTGAAAGAAATGGGAAAATAAATATAACCACACTTAAAAAAATATGGCAATAAATAAGTATATATCAATTATCACCTTAAATGTGAATGGTTTGAATGCTCCGATAAAAAGACACAGAGTAGTTGACTGGATAAGAAAGCATGATCATATATAAGTAGTTTACAAGAAACCCACCTCACAACAAAAGACTCACATAGGCTGAAATTGAAGGGATGGAAAAAAATCTTTAAAACAAAGGAAAAGCAAAAAATGCTGGGGTAGCAATACTCATATCTGATAAAGTAGATATCAAAATGAAGGCCATAACTAGAGACAAAGAAGGCCACTACATAATATTGAAAGAATCTATACGACAGGAAGATATAATCTTCGTAAACATTTATGCACCCAATTTAGGAGCACCAACAAATATTAAAAATCTTTTGGAGGACTTCAAAGGAGAAATCAAGAATAATACAATCATAGCAGGAGACTTCAATAACCTACTCACATCACTGGATAGATCTTCTAGACAAAAAATCAACAAGGAAACACAGACTCTAAATGAACCATAGATCAAATGGATTTAATAGATATCTACAGAGAATTACACCCTAAAACCGCAGAATTCACATTCTTCTCAAGTGCACATGACACATTCCCAAAGATAAACCACATGTTAGGGCACAAACTAAGTCTCTACAAGTTCAAGAAGACTGAAATCATGTCAAGCATTTTCTCAGATCACAATGGTATGAAACTAGAAATCAATTAAAACAAAAACATGCAAAGACATTTCAAAACATGGAGGCTAAATAGCATGTTATTAAACAATGAATGGGTTACCAAGGAGATCAGAAAGAAATTAAAAACTTCCTGGAAACCAGTGAAAATGAACACACAATAACACAAAATCTTTGGGATGCAGCAAAAGTAATTCTGAGAGGGAAGTTCATAGCACTACAAGCCTATATCAAGCAGCAAGAAAAATTTCTAATACACTATCTAACCCCACAACTTAAAGAACTAGAAAGCAAACAAAAAGAAAACCCCAGAGCAAGTACAAGGAAGGAAATAGTAAAGATCAGAGTAGAAATATATAACATGGAGACCAAAAAAAAAAAAAAATTAAAAGGAACAATGAAACAAAGAGCTGGTTCTTTAAAAAGATAAACAATATTGATGGACCCTTAGCTAGACTCACCAAGAAACACAGTGAGACCCCAAATACAAAAAATCAGAAATAAAAGGGGAGAAGTAAAAACTGACACCACAGAAATACAAAGATCGTTAACGGCTACTATGAACAATTATAAGGCAACAAATTTGCCAATCTAAGAGAAATGGACAAATTTCTAGAAATGCATAGTCTCCCAAACCTAGACCAGGAAGAGATAGAAAACTTGAAAAGACCAATAACAACAAAAGAAATTGAAGATGTAATCAAGACTTTCCCAGCAAACAAAAGCCCAGGCCTGGATGGCTTCACGGGGAATTTTACCGAACATTCAAAGAAGAACTCATATCCTTTCTCAAACTATTTAAAAAAATTCAAAAAGGAGGAATACTTCCCAACTTGTTTTATGAGGCCAATATTATTCTAATTCCAAAACCAGAAAAAGACAATACAAAAAAAGAAAACTACAGACCAATATCCCTGATGAACACAGATGCCAAAATCCTGAACAAAATACAGTACTAGCAAATCGAATCCAGAAATAAATCAAAAAAATTGTTCACATGACCAAGCGGGATTCATCGCAGGGATGCAAGGCTGGTACAATATTTGCAAATCAATAAATGTGATACGCCACAGAAAAAAAAAATGAAAGAAAAAAATCATATGATCATATCAATTCATGCTAAAAAAAATACTCGACAAAATCCAGCACCCATTTACCATAAAACTGCTCAGCAAGGTGAGAATAGAGGGATCATATCTCGACATAATAATAGCCATATATGAAAAACCTACTGCCAACATCATAGTCAATGGGGAAAAATTAAAAGCATTTCTCTTAAGAACAGGAACAAGACAAGAATGCCCACTTTCACAAATCTTGTTTAACATAGTACTGGATGTCTTAGCCACAGCAATCAGACAGGAAGGAAAAATAAAAGGGATCAAAAGTGGAAAGGAGGAAGTAAAACTATCATTATTCACAGATGACATGATACTATATACAAAAAACCCTGAAGACTCCATCAAAAATTTGCTAGACTTCGGACGGAAAAATGGCGACAGAGTGAACGGAAGCTACACAGACCGTCTCCCAGAACCAAACTGGAATTACAACAATAACACAGACAAATTGATGGGAAAAAGCAACAGAAAAGCAGCTTGCAAGGACCATATAATGAGGGACACTGACTCCATCCTGGTAGGCTTGAGAAGGCGCGAGACAGGGGCTGGGAGCCCATGGTCCACAGCTCGGCAGCGGACTCAGCTGTGAGCAGCGCCCTGGGGTTACACTCCCAAGCAGCTCCACCGCACAGAGCCGGAACAGAGGCTAAAACAGCCACAGCCACAGCCACTCACCTTGGGCTCCAGCAGAGGGAGGGCAGACTGGACTGGAACTGTGTTGGGACACTAGGGATTTGGAGGACACTCAGAGCTTTTGCTGAGTGAAAGCCACGCAGGACTGTGGGCATATTGCTCCTTCCCAAGGCTCTGAGGAGAGGCAGCCAGCTCCTACCTGGTAGAACCAACCCCACCCTGTGGGCCATTGAAGTGCTAATTGAAGTTCATTAACAACCAGCATCTGCTCTACCCTTGGGAAATCCCCTTGTGCTGAGCACCTGAGGGAGCTTTTCAATCAAGAGACAAGCCAAAACTCATCATGTAACCTTGACTGCTAGCCTCCAGGCAAAAAGATAGAGGATAACAGTACCTTTCCTGGGCTGGCAACTTTAACCACGAAACTGAGACTTGACTGTGGTGTTTAACGTGAGGCCTTCCTCACTAATCTAAACACGAGAGAGGGAGCCACAAACAGCAGAACACCAACACCCACAGGGAAAACTTGACAGGCTCCAAAGCCCACTGTGATACCCAAAATGGTGAAACATTGAAACAGAAGCCCAATGAAAGAGCAAGAGACCTCCACTGAAGATGAGATTAATGTGGAGCAATTAGGCATGATAACAGAGCTATGATCTTGAGGAAGCTGAACAGCATGAGTAAGGACATAGAGACACTGAAAATAAGCCAATTGGAAATTAAAAACAATCAAGAAGAGATAAAAAATGACATACCAGAAATGAAAAACACATAGGAAGGTATAAAAAACAGAGTAGAGGAAGCTGAGGACAGGATAAGTGAACTAGAAGACAGGGTAGAAAAAATCAACCAATCAGAAAAAAAAAGGAAAAAACTATGAAAAAACAGGAAGACAGCTTAAGAGAACTATGGGACAAATGGAAACGTAATAATATACGCAATATAGGAGTCCCCGAAGGAGAAGAAAATGAGCAAGAGATAGAGAATACATATTCAAAAAAATAGTGACAGAAAACTTCCCTAATTTGGTGAAGGAAGAAAGCATTCAAGTTCAAGAAGCACAGAAGCCCCAAGTAAGAACAACCCAAAGAGGCCCACACCAAGACACATAGTAATTAAAATGCCACAAATTAAAGACAAAGAGAGAATCCTAAAAGCAGCAAGAGATAAGCAACAAGTTACCTACAAAGGAAACCCCATAAGGCTCTCAGCTAACTTCTCACAAGAAACACTACAGGCCAGAAGGGAATGGCATGAAGTAATAAAAAACAAGAATCTGAATCCAAGACTACTCTACCCAGCAAGGCTATCATTCAAAATTGAATATCAAATAAAGAGTTTCCCAAACAAAAAAAGGCTAAGGGAATGCATTAGTACCAAACCAGCACTGCAAGAAATGTTAAAAGCCCTGCTGTAATTACTAGGAGAAATGGGAAGAAAAATAGAACCACACTAAAAAAAATAGCAATAAATAAGTACATATCAATAATCACCTTAAACGTAAATGGATTGAATGCTCCCATAAAAAGACACAGAGTAGCTGATTGGATAAGAATGCATGACTCATCTATATGTTGTTTAAAAGAAACCCACCTCACAACTAAAGACTCACATAAGTTGAAAGTGAAGGGATGGAAAAAAATTTTCCACGCAAATGGAAAGCAAAAAAAAGCTGGGGTAGCAATTCTCATTACTGATAAAATAGATTTCAAAATGAAGGCTATAACTAGAGAAAAAGAAGGCCACTACATAATATGGAAAGGATATCCAACAGGAAGATATAACCTTGATAAACATATATGCAACTAATATAGGAGCACCAAAATATACTAAAAATTTTCTGGAGGACTTCACAGGACAAATCGACAACAATACAATCATAGCAGGGGACTTCAACACCCCATTGACAGCACTGGATAGATCCTCTAGGCAAAAAATTAGCAAGGAAACAGACGCTAAATGAAGCACTAGACCAAATGGATTTAATAGATATCTACAGAGAATTACACCCCAAAACTACAGAATACACATTCTTCTCAAGTGCACATGGGACATTCCCAAAGATAGACCGCATGATAGGAAAAAAACTGAATCTCCACAAGTTCAAGAAGATTGAAATCATATCAAGCATGTTCTCAGATCACAATGGCATGACACTGGAAATCAATTGCAACAAGAACATGCAAAGACATTTCAACACACAGAGGCTAAATAGCATGTTATTAAACAATCAAAGGGTCACCGAGGAGATCAAGGAAGAAATTAAAAACTTCCTAGAAACCAATGAAAATGAACACACAACAACACAAAATCTATGGGATGCAGCGAAAGCAGTTCTGAGAGGGAAGTTCATAGCACTACAGGCCTACTTCAAAAAACAATAAAAATTCCTAATTGACTGTCTAACCTCACAATTTAAAGAATTAGAAAGCAAACAAAAAGAACACCCCAGAGCAAGTAGATGGAGGGAAATAGTAAAGATCAGAGGAGAAATAAATGACATAGAGACCAAAATAACAATTCAAAGGATCAATGAAACAAAGAGCTGTTTTTTTTAAAAGATAAAGAAGATTGATGGACCCTTAGCTAGACTCACCAGAAAACAAAGAGAGAACCCAAATACACAAAATCAGAAATGAAAGAGGAGATGTAACAACCGACACCACGGAAATACAAAAGATCGTTAATAACTACTATGAACAACTATATGGCACCAAATTTGACAATCTAAGCGAAATGGACAAATTTCTAGAAACACACAGTCTCCCAAAACTATTCCCGGAAGAAATAGAAAACTTGAACAGACCAATAACAACTAAGGATACTGAAGAGGTAATAAGACTCTCCCAGCAAACAAAATCCCAGGCCCAGATGACTTCACGAGGGAGTTATACCAAACATTCAAAAAAGAACTAACACCCATTCTCCGCAAACTATTTCAAAAAATTCAAGAAGAACGAAGACTTCCCAAACACGTTCTATGAGGCCGGCATAATTCTAATTCCAAAACCAGAAAAAGACACTACGAAGAAAGAAAACTACAGGCCAATATCCCTGATGAACATAGACGCCAAAATCCTGAAAAAATATTAGCAAATCGAATCCAGAAATACATCAAAAAAATTATTCACCATGACCAAGTGGGATTCATCCCAGGGATGCAAGGCTGGTACAATATTCGCAAATCAATAAACGTGATACACCACATAAACAAAATGAAGAATAAAAACCACATGATCATATCAATAGATGCTGAAAAGGCATTCGAAAAAATCCAGCATCCATTTCTGATAAAAACGCTCAGCAATGTGGGAATAGAGGGATCATATCTCGACATAATAAAGGCCATATATGAAAGACCTACAGCCAACATCATACTCAATGGACAGAAACTAAAGACATTTCCATTAAGAACAGGAACAAGACAGGGACGTCCACTTTCGCCACTCTTATTTAACATTGTACTGGAAGTCTTAGCCACAGCAATCAGACATGAAGAAAAAATAAAAGGGATCCAAATTGGAAAGGAGGAAGTGAAACTGTCATTATTTGCAGATGACATGATATTATACATAGAAAACCCTAAAGACTCCATCAAAAATCTACTAGACTTAATAAATGAATTTGGCAAAGTAGCAGGATACAAAATTAACGTTAAGAAATCGACGGCATTCTGGTAAACCAATGATAAACTCACAGAAAGAGAAACTAAGAAAACAATCCCATTTACCATCGCGCCAAAAAAATTAAGATACCTAGGAATAAACTTAACCAAAGAAGTAAAGGACCTATTTGCAGAAAACTACAGGTCATTCAAAAAATAAATAGAGGAAGATATAAAAAAGTGGAAGCACATACCCTGTTTATTGATTGGAAGAATTAACATCATTAAAATGTCCATACTACCCAAAGCAATCTATAGGTTCAATGCAATCCCCATCAAAATACCAATGATATATTTCACAGAACTAGAACAAATACTTCAAAAGTGCATATGGAACCAAAAAAGAACCCGAATAGCCACAGCAATCTTGAAAAAGAAGAACAAAGTTGAAGGGAACACAATACCAGATATCAGCTTATACTACAAAGTGACTGTAAACAAAACAGCCTGGTACTGGCACAAGAACAGGCATATAGACCAGTGGAACAGAACTGAAAACCCAGAAATGGACCCAAGGCAATACGCTCAATTAATATTTGACAAAGGTGGCAAGAGCATACAGTGGAGTAAAGACAGCCTCTTTAATAAATGGTGTTGGGAAAATTGGACAGCTACATGCAAAAAAATGAAACTAGACAATCAATTTCACCATACACAAAAATAAACTCAAAATGGATAAAAGACTTAAATGTGACCCATGAATCCATAAAAATTCTAGAAGAAAATGTAGGCAACAAAATTTCGGACATCATACAGAGCAGAATTTTCACTGATACATCACCTAAGAGAACAGAAACAAAGAAAAAAATGAACACATGGGACTACATCAAACTAAAAAGCTTCTGCACAGCAAAAGAAACAATCATCAAAATGGAAAGGCAACCCACTGTATGGGAGAACATCATTGCCAATGATGTATCAGATAAGGGGTTAATTTCCAATATATATAGAGTGCTCATACAACTCAACAAAAGGAAGACAAAGAACCCAATTAAAAAATGGGCAGAGGAGCTGAATAGACACCTCTCCAAACAGGACATACAAATGGCCAAAAGACATATGAAGAAACTCTCAACATCACTAATCATCAGAGAGATGCAAATTAAAACAACAATGAGGTATCACCTCACACCTGTCAGAATGGCCACCATCAACAAATCATCAAACAACAAGTGTTGGCGAGGGTGTGGAGAAAAGGGGACTCTAATACTCTGCTGGTGGGAATGCATACTGGTGCAGCCGCAGTGGAAAACATTATGTTGTTACCTCAAAAAATTAAAAATTGAACTTCCATTTGACCCAGTGATCCCACTGCTAGGAATATACCCTAAGAGGCCTGAAACACCAATCAGGATGAATATATGTACCCCCATGTTCATAGCAGCACTATTTACAATAGCTAAGATCTGGAAGCAGCCCAAGTGTCCATCAGTAGTCGAATGGATAAAAAAGTTGTGGTGCATATACACAATGGAGAACTATGCAGCGGTAAGAAAGAAAGATCTCTTATCCTTTGAGATGACATGGAGGGACCTGGAAAGTATTATCCAAAGTGAAAGAAGCCAATCAGAAAAAGACAAATACCACATGATCTCACTTATATACGGAATATAATGAACATAACAATCTGAGGAATACAGTAGACTCAGAAACATGGAAGTAGGGCACAGACTGACATCCCTCATAAGGGGGGGGGGGATATAAACCACAGAACTTACATGCATGTATGCATGACCGATGGACATGGACAACTAAGCCGGGGACGGGGCAGGGATGGGGTGGGGAGGGGGGTGCCAATGGAGTAAAAAAGGTAAAATATCTGTAACAAAAAAATAAATAAAAAATTTATTAAAAAAAAAATTTACTAGACTTAATAAATGAATTTGGAAAAGTAGCAGGATACAAAATTAATGTCAAGAAATCGATGGCATTCTTATACACCAATGATGAACTCACAGAAAGAGAAACTAAGAAAACAATCCCATTTACCATCGCAGCAAAAAATTAAGATACTTAAGAATGAACTTAACCAAAGAAATATAGGACCTAGTCCCAAAAAACTACAGGTCATTATTAAAAGAAATAGAGGAAGATATAAAAAAGTGGAAGCACATACCTTGTTCATCGATTGGAACAATTAACATCATTAAAATATCCTTATTACCCAAAGCAATCTACAGGTTCAATGCAATCACTATCAAAATACCAACGACATACTTCACAGACCTAGAACAAATACTTCAAAAGTTCACATGAAAACAAAAAAGACCTCAAAAAGCCACAGAAATCATGAAAAAGAAGAACATAGTTGGAGAAATCACATTACCAGATTTCAGGTTATACTACAAAGCCACTGTAATCAAAACAGCCTGGTACTGGCACAAGAACTGACATATAGACCAGTGGAACAGAACAGAGAGCCCAGAAATGGACCCAAGGCAATATGCTCAATTAATATTTGACAAAGGTGGCAAGAGCATACAGTGCAGTCAATACAACCTCTTTAATGAATGGTGTTGAAAAAAATGGACAGCTACATGTAAAAAAATGAAACTACACCATCTACTTACATAATACACAAGAATAAACTCAAAATGGATAAAAGATTTAAATGTGACTCATGAATCCATAAAATCCTATAAGAAACGTAGGCAACAAAATTTAGACATCATACGCAGCAGAATTTTCAGTAGTACATCACTTAAGGCAACAGAAAAAAGGAGAAAATAAACATATGGGACTACATCAAACTCAAAAGCTTCTGTGCAGCAAAAAATACAATCATCAAAATAGAAAGGCAATCCACTGTATGGGAGAGCATAATTGCCAATGATATATCAGATGAGGGGCTAATATCTAAACTATATAGAGTACTTATACAATTCAACAAAAGGTAGTCAAAGAATCCAATTAAAAAATGGCCAGAGGACCTAAAGAGACACCTCTCTAAACAGGACATAAAAATGGCCAGGAGACATATTTAAAAATGCTCAACATCAGTAATCATGAGAGAGATGCAAATTATCTTCACACATGTCAGAATGGCCACCATCAACAAATCATCAAACAACAAGTGTTGCCGAGGGTGTGGAGAAAAGGGGACTCTAGTACATTGCTGGTGGGAATGCAGACTCATGCAGCCACTATGGAAAACACTATGATGTTTCCTCAAAAAATTAAAAATTGAACTGGCATTTGACCCAGTGATCCCACTTCTAGGAATATACCCTAAGAAGCCTGAAACACTAATCAGAAAGAATATATGAACTCCCATTTTGACAACAGCACTATTTACAATAGCTAAGATCTAGAAACAGCCTACATTTCCATTAGTAGATGAATGGATAAAAAAGTTGTGGTACATATACACAATGGAGTACTATGCAGCTGTAAGAAAGAAAGATCTCTTATCCTTTGGGACGACATGAAGGGACCTGGAAAGTACTACCCTAATCGAAACAAGCCAAACAGAGAATGACAAGTATCATATGATCTCACTTATTTGTGGAATATAATGAACATAACAGTCTAAGGAATGGGGCAATCCCAGAGACGTGGAAGTGGAGTACAGAGTGATCATCGCTAGAAGAGGGGTTGGTAGGGGAGAGATAAACCACAGAACTTATATGCATGTATGCATGGACAATGGACATGGACAAGAAAGCTGGGGACAGGGCGGGGAGGCACGGGGGGGAATCAGTGGGGGAAAAAGGAGAAACATCTGTAACAAAAATAAATAAATTATTAAAAGAAAAAATTCCAAGTGATTAAAAACAAAAACTGACAACCAAGATTACTCTCTCTAGTAAAGCTATTACTTAGAATAGAAAAACAAATAAAGAGCTTCCTAGACAAGAAAAACTAAAGGATGTTATAAGAAATTTTAATGGGTCTTCTTTAAGAAGAAGAAAACAAAAAGATCAAAATTATAAATAATGGCAATAAATACATATCTATCAACAATTACTTTAAACACAAATAAATTAAAGGCTCCAATCAAAAGACATAGGGTGGCCCTGCCAGTGTGGCTCAGTGATTGGTTGTACATTAATTCATGCACCAAAAGGTCGCCGGTTTGATTCTTTGTCAGGGCACATGCCTAGGTTGTGGGCCAAATCCCCAGTGGGGGGGCATGCAGGAGGCAGCCAATCGATACTCTCTCTCATCAATGTTTCTCTCTCTCCCCCTCTCCCTTCCTCTCTGTGAAATCAATAAAGAAAAAAAAATTAGAAAATAAAAAAAAGACATAGGGTGGCTGAATAAATAAGAAAGCATGACCCTTACATATGCAGTCTACCAACACTCAGTTCTTATCAGAAGACTCACAGCAAATATAAGTCAAGGAATGAAAAACAGTATTTCCTGAAAATAGAAACAAACCAACAAAAAAAGCTGAGGTAGCAATAGTTATACCAGACAAAATAGGCATTAAATCAAAGGCTGTAAAAACAAAAAATGACTCAGCAAATCCATTGCTGGGTATTCATCCAAAAACCTAAACCACTATCTCAAGATGACTTAAATATCCATATGTTCATTGCAGTATTATTTAAAATAAGTCAGACAAAGAAAAAACTACCCTATGATTTCACTTATATGTGGAGTCTGAAAAACAAAATTTAAATGAACAAGCAGAATAAAAACAGACTCACAGATACAGAGAACATTTTGAGGATTGACAGAGCAAAGGTATTGAGGGATGGGTGAAGAAGGAAAAGGATCGATAAAGAAATCCAAATTGGTAGTTAAAGAATAGTCACAGAGATGTAAAGCATGCCATATGGAATATAGTCAGTAATAGTTAATAACTATGTATGGTATCAGAGAGGTACTAGATTTATGAGGGCGATCTCTTTGTAAGTTATATAAATGTCAAACAATTGGGTTGTATACCAGAAATTAATATAATATTGTATGACAACTGTAATTGAAAAATAAAAAACATATTTTTGAAAAGAAAAATATTTTGAGACATAAAAGTTATATGAAATTCAAATTTCATTGCCTATAATTCAATTTTTATCAGAACACAGCTTATTTTCTTATGTATTGCTGGTGGCTACTTTTGTACTACTAAATTTAAGTTGTGACAGGGACCATATGGTTCATAAAGTCTAAAATATACATTGTCTGGCCCTTTATAGATAATATTTAGTTGGTTTCTAATATAAAGTATTCTCACTGTGCTAATAATCTAAAGTGATAGGTTTATATTTTAAAACACTAAATCAAATGGTTTCTTTTATTCCTTATCAACTGTTACATTATTTTTTTCTTGCTTCTAACAAACTGTAAATAATTTTATATTTAAAATAATTAGCCCTTTATATTGAGATAATTTTTATATACTAAAAATAATTCATGTCCCTGACTTGTGAAGCTTATTAGGTGTGATAAATCATTTTTTTGAGTCAGTTTCCAATTTAAAGTTTGTAATGAACTCTGACTTGAAAAATAAATAACAGTTCCTGGAGCTGATACAGTATCATTTGTAACAACATGGGAAAAAAATGAATGGTTAAGTATTAAATAAAAATAATTGCTTGAGAGCTTCAGATTTTATTAAGGTGTTAGCATTAAAGCTCAATAGATGATTAACTTCTGCTTTTGGCCATGACAGAGTAAACAGGTCCAGAATAATCCTCCCATTGCAAACAAATAGAACACAGTATAAAATATAAGAACTATTTTAAGATACAGGCATTGCAGGACAGTGATTTCTGAGAAAAAAGAAACAAACAAGACAAACCCTACCATCACCAAGGAAGCAATTTACCACTCCAGTACCAGGAGGAAGAACCCAAATAGAGCCTGGCAATTGTTGATTTGAGGAGACCGAGAAAAAATGTGAGAAGACCAACATGTATAGAATTTATGGGGCAGAGTTCCAGAGAGGGTTCCCTTGAATACTTGGCTAAATAAAAACCTAAATTAGAAGGGTAAAATTTCTTGAGACCAGCCAAGAACTTCTAAGGAAAGACAATTACCAGGAAACTGTAAGACAAATAATCCTCATAGCTAATATGGGGGCCAAGATTTTAACAAGTTCCTTGCAGTAAGAAGGAAAAATCATCATAGTGACACCAGAAATGCCACACCACAGAGGCAGGAGAAAAGTAGTTCTGAAATAAAAGCTACTATAGACTCACCTGAAAGAAGCTTGAAAGCCCAGAAGCATAGAAAGAAGCTTGAAAGCCTAGAAACATATTAACATGTGATTTAAAATGTCTGCCAGAAAAAAGTCTGATACTCTTTAAAGGAATACCCAAAATCAAAAACTCAACATGTAAAGTTCACAAATACCTGTCATTTAATTAAAAATCACTGGACATACAAAGAAGCAGGAAAATGTGACCCATACCAGAAAAACACAATCAACAAAGAGAGAAACCCAGAAATAACAGACATAATTGAATAGGCAAAGGCATTGCCTGAAAGGGCTAGAGTTAAGTATGTGCCATATTCAAGAATGTCAATGAAAGCAGGAACACAGTTAAGACAGAAATGGGGAGTTTTCAGAAAAAGACAAATAGAACTAAAGATAAAAAAAATTTATGTTATATTTGAAATAAAAATTTTACCAGATGAGTTTAGTTTATGCACTGCAGTAAAAAGACATCAGTGAACATGAAGTCATAGCACGTTAATCGATCTAAAACCAAGTTCAGTTAGAAAAAAAATGACTGAGACAACAATAATACTGTTGTAAAGTCTTACACTATGAAAAGTGGTATAATATTATTTAATAATAGAATGTAATAATATTATAAATCCAAAAGTAACCACTAAAGTAAATAAAGAATAAACTGCCCTGGCTGGGTAACTCAGTTGGTTAAGAATGTCAGCCCCATACACCAAGCACCAAGTGCAGGTTTAATCCCTGGTCAGGGAACATACAATAATCAATCAACGCGTGCATCAATAAGTGGAATAACAAATCAATTCCCCTCCCCTCCCCTCCCCTCCCCTCCCCTCCCCTCCCCTCCCCTCCCCTTCCCTTTCCCTCCCTCCCTTCTTGCTCTTGCCGCTATCCCCCCTTCCTCTCTCTCTAAAATCAGTAAAAATAAAATAAAATATGCCAATAGAGTATTAATCAATAAAGAAGATTAAATGGAATCCCAAAGCATAATTAATTCAAAAGGAGGGTTAACATAAAATAAAAAGCAAGATGGTTGATTTAAACCCCACTATGTTAACTCACACATTAAATGTAAATTGTCTGAATAGTCCAATTAAAAGACAGATAAAAAAAAAAAAGGACTAAATATACGCTGTCTATAAGAATCCCACACTAAAATAAGGAAATAGGTTAAAAGTAAAAGGATAGTACACATACCATATAAACTGAAATCTTAAGAAAACTGAAATAGCTATATTTTTATCAAACTCAAAAACAAAAAATATCAGAGATGGTAAGGAACATTTCATAATGATCAAGAAGTCAGTTCATTTAGATGATAAAATAATTCTAAATGTGTATGTACATAATACCAGAACTACAAAACACCTGAGACAAAAACTGATAAAGGCGAGGGTAGAAACAAATAATATACAAATACAGTTGGAGATATCAACATTCCTTTCTCAGTGACTGAAAGAACATGTGCACTGAAAGTCCAGCAAATATATTTTTTTAAGTTTTTAACAGCATTCTTAAGTAAATTGATATTTATAGAACACTACACCAACAGCAGCAAAATATAAATTTTATACTGTCCATGACACATTTACCAAGATAGATCATCTGCTGAGACAGGAATGAGTCTTAATTAATTAAAATAAATGAAACTATATATTGTACATTCCCTCATCACAATAAAATTAAATTAGAAATCAATAACAAAACAATATCTGAAAAATTTTCAAGCATTTAGAAATTAAACAACATATGTCTAAAATAGACGAAGGACCAAATTAAGAAATCACAAGAGAAATTTTAAAATATTTTGATATGAATGAAAATGAAAACCTGATCTATCAAAAATTTTAAAATGCAGCTGAAAAGGTGCTTTAAGAAATCTTATAGTTTTCTGTGCTAATATATCAGGGGAAAGGCCTAAAATCAATTATCTTAATGGTGCAAGCTTCCACAATAAGAAACTAGGGGAAAAAAGGAACAAATAAACCAAAGTAAGTAGATACAATATGACAACTGAGAGATGAAATGAACAAATTCCTTTATTTATTTACTTTTTAGAGAGAGAGAGAAAGGGAGAAACATCTATGTGATACAGAAATACTGATTGGCTGCTTCCTGCACTCCCCCTACTGGGGATCCAGCCTGCAACCTCACATGTGCCCTGACTGGGAATCGAACCTGGATTTCTCAGTCCAAGGGATCACACTCAATCCACTTAGCCTCACAGGCTGGGCAAACAAATTCATTTAAAGACTCAGTAATACTAATTTAGGAAGTAACAGATAACCTGAATAGTACTATATACATTTAAAAAAATTGAATTTGGAATTGATTATGTTCCCACAAAGAAAACTGCAGTCCCCAAATGCTTCACTGGTGAATTCTAGCAAAGATGTAAAAACACGCCCTTAGCAGGTTTGGCTCAGCAGTAGAGCCTCGGCCATGGACCAATGAGACGTGGGTTCGATTCTGGCCAAGGGCACATAACCTCTGTTGCGGTTCCTCCCGGCCCTGGTGGGGTCGTGCAGAAGGCGACCAATTGATGTGTCCTTCTCGTGTCGATGTTTCTCTCTCTCTCTCCCTCCTACTCTATCTGAAAAATATCCTTGGGTGAGGATTAAAAAATAAAAAATTTAAAAAATTTTTTAAAAGATGTAAAGATAGAATTAAAAACAATCCTACATAAATTCTTCAAGCAGAGAGGGTACATCTTCCAGCTGATTTTATAGGGACAACTTTATATTGATTCCAGCACCTGAAAAGCCATTACAAGAAAACTATACACCAATATCTCTCATAAACACAGATGCAAAAATCTTTAACAAAACAGGAAATCAAATTCAGCAACATATAAGAAGAAATACAAGATTACTTTGCTTTTTTTAAAAAAAATCAATATACTTAACCATATTAAGCAGAATAGAGGAGAAAAACATTATGATCATCTCAATAAATACAAAAAAATATTTTACAAATTTCAACACTCCTTAATTTGATAAAGGACATCTGTAGAATACTGATATAATAAATAATAAATGTTCTATTCAACACTACACTGGAGCTCATAGTGGTGTAATGAGGCAAGAAAAACATAATAAAAAGCATAAAGATGGGAAAGAGAAGTTGAAATGTCTTTATTTACGAGACATGACTGTTTATGTAGAAAATTCTAAGGAATCTACAAAACAAATACTAAAAGGATGAAGTGACTTTAGTAAGACTACAGAATACAACATCCATATTACATATATCCATTGAATTTCTAGTTATCAAATAGAATTTAAAATTTTTAAATACCATTTATAATAGCATTAAAAAACATTAAATACTTAAATTTATCCCTAACAAAATATTTTTAAAACATATAAAATAAAAACTATAAAAAACTGCTGAGACAAATTTTTAAAAATTGAAATAAATGAAGATATATTCCATATTAGTAATTTGGAAGATTCAACATTATGAATATGGCAAATTCTCCCCAAATTTATCTATATATTCAATATAATCCAAAACCCCAGCTTTTTATTAGAAATGTACAAACTGATTCTAAAATGTATATGAAAATACAAATGAACAAAATAATCATAATTTTTAAAATGAAAAACAAACTCTAAATACTTATAATACCTGACTGATTACCAAAGTGATTGTTAAGCTAAAAGCAATCAAGACATTTAGGTAATACCCGAAGGATAAACATTAAAAAGAAAAAAAAAAAAAAGAACAAAATAGAGAATCCAAAATTCGACCTATAAATATTTGGTCAACTGATTTTCAAAGGCGCCAAGGTAATTCAATGTAGGAAGAGAATATGTTTCACTTATGTTGCTGGAACAACTGGATAGTCATACAAAATAAAAATGAGTTTTGCCTTTACCTCACACATTTTGCATATGTAAAAACTAACTAAAATATACTGTAAACTTAAGAGAAAATGTAAAACTATAAAACTTCAAAAAAAAGCAAACCTAGGAAAAAATTTTATGACATTAGGATAGGCAAAGATTCCAAAGCATGAACCCCAAAAACAAAGGCCACTTGATAAACTGTACTTCATCAAAATTTAACACTTTTGCTATTTTAAAAATATAAAAATTAAGTGGTCAGGCCCATCCAGGTAGCTTAGTTGGTTGGAATGTCCTCCTGTACACCAAAACGTTACAAGTTCAATTCCTGCTCAGGGCACATACCTAGGTTGTAGATTCTACTCTAGTCAGTGTATGTACAGGAGGCAACCAATCAATGTTTCTCTCTCTCACTTCCTCTGTCTCTAAAAAGCAATAACAACATATCCTTGAGTGAGGAATAAAAAAATAACTGAGGCCAATAAGTATATCAAACAATTAAAAATTAAAACCACAATAATATACCACGTCACACTCACTGAATGGCTAAAATCAGACAGCTTGATAGTTCTAAGTATTGGCAAGGATGTAGAGTTGCACTGATGCACCATCTAATACAGTAGCCACTAACTACATGCAGCCATTTAAATTTAAACTGATAAACTGAATAAAATAAAAAATACAGTTCCTCAGATGTACTAGACATATTTTATCTACTCAGCGATACATATAGCTAGTGGCTTATAGTACTAGGCTATGTGGATATAAAACATTTTCATTATCACAGAAAGTTCTATAGATAACACCAATGTAGATAGAATCTAAAATATCTGTATATAGATAGTAGAAATATAAAATCTTACCACCGCTTTTTAAAAGTTTGTTGGTTTCTGTCAAAGTTAAACACAACTTACTATATAACACAACAATTATATTCCTACGTATTTACCCACCAGGATTGGTGTCATTAGAGGCCTAGTGAGGAGCTGGAACTCCCACCCCTGGCCAGAAGTAATAGGAGTCTTCTCCCCAGGAATCAATGGACCTTGAGTGAGAACCTATATTTATACTCCTATCTGGCAGTAATGAGGTAGCACCCTTTTCACCCTGTCACAGCAGTATCAAAAGAGGTCTGTTGAAAGAGAAGATTGAAATAAAATGTGAGGCCTGGCCGGATTGGCTCAGCAGTTAGAGCATTGGCCCACGGACCAGACAGTTCCAGGTTCGGTTCCTGCTAAGGGCACGTACCTCAGTTGCAGTTTGTCCCCGTCCTCATGGGGTTGTGTGGGTGGCAGCCAGTCGATGTATCTCTCTCACATCGATGTTTCTCTCTCTCTTCCTCCCCGCTCTATCTGAAGATAAATGCAAAAATGTCGTCAGGTGAGGATAAAATTAAAAAATAAAATAAAATAAAAGATGAAGTCTCATTTTCATATCCAAAATATACAGGTTTTAAATTAAAAACCATTCATCATAACCTTAACTTAAAAAAATAATCAATGGCCCTGGCAGGATTGGCTCAGCAGTTAGAGCATTCATTAGTCTGAGAACCAAAGAGTCGCAGGTCTGATTCCAGTCAAGAGTACATACCTCGGTTGCGGTTCGATACCTGGCCCTGGTTGGGGTCATGAGGGAGACAGCCAATCAATGTGTGTCTCTCACACTGAGGTTTTTCTCTCTCTTTCTCTCTCTCTCTTTCCCTCTCCCTCTCTTCCTCCCTCCCTCCCACTCTGTCTGAAAATCAATGGAAACATATCTTCTAGTGAGGTTTTAAAAAATAAAAAAAATAAACAAAACAATCCATGGATGCCAATACCAAGATGACAAAGATTTTCAAATTATCTCACAAGGATTTTAAAGCAACCATGATAAAAATGCATCAATGAGTAATAGCTAACACACCAGATACAAATCAAAAACAAAAAGTCTAAGTAAAGAAACAAAGTCTCAGCAAAGAAATAGAAGTAATAAAAAGTAAAATTATAAATATAAAAGTGAAAGGATGGGCTCAGGAGCAGAATGGAGGGGAGAGAAGAAAGAATCATGAACTAAAAGAAAACAAAAGAAGTTACGCTATCTGAACAACATAAAGGCAATATAGATTGAATACAAGTAAACAAAGCTTCAGGGATTTGTAAAACCATAACAAAAAAATCTAGCAATCATGTCATGTTTTTGAAGTAGAGGAGAAAAGAGACAGGGTTGAAAAAGTACTTGAAAAAATCTGGTAGAAAAGTTCTCACATTTGACAAAAGACATAAACCTAGAGATTCAAGAAGTTGAACAAACTTCAAACAGTATAAACCCAAAGAAATTTGCATCAAGACATCATAATTAAACTAAAAACGACAAAAATCTAGAAAACAGAAAAGGGAAATCAACTTGAATGTCAATGGATTTCTCACCAAAAAACAGAGGCCAGAAGGAGTTGGCACAATGTTTTTCAAGTGCTAAGAAAAATAACTGGCAACCCAGAATTCTTCATCCAGCCAAAAATATCTTTGAGGAGTGAAGAGAAAAATCAAGGTACTTGTAAATAAAGAAAAACTAAGAGACTTTACTGCTAGCAGACTTGCCATAAAAAAAATGGATAGTTTTGTAAGCAGAAAAGAAATTTCAAATGATGGAATCTTAGAACATCAGGAAGAATGCCAGAAAGACTAAAAGTATGAATAAATGAAATACAGCTCCTCCTTCAGTTTTCCAAATTATGTTGTGTTTTGATATTTTTAAGATTTTCAAAAATTGATTTTCAGAGAGGGAGCGAAACATCTATGTGAGAGCAAACATCAACCAACTGCCTCCTGCACACACCTCACCAGGGATCGAGTCTGAAACCCTAGCACGTGCCCTGACCAGGAATCGAACCAACAAACTTTTGGTGCAAGGAAGAATGATCAATCAACTGAGCCATACCAGCCAGTGCCCAAATTATGTTTATTGAAACTAAAATTATAATACTGCTTAATATCATTCACAATGTATGTAAAGAAAATGTTTGAATCAATTACATATAAAATATATGTACAAATGCTTGTAACATATACATATAAATATACATCTACACATAAAAATATTAAAACAAACAGGGGAGGATAAAGAGGCGTAAAGGGAGATAAAGTGTAGAAACACTTTAAAATACATAGTAAGATATAAAACGAAGTCCTAAGCTACATATCGTTGTTAAACAGTATTACATTTGTAAAAAAAAAAACAAAACTAATCAATATTTGTGTACAACTGTACTACCATGGTAAACGTTAAGAATTAAGCTGTAAATCTAAATATATTGCATTTCCTTGATGTTTAAATCACACACACACACACACACACACACACACACACACACACACAATCTCTGTATTTCCCCACTGCCGCCCTCAGATCTACTGAACATAACATCAAAAAGAATATTATTTCCTCGAATTTCCACACATCTATTAAGAACTAATCTCATTCTTCCTTATATAGTACCCTTTATAAGAAACTAAATTCCACAGAAAGAAGCAAGTCTATTTTAGTATTGAATTAATCTCACGTAAAGCACTTTATTTAAGTGAAACCAGATTTGTCAACAAGACTTAAGAAAAAAAGTTTCAACAGTTTGTTTATAAAAACAATTAGTTTGAAAAATGTAAAAGCTCCATGCCTTCGGAATCACATGACCTGTACATGTACTGAGGGAATGCTTTAACAGGAAAGAGACACCAGCCTGGAAATGTGTGGCACTTTAACCATAAAGCCAAACAAGGGAAACTCATTTACCTTTAAACATTTCTAAGCCCTCAGCTAAATAGCATAACTTTATTATGACCACTAAATCACAGCTGGACAATAAATACCTAATTGTAATCAAACTCACTATAGTCTGGGTAAGCATATTAAAATAGGTATAATTTAATAAAACTGATAGGTGTTTTGAGTGTGGTTCAGTGGTTACAGAGTCGGCCCCCAGAACAAAGGGTCAAGGATTCAATTTCGAATCAAAGGTACATACTCAGTATTGAGTTCAATTCCCAGCCCCAGTCAAAGTTGTGCAGGAGGCAACCTACCAATATGTTTATCACATCAATATTTCTTTCTCTCCCTTCTTCCCTCTCACTCTAAGAATCAGTGAAAAAATTATCCTCGGGTGAGAATTAAAAAAAATTTTTTTAATATAGAATATAAAAATTGTTAATGATAAAATGTTCCTACACCCAGAGAAAGAACCATCATAGGTAATTTAGAAAATCAGCTCCTTTTAAAGGAATGGCAATTTGGGGACCAAAACTGTTAAGGAAAAACCACTAATACCCACATACTAGTTTTACAATAATTTCTAATTAAAAATATATCATTTATAGAAATTTGTTGTTCTTTGCAGCAAGATTACTGGAGACAGGTAATGTTTCTAAGCAATACCTCCATGAACCAGAGTGAAAATAGTAAAAAAAGCTCAAATTGCTAGAGGCAATAAAATAATTGAATAATTTTGTATAAAACTTAGCTCCTCACACTTATTTGTTTTTTAGGATATCCATTTGAATTAGCTGTCTTGAGTTCTCCCTAGCTCAACTACAATTTATAAGTACCTTATTTTGAGGATGGTTTCACTTTAAATTATTTTGTGAAGGATAATGCAAATCAAATACTATACTACTGATAAACACAAGAATACTAAAAGTCAATTATACTTACTCCTAAATCCAGTAATAATAGAAAACAAAGATTACATCCAGTCACCGACCTTAGATTTTGCTGCAATCATTACTACTTTCATCATGGGAAACATTCGTTTTTCCTGCTTGGATTTGTTTCATACATCACTGAATTCTCATTATCTCACACAATAGGATTTCATCACAAGGATATTATTAATCCCACTTAAAAAAAAAAAAGGGTGGGTGGGGGGGCAAAATTTAGATTGAGAGTCATAGTTGCTTAGTCTAGGCCCAGCTGTGACCTTGGACCAAATAAATTTGTTCATCTTTACAATGATGATAACATTTAATCCACAGGACTGGGGAAGGCTTGTTTAATATTACTATATGTAAAAAAACCTGAATGTTTAAAGTATCATACAAATGTGAATGTCTCAGTTTCTTCATCTATCTTATGGGAGGATTCAGGCAGGTGATCTCTAAAGACTTACCATCATTTAATGATTTTTTTTATTCTCAAATTGTTATTGATTTATTTTTGTTACAGATATTTCTCCTTTTCCCCCCCTAGACACCCTCTCTTCCTCATCCTGCCCACCCCACCCCCCTAGTATTGTTATCTATGTCCACTGGTTATGCATACACGCATATAAGTACTTTGGTTCATCTAATCCAACCCCCCTCCTCCACTCTGAGGTCTGTCAGAACTATACTCCTTTCTATGTCTCTGGGTCTATTTCATTCATCAGTCAACCTTGTTCATTATATTGTACAAACAAGTGAGATCATGTGGTATTTGTCTCTCTCTGATTACCTTATTTCGCTTAGCATAATACTCTTGAGGTCGCCTCCATGATGTCTCAAAGGATAAGAGATCTTTCTTTCTTAAGAGCTGTATAGTATTCCATTGCATATATGTATCACGAGTTTTTTATCCACTCATCTATTGATGGACACTTGGGCTGTTTCTACATCTTGGCAATTGTAAATAGTACTGCTACGAACATGGGAGTATGTATATTCTTTCTGATTGGTGTTTGAGGCTTCTTAGGATATATTACTAGAAGTGGGATCACTGGGTCAAATGGCAATTCAATTTTTAATTTTTTGACGTAACACCATATTGTTTTCCATAGTGGCTCCACCACTCGGCATTCCCACAAGCAGTGTACTAAGGTCTCTTTTTCTCCACAACCTGGCCTTATTGATTGATGGTCTGTTGATGGCAGCCATTCTGACTGGTGTGAGGTGGTACCTCATCATTGTTTTCATTTGCATATCTCTGATTATTGATGTTGAGCATTTCCTCATACGTCTCTTGCCCATTTATATGTGCCGTTTGTAGAAGTGTCTAGCTCCTATGCCCATTTTTTAGTTGGGTTCTTTGTCATCCTTTTGTTGAGTTGTAAGAACACTCTATATATTTTGAAAATTAACCCCTTATCTGATGTATCATTGGCAATTATGCTCTTCCATACAGTGGGTTCCCTCCGCATTCTGATGGTTGTTTCTTTGCTGTACAGAAGGTTTTTAGTTTGATGTACTCCAATGTGTTCATTTTTTCCTTTTTCTTGTCTTAGGTGATGTATCAGTGAAAACTCTGCTGTGTATGTGTGATTTTGCTGCATACATTTTCTTCTAAGATTTTTATGGATTCACGAGTCATATTTGAGTCTTTGATCCATTTTGAGTTTATTCTTGTGTATGGTGTAAATTGATGGTCTAGTTTCATTTCCTTGCACGTAGCTGTTCAATTTTCCCAGCACCATTTATTAAAGAGGCAGTCTTTACTCCACAGTATACTTTTGCCACCTTTGTCAAAAGTTAACTGAGCATGTTTGGGTCAATTTCTGAGTTCTTAGTTCCATTCCACTGATATATATGCCTGTTCTTGTACCTGTACCAGATTGTTTTGATTACAGTAGCTTTGTAGTATAACCTGATATCCAGTATTGTGATCTCACCTACTTTGTCCTTCTTTTTCAACATTAGTGTGGCTATTCAGGGGCTTTTTGGGTTCCATATAAATTTTTGGAGCATTTGTTCTACTTCTGTGAAGTATATCGTTGGTATTTTGATGGGGATTGCACTGAAAATATAGATTGCTTTGGGTAATATAGACAATTTAATAATGTTAATACTTTCAATCCATGAACAAGGTATTGTTTCCATTTTTTTAATATCTTCCTCTATTTCTTTTGTCAATGTTCTATAGTTTTCTACAAATAGGTCCTTTACTGCTTTGGTTAAGTTTATTCCTACGTATCTTAATTTCTTTGCCCCAATGGTAAATGGGATTATTTTTTAGTTTCCCGATCTGTGAGTTCATTATTGGGGTATAAGAATGCCGTGGATTTCTTGAAGTTAATTTTGTATCCTGCTGTTTTGCCAAATTCATTTATTAAGTGTAGTACATTTTTGATGGAGCCGTTAGGGTTTTCTATGTATAATATCATGTCATCTGCAAATAATGACAGTTTTACTTACTCCTTTCCAATTTGGATACCTTTTAATTTTTCTTCCTGACTCATTGCTGTGGCTAAGACTTCCAGTACTATGTTAAATGAGAGAGGGGAAAATAGGGATCCCCGTCTTCTTAATGTTGTTAGGAGAAATGCTTTTACTTTTTGCCCATTGAGTATGATGTTGGCTATAGGTCTTTCATATAGGGCCTTTATTATGCTGAGATATAATCCCTCTATTCCCACATTGCAGAAATGGTGTGTGCTGGATTTTGTCGAATGCTTTTTCAGCATCTACTGATATGATCATGTGGTTCTTATCTTTCATTTTCTTTATGTGGTGTATCAAATTTATTGATTTGCGAGTATTGTACCAGCCTTGCATCCCTGGAATGAATCCCACTTGGTCATGGTGAATAATTTTTTTAATGTAGTACTGGATCTGATTTGCTAATATTTTGTGCACGATTTTGGCATCTATGTTCATCAGTCTGTAATTTTTTTTGTAGTGTCTTTTTCTGGTTTTGGAATTAGAATTATGCTGGCCTCATAAAAGGGGTTTGGAAGTATTCCTTCTTGAATTTTATGAAATAGTTCTAGGAGAATGCATATTAGTTCTTCTTTGAATGTTCCGTAAATCTCCCCCTTGAACCTGTCTGCATATGGGCTTTTGTTTGCAGAAAGAGTCTTGATTACATCTTCAATTTCCTTAGTTGTTATTGGTCTGTTCAATTTTTCTATCTCTTCCGGGTTCAGTATTGGGAGACTATCTGTTTCTAAAAACTTGTCCATTTCCAAGAGCATACAGTGGAGTAAAGACAGCCTCTTCAATAAATGGTGTTGGGAAAATTGGACAGCTACATGCAAAAAAATGAAACTAGACCATCAACTTACACCATACACAAAAATAAACTCAAAATGGATAAAAGACTTAAATGTGACCCGTGAATCCATAAAAATTCTAGAAGAAAATGTAGGCAACAAAATTTCGGACATCATACGGAGCAGAATTTTCACTGATACATCACCTAAGGCAACAGAAATAAAGGAGAAAATGAACACATGGGACTACATCAAACTAAAAAGCTTCTGCACAGCAAAAGAAACAATCATCAAAATGGAAAGGCAACCCACTGTATGGGAGAACATCATTGCCAATGATGTATCAGATAAGGGGTTAATTTCCAATATATACAGAGTGCTCATACAACTCCACAAAAGGAAGACAAAGAACCCAATTAAAAAATGGGCAGAGGAGCTGAATAGACACCTCTCCAAACAGGACATACAAATGGCCAAGAGACATATGAAGAAATGCTCAACATCACTAATCATCAGAGAGATGCAAATTAAAACAACAATGAGGTATCACCTCACACCTGTCAGAATGGCCGCCATCAACAAATCATCAAACAACAAGTGTTGGCGAGGGTGTGGAGAAAAGGGGACTCTAATACACTGCTGGTGGGAATGCAGACTGGTGCAGCCGCTATGGAAAACAATATGGTGCTACCTCAAAAAATTAAAGATTGACCTTCCATTTGACCCAGTGATCCCATTGCTGGGAATATACCCTAGGAAGCCTGAAACACCAATCAGGAAGAATATATGTACCCCCATGTTCATAGCAGCACTATTTACAATAGCTAAGATCTGGAAACAGCCCAAGTGTCCACCAGTAGACGAATGGATCAAAAAGCTGTGGTACATATACACAATGGAATACTATGCAGCGGTAAGAAAGAAAGATCTCTTATCCTTTGAGACGACATGGAGGGACCTGGAAAGTATTATCCTAAGTGAAAGAAGCCAAGCAGAGAAGGACAAATACCACATGATCTCACTTATATACGGAATATAATGAACATAACAGTCTGAGGAATACAGTAGACCCAGACACATGGAAGTGGGGCACAGACTGACATCCCTCAGAAGAGGGGATGGGGGGTGGGGGGGGTGGGAAGAGATAAACCACAGAACTTATATGCATGTATGCATGACCAATGGACATGGACAACTAAGCCAGGGACAGGGTGGAGGAGGGGGGGGGGTGGGGGGTGCCAATGGGGTAAAAAGGTAAAATATCTGTAACAAAAAAATAAATTAATTAAAAAATTTAAAAAAAAAAAAAAAAGAAATAAGGATATATAAAATATAAATTTCTCATACATCATAAAAAAAAAAAAAAAAAAAAACTTGTCCATTTCACTTAGATTATCAAATTTGTTGTCATATAATTGTTCATAGTATTTGTTAATGATCCTTTGTATTTCTGTGGTGTCAGTTGTTACTTCTCTCTCATTTCTGATCTTGTGTATTTGAGTTCTCTCTCTGTGTCTTGGTTAGTCTAGCTAAGGATCCATAAATCTTGTTTATCTTTTTTTAAAAAAATCAGCTCTATTTTTCATTGATCCTTTGAATAGGTTTTTTAATTTTTTTTTTTTTTTTTTTGGTCTCTAAGTCATTTATTTCTGCTCCGATCTTTACTAGTTCCTTCCTTATACTTGTTCTGGGGTTTTCTTTTGGTTTGCTTTCTAGTTCTTTAAGTTGTTAGATTAGAAAGTCCATTAGAAGTTTTTCTTTTTTCCTGAGGTAGGCCTGTAGTGCTATGAACTTCCTTCTCAGAACTGCTTTCACTGTATCCCATATATTGTGTTGTTGTGTGTTCATTTTCATTAGTTTCCAGGAAGTTTTTTATTTCTTCTTTGATCTCCTTGGTAACCCACTCATTGTTTAATAACATGCTATTTAGCCTCCATGTGTTCAAATGTCTTTGCATGTTCTTGTTGCAACTGATTACTAGTTTCATGCCATTGTGATCTGAGAAGATGCTTGATATGATTTCAGTGTTCTTGAACTTGTAGAGACTTAGTTTGTGTCCCAACATATGGTCTATGTTTCAGAATGTCTCATGTGCACTTGAGAAAAATGTAAGTTCTGCAGTTTGGGGGTGTAATTCTCTGTAGATACCTATTAAATCTATTTGATATAGGGCTTCATTTAGAGTATCTGTTTCCTTGGTAATTTTTTGTCTAGAGGATCTATCCAGTGATGTCAGCAGGGTGTTGAAGTCCCCTGCTATGATTGTATTGCTGTTGAGTTTTCCTTGGAAGTCCTCCAGAAGATTTTTAATATATGTTGGTGCTCCTATATTGGGTGCATATATGTTTACCAAGGTTAAATCTTCCTGTTGGATAAATCCTTTTAATATTATGTAGTGGCCTTCTTTGTCTCTAGTTATGGCCTTCATTTTGAAATCTATTTGATCAGATATGAGTATTGCTACCTCAGCCTTTTTTTCCTTTCTGCTTGCTTGGAAGATTTTTTTCTATTCCTTCACTTTCAACCTATGTGAGTCTTTTGTTGTGAGGTGGGCCTCTGGTAAACAACATATATATGAGTCATGCTTTTTGATCCAATCAGCTACTCTGTGTCTTCTGATCGGAGTGTTCAGTCCTATTACATTTAAGGTGATTAGTGATATGTACTTTAGTAGCCATTTTTGCTTAGTGTGGTTATATTTTTCTTCTTATTTCTCCTGCTAATTACAGCAGTCCTTTTAACACCCTTTGCAGGGCTGGTTTGGTGCTAATAGATTCCCTTAGCCTTTTTTTGTCTAAAAATTTTTTGTATTTACATTCGAAGTATATAAAAAATCTACTTACTAAATGAAAGGTTAAAATTGGTGGTGTGTGGGCATGCTAAATAGCAATCCCATGTGGTGAACAAAGAAATGCTATATTTATTAAAAGGGTGTGGGGAATGGGAATATCTAAGGGAAAGGCTGCACATTACCAAGCCATGGGGTATTAGGTTGATGATGACTGCCCCTAAGAACTAGAATTTGTCCTTATATACATCCACTAGCGGGAAACTTTTGTAGTCAACGGGTTTTGGGGGCTCTGTTGGTGGAGTTGGGTCTGCAGAATGAGGATGTAAGCCCTGGCCGGTTTGTCTCAGCGGTTAGAGCGTCGGCCTGCGGTCCAGAGAGACCCGGGTTCGGTTCCCGCTAAGGGCACGTACTTCGGTTGCAGTTTGTCCCCAGCCCTGGTTGGTCGTGCGGGTGGCAGCCACTCGATGTGTCCCTTCACGTCGATGTTTCTCTCTCTCCCTTCCTCTCTCTCCCACTCTATCTGTACAAAAAATGGAAAAATGTCCTCGGGTGAGGATAAAAAAAAAAAAAAAAAAGAATGAGTATGTAAAATCTGGTGCTTCTTTTGCTTGTTTTAGGTTCCATATATGGTTTGATTCTTGGTGTCTGGGATTTTCTGTCTGACAAGTCCTCCTATGGCAGGAAAGCTTACAAAATGGCTGTTAAGAATTATATTGCTTTGTAAGTTCTAACACTAATTAAATACTTTATAGTTCTAAGAGACTTAGGGAACAATTAATTCAACCATTTCATTTCACAAAATGAGTTCAACAGAAGATTAAGACACTTGTAGATCAATTACAGGTCAGTAAGAATGTTGGGAGTAGGAAGGATTCAGACCTGACACCCCCCTCAGATTCCCTTGTATTACATGATACTGCACACTATTTTCTGAATTTAAAAATCTCCTTTTCTAAACATATTATGATGAAAAGCTTATTAAGAAGATATAAATATTTTGGTGAAGACTTAACTGTTAATAGTTCAAATAGGAATGGTTACAAGTATCACTAATAGTAAAAAGAGCTCAGATGATACTGTTCAGCTATTCATTTGATTTCTGTGGTATTCAATTTTAAGTCAACAGGCAAAATGTAAAGCCTAAAAAATGTTTCCAATTAAAGGGGTTGAATTCTGCTTTTGCTACTAGCTGTATGATCTTGGGCAATTTACTCTTTTCTCCGAGTCTCAGTCTCCTCATCCTTATTTTTTTTAATTTAAAAAAAATTTTTCCTGTATTGATGAGAGGGGGAGAGAGAGAGAGAGACAGAAACATTGAACAGACAGAACGCTGATTGGCTGCCTCCTGCATGACCCCCATTGCAGATTTGGCCCATAATCTGGACATGTGTCTTGACCAGAAATCAAAACGGTGACCTCTTGATGCATGGATTGATGCTCAACCACTGAGCCACAGTGGCCAGACTCCTCATTCTTAAAATAGGAATAATACCAAACACGTCACCTTGTTATTGTGAGTTAAATGAGTTAGCCCATGTTAAAGCCCTGTAACAGTGTCTGGCACATACTCAGTGCTCTACAAATATTAGATCGCTTCACTAATCTTTAAGGGAATAGAGAATGCTTTCCTCTCCTTCTACATTATCGCAAATATTCATTTAGTTAAATATGTGCGGTCCTGGTACTCAATTTCAGTTATTAGCAGTTGTACAACAACTAAACCTAAATAAAATGAGGGGCATTGTGACATAATGAAAGGGAAGTGGGGTTCAAAGTTGACAAATCTTAACCTTGAACAATTTACCAAACGTCTCAAAGTTTCTTATCTAAAAATTAGACTATTACCTAGCCTTTTATCATTCTATCTTTAATATTCACAGAGACATTGCAAATACTTTGAAAAGAGCATGTCTTATATTCATCATTGTCTCTTCCAGACTAAGGCAAGGTTCAAAATTATAAAATCTGCTAATAGAATAAGGCAGGAGAATGATAAAAAAAAAAAAAAAAGGGATTCAAGACTAGAATAAACATGTTACCTTATGGAAAAAAAGAATTTACAAACCCAGTTTAACTGGTTCCAACTCTACACATTATGTCATTACTTTCTTTCCCTTCTTTACGAATGGACCACAAATATTCTTTTCCTATGGGAAGATGCAAAGTGGGTAATATATATTAGTGAAAGTCATTTGAATCACACTTTAAAACTGAGAATTCTTAAATTACTATAAGAATAAAACTTTTCCTCATTCTATTTAATGGATTTGTTTTTAAGTAATACAACAATAAAGACATATTTTAGTTTAGTTTTTTTTTTATAGGACAAATAAGTTTTATTTTTGAATACTTAATTTTTAAATATCCATAAATTTATCAAATTCTTATCAAAGGTATCACCTACCTAACATTTGCCAATATTTATAATTAAATGTAATTTTCATTTTTTTCTTTTTTTTTTTATGAATTTTTATTTAATTTTTTGTTACAGATATTTTACCTTTTTACCCCATTGGCACACCCCACCCCACCCCACCTCTGCCCCGTCCCTGGCTTAGTTGTCCATGTCCATTGGTCATGCATACATGCATATAAGTTCTGTGGTTTATCTCTTCACACGCCCTCACACCCCCCACCCCCTCTTCTGAGGAATGTCAGTCTGTGCCCTACTTCCATGTTTCTGGGTCTACTATATTCCTCAGACTGTTATGTTCATTATATACCATATATAAGTGAGATCATGGGGTATTTGTCTTTTTCTGCTTGGCTTCTTTCACTTAGGATAATACTTTCCATGTCCCTCCATATCGTCTCAAAGAATAAGACATCTTTCTTTCTTACCGCTGAATAGTACTCCATTGTGTATATGTACCAAGCTTTTTTATCCATTCGTCTACTGGTGGACACTTGAGCTGTTTCCAGATCTTAGCTATTGTAAAGAGTGCTGCTATGAACATGGGGGCACATATATTCTTCCTGATTGGTGTTTCGGGCTTCTTAGGGTATATGCCCAGCAGTGGGATCACTGGGTAAAATGGAAGTTCAATTTTTAATTTTTTGAGGTAGCACCATATTGTTTTCCATAGCGGCTGCACCAGTCTGCATTCCCACGAGCAGTGTATTAGAGTCCCCTATTCTCCACACCCTCGCCAACACTTGTTGTTTGATGATTTGTTGATGGCGGCCATTCTGACAGGTGTCAGGTGATACCTCATTGTTGTTTTAATTTGCATCTCTCTGATGATTAGTGATGTTGAGCATTTGTTCATATGTCTTTTGGCCATTTGTATGTCCTGATTGGAGAGGTGTCTATTCAGCCCCTCTGCCCATTTTTTAATTGGGTTCTTTGTCTTCCTTTTGTGGAGTTGAATGAGTACTCTATTGGAAATTAACCCCTTATCTGATACATCATTGGCAATGACGTTCTCCCATACAGAGGCTTGCCTTTCCATTTTGATGACTGTTTCTTTTGCTGTGCAGAAGCTTTTTAGTTTGATGTAGTCCCATGTGTTCATTTTCTCCTTTATTTCTGTTGCCATAGGTGATGTATCAGTGAAAATTCTGCTCCGTATGATGTCCGAAATTTTGTTGCCTACATTTTCTTATAGAATTTTTATAGATTCACGGGTCACAGTTAAGTCTTTTATCCATTTTGAGTTTATTTTTGTGTATGGTGTAAGTTGATGGTCTAGTTTCATTTTTTTGCATGTAGCTGTCCAAATTTCCCAACACCATTTATTAAAGAGGGTGTCTTTACTCCACTGTATGCTCTTGCCAACTTTGTCAAATATTAATTGAGCGTATTGCCTTGAGTCCACTTCTGGGTTTTCAGTTCTGTTCCACTGGTCTATATGCCTGTACCAGGCTGTATTGCTTACAGTCGCTTTGTACTATAACCTGATATCTGGTATTGTGATCCCACCTAATTTGTTCTTGTTTTTCAAAATTGCTGTGGCTATTCGGGGTCTTTTTTGATTCCATATGAACTTTTAAAGTATTTGTTCTAGTTCTGTGAAATATGTCATTGGTATTTTGAAGGGGATTGCATTGCATCTACAGATTATTTTGGGTAGTATGGACATTTTAATGATGTTAATTCTTCCAATCCATGAACAGGGTATGTGCTTCCATTTTTTATATCTTTCTCTATTTATTTTTTGAATGACCTGTAGTTTTCTGCAAACAGGTCCTTTACTTCTTTCGTTAAGTTTATTCCTAGCTATCGTAATTTTTTTGGTGCGATGGTAAATGGGATTGTTTTTTCAGTTTCTCTTTCTGTGAGTTCATCAATGGTGTACAAGAATGCCATCAATTTCTTGACGTTCATTTTGTATCCTGCTATTTTGCCAAATTCATTTATTAAGTCAAGTAGATTTTTGATGGAGTCTTTAGGGTTTTCTATGTATAATATCATGTCATCTGCAAATAATGACAGTTTCACTTCCTCCTTTCCAATTTGGATCCCTTTTATTTTTTCTTCATGCCTGATTGCTGTGGCTAAGACTTCCAGTACAATGTTAAATATGAGTGGCAAAAGTGGACATCCCTGTCTTGTTCCTGTTCTTAATGGAAATGTTTTTAGTTTCTGTCCATTGAGTATGATGTTGGCTGTAGGTCTTTCATATATGGCCTTTATTATGTCGAGATATGATCCCTCTATTCCTACATTGCAGAGCGTTTTTATCAGAAATGGATGCTGGATTTGTCAAATGCTTTTTCAGCATCTATTGATATGATCATGTGGTTTTTATTTTTCATTTTGTTTATGTGGTGTATCACGTTTATTGATTTGCGAATATTGTACCAGCCTTGCATCCCTGGAATGAATCCCACTTGGTCATGGTGAATAATTTTTTTGATGTATTAATGGATCCGATTTGCTAATATTTTGTTCAGGATTTTGGCGTATATGTTCATCAGGGATATTGGCCTGTAGTTTTCTTTCTTTGTAGTGTCTTTCTCTGGTTTTGGAATTAGAATTATGCTGGCTTCATAGAACAAGTTTGGAAGTCTTCCTTCTTCTTGAATTTTTTGAAATAGTTTGCGGAGAATGGTGTTAGTTCTTTTTTGATGTTCGGTAAAAATCCCCCGTGAAGCCATCTGGGCCTGGGCTTTTTTTTGCTGGGAGAGTGTTGATTACCTCTTCAATTTCCTTAGTTGTTATTGGTCTGTTCAAGTTTCCTATCTCTTCCGGGAATAATTTTGGGAGACTGCGTTTCTAGAAATTTGTCCATTTCGCTTAGATTGTCGAATTTGTTGCCATATAGTTGTAAGTAGTAGTTGTTAACGATCTTTTGTATTTCCGTGGTGTTGGTTGTTACTTCTCCTCTTTCATTTCTAATTTTGTGTATTTGGGTTTTCTCTCTTTGTTTCTTGGTGAGTCTAGCTAAGGGTCAATCAATCTTGTTTATCTTTTCGAAAAACCAGCTCTTTTTTCATTGATCCTTTGAATTGTTTTTTTGGTTTCTATGTCATTTCTGCTCTGATCTTTACCATTTCCTTCTACTTGATCTGGGGTTTTCTTTTTGTTTGCTTTCTAATTCTTTAAGTTGTGAGGTTAGACAGTAAATTAAAATTTTTTCTTGTTTTTTGAGTTAGGCCTGTAGTGCTATGAACTTCCTCTCAGAACTGCTATCGCTGCATCCCACAGATTTTGTGTTGTTGTGTGTTCATTTTCATTGGTTTCCAGGAAGTTTTTAATTTCTTCCTTGATCTCCTCGGTGACCCATTCATTGTTTAATAACATGCTATTTAGCCTCCATGTGTTGAAATGTCTCTGCATGTTCTTGTTGCAATTGATTTCTAGTTTCATGCCATTGTGGTCTGAGAAGATGCTTGATATGATTTCAATCTTCTTGAACTTGTAGAGATTTAGTTTGTGTCCTATCATGTGGTCTATCTTTGAGAATGACCCATGTGTACTTGAAAAGAATGTGTATTCTGTAGTTTTGGGGTGTAATTCTCTGTACATATCTATTAAATCCATTTGGTCTAGTGCTTCATTTAGAGTCTCTGTTTCCTTGCTAATTTTTTGCCTGGAGGATCTATCCAGTGCTGTCAATGGGGTGTTGAAGTCCCCTGCTATGACTGTATTATTGTCGATTTCTCCTTGGAAGTCTTCAAGAACATTTTTAATATATTTTGGTGCTCCTATATTGGGTGCATATATGTTGATCAAGGTTATATCTTCCTGTTAGATAGATCCTTTCAATATTATATAGTGGCCTTCTTTGTCTCTAGTTATGGTCTTCATTTTGAAATCTATTTTATCAGTAATGAGAATTGCTACCCCAGCCTTTTTTTGCTTTCCATTTGCTTGGAAAATTTTTTTCCATCCCTTCACTTTCAACCTATATGAGTCTTTTGTTGAGAGGTGGGTCTCTTGTAAACAACATATAGATGAGTCATGCTTTCTTATCCAATCAGCTACTCTGTATCTTTTTATGGGAGCATTCAATCCATTTACGTTTAAGGTGATTATTGATATGTACTTATTTATTGCCATTTTTGTTTAGTGTGGTTCTATTTTTCTTCCCATTTCTCCTAGTAATTACAGCAGTACTTTTAACATTTCTTGCAGTGCTGTTTTGATGCTAATGTATTCCCTTAGCGTTTTTTTTTTTTGTCTGGGAAGCTCTTTATTTGACCTTCTATTTTGAATGATAGCCTTGCTGGGTAGAGTAGTCTTAGATTCAGATTATTGTTTTTCATGACTTTGATTACTTCATGCCATTCCCTTCTGGCCTGCAGTGTTTCTTGTGAGAAGTCAGCTGAGAGCCTTATGGGGTTTTCTTTGTAGGTAACCTGTTGCTTATCTCTTGCTGCTTTTAGGATTTTCTCTTTGTCTTTAATTTGTGGCATTTTAATTACTATGTGTCTTGGTGTGGGCCTGTTTGGGTTCTTCTTACTTGGGACTCTCTGTGCTTCCTGAACATGAATGCCTTCTTCCCTCAACAAATTAGGGAAGTTTTCTGTCACTATTTTTTTTTAATATATTCTCTATCCCTTGCTCATTTTCTTATCCTTCGGGGACTCCTATGATGTGAATATTATTACGTTTCCAGTTGTCCCATAGTTCTCTTAAGCTGTCTTCCTGTTTTTTGATAGTTTTTTCCTTTTGTTTTTCTGATTGGTTGATTTTTTCTACCCTGTTTTCTAATTCACTGATCCGGTCCTCAGCTTCCTATACTCTGCTTTTTAAACCTTCCAATGTGTTTTTTCATTTCTGATATGTCATTTTTTATCTCTTCTTGTTGGTTTTTAATTTCCAATTGGCTTATTTTCAGTGTCTCTATGTCCTTACTCATGCTGTTCAGCTTCCTCAAGATCATGGCTCTGAATTCTAGCTCTGTTAACATGCCTAATTGCTCCACATTGATCTCATCCTCGGTGGAGGTCTCTTGCTCTTTCATTTGGCTTCTGTTTCTGTGTTTCACCATTTTGGCTATCACTGTGGGCTTTGGAGCCTGTCAAGTTCTCCCTGTGGGTGTTGGTGTTCTGCTGTTTGTGGCTCCCTCTCCTGTGTTTAGATGAGCGAGGGAGGACCCACGTTGAACACCACTGTCAAGTCTACTTTCCTGGTTAAAGTTGCCAGCCCAGGAAAGGTACTGTTATCCTCTAGCTTTTTGCCTGGAGGCTAGCAGTCTAGGTTACTTGATGAGTTTTGGGTTGTCAGTTGATTAAAAAACTCCCTCTGGTGCTCAGCCAAGGGGCTTTCACGAGGGTGGGGCAGATGCTGGTTGTTAGTGAGCCTCAATTAGCACTTCAATGGCCCACAGGGTTAGGTTGGATCTCCGAGAGAGGGGCTGCTGCCTCTCCTCAGAGCACTGGGAAGGAGCAATGTGGCCACCGTCCTGAGTGGCTGCACTCAGCCCAAGCTCTGAGCACCCTCCAGATCCCGAGTGTCCCGACACAGCTCCAGTCCAGTCTGCCCTCCCTCTGCCGGAGCCCAAGGTGAGTGGCTGTGGCTGTTTTAGCCTCTGTCCCGGCTCTGCGCTGTTGAGCCGCCTGGGAATGTAAGCCGAGGGCGCCGCTCCCAGCTAAGGCCGCTGCCGAGTTGCAAACCGTGGGCTCCCAGCCCCAGTCTCATGCCTTCACAAGCCTACGAGGATGGAGTCAGTGTCTCTCGTTGTATTGTCCTCACAAGCTGCTTTTCTGTTGGTTTTTCCGGCGATTTGTCTGTGTTATAGTTGTAATTCCAGTTTGGTTCTGGGAGACGGTCTGTGTAGCTTCCGTTCACTCCGTCGCCATTTTTCCTCCTCCTTAGTTTAGTTTTAATTTAGAAAACATAAATTTAAGTAGTCTGCTTTTACCTCAAAAATTACTTTCAATGAATAACAATACCTTAGTTAAAAAGGACTTAACTATTCAGGAGAGAATTCATTACACTGTGCAAAAATACTTCTAGAACTATATAGTCTTTTGGGTGAACGGTGAATTTGTGAGGTATACAAAACTTAAGATTCTATATGGCATATAATTTCGGCTGAACCATGGAACCCAGCCATGTATCCTGTGGATTGCTAGAATCTGTGAGTAGACTCAAAGAAATCTGTTTGTGAGTTTTTCAAAATAATGGACCTAGAAGGAGTTTTAGAAACTTAAGCAATTTAACTATCTAATGAAAACTGCTCATAGAAAAATAAATAGTGGCCTAGAAAAATAAAAGGAATCAAATAAAGCTTTACTGAACTCAGGGATAAAGAGGTTCTATGTTAATCCACAATAAGACTAACCAGGCAGAATTTAGTATAAATCAGTGTCTTTGGGTTAGAGTAATTCTCACAATGGAAACAGGAAACTTTCAAATGGTTTTTTGGTCAACACATGTAATAGATCAGCACAGGTGGTTAAAAGAATGAAGTTTATATAGGATGGAAGTTATATAGATAGATGTGTAAAACTGAGTTATATAAACATGTGCAAAAGTTGATCAAGTCACTTAATCTTTCTTCTCAGGTTCTGCAAAAATAAAATGAAATAATAAAACCTACCTTTACAGAATTATTTTAAGAATAAAATCAGATAACGTATAAAGAATTTAACATTGAACCTAGTACATAGCCAATGCTCATGAAACGACAAGTGGCAAATTCAACAAGTTCAAAATTGAGCTGTTCATCTTTTTCCTAAAATCTGTTCCTTCTTTACATTCCCTATTACAGTAAACAGCACCATCACCACTTAGATACTGAAGCCAAAAGTCTGGCAATAATCTCACATTTCACCAATTATTCTCAAGTCTTAATAATTTCTACTCTAAACACTTTCCATGTCTACTTCCCCATCTCTATCCCTATTAACAGCATACAATCCAGGTCATTATCACTTACTATGACTAAATTAGTAACATAACTGGCCTACCTACCTTTTCTCTTAATCTATCTCAAAATCACTTAGCAAACTCCTAGCAAAACAATCATTCTATAATGAAAATTTTACCACATCATGAACTAACGTATGTCATACTTTCACATGTCAAATCCTCCAATGGCTACCTATTATCTACAGAATAAAGTCCAAGTTCACCCACAAAATAAATGTCCAATAACACTTATAAAGTCCTCAATAACCTAGGTCATCTCTATCTCTTTCGCTTCATTTCGTATTCTCCACTTCATCACACCACAGCCATACTGAACTATTTGTCAATCCCATGCATTCTCACGGCATAGGCCAATATAAGATTCAAGTACAGGATCACCTCCTCTGGAAAGTCTATCCAGAGTGTGTACTTCTTCGCCCACCAAGCTCACACATCATCACAAGCATTCGGAAATATTTGTTAAACTGAACAAAATTGAAACAGCAAAGTAACAAAAAAGCACAAAAGTAATGTGTATATATAAGGCTAATGAGAAGGGAAACTAGTATTTTTTTTTGGAGAAAAAGTCTTGGTCTGGGGAAATAAAAAATAATTGTTCACAGGTTGTGAAGAAAGAAAATTAAAGTATTTGAGCGACTAAAACAGAGAAGGAAATAAACACATTAAAAGGAGATAGGTACAGTAAGGCGGAAGGGAAAGTATAGCCATCCTTATATAGAGGTTTAGATATCACAACCTACAGATTAATAAAACTTCCAGTTTTCTCTTAAACTATATGGTACAGTCCTCCTTTGCAGACGCTATTCTGCACTTCCATTAAAGAGATATTAGTTTAGAAAGACACTTTCTACATTTTTATAAGTCTAAGAAGGTACTCCCACTTAACATGTACTGAAGAACTTTTGTTTTTAAATCCTTACCCAAGGATATTTTTCCATTTATCCTCAGATAGAGGAGGAGAAGGGAGGGAGAGAGACAGACAGAGAGGAAGGGGAGAGAGAAATTGATGTGAGACACATTGACTGGCTGCCTACCACCAGGGTTGAGGACCTCGAACCACAACCACAACTGAGATACCTGCCCTTGACCAAATCGATCCAGTGACTATCTGATCCATGGGCACACACTCCAACCATTCATCAACCCAGCCAGTGCCATACTAAAAAACTTTAAATTCTGAAATTATAACATATCTCTATATTGCATAGCAATTTACTGAAACATGAATAAGATAACATAGATTCTCTCTTTTAGTTAAGTGTTATTCAATCTTGTTAAATAACCTTTAATATTATTTTAACATTAGGTTACTCTAAGTCAGCAGAAAAAAATAAAAATAGAGTAAACTTAATGTTCAATTCAGAGACTGTAAATATTTTGCTTTCTGAATACAGAATAATTAAAGAATATCAATACTGAAGCTTAATACACTAATGATAGTGCAAGAGAATAGATGTGAGGTATTCCCACATAAAAACTGAAGACTGATGTCATCTACCAAAAATAAGAAGAGAGAAAAAATGCTGTCATCATCGCTGAACCATGCTTAATGACACAAGAAGAAAGGAAATAGTAAATATCAGAGCAGAAATAAATGACGTACAGACCAAAAAGACAATTCAAAGGATCAATAAAACAAAGACCTGGCTTTTTGATCAGATAAACAAGATTGATGGACCCTTAGCTATACTCATCAAGAAACAAAAAGAGAGAACCAAAATACACAAAATTAGAAATGAAAAAGGAGAACTAACAACTAACACCACAGAAATACAAACAATCATGAACAAATACTATGAACAATTATATGGCAACAAATTCGAGAATCTAAGTGAAATTTAAAAATTTCTAGAAACACACAGTATCCCAAAACTGAACAGGGAAGAGATAGAAAATTTGAACTGATCAATAAAAACTAAGGATATTGAAGATGTAATCAAGACTCTATCAGAAAACAAAAGCCAGGCCCGGACAGCTACAAGGGGGAGTTTTACTGAACGTTCAAAGAAGAACTAATACACGTTCTCCTCAAACTATTCCCAAAAAATTCAGGAAGAAAGACTTTTAAACTCCTTTTATGAGGCCAGCATAATTCTAATTCCAAAACCAAAAAAAGACACTACAAAAAAACAAAACAAAACAAAAAAATCCTACAGGTCAATATCCCTGATGGACATAGATGCCAAAATCCTTAACAAAATACTAGCAAATCGGATCCAGCAATACATCAAAAATATTATTCACACCAAGTGAGATTAACCCCAGGGAAGCAAGGCTAGTACAACATTCACAAATCAGTAAGTGTGATACACTACATAAACAAAACGAAAGATAAAAACCACATGATCATATCAATAGACACTGAAAAAGCATTCAACAAAATCCAGCACCAATTTCTGATAAAAACACTCAGAAATGTGGGAATAGAGGGATCGTATCTCAACATAATAAAGGCCATGTATGAAAGACCTACAGCCAACATCATACTCAATAAGCAAAAAATAAAACATTTCCCTTAAGAACAGGAACAAGACAGGGACGCCCATTTTTGCCACTCTACTTAACATAATACTGGAAGTCTTAGCCACAGCAATCAAACATAAAGAAAAAATAAAAGAAATACAAATTGGGGAAAAAGGAAGTAAAACTGTCATTATTTGCAGATGACATGATATTATACATAGAAAACCCTAAAGGCTCCATCAAAAATGTACTACACTTAATAAATGAATTTGGACTCCATTAATAATCTACTTGACTTGATAAATGGATTTATCAAAGCAGCAGGATACAAAATTAACATCAAGAAATCGACTGCATTCTTATACACCAATGATGAACTCACAGAAAGAAACACTAAAAAAGCAATCCCATTTAACATCACGGAAAAAAAATTAAGATACCTAGGAATAAACTTAACCAAGGAAGTAAAGGACCTATTTGCGGAAAACTACAGGATATTGAAAAAAGGAATAATGAAATAAAAAAGTGGAAGCATGTACCTTGTTCATGAATTGAAAGAATTAACATCATTAAAATTTCCATACTACCCAAAGCAATCTGTAGATTCAATGCATCAATCAATCTGTAGATTCAATCCCATCAAAATACCAACGACATAATTCACAGAACTAGAACAAAGACTTCAAAAGTTCATATGGAACCAAAAAAGACTCCGAATAGCCACAGCAATTTTGAAAAAGAAGGACAAAGTAGGTGGGACGACAATACCAAATATCAAGTTATACTACAAAGCTACTGTAATCAAAACAACCACGTACTGGCAGAAGAACAACCATATAAATGAATGGAACAGAACAAAGAACCCGGAAATTGTCTCAAAACACTATGCTCAATTAATATTTGTCAGAGGTGGCAAGAGCATACAACGGAGTAAAACCAGCCTCTTTAATAAGTGGTGTTGGGAAAATTGAACAGCTACATGCAAAAAAATTAACTGGACCATCAACTTAAACCATACCCAAGAATAAACTCAAAATGGATAAGACTTAAATTTGACTTATGAATCAATAAAAATCCTACAAGAAAATGTAGGCAGCAAAATTTCAGACATTATACGCAGCAGAATTTTCACTGATAGCAACAGAAACAAAGGAAAAAATAAACAAATGGGACTACATCAAAATAAAATGCTTCTGCACAACAAAAGAAACAAGCATCAAAATGGAAAGGCAACCCACTGTACGGGAGAGGATAACTGCCAATGATACATCAGATAAGGGGTTAATTTCCAATATATACGGAGTGCTCATACCAGTCAACAAAAGGAAAACAAAGAACCCAATTAATAAGTGGGCAGAGGACCTAAAGAGACACTTCTCCAAATAGGACATACAAATGGCCAAAAGACATATGAAGAAATGCTCATCATCACTAATCATCAGAAAGATGCAAATTAAAACAACTATGAGGTATCTCCAAACAACAAGTGGTGGGGAGGGTGCAGAGAAAAGGGGACTCTAGTACAATGCTGGTGGGAATGCAGACTGGGGCAGCAACTATGAAAAACACTATGGTGTTACCTCAAAAATTTAAAAATTGAATTGCCATTTGACTCAGTGATCCCTCTTCTAGGAATATGTCCTAAAAAGTCTGAAACACCAATCAGACAGAATATATGTACCCCCACCCATGTTCATATCAGCACTATTTACAATAGTTAAGATCTGGAAACAGTCCAAATGTCCATCAGTAGACGAATGGATAAAAAAGCCATGGTACAAATACACAATGGAGTACTATGCAGCGTTAAGAAAGAAAGATCTCTGGGAAGAAAAATGGCGGCAGAGTGAATGAAAGCTACACAGACCATCTCCCAGGGCCAAACTGGATTTACAACGAAAATAAAGACAAATCGTCAGGAAGGGGCAACCGAAAGACACCTTGGAGGATCACATAACCAGGGACACCGACTCAATCCTGGTAGGCTTCCGAGGATGCAAAAGGGGGCCGGGAGCCCACGGTCCATAGCGGCCTGGGCTGGGACCAGCCGACTCGGCTGGAACCAGGGGACTCCGCAGGAAGCTGCTGCTGCCACCTCAGCTGCAGCCTCGCCTGAGTCCTGGGAACTCTACTGCCTGCTAAGCCCTCAGCTGGTGCCGCACGGACTGGCTGAGACCAGGGGAATTGGCAGGAGGCTGCTGCCACCTCAGCTGCGACCCGTGCTGAGTCCTGCAAACTCTGCTGCCTGCTAAACCCTCGGATGGTGCCGCACGGACTGGCTGAGACCAGGGGACTTGGCGGGACACTGCTAACAAGGCTGAGTCCCGCGAACTCTGCGTGCTAAGCCCACAGCTGGTGCCGCACAGATTCGCGGGAACCAGGGGATTCTGCTGGAAATTGGTGCCACCTCGGCAGTGTCCCACTCAGCGGCTCAGTCCTGGGGTTTCTGCTGAGAGCAACACCCTCGGCTGGAGCCAGAGCCGCGGCCGCCCGTGGCTGGAAGCAGCGCCCAAGGGTTAAAAGTCCCAGGCGGCTCCAAGACGCAGAGTCTAGACAGAGACTAAACTGGCAGCAGACACTCAACTTGGGTTCCGGCAGAGGGAAGGCATACTAGACTGAAACTGTGTAGGGACACTCGGGTTTTGGACGGTGCTCAGAGCTTTTGCTGAGTGCAGCCATGCAGGACTTTGGTCATCTTACTCCTTCCCAGGGCCCTGGGGAGAGGCAAAGGACTCTCCCTCAGAGATTCAACCCCACCTATGGCCACTGAAATGCTAATTGAGGCTCATTAACAACCAGCAGCTGCCCCACCCTCAAGAAATCCTCTTACACTGAGCACCAGAGGGAGTTTTTCAGGCAACTCAGAAACCAAGGTTCTTCAGGTGACCACTACTAATAGCCTCCAGGCAAAAAAAGCTAGAGGATAACTACCATTCCCCGGGCTAGCAACACTAACCAGAAAAGCTAAGACTTGACAGTGGTGTTTAAACTGGATCCTCCCTGGCTCATCCAAAGGCAGGAGAGGGAGCCACAAACAGCAGAATACCAACACCCTCAGGGAAATTTGGCAGTCTCCAAAGCCACTGTAATAGCCAAAATGGGGAAAAACAGAAATAAAACCAAATGAAAGAACAAGAGACCTCTACCAAAGATGAGATAAATGAGGTGCAGTTAAGCAAGTTAACAGAACTAGAATTCAGAGCCATGATGTTTAAAGCTCAACAGCATGTGTAAAGACATGAGAACCATGAGTAATGACATAGAAATGTTGAAAATCAACTAGTTGTAAATTAGAAACCAACAGGAAGAAATGAACAATGACATATCAGAAATGAAAAACACATTGGAAGGTCTAAAAAGCAGTATAGGGGAAGCTAAGGACCGGATCAGTGAATTAGAAAACAGGGTAGAAAAAATCACCCAATCAGAAAACCAAAAGGAAAAAAAGATTAAAAAACAGGAAGACACCTTAAGAGAACTGTAGGACAACTGGAAACGAAATAATATTTGCATCATAGGAGTTCCTTAAGTAGAAGAAAATGAGCAAGGGTTAGAGAATATATTCAAAGAAATAGTGACAGAAAAAATCCCTAATTTGGTGAAGGAAGAAGGCATTCAAGTTGAAGAAGCACAGAGAGCCCCAAGTAAGTAAGAACCCAAACAGGCCCACACCAAGACACATAGTAATCAACTGCGAAAAATTAAAGACAAAGAGAGGATCCTAAAAGCAGCAAGAGATAAGCAACAGGTAACCTACAAAGGAAACCCCATAAGGCTCTCAACTGACTTCTCACAAGAAACACTACAGGCCAGAAGGGAATGGCATGAGGTAAACTAGGTCATGGAAAACAAGGATCTGAATCCAAGACTACTCTACCCAGCAAGGCTATCATTCAAAATAGAAGGTCAAATAAAGAGCTTCCCAGACAAAAAAAAAGGATAAGGGAATACATTAGCACCAAACCAGCACTGCAAAAAATGTTGAAAGGACTGCTGTAATTACCAGGAGAAATGGGAAGAAAAATAGAACCACACGAAACAAAAATGGCAATAAATAAGTACATATCAATAATCACCTTAAATATAAATGGACTGAATGCTCCCACAAAAAGACACAGAGCAGCTCATTGAATAAGAAAGAATGACTCATCTATATGTTGTTTACAAGAGACCGACCTCACAACAAAAGACTCACATAGGTTGAAAGTGAAGGGATGGAATAAAATTTTCCAAGCAAACGGAAAAGAAAAAAAAGCTGGGGTAGCAACACTCATATCTGATCAACTAGATTTCAGAAAGAAGGCCATAATTAGAGACAAAGAAGGCCACTACAGCCCTGGCCAGTTTGGCTCAGCGGTTAGAGCGTCGGCCTGCGGTCCGGAGAGACCCGGGTTCGGTTCCCGCTAAGGGCACGTACTTCGGTTGCAGTTTGTCCCCGGCCCTGGTTGGTCGTGCGGGTGGCAGCCACTCGATGTGTCCCTTCACGTCGATGTTTCTCTCTCTCTCCCTTCCTCTCTCTCCCTCCCACTCTATCTGTACAAAAAATGGAAAAATATCCTCGGGTGAGGATAAAAAAAAAAAAAAAAAAAAAAAAAAGAAGGCCACTACATAATATTGAAAGAATCTATCCATCAGGAAGATATAACCTTGATAAACATATATGCACCCAATATAGGACCACCAAAATATATTTAAAGACTTCTGGAGGACTTCAAAAAAGAAATCGATAGCAATACAATCATAGCAGGGGATTTCAACACCCCGCTGACATCACTGGATAGATCCTCGAGACAAAAAATTAGCAAGGAAACAGATACTCTAAATGAAGCACTAGACCAAATGGATGTAATAGATATCTTCAGAGAACTACACCCCAAAACTACAGAATTCACAATCTTCTCAAGTGCACATGGGACATTCTCAAAAATAGACCACATGTTAGGGCACACACTAAGTCTCTACAGGTTCAAGAAGACTTAAGTCATATCAAGCATCTTCTCAGATCACAATGGCATGAAACTAGAAATCTATTGCAAGAAGAATATACAAAGACATTTGAACACATGGAAGCTAAATAGCATGTTATTAAACAATGAATGGGTCACCGAAGAGATCAAGGAAGAAATCAAAAACTTCCTGGAAACCAATGAAAATGAAGACACAACAACACAAAATCTAAGGGATGCAGTGAAAGCAGTTCTGAGAGGAAAGTTCATAGCACTTCAGGCCTACCTCAAAAAACAAGAAAAATCTCTAATAGATTATCTAACCTCACAACTTGAAGAACTAGACAGAAAACAAAGAGAAAACCCCAGAGCAAGTAGAAGGAGAAAATAGTAAAGATCAGAGAAGAAATAAATGACATAAGAGACCAGAAAAAAAATTCAAAGGATCAATAAAACAGCTGGTTTTTCGAAAAGTTAAACAAGATTCATGGACCCTTAGCTAGACTCACCAAGAAACAAAGAGAGAGAACCCAAATACACAAAATCAGAAATGAAAGAGGAGAGGTAACAACTGACACCACAGAAATACATAAGATTGTTAACAACTACTATGAACAATTATATGGCAACAAATTCAACAATCTAAGCAAAATGGACAAATTTCTAGAAACACATAGTCTCCCAAAACTGGATCAGGAAGAGAGAGAAAACTTGAATGGACCAATAACAACTAAGGAAATTGAAGATGTAATCAAGACTCTCCCAGCAAACAAAAGCCCTGGCCCAGATGGCTTCAAGGGGGAGTTTTACCCAACATTCAAAGAAGAACTAATACCCATTCTCCTCAAACTACTTCAAAAAATGCAAGAAGAACGAAGACTTCCAAACTCGTTTTATGAAGCCAGGATAATTCTAATTCCAAAACCAGAAAAAGACACTAGAAAGAAAGAAAACTACAGACCAATAACCCTGATGAACATAAATGCCAAAATCCTGAACAAAATAGTAGCGAATCATATCCAGCAATACACCAAAAAATTATCCACCATGACCAAGTGGGATTCATCCCAGGGATGCAAGGCTGGTACAATATTCGCAAATCAATACATGTGCTACACCACATAAATAAAATGAAGAATAAAAATCACATGATCATATCAATAGATGCCGAAAAAGCGTTCGACAAAATCCAGCATCCATTTCTGATAGAAACGCTCAGCAATGTAAGAATACAGGGATCATATCTAGACATAATAAAGGCCATATATGAAAGACGTACAGCCAACATCATACTCAATGTGAAAAACTAAAAGCATTTCCCTTAAGAACAGGAACAAGGCAAGGATGCCTATTTTCACCACTCTTATTTAACATAGTACTGGAAGTCTAAGCCACAGCAATCAGACAGGAAGAAAAAATAAAAGGGATCCAAATTGGAAAGGAGGAAGTGAAATTGTCATTATTTGCAGATGACATGATACTATACATAGAAAACCCCAAAGACTCCATCAAAAGTTTACTAGACTTAATAAATGAATTTGGCAAAGTAGCAGGATACAAAATTAACGTCAAGAAATCGATGGCATTCTTATATACCAATGATGAACTCACAGAAAGAGAAACTAAGAAAACAATTCCTTTTCCCATTGCGGCAAAAAAATTAAAATACCTAGGAATAAACTTAACCAAAAAAATAAAGGACCTATTCACAGAAACCTACAGGTCATTAAAAAAAGAAATAGAGGAAGATATAAAAAAGTAGAAGCACATACTCGGTTCATGGATTGGGAGAATTAACATCATTAAAAAGTCCATATTACCCAAAGCAATCTATAGATTTAATGCAATTCCCATCAAAATAGCAATGGCAAACTTCACAGAATTAGAACAAGTACTTCAAAAGTTCATATGGAACCAAAAGAGACCCTGAATAGCCACAGAAATCTTGAAAAGGAAGAACAAAGTTGGAAGGATCATATTACCAAATTTCAGGTTATACTACAAAGCCACTGTACTCAAAACAGCCTGGTACTGGCACAATAACAGGCAGATAGACCAGTGGAACAGAACAGAGAACCCAGAAATGGACCCCAGGTAATTTGCTCAATTAATATTTGACAAAGGTGGCAAGAGTATACAGTGGAGTAAGGACAGTCTCTCTAATAAATGGTGCTGGGAAAATTGGACAGGTACTTGCAGAAAAATGAAACTAGACCATGAACTTACACCCTATATAAGAATAAACTCAAAATGGATAAAAGACTTAAATGTGACTCATGAATCCATAAAAATCCTAGAAGAAACTTTAGGGAACAAAATTTCAGACATCATACGAAGCAGAATTTTCACTGACACATCACCTAAGGCAACAGAAACAAAGGAAAAAATGATCACATGGGACTACATCAAACTCAAAAGCTTCTGCACAGCGAAAGATACAATCATCAAAACGGAAAGGCTACCCACTGAATGGGAGAGCTTTATTGCCAATGATATATCAGATAAGGGGTTAATTTCCAATATATATAGAATGCTCATACAACTCCACAAAAGGAAGACAAAGAACCCAATCAAAAAATGGGCAGAGGAACTAAATAGACACCTCTCCAAACAGGACATACAAATGGCTAAGAAACATATTGCATATCATCACTAATCATCAGAGAGATGCAAATTAAAACAATGAGGTATCACCTCACACCTGTCAGAATGGCCGCCATCAACAAATCATCAAACAACAAGTGTTTGTGAGGGTGTGGAAAAATGGGGACTCTAGTGCACTGCTGGTGGGAATGCAGACTGGTGCAGCCACTATGGAAAACAATATGGTGTCACCTCAAAAAATTAAAAATTGAACTTCCATTTTACCCAGTGATCCTGCTTCTAGGAATATACCCTAAGAAGTATGAAACACTAATCAGAAAGAATATATGTACCCCCATGTTTATAGCATCACTATTTACCATAGCTAAGACCTGGAAACAGCCCAATTGTCCATCAGTAGACGAATGGATAACAAAGCTGTGGTACATATACACAATGGAGTACTACACAGCTGTAAGAAAGAAAGAACTCTTATCATTTGACACTACATGGAGGGACCTGGAAAGTATCATCCTACGTGAAACAAGCCAAACAGGGAAAGACAAGTTTCATATGATCTCACTTCTTTGTGGAATATAATGAACATAACAGTCTGAGGAATGGGGTAGTCCCAGAGACGTGGAAGTAGGGTACAGACTGACAAGCCACAGAAGAGGGCGTGGTGGGGGAGATATAAGTCACAGAACTTATATGCATGTATGCATGGACAATGGATATGGACAACAAAGGACATGGACAACAAACTGGGGAAAGGGCAGGGAGGGAGAGGGAGGGGTGAATCAGTGGGGGAAAAGGAGACACATCTGTAACAAAAATTAATTAATAAAAGAAGTTTGAAGGAAAAAAAATATATATACAAAGAACTCTTAAACCTTATCAAGAAAACAAACAACTCAACTAAAAAATGGACCAAAAACCTTCACAGACACTTTACCAAAGATATAAAGATGGTAAATAAGCATATGAAAATATGCTCCATATCAGGTCATCAGGGAAATGAAAATTAAAGCAACAAGATACCACTAAACACTTATCAAAATGGCCAAAATCCCGAATGCCAACAACACCAAATGCTGGTAAACATGTGGAGCAATAGGAACTCTCATTCACTGATGGAGGGAATGCAAAATGGTATCGTCACTTTGGAAGATAGTTTGGCAGTTTCTTAAAAACTAAACATACTCTTAACATACAATCCAGCAATCACAATCCTTAGTATTTACTTAAAGGAGTTGAAAACTTATGTCCACACAAAATCCTACATACACTATTATTGCTAGAGTTTAAAAACAATCAATATGTCCTCCAATAGGTGAATGGATAAATAAACTGGGGTACACCCAGAAAATAGGACATTATTTAGCCCTAAAAAGAAATGAATTATCAAGTCATGTAAAGGCATGGAAGAAACTTAAATTTATATTACTAAGTAAAAGAAGTCAATCTGAAAAGGCAACATACTGTATGATGCAAACAATATGACATTCTAGAAAAGGCGAAAGTATGGAGACAGTAAAGAGATCAGTGACTATCAGGGGTTAGGGTTGGGGAAGGTATGAATAGCCAGAGAACAAAGAATTGTTTAAGGCAGTGAAAATACTCTGCATGATACTATTATCATGGATGCATATTATTTACTATACATGTGTCCAATCCCATAGGATGTATAACAGTAAGAGTGAGCCCTACGATAAAATACGGGCTTTGGGTGGTAATCATGGTTAATGTAGTTTATCACTGGTAACGAATGTATCACTCTGGTGGGGAATGTTGATAATAGGGGAAGCTATGCATGTATGCGGGCAGGAGGTATATAGAAAATCTCTGTATCTTCCTCTCAATTTTTGTTATAAATCTAAAACTGCTCCAAGACAATAAAGTATTTAAAAAAGGAAAAAAAAAAAGAAAGATCTCTTATCCTTTGACATGGCATGGAGGGACGTACAAAGTATTATCCTAAGCAAAACAAGCCAGACAGAAAAAGACAAGTATCATATGATCTCACTTATTTGTGGAATATAATGAACATGACAGTCTGAGGAATGGGGTACTCCCAGAGGCGTGGAAGTGGGGAACAGACTGACAATCCCCAGAAGAGGAGGTGGGAATGGAGAGATAAACCACAGAACTTATATATATGTATGCATGAACAATGGACATGGACAACAAAGCTGGGGACAGGGCGGGGAGGGACGGGGGGAATCAGTGGGGGGAAAAGGAGAAACATATGTAACAAAAATAAATTAATTAATTAATTTATAAAAAAAGAAAAGAAAAGAAAAGGCTGTGGTACATGTACACAATGGAATACTATGCTGCTGTAAGCAAGAAAGATCTGTTATACTTTGAGATGGCACGGAAGGACCTGAAGAGTATTATGCTAGCGAAACAAACCAAGCAAAGAAAGACAAATATCACATGATCTCATTTATTCGTGGAATATAATGAACTAAACAAACTGCTAAAGAAAATTAACCCAGAGACACGGAGGTGGGGTACAGACTGACAAGCCTCAGAGGGGGTGGGGGTTTGGGGGAAGAGATAAACCACAGAACTTGCATGTATGCATGACCAATGAACAGGGACAATAATGGGATGAAGCAGGGGCAAAGGGGAGGAGGGTGTCAATGGGGGAAAAATAAGAAACATCTGTAACAATAACAAATTAATAAATATAAAATAAAAAAACATTGCAAATGTAATTAAAAAATGTGTAAAACACTACAAACATATGGATTATAAGCAAAATGGTTCTCTTATGTCTTGAGAGGAACCTGAAAAATTCTTATGCAATGTGCATAAAGATATATATATAGCATATAGCCCAATAATATGAGTTAAAAATTTAAGACTATTAATATCTAGTATAGATGGTAGACATTAGTCCACGGTTAGATGAGTTTCTGGACTAGGCCCTGGTTCTTTCATGGCTATGATGAAGTAAACTACTTGTACTTAAGATTTATTTGCACAGCATCAAAGAAAAAATGCTTTATAAAATCTAAGTGGTGTCTTGATTCAATTACATAATACACACAATTTGAAAAGCAGGATGTAAAAAAATAAACTGGTTAACATAAAACATTTGACATAAAATCCCAATTCATCATTTAATAATTACCATCTTAGTAAAAATTAGGCCAAGGTCCTAAAGTCCTCCTAAGTTAAATCAAGTGAGACATAAAACTGTAGGATCATTAAATATTAATTTTTTTCCGCCTTTAAAAACCTTGATGGAGCATATAAAGAACAGCCCAAAGGGTGACCTTATGATCCCTACATACAGGCAATATTGATGGTCAGAAATATTTCTAATCAACAAACATCTCAATGGCCGCATTCCAACGTTTTACTATGTATTCCTTAATGAATAAGGGTGCTATATTAAAATAAACATTATGTATATACAACAGAAAAACAGTACCCAATACTAAGGAAGAGGAAAATGACAGTTCTAAAATTTATAAAGTCTCTAGAATACTACAGCAAGAAATGAGGTATCTTCATGGGTCTGGATTAGGAAACAACAGGTGCTTTGAAGAAAAACACTGTCTTATAACGTATTTAACTCTGACTGCTCAAACATTCAAATACTTTGACCTTATTATTAAAGACTCACCAATTCCTAATATATTTAAGGAGAAACTATTCTCCATGTAGATTACCATGGAATTATCTAATACTGAAAAACGACTCATATAATACAAAATATTATATGAAGACGGGAGGCCAGTAAATTCCATCAAAGTACCGCATAAAGCATCATTAGGTCATAAACAGAACTAAAAATTTCTAACAGTGGATCAGACTTCTCATCATACAGTTATGTCTACAGGAGAAACATCTATTTCAGTAAGAAAACAAAATGTTAAAATGGTAAGAATGAGCTTAGTTTTTATACTTTTAACAACCCAGTTTCAACTGCACTAATTTTTTTATTTTAAATGAGGAGAAAACAGAAGGTTTCTTTCCTATTTAATCTGTATACATCAACTAAAATTTCAAAAATAAATATTTCTCCTACAAGCAATGTGAGAGTAGTTGAAATAATCAATAAATTATTTCTCAACGTTTGTAAAAATGAAAGTGTTTTTAAAAAAATATGTTATCAGCAGATATTTTGAATGTTTAACTGGTGTTGGAGGAGGAAGCACAATAGGTTAAAGATTCATTGCTCTTTAAAACAGGCATTATTTTCTCTCATTAAAAATAAGAGGACATTAATAATTAATAAGATTCAATACAGCAAGAAGATATAACAATTATAAACATTCATACACTATTAACAGACCAGCACAATATATAAAGCAAAAACTGACAGAATTGAAGGTATCAATAGCCAATTCTGCAATAGTTGGAGACTTCAATACCCCTGCTCACAACAATGGATAGAACAAATAATCAGAAGAAATTAAGTAAATAGAAGATTTAAAATAATAAACCAATTATATCTAACAGATAATATAGAAGAACACACCCAACAGAATATATTCTTTTTTTTTTTTCTTTATTGATTTTAGAGAGAGAGGAAGGGAGAAGGGGAGAAAGAGGTAGAAACATTGATTAGCGAGAACATCGACTGGCCACCTCTTGCATGCCCCCACTGGAAATTGGGCCCACAACCTGGTCATGTGCCATGACCGGGAATCAAATCAGCAACCTCTTGGTGCATGGGTCGACGTTCAACCACTGAGCCACACCAGCTAGGCAATTCCTATGTATTTTTTATTTGATATAATAAATGTAATTGTTTTCTTAGTCCCCTCCTGATACTTCCTTATTGGTGTAAAGGCATTTTAGAGTATTTATTTTGTATTCTGCTATTTTACTCAATTCATTGATCAGTTCTAGGAGTTTTTTTATGGAATCATTAGGGTTCTCTATGTATAGTATAATGCTATCTGCAAGTAATGACAGTTTTTCTTCTTCCTTTCCAATTTAGATGCCTTTTTTAATACTTCTTGTATGATTGCTGTAGCTAGAACTTCCAAAACTATATAAAATGTGTTGAAAATGGACATCTTTGTCTTTTTGATGATCTTAAAAGGATACGCTTTATTTCCTTTGTTTTTCCCCACTGAGCATGATGATAGCCTTGGGTTTGTCACATAAGGTTTTTGTTTTTTTGTTTTTTATCCTCACCCGAGGATATTTTTCCATTTTTTTGTTCAGGTAGAGTGGGAGGGAGTGAGAGAGGAACAGAGAGGGAGAGAGAGGAACAGAGAGAGTGAGAGAAACATCGATGTGAAAGGAACACATCGAGTGGCTGCCACCCGCACGACCAACCAGGGCCGGGGACAAACTGCAACCGAGGTACACGCCCTTAGCGGGAACCGAACCCGGGTCTCTCAGGACCGCAGGTCGACGCTCTAACTTCTGAGCCAAACCGGCCGGGGCTTGTCACATAAGGTTTTTATGCTGAGGTATATTCCCTTTATTCTCACTTTGTTGAAAGTTTTTATCATAAATGAGTCCTGTATATGTCAAATTCTCATAAAGCATTTATTGATATGATAATTTTTCCTTTATTTTATTTATATGGTGTATCACATTAACTGATTTATAAACACTGTGCCTACCTTGGATCCCATGAATAAATCCCATGTAATCATGGTGTATAATCTTTTAAATATATTGCTGAATTCGGTTTATTCATATTTTGTTGATCGTTTTTTAATCTGTGTTGACCAGGGATAATAACCTATAATTTTTTTTCTTTTTAGTGTCTTTATCTGGTTTTGTAATTAGGATAATGCTGACCTCATAAAATGAGCTTAAGAGTCTGTCCTCTTCTGGAATTTTTTTTGGAATAGTTTGAAAAGGATCAGTGTTATTTCTTTTTTGTATGTTTGGTAAATATTATCTATGAAGCCATCCAGTCTAGGACTTTTTCTCCTAGCTTTTTAATTACTGCTTCAATTTCATTAGTTGCCATTGGTCTGGTCAGATTTTGTTTCTTCTTGATTCAGTTTTGTAAGACATTATTTTTTTAGGAATTTACCCATTTCTTCTAGATTTGTCTACTTCGTTGGTATATAGCTATAGCTATTCATAGTTATTTTCTTATAATCCTCTGTATCTCTGTAGTGTCAGCTGTCACTTCTCTTTCATTTCTGATTTTATTTATTTGGGTTTTTTCTTTTTTATTGATAAGTCTGGTTAAAGGTAAGGCAAAGGTGGCAGCCGGACTCAGAACAAAACATAACCTTTACCAAGAACCATCAAGCCCAGCACAAGCAGCAATAAATGGCAATAACTTTTTAGCTCTTATCAACTAGCCCCCAGGCCCTGCACAAGTGGCAGCTAGCACAGAAGCCCCTCCTAAGAGTCTTCATACAAAACACACCAGGCAGACTTCAGACTGCACTAGAGTCCCACCCATCCAGCCCCACAACCAACAAACCAAAAGGGCAGCTTTAGCTGGCATCAAAACCCCTTGGGGTCAGCACCCATACAAAAGCTCCACTGTAGTACTTGTGGCCAGCCCTCACAACCAGTCAGCCTGAAAGTAAACCTCACCCATGGATGTGACAGAGGCAATGGAGGCCCAACTACAACAGAAGAGCATAGAGAACCCACATAACTAACAACCTGTAACACCCAGATCAGGTGACTAGGGAGAATGTACTATTAAGTAACACAAGACACATACTCCACAAGGCCACTCTGTAAGACCAGTGGATGAAGCAATCAAACCAATAAATAAAACTCATGGTGTCAGCCAAAGTGAAGAGATGAAAAAACATGTCCCAAATGTAAGAACAGGACAAAACTCGAGAAAAAAAAGGCTCCAGGAAAGGAAAGGAAAGAAAGAAAATGATGACAAGTTCTGCACTAGATACAGACTTCAAAACACTGGTTATAGGGAAGTTCAATGAACTTGGGAGAATACATGAACTTGGGGAGAACTTCAACAAAGATATAAAAGAAATAAAGAACCAACAGTAACTGAAGGACACAATAACTGAAATAAAGAATATATTAGAGGAAATCAACATCAGATTAGATGAAAGAGAAGACTGAATCAAAGATGTGGATGACAAAATAGCAAAAAACAGCTAATCAAAACAGAAAAAAAAGAACAAATGAAAAAAAGTGAGGACAGTTTAAGGAACCTCTGAGACAACATCTAGGGTAACATTCGCACCATAGGGGTACAGAAGGAGAGCAAGGAATTGAAAAACTATTTGAAGAAATAATGCCTAAAAATTTCCCTAACCTGGCAAAGAAAATAAACGTACAAGTCCAAAACTTCTGAGTCCCAAACACAAGAGGAACCCAAAGAGGCCCACACATAATTAAAATGCCAAAAGTTAATGACAAAGAGAGAATTCTAAAAGTAGCAAGAGAAAATCAGTTAGTTATACACACATAAGCTGCAATAAGACTATAAACTGATTTTTCAACAGAAACTTTGCAGGAGAGGAGAGAATGACACATAATATTCAAAGTGGTAAAAAGAAAAAAAACCTACAACCACGACTACACTACCCCGTAAGGCTCTCATTTACCATCAAAGAGGTAAAGAGTTTCACAGAAAAGAAGCTAAAAGAGTTCATCAAAAAAAAAAAACCAAAACAAAAAAAAAACAAAAAACACACCCGATATTACAAGAAATGTAAGGACATTTCTTTAGGTACAAAAGATAAAATAATCTCAATAAGGATATATAGGAAAGACTAAAAATCTCACTGACAAAGGCAAACACCAAAAGCAATGGATAAACCAATTATAAAATTAGTGCAAAAGAGAAAATAAAAAGATAATGTATTGATTAATTAATTACAACAGTAAATTAACAAATAAACAGGCAGTGAAGGATGCTGGCCACAGTGCTGAGGGACCAACAAACCAAGGAACAGTGGCCAGGAGCCATGGATTACTGCCTCCAGGCTGGGGTACATGGGCAGGAGCCAGCTTCCCTGTGCAATGTGGAGATGTAGCTGAGAGGCTCCTGAGGGCTCAGCTTTGATTGAGATGGGGCTGAACTGCTGCCTCCTAACAGGACTGTCTGGGGCAGTGGCTGGGGATTGCCTTACCCCTTTCCCACTCTCAACTCCTTCTTCTCGAAACACCCCCATCCCTTCACAGCTGGGTGAGGCCCACCCTGGGGCCTGTTGCCTGCCATGAGTCAGTGACTGCGCTCTGCTGCCTGTTCTGTGGCCCACTATCCCTGACCACATTGCTGCCAAACTCGCCTTCCTGTTGAGAGCCCACATACTGGTTCCCAGTATGAGCCTGAGCCCAGGCTTGGTGGGGTCTTGGCCACCCCCTCAGAGACCCTGCTGGCCTCCACAGGCATCCCCAGGCACTGGAAGTTCCACTTGATGGAGCGCCCCAATTTCCAGGACAGCCAGCATGAGCTGGACATTGTTGAGGTCTTTCTGACCAAGAAGAGCTGAAGTAATCAGATTGCCTGCACATACGGGAGCTGAGTGCCCAGAACCAAGTACAGTGATACCTCGGTTCTCGAACATAATTCGTTCCAGGAGGACGGTCGAGAACCAAATTGTTCGAGAACCGAAGCAATGAAACCCAATAGGAAATAATGGAAACTGGATTAATTCGTTCCAAGCCCCAGAAAATGCCTATTTACTGGCCTAATTTGTATATAATATGTAGAAAAACATAAGTCTCAGCAAGAAATAAAAGTGTACAGTATGTCTAAGGGTTAAATTCAGTGTAAAGCGTGACTCTCTCCACAAAGTGTGACTCTCTCCACAAAGCGTGACTCTCTCTCTGCACTCACACTGATGACGCAAGCAAGGCGTGCTGGGCCGAATGAACGCCATTCGGCTCAACTCGGCTCATCTCGGAAGTTCGAGTTCCAAATATTTGTTCGGATTCCAAGACAAAAGTTTCTCGAATCTCCTGGTCGAATACCGATTTGGTCAAAATCCGAGGCGTTCGAGAACCGAGGTATCACTGTATATAATCTGCTTTTTACATGGCAACCCCGGAGGCTGCATGTGAACCCACAGGTGGCCACAGACAATGATGCCAGAAATGTCCCAGGCCAGGGGCTATGGACAATGTACAAGCAGACCAAAGGAAAAATATGTAAACAAATTACAGATTTAAAATTTTAAAAGGAGAAATACACATAAACACAGGTAAAAAGAAATAAAAATAGTAACAAAAACATAAACATGGAGGAGGTGAGTCAAAATGGTAGTGAAGTTACAATGTGTTCAAACGTAAGTGACCATTCATTTAAAACAGACTGCTAGAAACAGAGCTTGGTATACATGAAGCCCAACACAGTACTGGAAGTCCTAGCCATAGCAATCAGACAAGAAAAATAAATGAAAGGCATTAAATTAGAAAGAAGTAAGTTTGTCATTATTTGCAGAAGACATGATACTATATATAGGAAACTGTAAAGATTACACCAAAAAAAAAACAAAAAAAAAAACTGCCAGAACTAATATATGAATTCAGTAAAGTAACAAGATACAAAATAAATATTCTGAAATGAACTATGAGAAAGAGAAATTAAGAAAATGGTCCCATCAAAAAATAAATAAATTTCACCAAGAAGGTAAAATAACAGTACTCGAATATTTATAATACTTTGAAGAAAGAAACTGAAAAGGACACAAATAAATGGAAAATACATGATGTTACTGAATTGGAAGAATATTGTTAAAATAGCCATGCTACAAAAAGTAATTTATAATTTCAAAACAATCCCTATCAAAATACCAATGACATTTTTCTCATAACTAGAATAATCCTAAAATGTATATGAAAGGAAAAAGACTCCAAAGAGCTACGGCAATTGTGACAAAGAATAACAATGTTGGAAGTTTCATGAAACCTGATATCAAACTACACTGCAATGCTCTAGTAATCAAAACTTCATAAAAACATACATAGAGATCAATGGAACAGAATAGGAAGACAAGGAATAAACCCATGCCTATATCACCAATTTATCAATGACAAAGGAGGCAACAATATACACTGGGGTAAAGGCAGTCTATTCCATAAAGAGTGTTGGGAAAACTGAACAGACACATGCAAAAAGAAAAGAAAAAAGAAACCACACCACTTCCTTACAACATATACAAAAATAAACTCAAGACATTAAAGACTTAAATGTTAGATCTGAAATCATAAAACTCTTAGAATACTGGCAAATAAACTCTTTGACAACACTCTGAGCCAGCATATTTCCTCTACAAGAGACACACTAGTGTGCTGCAAGAATTTTTAAGACATACAATACCTGACTATTTAGTCAGGGCACTGACCTTTTTGTCCCTTAACCTGTCAAATAAAAAAATGACAACAGCCAACAAAACAACAGGCATCCGGTGTGAATGAATCAAAATCATACCTACTTTTTTTAGAGTAACCAGCAAAATATATATTTTTTGGTGTGTCACAGAATTTTAGTAGTTTATATGTGCCATGAAATGAAAAAGGTTGAAAATTGCTGTGGGACTACATCAAACTAAAAAGTTTTTGCTAAGCAAAGGAAACCAATTTATTGGAAGAAGATATTTGACAATGATTCACCCAAGAAGGAGTTGGTATCCAAAATATATAAAGAACTCATATAACTTAACACAAAAAAAATTAACCTCATTAAAAAATGGAGAATATGTATGTATTTCTCCAAAAAGGACATGCTCATCATCACTAACCATTAGACAAATGCAAATGAAAGCCACAATGACATTATCACCTCACACCTTTCAGAATGGCTATCATCAAAAAGACAACATGCCCTGGTCAATTGACTTAGCTGGTTGGAGTATCAAAAGGTTGCAGAACTGATTTCTAGTCAGGTCACATATACCTAGGTTGTGGGTTCAATTCCCAGTCAGGGTGCATACAAGAGGCAACTAATCAATTTCTTTCTCACTCCCTCCCTTTTCCTTTGTCTCTCACTCTCTCTCTCTCTCAAATCAGTAAAAATATATCCTCAGGTGAGGATTAAAAAAAAAAAGACAAAAAATAAGTGTTGATGCAAATATGAAGAATAGGAAATCCTTATGCAACTGTTGCTTGGAATGAAGACCCAATGAAGGGTCTTCAAAAATTAAAAATAGAATTATCTTATGACCCAACAATTCCACTTCTGAGTATTCATCTGAAGAAATCCAAAACACTACATTGAAAAGATATATGCATGTTCACTGCAGCATTATTTACAACAGCCAAAATATGGAAGCAACTTTATCCATCAGTACACAAATGAATAAGAAAGATATGGTACATAAATACAATGGAATATTACTCAGCCATAAAAAAGAAATCTTACCATTTGTGACAACATGGATAAACATAAAGGGTGTTACGCTGAGTGAAATAAGTCAAGCAGGAAAGGACAAATACCGTATCATTTAATTATAATCAGAATCTAAAGAACAAAACAAACAAAATAGAAACAGATTCACAGATAAAGAACCAACCAATGGCTGTCAGATGGGAGGCAGGTTAGGGGCTGGGTGAAAAAGGTAAAGGGATCAAGAAGTACAAATTGGTAGTTACCAAATAGTCATGGGTATGTAAAGTACACATAGGGAGTATACATAGGGAATAATATTGTACTAACTCTCTATGCTGTCAAGTGGGTACTAGACTTACCAAGGTAATCACTTCGTAAGGTATGTACATATCGAGTTACTTTGTTGTATACCTGAAACTAATATAATATTATGTCAACTGTATTTGGGAAATAAATTAAGGAAAACATTTTCTTGAGATTAAAAAAAAAGCAACGAGATACCACACCACACACCTATTAGAATGACTAAAATTCAAAATACTGAAAACATCAAACACTGACAAAAACATGGAGAAACAGGAACTCCCATTCACTGCTTGTGGGAATGCAAACGGCAAGGTCACTCTGGAAAACAGTTTGACAGTTTCTCACAAAGGTAAACTTAGTCTTAATACAGAGTGTGGCAAAAGTAGGTTTACAGTTGTGAATACATGAAATATACAGTTTACTCTTATATTATTATTTATTATTATATTATTTTCCATATGAACTGTAAACCTACTTTTGGCCCACTCTGCATCTCTTCCAGTATTTGTGCTCTCATTTGAGAAGCAATGTCCACTCAAAAATAGGCACATGAATGTTTGTAGCAACTTTATTCATAATTGCCAATATTTGGAAGCAATTAAGATATCCTTCAAGGACTCTAATACACTGCTGGTGGGAATGCAGACTGGTGCAGCTGCTGTGGAAAACAATATGGTGTTACCTCAAAAAATTAAAAATTGAACTTCCATTTGACCCAGTGATCCCACTTCTAGGAATATACCCTAAGAAGCCTGAAACACCAATCAGGAAGAATATATGTACCCCCATGTTCATAGCAGCACCATTTACAATAGCTAAGATCTGGAAACAGCCCAGACAAATGGATGAAAAAACTGTGGTGCATATACACAATGGAGTACTATGCAGCGGTAAGAAAGAAAGATCTCTTATCCTTTGAGACGACTTGGAGGGACCTGGAAAGTATTATCCTAAGTGAAAGAAGCCAAGCAGAAAAAGACAAATACCACATGATCTCACTTATATACGGAATATAATGAACATAACAATCTGAGGAATACAGTAGACCCAGAAACATGGAAGTAGGGCACAGACTGACATCCCTCAGAAGAGGGGGTGGGGGGTGTGAGGGCGTGTGAAGAGATAAACCACAGAACTTATATGCAGGTATGCATGACCAATGGACATGGACAACTAAGCCAGGGACGGGGCAGGGGTGGGGTGGGGAGGGGGTTGCCAATGGGGTAAAAAAGGTAAAATATCTGTAACAAAAACATAAATAAAAAATTAAAAAAAAAAAAAATTAATATGGTACAAGCTGCTGTGGAAAGCACTACAGTGGTTCCTCAAAAATTGAAAATACAATATAATATAGCAATTCCAATACAGACTATATAATTATAAGAATTGACAGAAGGGTCCCAAAGAGATATACATACACCCATGTTCAGAGCAGCATTATTCCCAATACCTAATACATGGAAGCAACCCAAATATCCATCAACAGATGAACAGAGAACCAAAATGTGGTATGTACATACAATGGAATAATATGCAACCTTAAAAAGGAAGAAAATTCTGGCCCATGCTATAACATGGATGAAACTTGAGGACATTATGCTAAATAAAATAAGCCAGTAACAAAAAGACAAATATTGCATGATTCCACTTATATTATGTATTTAGAATAATAAAATTATAAAGACAGAGAGTATAATGGTAGCCCCAGGATTGGTGAAGGAGAAAATGGAGAGTTATCATTTACTGAGTATGTAAATCAGCTATACAAAATGAAAAGAATTATGGAGACGGTTGGTAGTGGTCATCACTGCAGAATAATGTGAACTATTTAATACCATTGAATTATACACTTAAAATAATTAAGATGATACATTTTATATATAATTTAGCATAGCTAATACATTTCTAAAAAGACAAAGAGAGTGTCAATGGGGGGGAGGAAAAACATCTGTAACAAAAATAAACTTAAAAAAAAGTTTTGAACATATAAATAAATAAACGGAGAGAGAGAATGAGAGGAAGGAAATGGATGATGGTGAGGACAAACAATTCTTTTTCAAAAAGTGATAGAAATCAGAACAGTGGTTCCCTCTGGTGAGGGGAAAGAAATGTCAAAAAGGACCCTGAGGGAACTTAGGGGTAATAAAAATGTTCTCAATTTTTATAGGGGAGTGCATTACATAGGTATACGCATTTGTCAAAACTCGCTGAACTGTGTATTTATGATCTGTGTGTTTTTACAAAACTGCTGTAATTTTGAAAATTATACCTCAAATTTTAAGTTTTTTTTTTTTAAGATCACAATTAGATACTATTTTAGATCATTTAACTAGCAAATTTAAAAATCTGAAAACATCAAATATTGGAAAGACTATAAAGCAACAGGATCTCTTATAGATCAATGGATAATAAGGTAAATGGCACAATCATTCATGAAATAAATTTTGTATTATCTCTTTCAGTTTAACGTCTACTACCTGATGACCTAGCAATTCCATTCATAGGTATATACCCAGAAGAATCTCCTACACAAGTACTACAAAGCTATGTACAAAAATGCTTCTTCTTGCATCACTGCTCAAAATAGTGAGCAACTGAGCCCTGACTGGTTTGGCTCAGCGGTTAGAGCATCAGCCTGCGGTCCAGAGAGATCCAGGCTGGGTTCCCACTAAGGGCGCATACCTCGGTTGCAGTTTGTCCCCAGGTTGGTCAAACCTGGTTGGTCGTGTGGGTGGTAGCCACTCGATGTGTCCCTTTCACGTCGATGTTTCTCTCTCTCTTCCTCTCTCTCCTTCCCACTCTACCTGAACAAAAAATGGAAAAACGTCCTCGGGTGAGAATAAAAAAATAAAATAGTGAGCACCTGAAAACAGGATTCTTATCACTCAATCCCAGAAATAAATTGAGCATGTTAACTAAGGGTATCATTTTCAAATACGTAAGATGTCCTTATGTTTTTTTGATCCTGACCCGAGTATATTTTTACATTAATCTTCAGATAGAGCTGGAGGGAGAGAGGAAGAGAGAGAGAAAGAAACATCGATGTGAGAGAGACACATTGATTGGTTGTCACCTGAATAATCCCAACCAGGGCTGGGAACATACCGCAACCAAGGTACATGCCCTTGGCCAGAATTGAACCAGGACTCTTTGGTCCACGGGCAGTGTTCTTATCACTAAACCATACCGGCTAGAGACTTATGTTTTTTCCTTTTTTTTTTTTATCCTCACCTGAAGACGTTTTGCCATTTTTTGTTCAGATAGAGTGGGAGGGAGAGAAAGAGAGAGACACATCAACGTGAAAGGGACACATCGAGTGGCTGCCACCCGCACAACCCAACAAGAACCGGGGACAAACTGCAACCGAGGTACGTTCCCTTAGCGGGAACCAAACCCGGGTCTCTATGAACCGCAGGCCGACACTCTGTAACCGCTGAGCCAAACTGGCCAGGGCTGTGTTTTCTTAATTGCAATAATATGTCTTTATTATGAATTAAGCAAGTTTATGAAATAGCTATTTGTAATCTTTAAACCAATGCACTAAAAAATAAATCTTAATGTCAGTTTTATTGTATTGCACTAAAGGAACAGCACGATGGTTGTACAATGTTCTCTCTCATTCAGTTTTGTAAATCTAAAGTACTTGCAAATTCCTAAGACTACTTTTACCACCAGACTAGAACAGTAAGCATAATAACCAATTTCTTGATAAGTAATGTCTTACAAATTAAAATACATTTAACATAGCTTTAAATGTTTTCTTCATAACTAATTTAGCATTTGTTCTTATATCATGTTCAATTATGCTTAATAATTAAAGCAAATATATTACTGTGATGAAAATATAGAAAATCTCTAATGCATGCAATATACAAGGTTAATATTCAAGTCTAAAGGGAAAAAAATTCCATTTCTCTTTATTTTTTTAATGGATTCATATATAATCATCTACATAATAAAAAAAAAACCATAAAGTTTCCCACAGACCAGATATTTTTTTTTTTCAGTTTATCAGCAGCATCTGATCTCTACAGTTAATTTATATTAGATAGCATTTGAATAAAACCAAAATGAGCCCTAGGAGTTCCTATAAACAAAAGCTTCCAATAAACCAAAGACAGCCAATAATTAATGCAATCATTCAAAGAGATTAGAGCTGTTCCTTAAAAAGTACAAGTTTAAACTTGTCAACACCAAAGGTAATCATTTTATATTAATTTATATGTGATTGCATTTAAATTCTTTATCTAAGCATAACATACGTAAATAGTCTTTCCACAGCAAAAACATGTGGAAACTGCCAGTGTGGCTCAATTGGTTGAATACTGTCCCATGCATCAGGAAGTCGCCTGTTTGAGCCTGGTCAGGGCACATGCCCAGGTTGTAGGCTCCATCCCCAGTAGGTGGCATGCAGGAGGCAGTCGATCCATGTTTCTCTCTCATTGATGTTTCTCTCTCTGAAATTAATTAAAATAAAAATTTGGAAACATTTTAAAAATAGGGAGTAGTTTTTTAAAATAACAGATCAGATTCCATACTCTTAGAAACAGGATCTTGCTGGACAGAGTCTCTTCATCTGGTGGTTTTTTGCAAGCACTTAACTGGACCACTTTTTCTGTGTGCTGCTTTAAGAGCTCATCAAAATATAGACCATGCCATACAGGTAGTAAAAAAAAGCTAGAAGATATAAAGCTAATTTGCACTATCCTTCTTTCTGACAATATAATATCTGAATTCGTGATGATTGTAGAGTCATAGAGTACTGGTAGAGTCATCAATGGTCTACTCATATACTTCCAAATATGATATGACAAGAGGGGCATATGAGACCCACGGTAAGCTACTCTGCTGCACAAAGAAACGTGACACAGAAGAAAACGTGAATGAGGTACTATAGAAGTACAAGAGGACTGAGGGTATTACAGTGGTCTATAATATTCTTATAATCAGTCTTCAGCTAATCAAATGCTATAAGGTGCCAGATGGAGAAGAAGATGAGTTCAGGAGTGAGAAGCAGTGTCAGCATATAGCAGAAGGCAGAGAATGTGAAGCCATGGCCAGGGAGGAGGAGCAGGGCAGCACGGGTGCCAGTGGAGAAAGGCTGCATAGGACCCTCTGGGTAAAGCCATTTACTTACCCCAGCCACAGCCTAGACCGCTGCCGCCTAGCCATAGCCACCAGGCACCTGCCCTCCCAGTGCCCCTGCTCACTCAAAATGTTCTTATGTTTTAAACACAATTCAGTTTTAGTATACAGCTGGACCTTGAACAACATTGGCTTGAACTCACAGGTCCACTTATATGAAGATTTTTTTCAACACAGTTGGCATTCTGTTTTTCTGGGTTTCGCACCTGTGGATTCAACGAACCAAAAACAGTATTTTCCATCCCCAGTGGTAATCTGTGGATGCATAGGTATGGCTGTATGCATGGTACAATGCCATTTTATGCAAGGAACTTGAGCATTCTCAGATTTTGTTATCTACGGGAAGGCCCTGAAACCAAGTCCATGGATACTGAAGACTGTAGTTAAGTTTTAGGGGAGTCAAAAGTTATACATAGATTTTCAACTACACAAAGGGTGGGCACCTCTAACCCCTACATTGTTCAGGGGTCAACTGCATACAAATTACCAGTTTGTTCAATGTGTGTGTGTGTGTGTGTGTGTGTGTACGCATGCACAGTTTGCAGAACCCAAAATTAAGGCACAGAATTGATGTACTACAATAATTTTGTATTAATTTTTATGGGAATAAAAATTGGTGTCAACCTAAATGCAATTTACATAATTTATACTGTCTTCATACACAAACTACCCTGTAAACATGAATGAGATTAGATCTAAACATATAAAAAAGACTCTGAGGCATAGAAGTTAGTTGAAAAAGCAAGAAATAGAACAGTAGTTTCTCATGTATTAAAATAAATTTCATATTTATTTATTTACTTACTTGTAAGTGTATTTGCAAAAATAATTTTAAAGTAAACAAACTGCTGCCCAGCCAGAATGTCACAATTGGTTGATCATCGACCTGTGCACCAAAGGGTTGCTGGCTGCATTCCTGGTCAGGGCACATACCTCAGTTGTGGGTTCAACACCCAGTCAGGGCATGTAGAGAAGGCAATCCATTGATGTTTCTCTCTCTCTAAACATGCCTTCAGGTGAGGATTTTTTTTAAATTCTTTAAAAAAAGAAGTCACTAAAATACTAACCCAACAGCTATTTTATGAACCTTCTTTGACTTGATCTCTCTTCAGCATCTGACACTGCTGATTTCTGTCACCCTTCTTAAACTCTCTAATTCCTGACTTCTGTGACATGTCTCCCCCCTAGGCACACGGGAGATTCAACAACAAATATGACAAACTCCCTGACTTCAAGAAGCCCAGATTCTAAAATAAGAGAAATATATGCAAACATCACAACACAGTGAAGAAGTACTATGACAGTGATAGGTACAAGCTGTTGTGGTAGCTCTGTGATGGGAAAAAAAAAGGGAGCATATATCCTAGGAGGAGTAAACTAGCATGTACAAAGACACGTGTATAAATCAACATGGTTTGCACAGGGAATTCAAAGGATAATGGTTGAGCACACAAGTTTTGAACTTAAACAATCTGATTCTATTATTTACCAGTTCAATAAGGATAAAATGACAGTTTCACCTCATAGGACTATTATAAAAATTAAATTAAATACTATATATAAAACACTTAGCATAGGGCCCGGTACTTATCAAAAGTTCTCAATAATTGTTCATTCTCATGACCAAAAAAACTCAACAAACTAGGAATAAAAGGGAACTTCCTCAAACTGATAAAGGACAGTTACAAAAACCCACAGGTGACATCATACCTAATGCGAAAGACTGAATGCTTTCCCTTAAGTTCAGGAACAAGAAAAGAATATCAGCTCTCACTTCTATTTAACATTTGTTGAAGGCTTTAGCCAGGGTTCATTAGACAAGGAAAAGACAAAAGGCATCCATATTGGAAGGTAAAAAATAAACTACCACTATTTGAAGATGGAATAATCTTATATATTAAAAAATCCTAAATAATGTATTAAAAATCATTAGAACTAATAGATGAACTTACAGTTCAGCAAGGTTGCATAATACAAAAATCAATTATATGTCAATAATCTAGCAATGAACAATCCAAAAAAAAAAAAAAAAAATTCCAAAAAGTAAAGTACTTAAGAATAATTTAACAAAAAAGAAGCACAAGGCACAAACACTGAAAACTAAAACATCACTGGAATAAATTAAAGAACACCTAAATAAATAGAAAGACATCCTATGTTCATGGATTGGAGGACTTACTATTGTAAAGTTTCCAAATTGATTTACAGATTCATAATACAAATTTAACACTATCCCTCATCAAAATCCCAATTCAGGTTAAGCCTCCTACTTATACTGTCTCAGTAAGTACATAAAAGTTTGACTGTTACTATGATTTGGGTGGGCTACATTTAACCTGCTATCCTATGACACTTTGAAATTCAGCTCACTCTCCAATTCAGTTGCACTCTTAATACATACAGTGGAATATTATTCAGCAATAAAAAGGAGTGAAGTACTGATCCATGCTAAAACATGGATGTACCTTGAAAATATTGCACTAAGTGGAAGAAATAAGTAACAAAAAACACATATTGAATGATTCCATTTAAATGAAATGTCCAGAACAAGCAGATCTACAAAGACAAAAAGAGGATTAGTAGCTGACAGGGACTGAGTGGAGGATGGAAATCAGTAGTAACTGCTAACTAGTACCAATGTCTCTTTGGAGTAATAAAAACATTCTCTAATTAAACTACCATGATGGTTGCACAATTCTAAATATAAGAAAAAACTCTGCACTGCACACTTTAAATAAATGGGTGAACTTTATGTTATATAAAAATATAAAATCTCCATAAAGCTGCTTTGAAAAAAATTTAGTTCATAACATTCCTAGAACTCTAGTGAGATAGATAAATGGGTAAAGAGCATATTATACTGCTCTGTAAAGAAGTTTGCAAAATATCCTTTTAAGTAATGTAAAGATATAAAAGGATTCTGGGTCTCAAACTGACAGAATGATATTTGTCTTTTAGAAAAAGCATCCTGCCCTGGCCAGTTTGTCTCAGCGGTTAGAGCGTCGGCCTGCGGTCCGGAGAGACCCGGGTTCGGTTCCCGCTAAGGGCACGTACTTCGGTTGCAGTTTGTCCCCGGCCCTGGTTGGTCGTGCGGGTGGCAGCCACTCGATGTGACCCTTCACGTCGATGTTTCTCACTCTCTCTCCCTCCCACTCTATCTGTACAAAAAATGGAAAAATATCCTCGGGTGAGGATAAAAAAAAAAAAAAAAATAGAAAAAGCATCCTCATAACTGAGACAAGAATGGCTTAGAGAGCAGCTGCACGCAAGGTGGAAAGACCAGATGACAGACTTTGAATGGTTCATTAAAAAATACCTCACCTTAGGTTTTTAGACAAATCCACAAAGAAATGGCTGCAGCTTAAGTTCCAGTTTAGGCAAATACCTGAATTGGGGAAAAAAGGAAAAACACATAGTCAATAGGACTAAATCTGAATTGGTAATCATTTTTCAATAAGAAAACCCTAAGTTGATCAATTACTCACTGAAGTTTCGATACCCACATTGTTCTTTAGAAATCAAGAATATTAATACTGCTAGACATTCAATTGCCTTAAATTACTTAATGTTTTGACAATTCTTAAAATAAATAACTTATCAAAACATATATTATAGGCTTCTGTTCAAGAGGGTGGCATAAGTAAACACAGTACTCAAAACTTCACACAACCGCATCAAAATTATAACTAAATTATAGAATAACATCATTCGGAAATGCCTAAAATCTAGCTAAACACAAGTACTATATCTAAGGATATAAAGAAGCCAGGTTGAGACTGGTGGGAGAAGTGGAGACACTGAAGAGGCTGTTCCCACACCCGTGTGTGGCAGTTAAAAATTGGCAGGGACATCTCAGCTGCGGAAGTCCACCCGAGGAGCCAGGGTCTCAGCCCCACATTAGAACACAAAGCCCAGGATTTCAGTGCTGAGAAGAGAATTCTACATAACTTTTGGCTATAAAATCCATCAGAGACTGTTACTGAGTGAGACAGAGGGGTCCTGGAATCCCAGGTATTCCTCTTAAAGGGCCCATGCAATGACTTACTTGGAATCACAGGCTCTGAGCTCCAGTACTGGGGCAGTAACTCAAAAAGATGCTGGGGAACTACGGAGAATAACTGACTTGGCTGGCTCCCAGACAGACAGACTGGCAGAGGCCATTGTTCCGTTGCTGAGCCTGCCCCAACAGAGCCGGCAGGCACCATATCTGAGTCTCCATCAACCTAGCTAACATTGTTCATCCCACCCTGGTGATTTCCTGACACTCACCGACCTGCAAAATGACTGGTTCTGCCCTACCCAGCTACATCCTGAGGACAAGAAGGAACAACTGTAACCTGCAAATCTGCACCCATGCGGCTGGGTCAGGTGGGTTGAGAAGAAGGATGTTAGGCCTGCTCGGAGCCTAGGCAGATACCCTGCCAAGCAGGGCTGGCCAAACTGAAATATTAAGAGTGGCAAACAGGGCTGATTTTATTTTTGTTTACTTCCTCCTGTTTAGGGTGGCAGCAAAAGGATGCCAATGAGCCACGCAGAGCTGAGAAACTATAAGGAAAGAAAGTATTCAACCCTCCTCCTACAAGATATGGGCACAGCCCCCAAAGCTTGTACCAGAGTAACTCCTGGGAAGCCCAAGACTAACACACTAAAAGTCCAGAAGAACAACATCACAAAAAAATGCAACGAGTTCCGCAAATAGAAGATCAAAAGGGTTTTCTTTTTCATTCTTCACTTTATTCTTTCATCTCTCTTATTTCTCTTTCCTTTTATTCTATGCTTTTGCTCTCACTTTTCTTTTTTTTGGTATTTATTTATTTATTTATTTTTGTTTTTGTTTTTGTTTTTTTTTTTTATCCTCATCCGAGGACATTTTTCCATTTTTTGTACAGACAGAGTGGGAGGGAGAGAGAGGAAGAGAGAGAGAGGGAAACATCGATGTGAAAGGGACACATCGAGTGGCTGCCACCCGCACGGCCAACCAGGGCCGGGGACAAACTGCAACCGAGGTACATGCCCTTAGCGGGAACCGAACCCGGGCCTCTCCGGACCGCAGGTGGACGCTCTAACCGCTGAGCCAAACCGGCCAGGGCTGGTATTTATTTTTAATTCTTTAATTTTATCTTTGCTTTTCTTTTACCATTTCTATTTTCCTATTCTATACATTATTTTATTCATTATTATAGCTTTTTAAAATTTTTATTTCTTTTATCTATTTTCTGTTTTATTATTATTCCATTTCATTTTCCTTCATAGTCTTTTTTGGTTACTTTTTTTATGATGTGGTTGGGATTGAGCCACAATCATCAATCCTGAGGGCAACTGCAATCAAGACCCAAATACAACAGGAAGGCCCATATAACCCACACAAGAGACATTCCTAGAAAACCCAGCTCAGAAGATCAAGGAGACTACACCACTGGGTACCATAAGAATACCAACCGACCAACACTAGGAGGCAGAGCAGTCTTATATAATGCACAGAGAAAAACACAAAGAAATAGCAAAATTGGGACAACAAAGAAACAGGGCCCAAATGAGAGAACAGGAAGACTACCTAGAAAATAATTAAATTAAATGGAGGCAAGCAACTTACTAGAAACAGAATATATATATTTAAAAAAAATTGGTTTTTAGAATGACCAACAGCATGAAAAAGGACATAGAAACAATAAAAAAAAAAAACTGAAAATGAATGACATAGATGAAATGAAGAAGATACTGCTGGAAGGAATTAAGAGTACCTTATAAGAAGCAGGGTTGGACCAAATCAGCAAATTAGAAGACATGGTAGAAAATATATCACTCAATCAGAGAAGCAAAGAAAATAAAGAATGAAAACTTAAAAAGCATAAGGACAGTATAAATAAACTCTGGGACAACGTAAAACAGAACATCTGCATCATAGCAGTACCAAAGGAAAAAGAAAGTAAGCAAGGAATAATCTCTTTGATGAAATAGTAACAGGAAACATCTCTAACATAGTGAAGAAAAAGTCATACAAATTTAGGAAGTACTGAGAGATGAACCCAAAGAAACCCACAACAAGACACATTATAATTAAAGTGGCAAATGTTGAAGACAAAAAGAGAATCTTAAGGGTAACAACAGAAAGAAAGTCAGATGCCTACAAGAGAGCTCTCATAAGACTGTCAGCTTATTTCTCAACAGAAATACTACTGCCCAGAATGAAACAGCATGAAGTATTCAAAGTAATGAAAAGCAAAAATCTGAAACCACGAATAATCTATCCAGCAAAAATCGCATTTAAACTTGAAAGTGAAATAAAGAGCTTTCACACCCCCAAGAAAAGGCTAAAGAATTTCATTACCGCCAAACCAGTATTGCAAAAAATGCTAAAGGAACTGCTGTAAGAAGAAAGAGAAAAGAAAATAGAAATAAAGAATTAAAAAGGCAATAAATAAGGACCTATAAATAACAGGTTTAAATGTAAATAGATTAAATGCACCAATCAAAGACATAGGGTAGTTGAATAGATGAGAAAACATGATCCATATGTATGCTGTCTACAAGAAATCCTCCTCAGAATAAAAGACTCATATAGGATGAAAGTAAATAGATGAAAAAGGGGTTTTCATGCAAATGGAAATAGAAAAAGACACAGAAAATGGGAGTAGCAATACTTGTATCTGACAAAATAGACTTCAAAAGAAGGCCATAACAAGAGACAAAAAAGGTCACTATATAATACTAAAAGGATCAATTTAAAAAGAGGATATAATCCAGGTAAACATATATGCACCTAATATAGAAGCACCTAAATACATTTTAAAAACTCTATAAAGACATTAAGGGACAGATCAACAGCAATACAGTCAGAGTAGGGGACTTGAACACTGTATTGATAACACTGGATAGATATTCCAGACAAAAATCAACAAGAAAACTGTGACATTAAATGACACACTAGATCAGCTGGGTTTGAAATTTACAGATCATTTCATCCCAAAGGGGCAGAACATACATTCTTCTCAAGTTCCTATGAAACATCTCAATATACAGCACACAACAGGACACAAAATAAATCTTCGCAAGTTAAAGAAGACTGAAATCATATCAAGCATCTCTCAGATCACAATGGCATAAAAACAAAGATCAACTTGAATAAAATACTCAAAAACATTCAGACTCATGGCAGCTAAGTAGCATATTATTAAACAATGAATGGGTTACCAATGAGATGAAGGAAGAAATAGAAAACTTCCTAGAAACAAAGGAAAAGGAACATACAACCCGAAATCTATGGGACACAGAAAAAGCAACCCAGAGAGAGAAGGTCACAGCACTACAAGCATACCTCAAGAAATAAAGTCCTCAAATAACCAATCTAACCATACAATTAAAACAACTACAAAGAGAATAACAACAGCCTGGCTTAAGTAGAAAGAAGGAAGGAAACAAGAAAGATCAGAGGAGAAATAAATGACATATAGATTAAAGAAATAATACAAAAGATCAATGAAATCAATAGCTAATTCTTTGACAAGATAAACAAGACTGATGAACCTTTAGCCAGAATCATCGAGAAACAGAGAGGACCCAAATAAAATAAATGAAAGCGGCAAAGTAACAACAGACATCACAGAAATACAAATGATTGTAGGAAAATACTATGATAACTATATGCCAACAATTGAACAACTTGAGCAAAATGGCTAAATTCCTAGAAATATACAATCTTCCAAAACTGAATCAAGTAGAATCAGAAAACCTACATAAAATAACTAATGAAACTGAAGCAATAATCAAAAAACTCTCAGAAAGCAAGTCTTTCCAGAAAGCAATTTTGCAATGAACAAGACTTAAAAAGTTCAAGCCCTTTGATTTAGTAACCTTTGTCCCAGAAATGTACCTAAATAATAAAAAATCCAAATGAAGACTTATAGCTAATTTATGACGGCAAAGAACTGAAAACAAATAAAATATCCCAATGATAAGTTAATAAGCTAGAATGAGCAATCATTAAAACTGCTATACATCAAAACTGCTTTATAACTAATACGAGAAATTGTATAAAGGGCATATGTGGGAACTCTACTATCTACTCAATTTTTCTGTATATATAATTCTAAAATGGGCAAAATTCATCTATAGTAACAAATATCAGATCAGTTGTTGCAGGAGCCAAAGGTTGTGTGAAAGAATTAACTGCAAAGGGGATTAAGAGAAAGATTTAGAGTGATGGAAATGATCTATACTTTGACTGTGGTAGTGGTTTCAGGGACGTATGCATTAGTCAAAACTCATCAAACAAATTTTATCTTACTAAAGTTGATTTTAAAAATAAAATAAAACATGCATAATGACAGGAATGCTCATCTACTGATTAATTTGAACTATGTATTATATACACATTCACAGAGAAAAAGACTAGAAATATAATTTAATGACAAAGATTACAGCTAATTTTAACTTTTCCATATGTTCTGTACTTTCAAAATGCTCTAAATAAGTATGCATTTTTACGTTCCTATTAATAGTATTTTATTTAGAACCAGAGCCTGCAACCTAGAATCAGTTTGAGGTTTTATAATTTATTCATTCAGTATTTACTGCATCCATCATCTCTCCTGGAAAAAATACCATTCTAAGTAGTAGAAGAATACTTCTATACTTGGGTGTTTCCCCAAGGTTCAGTAATTTACATTTTGAAGTCAGTGAATATACATACATCCAAAATCTGTTTATCTTTAGACTGGCAAATGGCAGGTGTCAGGACTATTTTAAAGACTGATTGTATTAATGATTTTTTGTTTACCTAATCTTCTGAAAATACGCTTAAAACTTCTACAATGTTTAATACTGAATGTGTATCGCATGTTTTGATAATGTATTTTCAATTATATATGAATGTGTTTATAAGGATTATATGCATTGATAACTTTATCATTTTTATGAGTTTTGAGAATTTACATACATAAAGAATTAAAAGTTTTTACAACTATAAAAATGGCTAAAGTGTTTAAACTAAGAAATTGTAGACAGCCCTGGCCGGTTTGGCTCAGCAGTTAGAGCGTAGGTCTGTGGTCCAGAGAGACCTGGGTTAAGTTCCCGCTAAGGGCACGTAACTCAGTTGCAGTTTGTCCCCGGCCCTGGTTGGGCTGTGTGGGTGGCAACCACTTGACGTGTCCCTTTCACATCGATGTTTCTCTCTCTCCCCCTCCCACTCTATCTGAACAAAAATGAAAAAATGTCCTCAGGTGAGGATTAAAAAAAAGAAGAAATTGTAGACAAATATAAATGAGACAAAGATGAATGTGACAGTGAAGACAGAGCATTAAAGGAAGAGAACAAAAACTATCACATTAATCAAACAGAAATAGCTGATGCATGTAACTAACAAGCCATAATCAACAAGGAAGGATATAACACAGGTAATATTTGTTTCAGCAGTAAGCTCCACACCTAGGGCTTAGTAGATGCTATCTAAATACTTGTTGAATACTGGGATATAATATACTGAAAATTTCACCTACAAAACTGAAAATATTCCTCCTTTCTAATTATTCAGAGTAAAATTTAAACCACTGTTTCAAAACTATCTTTGAAGCATACAATTTCTTCACAAAGAACTCAAACCTTTATCATATCCTGTTGTAACACTACACACACATGCACACATACACACACACAAAAAAAATCAGAATGACACACAGTCCTTTTACTAAATATAGCTTGAGAGAGAAAAACCACATAAACTGATACCCAGAAAAATGTCATTTGTATACCTTTGTATTTCACACAATTCCTAGCACACAGTGGGAGCCTTCAAATCATTCTTTGAGTTACACATTCATAGAGAAACTGTTTTCTCTGTTGTCCATAACTTCATCATAGTTCAAAGGTATGTGTCATCAATTCTGGCAATAAAAACATAGTTTACACTACTACAAATGCTTGATATATTTCAAGAGCTCTCAGAAATTACAAGAGATATCCATAGATATGTTCCCTAAGTTACGTAAGTATAAGAAAAAAAATCATTTCACTGTTTTTGATTTGCTATATTTAGACAGCTCTGGATTTAATTATCTAAGCATATACAAATACAACCTTGAAGAGGTGCACATACTTGCTCCTGATGGTATGGAAACAAAAGCTACTATTCAGAACCTGACAGGCCAGTAATTTACTACTGTACACACTTGAATTTATAGGCCTCCATAGCCATTAAACAAGATTATTGTCATGATGTTAGCCCAAAAGCCTCATGGACAACAGTTTTTTGTCATTAAAAGAATTACCATTCTCAATCTGTTTGAATTTATGTTTGCTCATTAGAAGCCTCTCAGTGAATTCAGAAAAAGGTTTTAATTGCATTCTTAGTCTATCAATATTTAGGATAGCCCTGAAGTATAACAAATTCCTATTCTCCCTTCTTTCCCTATGCCTAAAATAATTTACATATAGTTGAAGAAACTAAGTATCAGACAGTCTAGCAGTTCTCTACCAAAAATGAAACAATTTCTAAGATACAAATATGGTCTTAATATATACTTATTTGGCTTAAAAAGCAAAAGTCAGAGAAAGATTCATCTTCCATCTCTCCATCTCTCTCACCTGTTAATCTCTGAATCCATTATGTTCTCAAACGCGCCTTTGTCTTCACAAATGCTATTTTCCTCTCTGCTTGGTTAGAATCTCCTCCTTAAATCTAACTGCAGCAAATTTCTACTCACTGTAGAAGTCTTAAGTAGTTTTCACACACACACACACACACAAAAAGGCTCATACAAACCTTCCTCTTACATACCTTTTACATACTTCCATTAAGCACCTCTCAAACTGGGTTATAACTCTTACAATCAGAGAACTGAACACCTCTCTGCAGGGTTAATATTCAGCTGGAACACAACAGTACAGCCTTAAGGATTGTACTGAAATCCTTCTGTAATAGTCTGGTAAACAATCATCGTTCCAGACTCCATCAGTCCTAAGGTACCTGGTGATGGCCTGCCCCTCCCCACCACCACCACCACTGCCACAGAGCAACAAAAGCAGCAAAGCCTGATGCAGTAAAGATTAGAGGGGTCCTACAAAACCCTGAACCAGTGCTATGGTCATCTTAATTAGTTGGTGTCTGTGTTATAATGACTAGTAAATAATCTGAATATCACCCTTCTCTTTTTACTCAAAGCCTAAGGCACTGCCTAGTATATAGTAGATCTTTAGTGAACTGTTAATTCTTTGTCAAAATAATGAATTAATGCCAGCCCTATTCAATGACCCAGGGCCAATGGGTTTCCTGTCAAAACTGCAGACACTGATCAAAGTGGCAACAAAAATCCACGTCCTTAAGTATAAGATGGAAAAGTGGTTAAGTCTGCCTATTTGCTATGCTTACCATCAGACTCTAATAAAATAAATGTGTAATTTAATACTGTGGGCAAAAATCTTCAATGTGATACTCTATAGAGCATATAATTCAAGTATTTTTAAAATTATTAAAGTTTCAAAAACAAACTTCCTATAAAACCACAGTTTCTATAAGAATAGCACAAACAGTGATCAGTGAACTTTAGTCAGTGTCTTGGAGAGGAAGATAGGTATCACACTAAGGAGAACACAGGTGACTAATTCAACTGAAGAGGAAAAGGCAAGAATAAGAAGAGTGTGCTAATTATGAATCATGTGTCTAGGGCCTTTCTTATGCTAGGTACTTCAGATACTTCTAATTAGTTTTACTTGGCATATTAATTATAAATAAAATACCAAAAGAGAATTTTTTATTCACAGGAGTTCAATGAGTATGTAAAATCTGACACCTTTAAGTTTTCATCTTTATGACTTAATTAAATGTTCAATCATGCATAATTATTTTAAAGGTCTTCAATAAAATATGCATCACCATTAAATTAAGTTATTCAGAACACTACCAAGGTGGTGACAGAATCCTTTAAAAATACCACAAAGGAGAGGGTGTATAGCTGAAAGAAGGATGAATATGTAGCTTTAATAATAATTTTGAACTTATAAATGGAGATATACAAATTACTTTAGGCCACTTATTTTTAGATAGAAAAATCATCTTTCAGTCATGCTTTAGAAAGTTTCAGAGAGCTTATAAGGCTAAAAGATTAAAAATAATGATGGAAGCAAAGAGTAATAACATCTTCGAAAGACTCTTAATTATCTCATTTCAACACTGTCCCATTAATCTAACATTAATCTTTAGCAAAACAATGCTGTGCCACATGCTAGTTAAAGGTGACCAAAATCTCAACAAGCATCAAAATCATGGAAGACCACTATGTTCATAGCAGCGCTATTTACGATAGTTAAGATCTGGAAACAACCCAAGTGTCCATCAGTAGATGAGTGGGTAAAAAACTGTGGTGCATTTACACAATGAAATACTATGTACCTATAAGAAAGAAAGATCTCTTACCCTTTGAGATGACATTGAGGGACCTGGGAAGTATTATGCTGAGTGAATAAGCCAGTCAGTACCACAATCTCTCACTTCTTTATGGTTTATCATAAACAAAATAAGCTGTAGATCAAAATGGATCCAGAATCATGGAAGTAGGGAACAGACTGATAAACCTCAGAAGGATGGGGGTGGAACGTTGGTAAGAGATAAACCAAAGAACTCATATGCATACATGCACAACCAAAGGACACAGACATTAATGTGGGGAAAGCAGGAGGGGGATGGGAGCAGGGTGGAGAGGGTTAATGGGGCAGAAAGAGGAAACATCTGTAATACTGTCAATAAAAAATAAATAAATAAAAAAGAAGAAAAACCAAACTTATTTTTTTTTATTATTAAACTAGAAGCAAGAGCCCAGCCGGTGTGGCTCAGTGGTTGAGTGTCGACCCCATGCACTAAGAGGTCAAGGTTCAATTCCTGGTCAGGGCACATGCCCAGGTTGTGGGCCTGATCCCCAGTGGAGTGCATGCAGGAGGTGGCAAATCAATGTTCTCTCTCATAGATGTTTCCATCTCCCTCTCCCTCTTCCTTCCTCTCTCTCTAAAATCAATAAAGAGAGAATAAAAAAAAACTAGAAGCAAGACAAAAACAAAGGCCATAAAATATTTTAATTTTAATAAAAAGCTTTTACATTCTCACTAATCCTAATTAGAAACAACCAAGTAAATTGTCTTGGCTCTCAGCACTACCATATGAGTTTAAACAGAAAATGGATACAAAGAATAGTTAGGTAACAGCAACAGTAGCTGCCATTTACTGAGCACCTATATACCTACCAGACAGAAAGCAAAGTGCTTTACATAGGTTGTTAATTTTTACAAACAATTTACAAGGCACACAATATCATGCCTAACTTACTGATGATAAATCAATGCTATAAATAACCAGCTAGCGAGTAGCACAGTTAAGATTCCAACCACTACTCCACAGGTCTTGTGCTATACCCTACTGCATGACCAGGTGGCCTCAATGGAATTGAAGTTCCATGTTGTAAAAGCAATTCTAAAGGGATGAGGACTATGGTTCACTATTCCAATGGATGTGAACACCTGAATATCTAAGGAAAACAATAAAACTTAATACTTACATTTCTGATTCTGATTTTTTAAATAAAAAATGATGCACATCAGCTTAAGAGCTGTCAGGAAATTTTATCTTCATTAAAATCACTTTGCTCTAAATGATTTTTTCAAAAATTACTAAACACTGAGATTCAAAAGTAATACAATGTGGAAGAGATAAAAAAAAAAAAAACACACACACACACAAATAAGAGCCCTGGGCGGTCTGGCTCAGCAGTTAGAACGTGGGCCTGCGGTCCAGAGAGACCTGGGTTTGGTTCCCGCTAAGGGCACGTACCTCGGTTGCAGTTTGTCCCCGGCCCTGGTTGGTTGTGCGGGTGGCAGCCACTCAAGGTGTCCCTTTCACATTGATGTTTCTCTCTCTCTTCCTCTCTCTCCCTCCCAGTCTACCTGAACAAAAAATGGAAAAATGTCCTCGGGTGAGGATAAAAAAAGAATGTAGGAGGAGGGCAAGGAGGAGAGAAGTGAAAAGCAAAGAATTTATATGCATATATGCATAACCAATGGATATGGACAACAATGTCTGGGGGGAGGATCGGGAGAAGGGTGTCAACAAGGGAAAAGGAGAAACATTTGTAACAAACATTAATTAAATAATAAAGAAAAATAGAATTTCCATCAAGCTACATGATTGGGTTGGTTACTGAACCCCTCATGGCTTCCATCTTTTAACAAAATTAAAGATATGTATCATACCCCATCTAAAAAAGAAAAATGTAAATTATTTTATACCTTTAGAATCTTGCATAAAAGAAGTTCTAAATGAAATATAGGCATTCAAGACAGAGACTCAAAGAACCAAAATCCAAAGACATCATAAACAACAAGAAAATAACAACATAAAATTCAATCAGGACAAATACAGTACTAAAAATTAAAATAGAATGACTAAAATAAAAGAGAGTGAGGATTCCAAGATGGCTATAGAGTTGCTAGAAGCTCCACCACTCACTCCCAGACCTCAACAGGACTTGGAGCTAAACTACACAGCAATCAACTTCAAAATCCAATTGAACTGGAGCTGATCTGAAGTATTATAAAAGAGTAACACATCAATGTTTCTAACTCTGTCTCTCCCTTCCTCTTTCTAAACATATCCTGAAGTGAGAATTTAAAAAGAAAAAAGGACCTAAATAGACCTCAACAGAAAACATACTATAGATATATAAAAAAATGCTCAGTGCCAGAGAAATTAAAATTAAAACCACAATGAGTTATCATCTAACACCAGACAGTATGACTATCATCAATAAATCAACAAACAACAAGTACTGGGCAAAATTGTGGAGAAAAGGGAACCCCACTGTTGGTGGGAATGCAGAATGGTGCAATCACTACAGAAAACAGTATGGCATTTCCTAAAAAATTAAGAAAAAATGTAACTGCATTTTGATCCAATGACCCCACTTCTCGAATTATATCTGAAGAAACACATTTGAAAGAATATATGTACCCCTACATTCACTGCAGTGTTAAAATAGCTAAGCTCTGGAAATAACCCAACTGCCCATCAGTAGATGAGTGGATAAGAAAGCTGTGATACATTTACACAATGGAATAACACCTGGAAATAAAAAAAAGAATGAAATCTGCCCTGGCTGGATGGCTCAGCAGTATAGCATCAGCCCACAGACCAAGGGGTCACAGGTTCAATTCCAGTCAAGGGCACATACCTCAGTTGCAGCTCAGTTCCAGGCCCTGGTCAGTGTTGTGCTGAAGGCAACCAATAGATCTCTCTCTCTCTCACACACACATCATGTTTCTCTCTCTCTCTCTCTCCCTCCCTCCCTCCCACTGGATCTGAAGGTAAAAATGGAAAAAAAGTATCCTTGAATGAGGATTTAAAAAATGAAAAAATGAATGAAATCTTACCTTTTGAGACAGCATGGATGGATCTGGCGATTATTATGCTAATTGAAACAAGCCGTTCACGAGAAAAACAAATACCAAATGATCTCACTTTGCTCAGAGTGATGGGCTCACAAATCAGTATGCGAATGAGGTTTAACTGGGTTATGCACTTGAAACCTGTATGGTTTTGTGAACCAATGTTACCCCAATAAATTCAATTAAAAAAGAAAGAAAACTTATTTGAAAAAAATGAAAGAATCCCTAAACTGGTGAAAGAAATGCACATACAAATCCAACAAGCACAGAATCCCAAACACAATGAACCCAAAGAAACCCACACAAAGGAAAATCATAATTAAAATATCAAAGTTTAAAGACAGAATCTTAAATGCAGCATGACAAAAGCAGTTATCTACCTAAAAAGTAGCTCCCATAAGACTCTCAGACAAATTTATCCATAGAAACTACTTTGCAAGCCAGGAGGGATTGGCAGAGATTATTCAAAGTGGTAAAAACAAGGACCTACAACCAAGATTACTCTACCCAGCAAAGTTATCATTTAGAATATAAAGACAGATAAAGAACTTCCGGGACAAGAAAAGGCTAAAGAATAAAGTCCATCACCACAAAACAAGTATTACAAGAAATGTTACTGGTGTGTGGCTCAGTTGGTTGAGCATCATCTCATGGACTGAGAGGTCCAGGATTGATTCCCAATCAGGCCACATGGCCAAGGTTGCAGGTTCAATCCCTAGTGGGGGATATGCAGGAGGCAGATGACTCATGTTTCTCTCGCCCTTTCACTCTCTCTAAAAATAAATAAATAAAAACATATTTAAAAAGAAAAAGAAATGCTTGCCCTGCCCAGTTTGGCTCAGCAGTTAGAGCATCGGCCCACGGACCAGAGAGGCCGGGGTACAGTTCCCACTACGGGCACGTATCTCGGTTGCAGTTTGTCCCCAGGGCCATTTGGGGTTGTGTGGGTGGCAACCACCCGATGTGTCTCTCTCACATCGATGTTTCTCTCTCTCTCTTCCTCCCTCTTTCCCTCCCACTCTATCTCAAGATAAATGCAAAAATGTCCACAGAGAGGATTAAAAAAAGAGAACAGAAAAAATCTTCAGATCAAAAGACACAGAGACTGAAATAAAGGGATGGAAAAAACGATTTCATGAAAATGAAAGGGAAAAGAAATTAGCTGGGATAGCAATATTTATCACCAGACAAAACAGACTCTAAAACAAAGGATATAACAAGAGACAAAGAAAGACCCAACAGCTCCATTTATGGTATTTATCCAAAGAAAACACTAAATAAAAAAGGCACATACATCTATATGTTAATTTTAGCATTATTTATATTAGCTGAGATATGGAATCAACTTAAGTGCCCATCAACAGATAAATGGATAAAGAAATGGTGCATATATACAATGGAATATGACTCAGCCATTGAAAAGAATGAAATCTTGCCATCTCCAACAACATGAATAGACCTAACGGGTATTGTGCTCAGTGAAATTAGTCAGGCAGGGAACAAGAAATGACAAATGATTTCTTATATGTGCACTCTAAAAATCAAAATAAATGAACAAGTAGAATAAAAACAGACTCATGGATACAGAGAATATTTTGACAGTTGCCAGACGTGAGGGGGTTGGGTAGGATGGTGAAAAAAGTGAAGAGCTTTTAGAAGTACAAATTGGTACTTACATAACAGTCATGGAGATGTAAAGTTCAGCACAGGGAATTATACCCAGTAGTATTGTAATAACCAAGTGTCCTATGTATATGAGATTTATCAAGGTGATTACTTCATAAGTTATATAAATGTCTAATCACAGGGTTGTATACCTTAAACTAATGTAATATTTATAGTATGTCAACTGTAAATTTAAAATTAAAATGTAGTTTGTAAAAAAACAGTCAACTTGAATCAGAAAGTAAAATTCTAATAAAATGATTTATAATCATACCTCATTAATAAAGATCTGTTAGTGAATGAATACTAATTGTAATACAATGCAATGTCCTTTATTTACTTGAGGAGGGAATACAGAAAAAATTAAATGCTTGAAAGAAAATAGTGAACGAAGGTGGAGAAAAATGGCAGCAGAGTGAATGGAAGGTATACAGACCATCTCCCAGGACCAAACTGGAATTACAATGAAAATAAACACAAATCATCAGGAAAAAGCAACAAAAAAGCAGCTTGGAGGACGACATCACCAGGGACACTGACTCAATACTGGTAGGCTTGTGGAGACCTGAAAGGGGGGCTGGGAACCCACGGTGTGCAGCAGCCTCAGCTGTGGGCATCAGCCTCAGCTGTGACCAGCACCATGGGGTTAAACTCAAAAGCGGCTCCACAGCGCAGAGCCAGGACAGAGGCTAAAATAGCGATAGCCACTCACCTTGAGCTCCAGGAGAGGGAGGACAGACTGAACTGGAACTGTGTGGGGACATTCGGAAGTTGGAGGGCGCTCAGAACTTTTGCTGACTTGCTGCCACTCAGGACTGTGGTCATCCTACCCCTTTCCAGGGCTATGAGGAGAGGCTGCAACCCCTCCCTCGGAGATTCAACCCCACTCAGTGGCCATTGAAATGCAAACTGAGGCACATTAACAACCAGCATCTGCCCCACCTCCGGAAATACCCTTATGCTGAACACCTGAGGGAGTTTTTCAATCAACTGATAAGCCAAGGTTCTAACTCCTACTAATAGCCTCCAAGCAAAAAGCTAGAGAATAACTTTACCATTACCTGGGCTAGCAACGCGAGCCAGAAAAGTAAGACTTGACAGTGGTGTTTAATTTGGGTCCTCCCTGGCCCATCCAAACCCAGGAGAAGGAGCCACAAATAGTAGAACATCAACAACCACAGGGCAAATTTGGCAGGCTCCAAAGCCCACTGTGATAGCCAAAATGATGAAACACAGAAACAAAAGCCAAATGAAAGAACAAGAGACCTCTACAGAATATGTGATAAATGACTTGCAGTTCAGCAAGTTTACACAACTACAATACAGAGCAATGATAGTGAGGAAGCTCAAAAGCATGGATAAAGAAATAAGCACCATGAGTAATAACATAGAAATGTTCAAAATAAACAAGTTGGAAATTAAAAACCACCAAGAAGAAATGAAGAATGACATATCAGAAATAAAGAACACATTGGAAGGTCTAAAGCAAAACAGAGGAAGCTGAGGACCAGATCAGTAAATTAGAATATACGGTAGAAGAAAAATGACCAATCAGAAAACCAAAAGGAAACAACAATTAAAAAACAGGAAGACAGCTTAAGAGAACTGTGGGACAACTGAAAACGTAGTAACATTTGCATGATAAGAGTCCCCGAAGAAGTAGAAAATGAGTAAGGGTAAGAGAACATATTCGAAGAAATAGTGACAGAAAACTTCCCTAATCTGGTGAAGGAAGAAGACATTCAACTTCAAGAAACACAGAGAGCCCAAAGTAAAAAGAACCCAAACAGGCCAACATCAAGACACATAGTAATTAAAATGCCAAAAATAAGACAATGAGAAAATCCTAAAAGCAGCAAGAGAGAAGCAACAGGTTACCTACAAAGGAAAACCCATAAGGCTGTCAGCTGACTTCTCACAAGAAACACTACAGGCCACAAGGGAGAGGCATAAAATAATCAAAGTCACGAAAAACAAGGATCTAAATCCAAGACTACTCTACCCAGCAAGACTATCATTCAAAATAGGAGGTCAAATAAAGAGCTTCCCAGACAAAAAAAAGGCTAAGGGAACACATTAGCACCAAACCAGTACTGCTAGAAGGCGTGTTAAAGGACTGCTGTAATTAGCAGGAGAAATAGGAAGAAAAATATAACCACACTAAACAAGAACAGCAATAAATACATGCATATCAATAATCACCTTAAATGTAAATGGATTGAATGCTCCAATAAAAAGGCACAGAGTAGATGATTGGATAAGAAAGAATGACACTCATCTATATGTTGTTTACAAGAGACCCACCTCACAACAAAAGACTCACATAAGTAGAAAGTGAAGAGATGGGAAAAAATCCTCCAAGCAAACGAAAAGAAAAAAAAAAGCTGTGGTAGCAATACTCATATCTGATAAAATAGATTTCAAAATGAAGGCCATAACTAGAGACAAAGAAGGCCACTACATAATATAGAAAAGATCTATCCAACAGGAAAATATTACCATGATAAACATTTATGCACCCAATACAGTAGCACCAACATGTATTAAAAATCTTCTGGAAGACTTCAAAGGAGAAATCGATAGCAATACAATCATAGCAGGGAACTTCAATACCCCGCTGACATCACTGGATAGATTCTCTAGAAAAAAATTAGCAAGGAAACTGAGTCTCTAAATAAAGCACAAGACCAAATAAACTTAATAGATATCTACAGAGAATTAAACTCCAAAACTACAGAATTCACATTCTTCCTAAGTGCACATGGGACATTCTCAAAGACAGACCACATGTTAGGACACAAACTAAGTCTCTACAAGTTAAAGAAAACTGAATCATATCAAGCATCTTCTCACATCACAATGGCATGAAACTAGCAATCAATTGCAACAAGAACATGCAAAGACATCAGAACACATGGAAGCTAAATAGCATGCTATTAAACAACAAATGAGTCACCAAGAAGATCAAAAAAGAAATTAGAAACTCCCTGGAATCCAACGAAAATGAACACACAAAATAACAAAACCTATGGGATAAAGCAAAAGGAGTTCTGAGAGGGAAGTTCATAGCACTACAGGCCTACCTCAACAAGCAAGAAAAATCTCTAACAGACTACTTAACCTCACAACTTAAGGAACTAGAAAGCAAACAAAAAGAAAACCCCAGAGCAAGTAGAAGGAAGAAAATAGTAAAGATCACAGCAGAAATAAATGACATAGAGACCAAAAAAACAATTCAAAGGATGAATGAAACAGAGCTGGTTTTTCAAAAGGTAAACAAGATTTAAGTACCCTTAGCTTGACTCACCAAGAAACAAAGAGAGAGAACCCAAATACAAAAAATCAGAAATGAAAGAGGAGAAGTAACAACTGATACCTCGATATACAGAAGACCGTTAACAACTACTATGAACAATTATATGGCAACAAATTCGACAATCTAAGCAAAATGGACAAATTTCTAGAAACACATAGTGTCCCAAACTGAACCGAGAAGAAACAGAAAACTTGAACATACCAATAACAACAGAAGAAATTGAGGATGTAATCAAGACACTCCCAGCAAACAAAAGCCCAGGCCCGGTTTTGCTTCACGGGGGAGTTTTACCAAACATTCAAAGAACAACTAATACCCATTCTCTTCAAACTATTTTAAAAAATTCAAGAAGAAGAAAGACTTCCAAACTCATTTTATGAGGCCAGCATAATTCTAATTCCAAAACCAGAAAAAGACACTACAAAGAAAGAAAACTACAGGCCCATATCACTGATGAACATAGACGCCAAAATCCTGAACAACATACTAGCAAATCGGATCCAGCAACACCTCAAAAAAGTTATTCATCATGACCAAGTGGGATTCATCCCAGGGATGCAAGGCTGGTACAATATTTGCAAATCAATAAATGTGATATATCACTTAAAGAAAATGAAGAATAACAACCACATGAACATATCAATAGATGCCGAAAAAGCCTTCAACAAATTCCAGCACCCATTTCTGATAAAAACGCTCAGCAATGTGGAAATAGAGGGATAATATCTCGACATAATAAAGTCCACACATGAAAGACCTACTGCCAACATCATACTCAATGGGCAAAAACTCAAAGCATTTCTCTTAAGAATAGGAACAAGACAAGAATGCCCATTTTCACCACTCTTCTTTAACATAGCACTCGAGGTCTTAGCCACAGCAATCAGACAGAAAGAAAAAAATAAAAGGGATCCAAAGTGGAGAGGAGGAAGTAAAACTATCATTATTCACAGATGACATGATATTATATGTAGAAAATCCCAAAGACTCCATCAAAAATTTACTAGACTTAATAAATGTATTTGGAAAAGTAGCAGGATACAAAATTAACGTCACGAAATCGATGGCATTCTTATACACCAATGATGAACTCACAGAAAGAGAAACTAGGCAAACAATCCCATTTACCATTGCGGCAAAAAATTAAGATACCTAGGAATAAACTTAACCAAAGAGATAAAGGACCTATTCGCAGAAAACTATAGGTCTTTGAAAAATGAAATAGAGCAAGATGTAAAAAAGTGGAAGAACATACCCTGTTCATGGATTGGGAGAATTAACATCATTAAAATGTCCATATTACCCAAAGCAATCTATAGATTCAACGCAATCCCCATCAAAATACCAACGGCATACTTCAAAGAATTAGAACAATTACTTCAAAAGTTCATATGGAACCAAAAAAGGCCTCGAATAGCCACAGCAATCTTGAAAATGAAGAACAAAGTTGGAGGGATCACAATACCAGATTTCAGGTTATACTACAAAGCCACCATAATCAAAACAGCCTGGTACTGGCACAAGAACAGGTATATAGACCAGTGGAACAGAATAGAGAACCCAGAAATGGACCCTAGGCAATATGCTCAATTAATATTTGACAAAGGTGGCAAGAGCATACAGTGGAGTAAGGACAGCCTCTTTAATAAATGGTGCTGGGAAAATTGGACAGCTACTTGCCGAAAAATGAAACTAGACCATCAACTTACACCCTACATGAGAATAAACTCAAAATGGATAAAAGACTTAAATGTAACTCATGAATCCATAAAAATCCTAGAGGAGACTGTGGGCAACAAAATCTCAGACATCATACGCAGCAGAATTTTTACTGACACATCACCTAAGGCAATAGAAACAAAGGAAAAATGAACACATGGGACTACATCAAACTCAAAAGCTTCTGCACAGCGAAAGATACAATCATCAAAACGGAAAGGCTACCCACTGTATGGGAGAGCATAATTGCCAATGATATATCAGATAAGGGGTTAATTTCCAATACATATAGAGTGCTCATACAACTCCACAAAAGGAAGACAAAGAATCCAATTAAAAAATGGGCAGAGGAACTAAATAGACACCTCTCCAAACAGGACATACAAATGGCTAAGAGACATATGAAGAAATGTTCATCATCACTAATCATCAGAGAGATGCAAATCAAAACAACAATGAGGTATCACCTCACTTTGTCAGAATGGCCGCCATCAACAAATCATCAAACAACAAGTGTTGGCGAGGGTGTGGAGAAAAGGGGACTCTAGTACACTGTTGGTGGGAATGCAGACTGGTGCAGCCACTATGGAAAACAATATGGTGTCACCTCAAAAAATTAAAAATTGAACTCCCATTTGACCCAGTAATCCCACTTCTAGGAATATACCCTAAGAAGCCTGAAACACCAATCAGAAAGAATATATGTACCCCCATCTTTGTAGCAGCACTATTTACAATCGCTAAGATCTGGAAACAGCCCAAGTGCCCATCAGTAGACGAATGGATTAAAAAGCTGTGGTACATATACACAATGGAGTACTACGCAGCGGTAAGAAAGAAAGATCTCTTATCCTTTGAGACTACATGGAGGGACCTGGAAAGTATCATCCTAAGTGAAACAAGCCAAGCAGAGAAAGACAAATTTCATATGATCTCACTGATTTGTGGAATATAATGAACATAACAGTTTGAGGACAACCCCCTAAGGAGTGGGGAGCTGAGAGAGGGATGAACAACAGAATTTATATGCATGTAGGCATGAACAGTGGACATGGACAACAATCGGGGGAAGGGGCAGGGAGGGAAGGGGGAGGGGGGAATCACTGGGGGAAAAAAAGGAGAATCATTTGTAACAAAAATTAATCAATTAAAAAAAAAAATAGCATGTTATTAAACAACAAATGGATTGCCAAGGAGATCAAGGAAGAAACTAAAAACTTCCTGGAAACCAATGAAAATGAACACACAACAATACAAACTCTATGGGATGCAGCGAAAGCATTTCTGAGAGGGAAGTTCATAACACTACAGGCCTACCTCAAGAAATAAGAAAAATCTCTCATAGACTATCTAACCTCACAACTTAAAGAACTAGAAAGCAAACAAAAAGAAAACCCCAGAGCAAGTAGAAGGAGGGAAATAGCAAAAATCAGAGCAGAAATAAATGACACAGAGTCCAAAATAACAATTCAAAAAATCAATGAAACAGAGCTGCTTTTTCGAAAAGGTAAACAAGATTGATGGACCCTTAGCTAGACTCACCAAGAAACAAAGAAAGAGATCCCAAATGCACAAAATCAGAAATGAAAGAAGGGAAGTAAAAACTGACACCACACAAATACAAAAGATCATAAACAACCACTATGAACAATGACATGGCAACAAATTCGACAATCTAAGCGAAATGCACAGATTTCTAGAAACACAGTGTCCCAAAACTAGACCAGGAATAGATAGAAAACTTGAATGGACCAATACAACTAAGGAAATTGAAGATGTAATCAAGACACTCCCAGCAAACAAAAGCACAGGCCCGGTTTTGCTTCACGGGGGTGTTTTACGAAACATTCAAAGAAGAACTAACACCCATTCTCCTCAAACTATTTCAAAAAATTCAAGAAGAAGGAAAACTGCCAAACTCGCTTTATGAAGCCAGCATATTTCTAATTCCAAAACTAGAAAAAGATATCACAAAAAAAGAAAACTACAGGCCCATATCCCTGATGAACACAGACACCAAATCCTGAACAAAATACTAGCAAATCGGATCCAGCAAAACCTCAAAAAAATTATTCACCATGACCAAGTGGGATTCATCCCAGCGATGCAACGCGGGCACAACATTAGCAAATCTTTAAATGTGATACACCACATAAATAAAATGAAGAATAAAAACCACATGATCATATCAATAGATGCCAAAAATGCCTTCAACAAAATCCAGCATCCATTTCTGATAAAAACGCTCAGCAATGTGGAAATAGAGGGATCGTATCTCGACATAATAAAGGCCATTTTTAGCATTCTTATTTAACATAGCACTCGAAGTCTTGGTCACAACAATCAGACAGAAAGAAAAAAATAAAAGGGATCCAAAGTGGAAAGGAGGAAGTGAAAAACTATCATTATTCGCAGATGACATGATATTATATGTAGAAAACCCCAAAGACTCCATCAAAAATTTAGCAGACTTAATAAATGAATTTGGAAAAGTAGCAGGATACAAAATTAAGGTCAAGAAATCGAAGGCATTCTTATACAACAATGATGAACTCACAGAAAGAAAAACTAAAAAAAAATCCCATTTACCATTGCGACAAAATAATTAAGATACCTAGGAATAAACTTAACCAAAGAAATAAATGACCTATTTGCAGAAAACTACCGGTCATTGAAAAAAGAAATAGAGGAAGATATAAAAAAGTGGAAGCACATATCTTGTTCATGGATTGCACGAATTAACATCATTAAAATGTGCATACCACCCAAAGTAATCTACAGATTTAATGCAATCGCCATGAAAGTACCAATGACATACTTCACAGAACTACAACAAATACTTCAGAAGTTCACATGAAAACAAAAAAGACCTCGAATAGCCACAGCAATCTTGAAAAAGAAGAACAAAGTAGGAGGGATCACATTACCAGATTTCAGGTTATACTACAAAGGCACTGTAATCAAAACAGCCTGGTACTGGCACAAGAACAGGCATATAGACCAGTGGAACAGAACAGAGAACCCAGAAATGGACCCAAGGCAATATGCTCAATTAATATTTGACAAAGATGGCAAGAGCATACAGTGGAGTAAAGACACCCTCTTTAATAAATGGTGCTGGGAAAATTGGACAGCTACATGCAAAAAAATGAAACTAGACCATCAACTTACACCATACACAAGAAAAAACTCAAAATAGGTAAAAGACTTAAATGTGACACATGAATCCATAAAAATTCTAGAAGAAACTATAGGCAACAAAATTTCAGGCATCATACGGAGCAGAATTTTCACTGATACATCACCTAAGGCAACAGAAACAAAGGAGAAAATGAACACATGGGACTACATCAAACTAAAGAGCTTCTGCACAGCAAAAGATACAATCATCAAAATGAAAAGGCAACTCACTATATGAGAGAGCATAATTGCCAATGATATATCAGATAAGGGGTTAATTTCTAATATATATAGATTGCTCAAACATCTCAACAAAAGGAAGATAAAGAACCCCATTAAAAAATGGGCAGAGGAACTAAATAGACACCTCTCCAAACAGGACATACAAATGACTAAGAGATATATGAAGAAATGCTCAACATCACTAATCATCAGAGAGATGCAAATTAAAACAACAATGAGGTATCACCTCACACCTGTCAGAATGGCCGCCATCAACAAATCATCAAACAACAAGTGTTGGCGAGGGTGTGAAGAAAAGGGGACTCTAGTACACTGCTGGCAGGAAAGCAGACTGGTGCAGCCACTATGGAAAACAATATGATGTTACCTCAAAAAATTAAAAATTGAACTTCCATTTGACCCAGTAATCTCACTTCTAGGAATATACCCTAGAAGCCAGAAACACCATTCAGAAAGAATATATGTACCCCCATGTTCATAGCAGCACTATTTACAATAGCTAAGATCTGGAAACAGCCCAGATGTCCATCAGTAGACGAATGGATAAAATAGCTGTGCTACATATACACAATGGAGTACTATGCAGCTTTAAGAAAGAAAGATCTCTTATCCTTTGAGATGACATGGAGGGGCTTGGAAAATATTATCCTAAGCGAAACAAGCCAAAAAGAGAAAGACAAGTATTATATGATCTCACTTATTTGTGGAATATAATGAACATAACAGTCTGAGGAATGCGATAGTCCCAGAGACGTGAAAGTGGGGTACAGACTAACAATCCCTAGAAGATGGGGTGGTGGGGGAGAGATAAACCACAGAACTTACATGCATGTATGCATAACCAATGGACATGTGCAACTGGATCATAAGGGACAGGGCGGGGAGGAAGGGGAAGGAGGGAATCAGTGGGGTAAAAAGGAGAAACAATCTGTAACAAAAATAAATTAATAATTAAAAAAAAAAAAAAAAAAGTACTTGGAGAGCCCAGCTGGCATGTCTCAGTGGCTGAGCATCAACCCCTGCACCAAGAGGTAGCCAGTTCAATTTCAGGTCAGGGCATATGCCCATATTGTGGTCCCAATCCCCAGTGGGGGACATGTAGGAGGTGGGCAGTCAATGTTCTCTTTCATCAATGTTTCTCTTTGTCTCTCCTTCTCCTTTTCTCTCTCTCTATAATCAATAAAGAAAAAAAAAAGGTTTTTAATTACTTTGAGTGCTTTATAGGAATTCCGAAAAATCAAGACAATTCTCTTTTTCCTATATAGTGAGAAAAATGAGAAAGTTCAATTAACTAGTAGAGATAAAGAGAAAGAGACAAACTACATTCCCAAGGAAGACTTAGCAAGATACACAGATGGAGTCAATGAGTCAAAAGTGACAACAGTTTGGTGCCTGGACAACCATGTGGTCTAGGGTCTCCCTGACAAACTCAGAAATCAGAGAAGAGTCAGTTGTTGGGGAAGGGAAGTGAGGTCAGTTTATCCTATGAATGTTAGCAAGTGGATATATTTAGCATGTCTTAAGTATTAGCAACTGGATCATAGGTAAGTTGAAGATGTAGGACTTGAGCCTCTTGTAAGAGCTTAAGCACATGACAATGTTAAATAATGAAGGTAGGTTTCTTAGGTAAAAGCCTCACAATGACAGATATGACATGCTGACATAGAACTAATGAAATCTGAACCCTTAGTGTATTACAAATACTTCCTCAGATAGTTGCAGTCATTATTCAGTGCTTACATCCTTGCCCCCAGCTTAAACAATTTCCAAATAAAAGAAGGATCACACTGGAATCTCATTTCTAAAGATATGTAATTTAATACTATGGTAACAAACTCTGGAATGCTTTCTGAATTTTCCCCTCTCGAATAAAAATGTATTTGCAATTAGTCTCCTCAGAACCATATCTAGATCAAGTCCCCACCTAGCTGATATATCTTTAACACTTCATCTTGATCATTTTTTTCTGTTAAACATACATAACACTATTTGTACACTTTCCTCTCCACTGAATATCTTCGTTCTCTCTTCTAGATATATTTGAAAATGTGAATTCTGAATCTCCAAGTTAAAATGTAAAAGTACCAAAGAAATAAAAAATCTTCCATCAAACAAGACTTCTATGAATCATTTCAATACCAGAAGTACTTTGAATAAACTTCTTGCTTACTATCTTTTATAGTTGGTCCACATTTACCATTCAACCTCCTTCACATCTTCTTTCCACCCAGTTACCTTCTTTCCCCTATTATCTTTGTTTAGCCATAGCATTTATGTTTCTCTAGGGAAGCACAATTTGACCCCAACTCAGGCGTTCAACTTTCTAATTCTGAGATTATAAAAAAAAAAGCTGTGGCCCTGGCCGGTTTGCTCAGCGGTTAGAGCGTCTGCCTGCGGTCCAGAGAGACCCGGGTTCGGTTCCCGCTAAGGGTATGTACCTCGGTTGCAGTTTGTCCCCGGCCCTGGTTGGTCGTGCGGGTGGCAGCCACTCGATGTGTCCCTTCCACATCGATCTTTCCCTCTCTTTCTCTTCCTCTCTCTCCCTCCCACTCTATCTGTACAAAAAAATGGGAAAATGTCCTCGGGTGAGGATAAAAAAAAAAAAAAAGCTGTGGAGTGAAATCTATTCTGTCTGTCACTGAACAGCTATGCAACCTCAGACAAATTACTTAACTTTTCTGAGCCTCAGTTTTCTCATTTGTAAATAGGAGATGATACCACCTATCATTCAGGGATGTTTTTCAAATTAAAGAGAAAAAAAATTGTAACAAATCTAAGAATGATAGTGGCAACGAGTATTTGATAAACTGGTGGTTACACATAAAAATATGTATGTTATAATCAAAGTAATTATCTCATAGGCCATTACAGAACTATGCTACCAAAAGCACTGAATGTACTTCCTAATTCTGGCCTCAATTCAAGGATAGAATAAAAATTGCATTATTGCAATTCTACTGGAGAAGCCATCAAAGGGAGTGTGTAATGAAAGTATGGGCTACAGCATTTAGACAGAAAGGGGCTGAAACACAGGGTGAAGAAAGCCAACTCTCAAGGTTTACCATATTCCAGCATCCTTGTATGCCCATGAAGGTTGTAAAATCTACACTGTAAAAGGAAGTTTACAGTCATGTGAAGCAGAGAGCTGCTACATTTCATTTAGTCTTACAGTTCCAAAGAGAAATCAGGATTAGTGCAAGTATGTATTTCATTGCTTATTTGAAACATGGAACAATGACCATAATGATGGCAACAATAAATATATTAAGTTTACAACTAATATTTGAGATTTACTGCATGCTAGGCACTATGCTAAGTGTTTTATAGTTATTAATCCTTAGAACAATCCTATGACAAATAAAGAAAAAAATAAAATAAAGCTTGGCAGAACTGAAATTCGAACCCAGATAAATAGTGAAAATCTCAAACATCCAACAACACATTAACAAGTTATGTACTGACAATAAATAATCTTAATTATTTCAGCAATCAGGGCTATTTGGTTATCTGTGTGTAAAGTGGAGCATCACAGTCACTCAACTATATAAGTAAAAGCAGGAAGGAGATAGAAGAAGAAAAGGGTTGCATCTCATAGCAATTCTGGAACTTTCAAATAGTAAAAATCATATCACTGACTGTGGAAATAATTAGAGTTCTCCAGATCAAAGGTTCTCCACCTATTTTCCACTCGACACATGGTGTGATGGATGAGGGCATTAGAAGCTGATGTTATGGTATCATCATATGCTCAACCTCAATGGACTTCCATGGGACTACACACTACCACATACCTCCTGTATAGGCCTATGTGAAATTCACAGAACACCAGCTATACACCTCTGTCCCTCGCACCCTTCTCAGGAAAACACATGAAATAAAAGTGAGCAAAAGAGGTATGAATTTTCTCTGAATCCAAAAAAATTTAATATTTACTGAACACTGGTACTATGTCCAAGACATGTTCTAAGTCCTTTGCCTATGTTAATCCTCAAATGACATTATGAACTAGGTACTATTTTATTCCTATTATACAGAAGAACTGAGACACAAACTAAGTAATTTGCTGCACATCACATATAAAGAAAATGACAGTGGTACCAAGATTCCAACAAGGAGGTCTGGTTGCAGATCCTCAGCTCTTACATACAACCTGTACACTGCCTCTCAGCTTTCCTGGGGTATGATCTAGTGGACACGTGTCCTGAGGAGTTTCAGGAAATCGTTGCATGATGCCACAACTAAAAAGATAAAAAACATCTGCCTTTGCAGGTTATATCCAAAAGGCTTCCTAGGACTGTGAGGGTTTATTCCTCCACCAAGATTTTAATTTAATGTCACAGGGACCTTAGATCCCAGCCCCACAGGCACAGAAGGCGTCACTTAAAGCCTCTCTCCTTATCCCTGGGTAAGATGAGCAGTAGGAATCTTCTTAGTAATCTTAGCAAAAGACTCTAGTTATGAGACAGCCCAGCAGTATAGTGCTACTGCTGGCCTACACGGACTCAACAAAGCTTTACACAAAGAACAGGAACACAACCCCCTTGCTCTGAAACAAAATCTGTACATTAAAGGTTCACTCACACCTTGGGCAGTGTGGTTTAGTTGGTTGAGCATCGTCCCATGCACAGAGAGGTCCCTGGTTCAATTCCTGGTCAGGGCACATGCCCAGGTTGTGAGCTCAGGCCCTATTAGGGGTTGTGCAGAAAGCAGCCAACCAACGTTTCTCTCTTATTGATGTTTCTACCAGTCTCTCCTCTCCCTTCCTCTCTGTCTAAAAAATATCAATAAAAACCATATTTAAAAAAAAAATTCGCCCTGGCCGGTTTGGCTCAGCGGTTAGAGCGTCGGCCTGCGGTCTGGAGAGACCCGGGTTCGGTTCCCGCTAAGGGCACGTACCTCGGTTGCAGTTTGTCCCCGGCCCTGGTTGGTCGTGCGGGTGGCAGCCACTCGATGTGTCCCTTCACGTCGATGTTTCTCTCTCTCTCTCCCTTCCTCTCTCTCCCTCCCACTCTATCTGTACAAAAAATGGAAAAAATATCCTCGGGTGAAAAAAAAAAAAAAAAAAAAAAAAAAAAAAAAAATTCACTTTTAGGTAGGGTTGTTCTGTTCACATGTTGTTAATTCAAGAATACTTACTGTGAGTCTGCTGTATGCCAGGAACTACTCTAAGTGCTGGAATACACCTATGAACAAAAAAATCTTACACCCATGGAGCTTAACTAGTGGGATAAAACTATGCATCTGAATGTACCAGTAAAGGGCAGCTCATGAGAGGAATGGGTGCTGGCACCATCCTAAATTCAAAGTGGGGAAAAAAAAAAAGTAAGCCAAAAGGGGCACTATGTATTCTGAATGGCATGAATGCTGGAATTTTTTCAACTACAACTTGAGAAAACTAGGAAAAAACTGCTGCCAACTAGAAATGAAAAGCAATTACAGATGGATGGCACTGTTTTTGGCTCAAACTAACTTAACAATGCCTACCTGAAAGTACCTAAAGGTAGAAAAGAAAAGGATAAAAATATATAACCTTGGACCACTTACTTCTCTTTAGAACCTCCTACCAAAACAGGGAAAAGAAATCTCTAGCAGAGAATGCCAAATTATGCCACCTCTTGACATTGTTAGAATCATTTCACACTAATACATAGAAAAGGATAAAAACAACAACAAAATCTATTATGGAAGAAGAGTTTTTTCCAGCAGAAAGTGGAAGCTAAGGCCAGAGATGATTCACATTCCTTTGCTCTGACAGAGCAGTTCACATCCAAGAAGTTGAAAAAGAAAGGGGAGAACACCACAGACAGATTAAAAACTGTTTATTCACCTCTAGGTTTGCCAAAAGGAATAATGCCAGAATATGAAGCATGATAAACTATTAGAGATACTTTGAATTCTTGCCCTACAAACCATCTCAATCTCAGAATGGCAAAATTAACACCAAAGCACAAAAATATGGTCCAGCGTATAACCCTTGTATTTGCCCTTGCTATATACATCATTGATTTTCCCCTATTTTTATTTCCCTTCGGAGCACTGAGATGCAGCAGGGTCAGAACTACACTTCATTCATTTTTGTACCCCCAGCATCTAGCATCAGGCCTGTCACAAAGTAGACACTCAGAAAATGCTCCCTAAACTGAACTACAAACAGCAGACATCTTCAACATGAAAATAATAAAGATACGGACCACTGGTGGGAGACACATCAAAAACTATTCATTTCAAATGTTTTGGCTAAAGTTACCTAATTAACTTAGATAATAATGTTAATCCACCTGGGGGAAAAAAGAACAATTATAAAAGAAAGTAAAACATAGCAAAGAGAGCAAAACAACTCAACTTTCTAATAATTTATCAATGAGCTTAACTGCTCAGATTGCAGATATATTAATATTGATACAATTTAAAGCCAATCTCTGAAGCCTTAACTGCCAGGTTATTTTCAACTCATGGCCCAAAGTCTCACATGTTTCATATACATGTCATTAATGCACTCATTCATATCTTTGTCACACAGGGCACAATGAGAGGTGCAGGAGATCAAGCATCGAACAGGAAAACACAGGGCTCTTAAACATATGGATTGATGGTCTTTCTTTCAGGTCACACTCATCAAAGATCTACATAACCTAAATATAAGCAGCTTCTATCCATCCTATCTCAATGAAGAAAACTGGAATGATTTTTGTTCTTCTCAACTGCAAAGGGGAACACAGTGAGGCAACCATAACTAGGTTTCAATTGCATCAAATCACTTGCCCAGAATAGCACAACACAATCCAAACATTTTTAAAAGAAGTTGAAGCAATCAATGGATTAACTAATTTTTACATCCACCCACAGCTTCGATGAAAAATTTTATGTGTTCTGCCTACTAAGTAAACAAACTTGAAGAAGCTAGAGTTTTTACTATTTCCAGATTAAAAGTGTTAAATTCATACAATAGGTCAATTGCAAGAACACAGATTTTATTTTTTTAATTGGAATAAACTAATACTATGATGACACCATGGTAAGGAGGAATACTATGTAGCAGTTAAAAATGAGATAGAACTTGCTCTGGCAGGTATGGCTCAGTAGTTAGAGCATCCACCAGTGGACGAAAGGATCTCCAGTTTGATTCCAGTCAAGGGTACATATCTAGGTTACAGGTTCAATTTCCACCCTGGTTGGGGTCCTATGGGAGGCAGCTAATTGATGTGTCTCTCACATGTTTCTCTTCTCTCTCCCTCTCTCCATTCCTTCCTTTCACTCTCTCTAAAAATCAATGGAAAATATCCTCCAGTGTGGATTAAAAAGAGAGCGAGAGAGAGCGAGAAATAGATGGACTGACATGAAAAGACAGGTTCCATGTTGGGGTAAAAGACAGAATACAGAAGAATAGATGTAATATGTTAAAAATACACAAAATAAAACTACACACACACACAGAATGAAAGATCTGGAAAGACATTAAGATGACTGGAGTGATTACCCCTGGCAGATATGTAAATAGAGGGAGAGATATACAGAAGGACTATGGCCCTTTCTTCTATATAATGCTATACTGTTTGATTTCTTCGGCCGTTATTACTCACCTATCACTTGTTTAATTAAAAACATTTTTAGCCCTGGCCAGTGTGGCTCAGTTGATTGGGTGACGGCCTGTGCATCAAAATGTTGCCAGTTCAATTCCAGTAAAGGGAACATGCCCAGTTACAGGCTCTATCCCCAATGCGGAGTGTGCCAAGGGGGCAGCCAATCGATGTTTCACTCACATCATGTTTCTCTCTCTTCTTCTTTCTAAATAGCTATAAAAAATATTTGAAAAAAAATATTTAAAGAAACTATCTCTAAAACCAGAAAACACCCAACATTTAGCATTTGTTCTTTATATATTCCAAATGCTAGAGAAAAAACAATCTTGTTTGAATAGTCACAATAACTGACATAGTATTTAGATGCAATAAAACACAAACAACAATTGGCATGAATTTGGAAAACTTTAATTCTAAAAGGAGAGGGTGACATAAAAGAAATTTTATACATTCCAAATACACATTGAAAGCCACTAACACTAGTCAAAATATTATAAAAACTGCTTCCACTCATAACCTGTAAACCAAATATTATAAATGTGTTTTACAGATTAACAGTTCACAATATCCTCAAACTGTAAACACCTATGATTATAAAAGTGAGCAACTTTTTTCTTCCCTAGGGAAAAGTTTTGCCATACAGGTGGGATTCATCCCAGGAATGCAAGGCTGGTACAATATTCGTAAATCAATAAATGTGATACACCACATAAACAAAATGAAAGATAAAAATCATATGATCATATCAATAGACGCTGAAAAAGCATTCGACAAAATCCAGCACCCATTTCTGATAGAAACGGTCAGCAATATGGGAATAGAGGGATCATTAAAGGCCATATATGAAAGACCTACAGCCAACATCATATTCAATGGGCAGAAACTAAAAGCATTTCCCTTAAGAACAGGAACAAGACAAGGATGCACACTTTCGCCATTCTAATTTAACAGAGTACTGGAAGTCTTAGCCACAGCAATCAGATAGGAAGAAAAAATTTAAGGGATCAAAATTGGAAAAGAGGAAGGAAAACTGTCATTTTTCGCAGATGACATGATACTATAAGTAGAAAACCCCAAAGACTCCATCAAAAATGTACTAGACTTAATAAATGAATTTGACAAAGTAGCAGGATACAAAATTAATGTCAAGAAATCGATGGCATTCTTGTACAGCAATGATGAACTCACAGAAAGAGAAACTAAAAAAACAATCCCATTTACCATTGCAACAAAAAAGTTAAGATATCCAGAAATAAACTGAACCAAAGAAAAAAAAGACCTATTTGCAGAAAAGTACAGGTCATTGAAAAAAGAAATAGAGGAAGATATAAAAAAGTGGAAGCACATACCTTGTTCATGGATTGGAAAAATTTACATCATTAAAAAGTCCATATTACCCAAAGCAATCTATAGATTCAATGCAATCCCCATCAAAATACCAACGACATACTTCACAGAACTAGAACAAATACTTCAAAAGTTTATATGGAACCAAAAAAGACCTCGAATAGCCACAACAATCTTGAAAAAGAAGAACAAAGTAGGAGGGATCACATTACCAGATTTCAGGTTATACTACAGAGCCACTGTAATCATAACAGCCTGGTACTGGCACAAGAACAGGTATATAGACCAGTGGAACAGAACAGAGAACCCAGAAATGGACCCAAGGCAATATGTTCAATTAATATTTGACAAAGGTGGCAATAGCACACAGTGGAGTAAAGACAGCTTCTTTAATAAATGGTGTTGGGAAAACTGGACAGCTACATGCAAAAAAATGAAATTAGACCATCAACTTATACCATACACAAGAATAAACTCAAAATGGGTATAAGACTTAAATGTGACTCAAGAATCCATAAAAATCCTAGAAGAAACTGTAGGCAACAAAATTTCAGACATCATGCACAGCAGAATTTTCAATGATACATCACCTAAGGCAACAGAAACAAAGGAGAAAATGAACACATGGGACTACATCAAACTCAAAAGCTTCTGCACAGCAAAAGATACAATCATCAAAATAGAAAGGCAACCCCACTATATGGGAGAGCATAATTGTCAATGACATATCAGGTAAGGGGTTAATTTCCAATATATATATAGTGCTCATACAACACAACAAAAAGAAGACAAAGAACCCAATTAAAAACTGAGCAGGTGAACTAAATAGACACCTCTCCAAACAGGACATACAAATGGCTAAGAGACATATGAAGAAATGCTCAACATCACTAATCATCAGAGAGATGCAAATTAAAACAACAATGAGGTATCACCTCACACCTGTCAGAATGGCTGCCATCAACAAATCATCAAACAAGTGTTGGCCAGGGGGTGGAGAAAAGGGGACTCTAGTACACTGCTGGTGGGAATGCAGACTGGGGCAGCCACTATGGAAAACAATGTGATGTTACCTCAAAAGATTAAAAATTGAACTTCCATTTGACCCAGTGATCCCTCTTCTAGGATTATGCCCTAAGAAACCTGAAAGACCAATCAGAAAGAATGCATGTACCCCCATGTCTGTCGCAGCACTGTTTACAATAGCTAAGATCTGGAAACAGCCCAGATGTCCATCAGTAGACAAATGGATAAAACAGCTGTAGTACATATACACAATGGAGTACTATGCAGCTTTAAGAAAGAAAGATCTCTTATCCTTTGAGATGACATGGCGGGACCTGGAAAGTATTATCCTAAGGGAAACAAGCCAAACAGAGAAAGACAAGTATCATATGACCCCACTTATTTGTGAAATATAATGAACCTAACAGTCTGAGGATTGGGGTAGTCCCAGAGATGTGGAAGTGGGGTACAGACTAACAATCCCCAGAAGATGGGGTAGTGGGGGAGAGATAAACCACAGAACTTATATGCATGTATGCATGAACAATGGACATGGACAACAATGCTGGGGACAGGGTGGGGAGGGAGGGGGACGGGGGAATCAGAGGGGGAAAAAGGAGAAACATCTGTTAACAAAAATCAATTAATTAAAAAAAAAAAAGAGTTTTGCTAGACATACTATTTCCTTTCCTCCTAACAGTTCAATATGCTAGCAATTCAAACGGTAGTGCAACTGTAACTACTAAACCTTAAATATATGCAGTCTCCTTGCTGTCTCAAAATTTTCCCAGAAATAATATTCCAAAGGCTAGAAATTGAAATAACAGTCAATCCGCACTAGCCACAACATAATATAGGGTATAAAAAGTACATATGTAACTAAAATCATGTCCCTTTTCTTATGTTTCTTAAAAATATCAACAACAAAAAAGTATAGCTCATGATTCAATTATATTACCAAATCAGCTAAAACATTTCTTTTTATTTTCCACAGACTATTAGTCATTTGAACTTTATCAGACACTAAGATGAAAGGACCAAAAATTAATGCAAAGCATATTATCAAATCCATGAGCTAAAACCTGGTGGGGGTCGGGGGGTATGTGTGTGTGTGTGCCAGTTTACTTTGCTAAAAGGTTATGGATTGGAATTTTTAAGGACCCAATAATAAAAATTATTCAGTACCAGATTACAAGTAGTCATGAGATAAACATCTTGCTTTAACCAATTATCGTTAGTATTTTCTAAGCTAAAATGAACATATGCAAAATAAGTAAGCAGTAGAATTAAAGAAAAAGAACACAATTGTGAGAACTGAAAAAATGGCGGCGGAGTGAACGGAGCTACACAGACCTTCTCCCAGAACCAAACTGGAATTACAACTATAATACAGACAAATCGACGGAAAAAGCAACAGAAAAGCAGCTTGGAGGGCCATACAACAAGGGACACTGACTCCATCCCGGTAGGCTTGCGAAGGCGAGAGACAGGGCTGGGAGCCCAGGGCTGGCAGCTCAGCAGCGGCCTTAGCTGGGACCTGCGCCCTAAGGTTACACTCCCAGGGGGCCCCACAGCGCAGAGCCTGGACAGAGGCTAAAACAGCCACAGCCACTCACCTTGGGCTCCGGTGGAGGGAGGGCAGACAGGACTGGAACTGTGTCGACACTCCGGGTTTGGAGGGCGCTCAGAGCTTTGCCTGAGTGCAGCCACTCAGGAGGGTGGCCACATTGCTCCTTCCCAGTGCTCAGAGGAGAGGCAGCAGCCCCTCCCTCGGAGAGCCAACCCCACCCTGTGGGCCATTGAAGTGCTAATTGAGGCGCACTAACAACCAACATCTGCCCCATCCTCCTGAAACCCCTTGGCTGAGCACCAGAGGGAGTTTTTCAATCAACTGACAACCCAAAACTCATCAAGTAACCTAGACTGCTAGCCTCCAGGCAAAAAGCTAGAGGATAACAGTACCTTTCCTGGGCTGGCAACTTTAACCAGGAAAGTAGACTTGACAGTGGTGTTCAACGTGGGTCCTCCCTCGCTCATCTAAACACAGGAGAGGGAGCCACAAACAGCAGAACACCAACACCCACAGGGAGAACTTGACAGGCTCCAAAGCCCACAGTGATAGCCAAAATGGTGAAACACAGAAACAGAAGCCAAATGAAAGAGCAAGAGACCTCCACCAAAGATGAGATCAATGTGGAGCAATTAGGCATGTTAACAGAGCTAGAATTCAGAGCCATGATCTTGAAGAAGCTGAACAGCATGAGTAAGGACATAGAGACACTGAAAATAAGCCAATTGGAAATTAAAAACCAACAAGAAGAGATAAAAAATGACATATCAGAAATGAAAAACACATTGGAAGGTTTAAAAAGCAGAGTATAGGAAGCTGAGGACCGGATCAGTGAATTAGAAGACAGGGCAGAAAAAAATCAATCAATCAGAAAAACAAAAGGAAAAAACTATTAAAAAACAGGAAGACAGCTTAAGAGAACTATGGGACAACGGATAACGTAATAATATTCGCATCATAGGAGTCTCCGAAGAAGAAGAAAATGAGCAAGGGATAGAGAATATATTCAAAAACATAGTGAGAGAAAACTTCCCTAATTTGGTGAAGGAAGAAGGCATTCAAGTTCAAGAACCACAGACAGTCCCAAGTAAGAAGAACCCAAACAGGCCCACACCAAGACACATAGTAATTAAAATGCCACAAATTAAAGACAAAGAGAGAATCCTAAAAGCAGCAAGAGATAAGCAACAGGTTACCTACAAAGGGAACCCCATAAGGCTCTCAGCTGACTTCTCACAAGAAACACTACAGGCCAGAAGAGAATGGCATGAAGTAATCAAAGTCATGAAAAACAAGAATCTGAATCCAAGACTACTCTACCCAGCAAGGCTATCATTCAAAATAGAAGATCAAATAAAGAGCTTCCCAGACAAAAAAAGGCTAAGAGAATACATTAGCACCAAACCAGCACTGCAAGAAATGCTAAAAGGACTGCTGTAATTGGCAGTAGAAATGGGAAGAAAAATAGAACCACACTAAACAAAAATGGCAATAAATAAGTACACATCAATAATCACCTTAAACGTAAATGGATTGAATGCTCCCATAAAAAGACACAGAGTAGCTGATTGGATAAGAAAGCATGACTCATCTATATGTTGTTTACAAGAGACCCACCTCTCAACAAAAGACTCACATAGGTTGAAAGTGAAGGGATGGAAAAAAATTTTCCATGGAAATGGAAAGCAAAAGAAAGCTGGGGTAGCAATGCTCATATCTGATAAAATAGATTTCAAAATGAACACCATAACTAGAGACAAAGAAGGCCACTATATAATATTGAAAGGATCTATCCAACAGGAAGATATAACCTTGATCAACATATATGCACCCAATATAGGACCACCAAAATATATTAAAAATCTTCTGGAGGACTTCCAAGGAGAAATCGACAACAATACAATCATAGCAGGGGACTTCAACACCCCATTGACAGCACTGGATAGATCCTCTAGGCAAAAAATTAGCAAGGAAACAGAGACTCTAAATGAAGCACTAGACCAAATGGATTTAATAGATATCTACAGAGAATTACACCCCAAAACTACAGAATTCACATTCTTCTCAAGTGCACATGGGACATTCTCAAAGATAGACCACATGATAGGACAGAAACTAAATCTCTACAAGTTCAAGAAGATTGAAATCATATCAAGCATCTTCTCAGATCACAATGGCATGAAACTAGAAATCAATTGCAACAAGAACATGCAAAGACATTTGAACACATGGAGGCTAAATAGCATGTTATTAAACAATGAATGGGTCACCGAGGAGATCAAGGAAGAAATTTAAAACTTCCTGGAAACCAATGAAAATGAACAGACAACAACACAAAATCTATGGGATGCAGCGAAAGCAGTTCTGAGAGGGAAGTTCATAGCACTACAGGCCTATGTCAACAAAGAACAAAAATTTCTAATTGACTGTCTAACCTCACAACTTAAAGAATTAGAAAGCAAACAAAAAGAAAACCCCAGAGCAAGTAGAAGGAAGGAAATAGTATAGATCAGAGCAGAAATAAATGACATAGAGACCAAAAAAACAATTCAAAGGATCAATGAAACAAAGAGCTGGTTTTTCGAAAAGATAAACAAGATTGATGGACCCTTAGCTAGACTCACCAAGAAACAAAGAGAGAGAACCCAAATACACAAAATCAGAAATGAAAGAGGAGGAGAAGTAACAACCAACACCACAGAAATACAAAAGATCGTCAACAACTTACTATCAACAACTATATGGCAACAAATTCGACAATCTAAGCGAAATGGACAAATTTCCAGAAACACACAGTCTCCCAAAACTATCCCCGGAAGAGATAGAAAACTTGAACAGACCAATAACAACTAAGGAAATTGAAGAGGTAATCAAGACTCTCCCAGCAAACAGAAGCCCAGGCCCAGATGGCTTCATGGGGGAGTTTTACCGAACATTCAAAAAAGAACTAACACCCATTCTCCTCACACTATTTCAAAAAATTCAAGAAGAAGGAAGACTTCCAAACACGTTCTATGAGGCCAGCATAATTCTAATTCCAAAACCAGAAAAAGATACTACGAAGAAAGAAAACTACAGGCCAATATCCCTGATGAACACAGACACCAAAATCCTGAACAAAATATTAGCAAATCGGATCCATTACTACATCAAAAAAATTATTCACCATGACCAAGTGGGATTCATTCCAGGGATGCAAGGCTGGTACAATATTCACAAATCAATAAACGTGATACACCACATAAACAAAATGAAGAATAAAAACCACATGATCATATATAGATGCTGAAAAAGCATTCGAAAAAATCCAGCATCCATTTCTGATAAAAACGCTCAGCAATGTAGGAATAGAGGGATCATATCTCGACATAATAAAGGCCATATATGAAACACCTACAGCCAACATCATACTCAATGGACAGAAACTAAAAACATTTCCATTAAGAACAGGAACAAGACAGGGACGTCCACTTTCGCCACTCTTATTTAACATTGTACTGGAAGTCTTAGCCACAGCAATCAGACATGAAGAAAAAATAAAAGGGATCCAAATTGGAAAGGAGGAAGTGAAACTGTCATTATTTGCAGATGACATGATATTGTACATAGAAAACCCTAAAGACTCCATCAAAAATCTATTAGACTTAATAAATGAATTTGGCAAAGTAGCAGGATACAAAATTAACGTCAAGAAATCGACGGCATTCTTTTACATCAATGATGAACTCACAGAAAGAGAAACTGAAAAAACAATCCCATTTACCATCGCTCCAAAAAAATTACGATACCTAGGAATAAACTTAACCAAAGAAGTAAAGGACCTATTTGCAGAAAACTACAGGTCATTGAAAAAAGAAATAGAGGAAGATATAAAAAAGTGGAAGCACATACCCTGTTCATGGATTGGAAGAATTAACATAATTAAAATGTCCATACTACCCAAAGCAATCTATAGATTCAATGCAATCCCCATCAAAATACCAACAACATATTTCATAGAACTAGAACAAATACTTCAAAAGTTCATATGGAACCAAAAAAGTCCCCAAATAGCCACAGCAATCTTGAAAAAGAAGAACAAAGTAGGTGGGGTCACAATACCAGATATCAGGTTATACTACAAAGCGACTGTAACCAAAACAGCCTGGTACTGGCACAAGAACAGGCATATAGACCAGTGGAACAGAACTGAAAACCCAGAAATGGACCCAAGGCTCAATGAATATTTGACAAAGGTGGCAAGAGCATACAGTGGAGTAAAGACAGCCTCTTTAAAAAATGGTGTTGGGAAAATTGGACAACTACATGCAAAAAAATGAAACTAGACCATCAACTTACACCATACACAAAAATAAACTCAAAATGGATAAAAGACTTAAATGTGACCCGTGAATCCATAAAAATTCTAGAAGAAAATGTAGGCAACAAAATTTCGGACATCATACGGAGCAGAATTTTCACTGATACATCACCTAAGGCAACAGAAATAAAGGAGAAAATGAATACATGGGACTACATCAAACTAAAAATCTTCTGCACAGCAAAAGAAACAATCATCAAAATGGAAAGGCAACCCACTGTATGGGAGAACATCATTGCCAATGATGTATCAGATAAGGGGTTAATTTCCGATATATATAGAGTGCTCATACAACTCCACAAAAGGAAGACAAAGAACCCAATTAAAAAATGGGCAGAGGAGCTGAATAGACACCTCTCCAAACAGGACATACAAATGGCCAAAAGACATATGAAGAAATGCTCAACATCACTAAGCATCAGAGAGATGCAAATTAAAACAACAATGAGGTATCACCTCACACCTGTCAGAATGGCCGCCATCAACAAATCATCAAACAACAAGTGTTGGCGAGGGTGTGGAGAAAAGGGGACTCTAATACACTGCTGGTGGGAATGCAGACTGGTGCAGCCGCTATGGAAAACAATATGGTGCTACCTCAAAAAATTAAAAATTGAACTTCCATTTGACCCAGTGATCCCACTGCTGGGAATATACCCTAAGAAGCCTGAAACACCAATCAGGAAGAATATATGTACCCCCATGTTCATAGCAGCACTATTTACAATAGCTAAGATCTGGAAACAGCCCAAGTGTCCACCAGTAGACGAATGGATAAAAAAGCTGTGGTACATATACACAATGGAGTACTATGCAGCGGTAAGAAAGAAAGATCTCTTATCCTTTGAGACGACATAGAGGGACCTGGAAAGTATTATCCTAAGTGAAAGAAGCCAAGCAGAAAAAGACAAATACCACATGATCTCACTTATATACGGAATATAATGAACATAACAGTCTGAGGAATACAGTAGACCCAGAAACATGGAAGTAGGGCACAGACTGACATCCCTCAGAAGAGGGGATGGAGGGGTAGGGGGATGGGAAGAGATAAACCACAGAACTTATATGCATGTATGCATGACCAATGGACATGGACAACTAAGCCGGGGATGGGGTGGAGGTGGAGTGGGGTGGGGGGTGCCAATGGGGTAAAAAGGTAAAATATCTGTAACAAAAAAATAAATAAAAATTCATAAAAAAAAAAAAGAAAAAAAATCCAGCCCTGGCCGGTTTGGCTCGGTTAGAGAGTCAGCCTGCGGTCCAAAGAGACCCGGGTTCAGTTCCTGCTAAGGGCATGAACCTTGGCTGCAGTTTGTCCCCAGCCCTGGTTGGTCATGCCAGTGGCGGCCACTCGATGTGTCCCTTTCACGTCGATGTTTCTCTCTCTCTCTTCCCCTCTCTCCCTCCCGCTCTATCTGAATAAAAAATGGAAAAATGTCCTCAGGTGAGGATAAAAAATTTTTAAAAATCCAGAAACTTAGTTTCACCTTTTTGTTTTACTTTTTAAAATATGCCAATGCGAAATTTTAATATTACATATATGGCTCATTATATTTCTATTGGTGCTTCTCCTAAGGAAAATAATTTTGACCTCTGAGGATTTTTTTTTTTTTTTTTTGAAAAAAAGAATAACCATGTTAAAGTAGATATGGGGGGGGAGTTGCGGGGGAGGAGGGAGATAAACCACAGAACTTATATGCACGTATGCACGACCAATAAACATAGACAACAAAGCTGGGGATGGGGCGGAGGGAAGGGAAGGAGGATGTCAATGGGGGGAAAATGAGAAACATCTGTAACAAAAACAAATTAAAAAATAAAAAAAAAAGAACACAATTGTGATCTTTCCCTTGTGTTGAAGCACAATACCAAACAGTAAAATTAAGAACAAAACATAAATAAAAGAGGATTATTTACTAATAGAATTGCTTTAAAATGCCATCAGGGAGAAAAAAATGAACAAGGAAAGAGAAGGAGCAAGTTCCCTCTTCTCTGCATTTAATTGAGATCAATAATTTCATTCAATCAATAAATAGATCACTCATTTTTCATTTGGCCAAATAGTCGACACTATCACTGCATATTACCTCTTTCAGTGATATGTATTATATTTCTTCATACAGATAATTTTAATATTTATAGTTATATGGATAAAAAAAATCAAGTTTGATGATCTTTCTGTCACCAAATATCCAAACATGCTCAAAGGTGTTGGGTGAAGATAGAAGTGGAGAAATATAATGCAAACAAAAAACTGTGCCAATTACTCCTAGAGTATACCATTTAGTTAATGATGTTCCAGTACACTGACAACTCTTAACTGCTCCCTAAAGTTTCTTACTTACTTCCAGATCACACTGCATATGCTAATTTATATGAGGCATGCTTACTTAATTCATGACAGATAAAAAGAAGCCACTTTATCAAAAATAAATAAATAAATACATCCTAAAGGATGAGAAATATTCAAATATTCAATTGCTACAGATGACTCAGTGCATAGGCAATTACAGAAATCAGAGCTGATGCTAGAAAAACCTAATATTTTCACGAAGATTATTTTAAAATGCTGTTCTAGATGAACATTATTTGTTCTTGCATTATGATATTTTATTTCCACACTAAGCAATCTTTTGTAGAGACAAAAGACAAGACTTTTTTTCCATAATTATAGAAATAAAAGAGCCATTCTTATTTTGGACATTTTCTAGTTATTAAAATGTTGCTACTCTGCCTCCACAATCTGGGCATTCAATGAGTTTGCATCTGTGTCTCAAACAGTCTGGTACAGTGAAAACAGTTATGCTTGTCTCCCAATAACAAAAACTTTTAATTGTTTACTCTAAACAGATGTAAAGATAATTTAGTGCTAGACATCTTTTAAAACAAAATTCTGACATATTTTAGAGACATACTTAATTACAGACAGGGTCTGATGAATAAATTAACAGTATGTAAAAATACAATCACAACAGTCAATCCTATTTCTTGATTGTATGGTCAAATATTATTACAATTCTCATATTACAATAAATAACTTAAGAATAGTACAAACCAAGTACAGTAAACATAATGGCTTCCATTTGTAGCACTTGCACTTTAGAAAGTTCTTTTACATACATTCACCATTCACCCTTTGAATCAGTATTTATTGGATGTTAGACCCTATATGAAATACAGGAGACATAAAGATGAATAGGTAAGTCCCTTTAGTCTCCATTCATCCCATCTGATAATCAAAATCATATTAAGAAAAAGGGCAGGATTATCTCTATCTTACAGAACAAAATGAAGCTTAAAGATGTTGAGAAATTTTTTGACACGATCATAAACTAAATTAAAAGCAAAGCTTGTTCAATCAAACTAAACTGCCAAGCAAAATACAAAAAGACTCATAGAGAGCAGACAGACTGGCAGACAGGTTGGGGGGATGGGGAAAGGAGAATTGAGAGGGGGGAGAGAGAGAGAGAGAGAGAAGATATGGACAATAGTGTGGTGACTGCAGGGTGGGGATGGTGGAGGTAGAAGAGGCATAGAGGGGTATAAATGGTGATGGGAAAAATGAAATAAAATAAAATAAAATGCATCCAGAGACATGGAAGTAGAGAACAAACTAACAAACCTCAGAGGAAAAGGGGATGGGTATGGGGGTGGGAAGAGATAAACCAAACAACTTAAATGCATATATGCATAACCAATGGACACAGACAATAGTGTGGGGAAGACAGGAGAGGGGTGACAGAGGGGGTCAACGGTGGAAAATGGGGGGAATATCTGTAATACTTTCAACAATAAAGATAAAAAATACATTTTTTAAAAAGTTAACACAGACCAGTCCTGGCCGGTTTGGCTCAGCGGTTAGAGCGTGGGCTTGAGGTCCAGAGAGACGGGGTCGGTTCCCCTAAGGGCACGTACCTCTGTTGCAGTTTGTCCCCGACCCTGGTTGGTTGTGCAAGTGGCAATCACTTGATGTGTCCCTTTCACATCGATGTTTCTCCCCCCCCTCACCTGAACAAAAAATGGAAAAATGTCCTCGGATGAGGATTACAAAAAAAAAGTTAACACAGAACACAGATATGTTGGAGGACAAGAAGAACATGGCAAATAAAGGGCAGCTAGATTCTGTCTCTGCCCCTTACCACCTTTATGTCCTTGGTTAACATACTCACAAACTTCACTGTGCTCTTATCTCCCTACATTTTATACTAATAATACAGTATATTAACTGTACTATACATTATAAAATGCTGTGTGTATTAAGCACCCCCCCCAAAAGTTTGCTCAATAATAATCTTGTTATATGTTACATACAGTTTATATTCCTAATCTTAGGGATCTTCTAGATGATCATGCCACATCTTTCTTATCGTGCCACAAATTCATTTTAAGAAGAACATAATGATTTTAATTGCTACTGTTTCTCAAGAGTAAAGATAAGGATTAACACAAATGCATGTGGCAAGTATAGGTAGGTAGGTAGGTAGATAATTTAAATATACATTTGTAATATGAATGTGTATATGTTTATTACTTCATAAAAGTATGAATATGTATGTGTATATGTTTATTACTCACTTCATAAAAGTATTCTCTACAAAGAAGGATAAAATTTATTTGTTCCAAGGTCTTAAACCAAAAGGTATACTCAAAACTCTTAGTTATACAAAATGCCTGGAATGTGAATTGATCCTACTGACTATTCTGAGAATTGCTACTACTAGTACACCCATGAGACCTTTAGACAACTACAAATTTATTATTATTGTGTGACATGAAGGTCCATAATGATATGTAATTTTATTGAGGGAAAGGTTTAAAATTTCATGAGATATCAAATGAGTGCTCAGTGTCCATGATATAACTTGGCTTTGCCATTTTCTTTCCTTTACACTTCCCCGTCTTCCCTGCAAAGAGCTATTTATTCCATCTTTATAGGGAAAATTATATGCTGTAGGACTGTGCTAATACTGAGCTACTGAACAGTTGAAATGTGGCTACTCTGACTTGAGATATTCTGTAAGTAAAAAATATACACGAGATTTTGTAAGGAAAAAAGACTGTGCTTCAATCACCCCAAGTCAAGATGATATATCATAGAAATGTACATCTGAAACCTATATAATTTCATTAACCAATGTCACCCAAATAAATTCAATTAAAAAAATTATAAAATATCTCAATAATTTTTCATACTATGTTACCATAACATTTTAGTTATACTAAATTAAATAAATGTATTATTAAAATTAACTTCAGCTGGCCCTGACCAGTGTGGCTCAGTTGGTTAGAGCATCAGCCCAAACACCAAAAGGTGGCTGGTTCCATCCCCAGTCAGGGTGCATAGGCAACTGATGGATGTTTAACTCCCACATGAATGTCTCTCTCTTTCTCTCCCTCCTTTTCCTTTCCTCTCTCTATAAAAACAAAAAATCAATAAAAGCATGTCCTCAGGTGAGGATTAAAACAAAAATTTTAATCAATTTCATCTGTTTCTCTGTAGTTTTTTTTTCTATTTATCTCCAGATAGAGTGGGAGGGAGAAAGAAAGAAACATAGATGTGAGAGGGACACATCTACTGGTTGCCTCCCACACGACTCCGACCTGGGCCAGGCACAAACCGCGACCAAGGTACGTGCCCTTGACCAGAATCGAACCCATGACTCATTGTCCGCAGGCCAGTGACCTAACCACTGAGCAAAACTGGCCAAGGCTCTCTGTACTTTTTTAAATATTCCCACTACTGCCCTGGCCAGTTTGGCTCAGAGGTTAGAGTGTTGGTCTGCGGACCAGGGAGATCCGGGTTCAGTTCCCACTAAGGGCAAGCACCTCAGTTGCAGTTTGTCCCTGGTCCCAGTTGGAGTTGTATGGGAGGCAACCAGTCGATGTGTCTCTCTCACATTAATGTTTCTCTCTCTCTCTCTTCCTCCCTCGCTCCCTCCCGCTCTATCTGAAAATAAATGTAAAATATGTCCTCGAGTGAGGATAAATAAATAAAAATAAAATACTTCTACTAGAAAATATGAAATTTTATATGTGGCATGCATTACTTCTATTGAACAGCACCGCTCTAAGATATGTCCAAGAGATTTGAGACAATCAAGGAACTATTTAAATAATATATCCTATATTATTGCCAGTTCTCAATCTATCAGAAAGTGAACATGAGGTGGGTAAGTAGTAGAATTTAAACATCCATAATATATTATCAGAAGAAAGCAGGACATGAGATTATTAAATTGGACCTGCTTCAAAAATGCATGTAAGTTGTTCAAATTTAGGTTAGCAACATGAAGAAGAAAAAGACACTAATTCCTCTCAATGAAAAGTAACTTCTACACTGAGCATGAATCTACTATCTTGTCAGCCAGTCTCTACTCCTGCATGACTGTCACAGTATGACCTCTACTATATACAATATGATATCAATTAGATATTTTCAAATGTATATATACACTCAAAGGGGGGGGGGGGCGCAAAAAAGCACCAAATTATTACTACTGATTATTTCTGGATGGTAGAATGACAGATTTTCTCCTTTTATTTATTCTATATTTTTCCTTTTTTTTCCCCTACAATAATACTTTAAGATGTATAGTATAATAAGTAATATCAAACTCCACTTCATATCTGCAGACAAAAAGGACAGAGAATTAGAGGGAAGTTGTTTTGTACAGAAGGACTGAGTTTCTTAATCAGACAGCTAATCCATTAAGACCCACATCACACAGGCCCAAAGGAAAGAAGAGAAGAGAGGGTTGGCATTCATGCAGCTACATAGCCCTGTAGTTGCCTTTTACAAAAGAATACACACGTATTCTTTTTCTAGATGACTAGATTTTTGCTCTTTTTGAAATGTAAAACTGACAACAGAACTACAAGTCACATTTATAGTAGAATTCAAATTTTACTTGTATATGTTTAATTAAAAAAATGCATGTGAAATAAAATCTATGTCAATAATTAAAGGTCAACTCCCAAAATTAGGAAAGACTCTGAGGAGATAGAGGCAGGTAGGCAGTAAGGGACAGGACCATGGGAAGGGAAGGCTGAGACACGTGGGTAGGTTTGAAAGGACTTGGAGCCCAGCACACAGGCAGTATGCTTTAACCATGTACACAGTAGATCTGGAGGTTTACTCAGACTCTACAGATCTCAAAATAAAACTAAAATCAGCATGGGAAATTGCACCTCGAAGACCAGAAACACCTAGACCCCATTAACACACCTGACTTATAGAAATGAAAAGCTGAACTGTATTGCAAAATTAGAAGGTCCTGGAAGAAGCACAGTTAATTACAATAACAACCCCCGTCGTAGTCGTCCCGTCCCCCCCACCCCCCCCAAAAGCTGGTTTCAGGCAAGAGAACAGCAATTGTATTATTTCCTTTCTCTGGGACTCTGACGGGTTTGCAAATGAATTTTAATTACTGTTAAAGAATATAGTGCTAGTAAGTCTGACCCATTCCAATTAATTTACCTACTGGGGTCAAGCAAGGCAACAGGATTGCTGAATGAGTTCTGCTGCGAAACTATAGAGTGTGTTTCTACTGCAGAAAGCCAGGTTACCTTAAAAAGGATTACAGAAAACAAAAATTGGATTCAGAAAAGAAACCAAAAGCAAGTATAGAGTTTCTTCTAGAGTGTTTCCCCTCCTCTTCACTAATAGTCTGGGAGAAATTGAAATGATCATAAAAAGGGAAGCCACTATGGCCCCTATAGGTAGCTGGGGCTACTTAATTTGTTCTTAACCACACCCAACTAAGTTGTCTCCTCCCTGGGAATAAAGCTTCTGTTCAAATGTAAGGAATAGCTAATCAATGTCTGTTTTTAAATAACCTGTCCACTTCCAACTAGGGAATGCTATGGGACAATATATATCTTTGCTAATCAAATCTGCCCCAATTCACCTTTTGGGCGAGCTTTTTAAAATCAGTGATGCCCACATATGCTTTTTTCAGAAGGCTAATATGAATTTAGGGCTAGATGACTTAGGGATAAACCCAGTTGGGCGGTTAATACAAGCTTTAAAATGTAGGGATATTGCTAAGGCAGAATTCCTTAAAAGGACCAATCAGAGGCTAGCAAGGCATATATCTACCCCTAAACAAATCAGCCTCACCAACAACCACTTGGGTCCTGTCCCTGCTGTGAGGAGTCTATTTTTCAAAAAAATTTTGTTTTCGCTTGCCCCCTCTTTGTCAGCAAACTCAATTTTGCAAGACAACCAAAATTAGAGATCTGATCACCACCACTTGGTTTCAACTGTATTTATAAATTATTTCTATGCAGCTGATGGTACAATTTACATATTCACTGATGTTCCATTCCACAAGCTACATTTGTATGAAAAGAAGTATACTAAGAAAAAGAAAAAGAAAAAGGTAAAGGAATTAAGAAATACAAATTGGAAGTTACAAAATAAAATAGTTATGGGGAATATAGTCAATAATATCGTAATAACTATGCATGGTACCAAGTGGGTACTAAACTTATGGGGAGGATTACTTTGTGAATTATTTAATGTCTAAACACTAGGTTGTACCTCTGAAACTAATATAATATAGAATGTCAATTATATTTTTAAAAACTTAAAACTAAAAGAAAGAATATGAAAGACAAGTAACACAGCAGTTAACCTATATAAAGTATCTAAAAGAGTCAAATTCATAAAATCAGAGATTGGAATAGTGGTAACCAGGGTTTTGGGAGGAGGAGGTAATGGGGAAATATTAATCAATAGGCATAAAGTTTCAGTTAAGTAAAATGAACATGCTCTATAGATCTGCTACATAACACTGTACCTGTTGGTCAACAATAATGTATTGTACACTTAAAATTTGTTAAGAGTATAAATTGGTAGGTATTCTCCCATAGTAAAATAAAAATAAAAGGATACAAAAAAATTAACAAGGTTAACTTGCTCTTACACCACACAGAAGAAAAATGTTACTAAACTATAGGTTTCTCTTCTTCCCCTCTATTCGCTCTTACATTATACAAACCTCCTAATTGAATAAGGAAATCAACAACCTCTTTTTACCTCAGGACCAATAGTTGAATTAAGATCTGGCATCTACCTGAAAATATTTGGTTGTGAGATTTAACATTGTGAATGCAGCCAGTCCCCAAAAGACAAATAAAAAACAGCCTAATGATATTACTGTAAAAACAATTTAAAAGAAAATTTTTTTAATCCTCACCCAAGGATATTTCTCCATTTATCTTCAGACAGAGTGGGAGGGATGGGGAGAGAGAGAGAGAGAGAGAGAGAGAGAGAGAGAGAAACATCGATGTGAGAGAGACACATTGGCTGGTTGCTTCCTGCACAACGCCAACCAGGGCTGAGGACAAACTGCAACCAAGGTACGTGCCCTTGGCAGAAATCAAACCCACAACTCATTGGTCCGCGGGTCTACGCTCTAACCACTAAGCCAAACTGGCAAGGGCTGTAAAAGCAATTCTTTCAAGACAAGAAGAAAACTGGTATTAGGAAAATACTTGTTACTGCTTCTCCAATGTCTTCTTTCACACAAACTCTCACAATTACTAAACCCAAATAAAATAAATAAAACTGTTCCACACCTGGAAAGAAAGCAGTTTGTCACCATTTAAAATACTCAGCTCATTATTCCAAACTACTTAAGAGGTGAACCATGGCATCTCCCTTATAACAACAAAAGTAAGTGGATCTACTTTGAAAATTACAGGTAGGAATCCTTAATTTACACAGTGGAAAATGTTCCTGTAATATAAAGGATTTATGGAGAAACCAAGAGAGCAGCAGAACAGGTGGAAGTTACACACACCTGCTCCCAGGATCAAACTGGAATTACAACTAAATTAGAGAACAAATCAAACTAAATAACCAACTGAATAGTAGCTGAAAAGAAAAATCTAATAACCAAGGATTTACAAAAGAAGCCACATTCAGACTGGCAAGAAGGAAGGGTGGAGATGCAAAAAGGGCTGGCCTACCAGGTAACTCACAGAGAACCTACCTCTCACAATTTGCATACTGCCAGAGCTCTTTAGTGACTGAGCCTAAAAGGTAGCCAGCATGTGAAAAAGGATCTTGTGATTCCTTTGGTCTTTTACTGATCTGCCCCCCAACCCTGGGTTGGTCCTGGGGGAAGCCAAACAAACTTAGTGCACAGCTTGGCCCCTCCTATACATTCACACCCAGGCCCAGCAGAGGCAGCCCCAAACTATGGATAGCTTTGTAGCTCCAAAAGGTTGCCCGGGGCCAGTCACAAGCAGCTCCTGTCAATGATTTGCACAGGAGTCCCTACCAAGAGGCCCCAGAATCAACAAACCCAGAGGCTTAATTTCAGACCACATCACAGTATGACCCAATTAGCCCCATAATTGGCACTTCCAAAGAAAGATCTCAAAAACACCAGTCCCTACTGAGATGAATTCCATTTCATGGGGTCAGCACCCACACAACAGTTGTTTTTAGGGTCAAGCCTCATAGTCAGCCAGTGTGAAGGCACAAACAGGCCAGCAACAATCAAGACTCAAGTACAACAGGAGAGCTCATACAACCCACACAAAAGACATTCCTGAAGCACCTTGCTCAGGTGATCAGGAAGACTGTGCTACTAAGCCCCATAGAACACATACTACATAGGCCACCATAGACATAGTAGGTCTACATAATACACAGACACAAATATAGAGACAGTTAAAATGAGACTAAGAAGAACAAAAATGAAAAACACACAAACACATGGAAGCTAAATACTAACAAGTTACTAAACAGTGACTGGGTTAACAATGAAATAAAAAAAGAATACCTTGGAAAAAAATGAAAATGAGAACATGGCAACACAAAATCAGTGGGACACAGCAAAAGAAGTCCTGAAAAGAAAATTCATGCCCTGAACGGTTAGGCTCAGTGATTGGAGCATTGGCCTGCGGACCAGAGAGACTCGGGTTTGGTTCCCGCTAGGGGCACGTACCAAAAAAAAAAAAAATATTCATGGCATTACAGGCCTATCTCAAGAAATAAGAAAAAATACAAATAAACAATCTAACTTTACACCTAATCAAATAGAGAAAGAACAAGCCAGTGAGTAGAAGAAAATAATATTGGAGCAGGAATAAATAAAATCAACTGTAACGTAACAATACAAAATATCAATAAAACCAAGAGCGTTTTCTTTAAAAAGATTTTTGAAAAAATAAACAAGATTGATAAACTTGTAACCACAGATTCACCATCAAGAAAAAGAGGACCCAGCCCTGGCCAGTTTGGCTCAGCGGTTAAAGCGTCAGCCTGCGGTCCGGAGAGACTCGGGTTCGGTTCCCGCTAAGGGCACGTACTTTGGTTGCAGTTTGTCCCCGGCCCTGTCGATGTTTCTCTCTCTCTCTCCCTTCCTCTCTCTCCCTCCCACTCTATCTGTACAAAAAATGGAAAAATATCCTCGGGTGAGGATAAAAAAAAAAAAAAAGAAAAAGAGGACCCAAATAAATAAAATCAGAATTGAAAGAGAAGTAACAACTAAAACCACAGAAATACAACATATTATTTTTAAAATATTACAAACAACTATGCCAACAAATTGGACAAGGTAGAAGAAATGGATAAATTCCCAGAAATATACAATCTTCCAAAATTGAGTCAAGAAGAAACAGAAACTGTGGACAGACTGACTACAACTAACAAAATCAAAGCAGTAATCAAAAAATTCCCAACAAACAAATATCCTGGACCCAATAGCTTCACAGGTGAATTTTACCAAACATTCAAAGTAAAAATCTTCCTCAAAAATTCCAAAAAAATTCAAGAGGAGGGAAACTCCCAAGCTCAATTTATGAGACCAATAATGTCCTGATTCCAAAAGCACATAAAGACACTATAAAAAAAAAAAAAAAAGTATACACCAATATCCCTGATAGACATATATGCAAAAATCCTCAATAAAATACTAGCAAACCAAATTCAGCAATACATTAAAAAGATTACACATCATGATCAAGTGGAATTTATTCCTGGGATGCAAGGTTGGTTCAGTATCTGCAAAACAATTAATATGACAGACCACATAAACAAAATGAAGGATGAAAATCACATGATAATATCAATAAATGCAGAAAAGGTATTTAACAAAATCCAGCACCCATATATGATAAAAGCTCTCTGCGAAATGGGAGTAGAAAAAACATATTTCAACATAAAAAAGACCATATATGAAAAATCTACAGCTAGCATCATACTCAATGGGAAAAAAATAAAAGCGCTTCCTTAAGATCAAGAACAGGTCAGGGATGTCCACTTTTACCACTTTATTCAATACAGTACTGGAAGTCCTAGCCACACAATCAGACAAGAAGAAGAAATAAAATGCAGCCAAATTGGAAAAGAAGTAGTAAAACTCTCATTATTTGCAGATGACATGATACTGTATATAGAGAACCCTAAAGATTCCACCCCAAAACTACTAGACTTGATAAATAAATTCAGTAAAGTAGAGGATACAAAAAGAATTTTCAGAAATTGGTTGGATTTTTATACACCAGTAATCAATTGTCAGAAAAGGAAACTATGAAAACAATCCCATTTACCATTGTTACAGCAAAAATAAATTTTTTAAATATCTAGGAATAAATTTAACAAAAGAGGTAAAGGACCTGTTGGAGAAAACTGTAAGAAACTGAAAAAAGAAACTGAAGAAGGTACAAATAAATGGAAGCATATACAGTGCTCATGGATAGAAAAAAAATATCATTAAAATGTCCATACTACCCAAAGCAATCTATAGATTCACAATCTATAGATTCAACGCAATTCCTATCAAAATACCAATAGTGTTTGCCGCAGAACAAGAATAATCCAAAAATGTGTATGAAATCACAAAAGACTCCAAATAGCCACAGCAATCTTGAGGGGGGAAAAAACAAAGTTGGAAGTATTATACTATCTGATATCAAACTATACTACAAGGCTATAGTATTCATAACAGAATGGTACTGGCATAAAAATAGACACATAGATCAATGAAACAGAATAGAGAGCCCAGAAATAAACCCACACCTATGGGCTGAACTAACATAAGACAAAGGAGGAGCCTAGCCGGTGTGGTTCAGTGGACTGAGCATCATCCCATGGACTGAGAGGTCCTGGTTCAATTCCCTGTCGGGGCACATGCAGGGGTTGTGGCTCAATCCCCAGTAGTCGGTGCGCTGGAGGCAGCTAATCAATGTTTCTCTCTCACATTGACGTTTCTATCTCTCTCTCACTTCCTCTTTCTCTAAATCAATAAAAACATATATTTTTTTAAAAAGACAAAGGAGGAAAGAACATGCAGTGGGGTAAATACAGTCTATTCAGTAAATAGTGTTGAGAGAATTGGACAGATACATGCAAAAAATAAATAAAACTAAACCACCTTCTTATACCATATACAAGAATAAGCTCAAAATGGATTAAAGATTTACATGTAAGACTCCAAACCATAAAACTCCTAGATAAAAACATAGGCAGTAAAATCTCTGACATTTCTCTTAGCAATATTTTTTCTGATATATCTATTCAGGCAAGGAAAAGCAAAGTAAAGTAATAATAACAAATGAAACTATATCAAACTAAAAAGATTTTTGCACAGCAAAGTAAACATGAAAAGACAACTGCCCAGCCAGTGTGTCTCAGTGGTTGAGCGTGGACCCATGTACCAAGAGGTCACCGGTTCAATTCCCAGTCAGGATATGTGCTGAGGTTGCAGATTCGAGCCCCAGTTAGGACATGTACAAGAAGTAACTAATCAATGTTTCTCTCTCACACTGATGCTTTTCTATCTCCCCGCCCCCACCCCCCCACCTTTCCTCACTCGCTAAAATTGATAAACATATGGAGTGAGGATTTTTTTTAAAAAAGAAAAAAAGATGAAGGATTGAGAAGTACAGATTGGTAGTTACAAAATAGTCATGGGAATGTAATGCACAGCATAGGGAATATAATCAATAATATTATAATAACTACGTATGTAGTACCAGGTAAGCACTGGAAATATTGGGGAAACACTGTAAATTATGATCGTCTAACCACTATGCTACATATCTAAAATGAATACAAAATAATTGAATATAAACTGTAATTTAAAAATAAAAATCTTTTTCGTGGCACATCAGAGGTGGTCAGCTGCTTCAGGATGAAGCTGAACATCTCTTTCCCAGCCACTGGATGCCTGAAACTCACTGAAGTGGACGATGAATGAAAATTCTATACCTTTTATAAGAAGCATATGGACACAAAAGTTACTAATGTCGCTCTGGGAGAATAATAGAAGGATTACGTGGCTCCAATCAGTGGTGGAGCAATAAACAAGGTTTCCCCATGAAGCCAAATGTCTTCACCAACGTGGCCGTGTACCATGTCCACCTGCTCCTGAGTAAGGGGCAATCCTGTTATAGATGAAGGAGGGCTGGAGAAAGAAAGCATATACCTTTATGGGGTTGCGCTGTGGATGCCAATCTCAGTGTTCTCAACTAGCTCATTGTAAAACAAGAGGAGAAAGATACTCCTGGTTTCACTCATACTACTATGACTTGTTGCCCAGGGCCCAAAAGAGCTAGCATAATTCCAAAAGTTTTCAATCTCTGTAATGATGATGATGTCTGCTAATAAGAAAGTCCAAAAACAGACAAGGTAAGAAACCTAGGACCAAAGCACCCAAGAATCAGCATCTTGTTAATCCTTTGTCCTGCAACACAAATGTCTGCATACTGCTCTGAAGAAACAATGTACTAAGAAAAATAAGAACAAGGCCAGGGAATATGCTCAACTTTTGGTTAAAAGAATGAAGAAGACCAAAGAAAAATGCCAGGAACAGATTGCCAACAAACGTAGGCTGTCCTGAGAGCTTCTACCTATAAGTCTGAGTCCAGTCAAAAATGAGATTTCCTAAGAATAACAAATAAATAAGAACAGACATCAGAAAATAAAAAATTAAAAATAAACTTGTATTAAAGAATTTATGGGGACACAAAGTTTTCCTGCTCCTCCACCAACAAAGAACCTCAGGATGGTAGATGTAGGGGAATTAGAGAAAAACGTTTCTCCAAAAGATAGCAAAAAGAGTTCTCGTAATATGAATGAGCCTATAACTACACTAGAAAGCTAAAATCTTTCATTAATTTCTAAATGTAATATTTCTTTATATTTACCATTGAATATGTACTTTATTCAACAAATACATTATACTTAACTATGTCCCAGGCATTATTTTAAACACTTTTCAAATATTAGTTCATTAAAACCCTCTGAGATAGATACTATCATTATCTCCATTTTACAAATGAGAACACTAAGGTATAAAGAAAAGGTAATTTTCCCAAGATCACAGCTAGTAAGTGGCAGAAATGAGATTCAATCCCAGGCTGTCTGGATCCAGAATCCATGCTCCTAAACACAAGGGAATTCTGACTCTGAAAAAGTAATATGCTTTTTCATTATCTGGCTTATACTTAAATATGCAATTAAAATCTGTTAACCAAATTAAGAGGAAAAAATGGAGATAGGAAAAGTAGAAAATCTATTGGTCATAGTTTAAAGACATAATTATCTTTCAGCAGACACAATTTTCTAGAAAATGAAAAACTTTAAGATATTAGTCTTGGCATTTTTAGAGTAACAGTTAAAATTAATTGAATATTTATTGTATGTCAAACATATTATATATTCCTATTTCATCTCATAAACCAATACAGTAGATAAAAATATTATCCCCATTTTACAAAGGAGGAAACTAAAGCACAGTTAAGGCACTAAATTAAGGTTACATTGCTAGGAAGCAGTTGAACCAGGATTCAAATTTAGACAGTATGCCTCCTTAACTCCTGGAGAATAAGGATTATGAACTACTTGAAATTGATCATGTTTTCACAGAGTAGCAGTAGTTGCTTGGATTCACCTAAAATGAGAATGCTACTATGCACAGATTTGTAAATTTTCAGTATCTTACATTTCCTTGAACAAGATAAATAATTATTCATGTCTTATTTACTTTATAAGGGTCAAGAATCTCATGTAGTTACTTCATTGAACAACCACTTGAGTATCTGTAACAGGTTAGGGACCATGTTAACAAGACAAGGCAGAGGTTTTTTGTTTTATTTAGCATATTAATATATTCAAGTTTCTCACAATAAATATAACACAACACTACATACAAATGAGTAACAGCTTTGCCAACCATTCAGTCACAGAACTGAGAATGGATTCCTGAGATTCTCTGCCCTCCACCCTATAAAATAGATAAGTCCCTTATTTTTCTTACAGATCCTAAAGAGTGACTAACAATTACTCAATAGCTACTATTTGCCTGTCTCATAACATACCACGTCTATGAACTGGCAATGCAAGCTTATCCATTTTAGAGCAAAGGAGTTGAAATTAAAATATTTTACTAAAACCTCAGTTTAACTAGGTTACATGTTTAAATTACTTTTAAGTTCTTTCATTGCATTTTGGGAATGATTTAATAACCAAATGATAAATGTAAATGCCTAAGAGCATTCATAAAAAAGCAGTCAAAAACCTCCTAAAGTCAAGCTGAATGGAAGACCTACAACTACAAAATTAAAGAAGTCCCCATATCTTCTGGCTGTAAAAGCCAGTGGAGAACTGAGGCTGAGGGAGGCTAACTAAGGCTGCTGGAGCCCCAGGCAGTTCCTCCTGAAGGGCCTGCACACAGACTTACTGGGAACCGCTACCTCTAAGCTCCAAGGTGGAGGGAGGCAGCTTGAAAGGCACCAGAAACATACCAGGAAGAACTAAGCTGTTTAGCATCTGAGCAAGGACTGGAGGGGCAGCTTTCTCCTGGACAGATGTGCTAGTGGAGGTCCTTATTCTTTTGATGAGCCCTTCCCTCATGAAGCCAGCAGACTGCTGCCATTTCTTGGACTCCATCAATCTGGCTCATACTGTTTGTCCCGCCCTGGTGATTCCCTAAGGACCTGTCCCACCCAACTTTCAGGCCCACCCAAACTGTTTCCAGTGGCTTTACCATAGGATTGGCCTGTTTGAGTTCTTGTTTCAGATTTTCCTAAATTGTCTCAAACGAGCAGCATTTGGCCACAGGGAACCCTATATCTCTCACTAAGTAGCCCCAGGCCTGGCACTAGAAGCAGCCAGCCTTGGTTCACAGCTGGGCTTCCCCTGGGCACCTCCAAGCCCAGCACAAGCAGCAGCCATTGGCAGATCGCTTTATAGCTTATGCCTGGTGGCCCTGGGTAGAACACAGACAGTGGCTGACCTTGCCCCAGAGCCAGTACACCCAGTGGACATCTTCAGACCATGTCAAAGCACCAGCACCCAATCACCTCCACAAGTGACACACTCAAGGAATGGATTCAGGGGGTACCAGAGCCCTGATGAAGTAAGTCTTACTCTGTTTGGTGGACCCCTGCACAGCTGATCATCAAAGGTAATCAGAAGTTGGTGGTTAGTGGGCACAGCCAATCCTTGCAGCTGATCAGCCTGAGTAAAACCCTCCCACAGACATTCCAACAGCAATCAAGACTCAAGTACAACAGACAGATGTAAAGTCCACACAAGGGCTGTACCTCGAGGGCCCAGGGCTGTACCTGGATGACCAGGGAGGCTGTGCCACTGGACCCTACAGCACACCTACTACAAAAGGCCACCCAAGGAAGCCTAAGAGACATAGCAACTCTACCTACTACATAGAAACAAACACAAGGAGGCAGCCAAAATGGAAAAAAAGCAACATGTCCTAAATGAAAGAACAGAACAAAACTCCAGGAAAAGAATTAAACGAAATGGAGATAAGCAATCTAACAGATGCAGTTCAAAACTATTCTTATAAGGATGTTCAATGAACTTACTGAGGGTCTCAAAAGCATAATAAAGGACCAGTCAGAAATGAAGGATGCACTCACTAACTGAAATAAAGAATAACTTACAGAGAATCAATAGCAGGGTGGATGAAACCAAGAAGCAAACCATTGATTTGGAATATAAGGAAGCAAAAATCATGCAATAAGAACAGTAAAAAGAAAAGAGAATCCAAAAAAAATGAGGACAGTAAGGAGCCTATGGGACAACTTAAAGCGTACAAATATTCGCCTCATGGGAATGCCAGAAGGAGGGGGGAGAGGGCGAGAAATTGAAAACCTATTTGGAAAAATAATGACAGAAAACTTCCTTAACTTGGTGGAGAAAACAGACATAAAAGTCCAGGAGGCACAAAGAGTCCCAAACAAGATGAACCCAAAGAGGTCCACACCAAAACACATCATCATCAAAATGCAAAAAGTTAAAGACAAAAAGAGAATCTTAAAAGCAGCAAGAGAAAAGCAGTTAGTTACCTATAATGGAACTCCCATAAGACTGTCAGAAGATTTCTCAAAAGAAACTTTGCAGGCAGGAAGGGAGTGGCAAGAAATATTTAAAGTGCTGAAAAGCAAGACCTACAACCAAGATTACTCTATCCTGCAAAGGTATCATTTAGAATCAATGGCCATATAAAGAATTTCCCAGACAAAAAAAAAGCTAAAGGAGTTCATCACCACCAATCTGGTATTATATGAAATATTGATGGGTCTTCTTGCAGAATAAGATAAAAAAATATGAACAATAAAATAGCAATAAATACATATCTATCAACAATTTACTCTACAACAAAATGAGCAAGCAGAACAGAAACAAACTCATACAGAGAACTTTTTGTTGGTTGCCAGATGGGAAGGGAGTTGGGTGAAAAAGATGAAGGGATTAGGAAGCACAAATTCGTTCCTAGGCTAATGAACCTCAAAGGGAAGGGGGAGGTGGGGTTGGAAAAGAGAAACCATAGAACTTATATGCATATATGCATAACCAACAGACACAGACAATAGTGTAGGGAAAGCAGGAGGAAGGCAGGATTGGGCAGGAGGGGGTCAAGGGGAGGGAAAAAAAAGAGATATCTGTAATATATTCAACAATAAAGATAATCTTAAAAAAGAAAAAAAGCAAATAAGGTTAGTTCTGCTTGGTTTTACATGGAAACATTTTATTTGAAGGAGTCTTAAGTCCTGCTGTTTGTAGAAAGGCAGCAGAGAGACAGAAGTTAAAATGTCAAGTACAACAGAAACAGTTCAGGGTGGCTTAATTGATAGTCAGTTGATAGCCAATTGACCATAGGCACACAATTACCAACCCAAGACTTATAATGGCAGGGGATCAAGATCTGAAATAACCTAAAAACCAAGTCAACATAGAGAAAGCTTCTGTTTGTTGCTAATTACTAGTGTGTGCATGGAACCTTGACAAGTTTCTTGACTGACACATGCTCACATCAGTGTTTATATGTAGCTGGCACATTTTGAATTTATGTTCATGTCCTCTAACATGGTTCTCTAGTACATTTGTACCATTATCTGGCATTTGCCTTTCACTGTTATTTTCTTTCAGTCTGTAATTTGTCTCATCCTAAATTTTAAATTTACAAAGGGAGTAATGTTAACTCCCAAAACAACCTGGTTTCTTGCAAATAATAGATACTGAATAAACATTTATTAGGATGGATATGAAATCCACCCGATTGCCAAACCTAATCCTTATCATTTTATAGGACTACTCTTTCTAATCTGTCTGAGTGGAATGCCCCCGAGGTCATTCCTTCAACCTCTTCTCTTTTCACCTGAGGATATATTTATTAATAAATATATATATAATATATTAGAGAGAGAGCAAGGAAGGGAAGGAGGGGGCGAGGGAGGTAAAGAGAGATTGATGTGAGAGAGAAACATCAATCAGTTGCCTCCCGTATGCACCCTGATGGGGGAAACAACCCGCAACCCTAGGTATGTGCCCTGACCAGGAATCAAACCCACAATCTTTTGGTGTACAGGACAATGGTCCAACCAACTGAGCCACCCAACCAGGGCCTTCAACCTCTTCTTGATCTACACTTACTCCTCAGGAGATCTCATGTATACTGACAGTTTCCAAATGTATCCAATCTGGACCATTCTCTTATAAACTCCAGCTTCATATCTTCAATTGCTGACTTGACATCTCTATTAGCATATCTATTAGACATCTCAAAAACTTGGCCAGTCTATAACAGCACTTTTGAACTCTCCCCAGAAGCCTGCTCTGTTAATAACTCCATCCTTCCAGTTGCTTAAGCCAAAAATCTTGGAGTCATTCTTGACTCCTCTTTTCACATTCCACTTCTAATCCAACAACAAACCCAGGTGGATCAAAACATACCCAGTCAAAATGAGACGTGTCAGTATGAATGCATTCCTATATTTATATAGAGAAATAAATATAGATATGTGTGTATACATAGATTAGCACACATACATATATCTCCTAGCTTTGTCTTCTAACAGCACCTAGCAGCAGTGACATCCCAGTGGCAACAGGCACACCCAGCACCCAGATCTGGACCACTCTATTATATAGAGGGAACCAGGGTTTCTTAGAGAATTAACTCTAGGGGTGGGGCAGAAAAAATACAGGATAAGCCTGAGGCACGTATATACATAGCGCTGGCCGGTGTGGCTCACTTGATTGGGCATCACCCCATGCACCAAAAGGTTGCTGGTTTGATTCCTGGTCAGGGCTCATGCCCAGGTTGTGGGCTCAATCCCTGGTAGGGGGCATGCAGGAGGCAGCCAATCGATCTTTCTCTCTTTCTCTCCCTCTCCCTTCTTCTTTCTCCAAAAACACTAAAATTGTTTTGTTTTGCTTTTTAAAAAGAAGCATGGCAGAGTGGCGAACATTAAAGAAAATGTATATGTTATACATAAAGGATAGGAGCATGTCAAAAACACCACAGATGTCACCATAAAAGAGATCCCAATGGCCAAAGCTGGTATAATTTGGGCAACAGAATAATAACAACATTGAATTATAAACCTAAGAATAAAATGAGCATCCATAAATTGAAACTGATATATCAGATTAAATAGATAAATGAGAAGGGACAAGCTTTCCTTACAGAAGAATTCCAATTAATCAAGTAAGAATGAGGAAAATAAAAACATACCTTTAGAATACCATAGCAGTAATTACTGCAGGCAAGATCTGATGAATGCTCAAATTAGTGAGCAGAAACAGGATATTGGCAAAGCCTCAAAGTATATCCCCAAAATACTTATCAATTACTGTGGTGGTTTTAATGTATGTCCACAAATTCTTTAATACTCCTCCCTCCAGGAAGTGAAGTTCAATTCCCCTCCCCTGGACTTAGTGGCTTGCTTCCAAAAAAACAGAGTATGGAAAGGGGAAAATATCATTCCAGTGAAGAACCTGGCAGAAACCACCTTAAGAAAGCCACCACCACTGATTTGTTTATATCACATTATCTCCTATACAGCCTGATAAGAAGAGCAGTTTGCTTCTGTGATATTCTTCCCCAAAAAACCATAACCACAGCTTAATCATGAGAAAAAAAATCAGACAAACCAAACTGAGAAACATCCTACAAAATAACTGACCAGTTCTCTCTAAAAGTATCAAGGTCAATCACCTCTTGGCCTTTTGCTAAGATCATGTGCAGTTATCTGTTCTTATCAGTTTAATGTTTGATACATCTTCTACCTGAGGACAACATATTAAATGGATTTTTGGAGCAGGTAGATGAAATAGGATCATGTTCCATCCACTCCACACATTGACCCAGTATTGCAATGCTTCCAGGAATGGTGAACCACCCACCCCCACAAAAAAAGTATCAAGGTCATTAAAAGACTAGGAAAGACTAAGAAAGTGTCATACACTGGAAGAGATAAAAGAGATTTAACAAATAAAAGCAATGTGGTATCTTGGTTTGGATAATGGAATGAAAAATTCTATTACTGGGGGGGGGACAGTGAAATATAGATATAATCTGGAGTTTGATGAAGCACTATATCAATATTGATTTCTTAGCTTAATAAAATAAATGTACCATGATACTGTTATGTTAACATCAGGGGAAACAGGATGAAGAGTGTATGGCAATGGATATAATAGGAGCAATTTTACACCATGGAGGCATTTAGCAATGTCTGGATACATTTTATATTTTTACAACTGAAAGGATGACACTGGATATAGGCCAGGGATGCTACTTAACATCCTATAGCACAAGACAATTCCCACAACAAAGAATTATCCAGTCCAAAAGATCAACAGCGCTGAGTTTGAGAAACACTGGCATAAAGAAACTCTGTGTACTACCTGTGCAACTCTTCCATAAATCTAAAATTGTACCAAAATAAAAATTTAAAAATAGACATTCAGGTCCAATCATTTCTTATCAATACCCTGGTCTAAGACACCACTTTCTCTCAACTGGATTTTTAAAGAGTGACCTAATTGGTCTTCTTGCTTTTACTCTTTATCTATTTAGACTGTTTTGAACATAGTAGCCATTGATGTTTTTATTTACAGTATGTATCTAATCATGTCTCACTCCTTTACTCAAAAGCCTGTAAATGGATATCATCTCAGAAAGTGAATATCCACGTCCTTACAATGGCCTGCATGCTCTATGTGATCTGGACCCAGCTCTCTGTCTGATTTTACTACCTTCGACTCTTCCATTCACTCTAGTTCAGGCCCTCTGGCCCTCTACAGAGTTCTGGGAATACACCAGGCATACCTCTACTTTAGGGCCTATTCAAAATGTTTCTATGCCCCCTTACCTCCGTCAAGTCTTTGCTCACCTCTCACCACATCCTTCCCAGTCATGCTCTTTAAAAGTGCACACACTGCCTGGCTGGTGTGGCTCGGTGGATTGAGCGCCCCAGGGACTGAGGGGTCCTGGTTTAGGGTTGAGCGCTCGATCCCCAGTAGAGGGTATACAGGAGGTAGCTGATCAATGTTTCTATCTTTCCCTTCCTCTCTCTAAAAAAATCAATAAAAATATATTTAAAAAATAGTAACAACCCGGCCAGTGTGGCTCAGTGGTTGAGTGTCAACCCATGCACCAAGAGGTCACCGGTTTGATTCCCAGTCAGGGCACATGCCCAGGTTGTGTGCCCAATCCCCAGGAGGGGCATGCAGGAGGCAGCCAATTGATGTTCTCTCTTGTCGATGTTTCTCTCTCTCTCTCCCTCTCCTTTCCTCTCTCTCTAAAATCAATAAAGAAAAAATATTTTTAAAAAATAACAAATAAATAGATGAAAGTGCACATATCTCTAACATTCCTATCCCTCTTGCCTACTTTCTTTTTCTCTACAACTTTTATCTATCACCTGCTAATACACTACAGCAATACCTTTTCTCAAACAATGGTCAGCACCAACTCAACACCAACAGGAATCCCCAGTTTGGGGTGTGGTGGAAAAAAAAAAAAACTTTATTCAGTGCAAAACAGCTCAATTGAGATACAGCACAGCTGTGAAAACAGCAAAGCTGTGAGGTGACACTGGGGCCAGGCAGCTGGAGCCAGCCCCTCCCTGCTAGACAGCTCTGCTCCACTCCTTGACAGTCTGCTTTGTACTATGCTGGTGGTCTATGCTGTGCTTTGGTTTTCTCCCTTCTGCTCCCCGGGAGACATCTTCAGTGGTTCAGCTCAGCCAGAGAGATGCAATCTCAGATGGAAAAGGGAAAGTGCACTCTCAGCCAGAGGGGAGCTGGCTTATATGGAAGAAGTCCCCACCCTTGAGACTCCAAATCCTCACAGTCTGATTGGCCCAAAAGGCATTATCCCGATTGGTCAGAATAAGGCACTCTGGTTGGTTGGAGCTGTGCAACACTCATTGGAGGGGCGAGCCTGGGTCCTTATGACTGAAATAGCGATCCAGGACCTCCTTCCCAGGGGCTGGCTCAGAAGGCAGAAACAGTGCAGAGGCAGGTAGCTCAGAGCAGTTTTCTCCCTGCAGTGCAGTTTTCATGAGAGGCCCCTGTGTAGAAATGGCTGCTAGGCTGTTTTGTTTTTCCGTTTGTTTTTTGGTATGTGGTTGGGGGCAGGGAGTACTGGGGTAATTTGAGCCCAGTTAACCACCAGGAGCCCCTCTTAGTAGGTGTCTTCTTTCTCAGGGTTCACACTTTCTTATTGTATTTAATGTCTATCCCACCCTCTTTAAAATGTAAGATCCACAAGGACAGGGATTATTGTCTGTTTGGTTCACTACTGTAACTTCTGCACCTAGAACGTTCAGTTTCTTCACCTGAAGGATAATAACAAAGGAAAGGCTAAAAAACTAGTAGAGCTGGTGTTATGATTAGAAATAAGGTAGTAATAGAGTTGGTGTTATGATTAGAAATAAGGTAGTATAAGTATATTCCATAAATAAAAGCTAATATTATTGCTTCCTCCTCACAAGCAAGCTCTTTGGCTTTACATTAACCTTTTATGCCCTTCATTTTCTTCCAATTGAATCACCCCTTCCAAGCCTCCTGCTCATGATTCAGAATGGACTCCACAGTTCTTCACTTCAGGTACAATCTTCAATATCACTAATTCCTTCAACCAACTGTACTCCAAATATCTCTACCAAGCAGACATCTACAAAGCAGTGGGTAACGGCCTGGGCCCTGGAACTGAAGCACCAGTATTTGAACTCCAGCTGTTCATCTTACAATCAAGGAGTAATAATACCTATCTTAGGAATTCCTGTGAGTTTCTTCCGTTATTCCCAGGGTGATCACTGCTAGAGGAAAATCAAACCATGCAAGTCGGTACTCCTACAAATCCAAGGTCTACAACCTCAAATGGATCCTCATGCTGCCTAAAAACCTTTTTTTTTTATGTTTCTAGGCATGTGGTCTATATGCCTCTCCCCCACCCCATTCCCTTGAAAGCATACTCTTTTTAAGACTCCCTATTCTACCATGCCCCCCTTCACTCTTAGCAGGTACTCAAAAATGACAGAAGACATGTCATCAACTCATTCTCCTTTCTGTCCACCAGTTACAAACTTGTGTACACTACCCCCAACTTCATCTCCTTCGTTTCTGCTCTCTGGAAAAGAAAAACTACCTCCTATCCAAGGCCAATTTCTCTACCTATACATTGGATCCTATCCCCTCCTATTGCCTCCAAATTCTCAGCTCCATCAATCACCTCTCTTTACCCCTCTCCCCTCTCACTCTCCCACTCCACTGATTCAGTTTCTCCCCTCCTTGGGTTCTTTCCAATCCCACATAAATATGCCTCAAACCCTCTTAATTTAAAAAGGGAAAAAGGGAGTCAACTTCTTGAAATCTGTATCTCCCTCCCTCCACCTATACTTCTTCTTCAGTCTTTTGTTGAAAATATTGTATCCCTCTCAATTAGCTACACTCCCAGCTTGTTATTCACTCTTCAACCCCTTCAAATGACATCATAATCAAATCTCAGCAATTTTATTTGGTCTTTATCATACTTGGCCCTTTCATGACAGGACACAATGTTGACCACTCCTAGTCCTTGAAATAGTCTTCTCCTTCAGTTGCCAAATATCATTCATAGTTTCCTTTTTTCATCTTTGGTCTGCCTGGCATAGATAGTTGGCTTCTTCTCAATTGCCTGCCCCATTCAGCAGCTCACAACAGAAATGTGGAAATCCCCTCTAAATTTTCAATCTTGCTGAACTCCATAATCTGATTATTTATCATGTCATGTTGACAATACTTCCTAAATCTCTCATACTTCCACCCCCTCTTCTACATTCCTCATCATTTCTCACCATGAATCGCTTCCTAACTGGTCTTGCTTCCAGTTCTGTGTTTCTCTAATCCAGCATTCACTTCACAAACAAGATGATAGGTCAAAAACACAAAGTTGATTCTATCACAGCATTATTTTTCTCCCACTAAATTTCACAGCCTTCGAGATAAAGTTAAAGCTCCTTAGCTTGGTTCATAAAGCATCAGTGATTTGCTTTCTTACCACTTCATCAGCCCCTGTTCTAAAACTGTGCTGTCCACCTATGGCTACTCAGCAGCTGGTACTTGAATGTGACTAGTCAAAACTAAGATGTGGTATAAAGGTAAAATACATACCATATTGAGGATTTAGTATTAAAAAAGGAATATCAAATATCTCAATAATACTTTCTTATATTGATTACATGTTGAAATGATAATATTTTGGACATATCAGGTTAAATAAAATGTATTATTAAAATTAATTTCACTTTTTAGTTTTTTAATGTGGTTACTAAAAAATGTTTAAATAGATATGTGACTTTACATTTCACTCATTATATATTTATAAGACAGCACTGGTCTAAACTGTCCTTTCCCCTTTTCTGAACCTAGATAAGTCCTATCTATATTTGAAGATTAATTCAAGTAACCCACTAAGATGTACTTCAGGACACTCCCCGGCCCCAACATCCCAGTCTTGGTCAACCACCCTCTCCATCTCTGCTTCCACCCATAAGATTTTGTATATCCCTGTCATATAACACAGCACGTTGTAAGTATTAGCAATCTTCTCCTAAACTGTATGCTCCTTGCAAAAAGGGATATCATTCTACATATACTTGGGGCCTACCACCATGTCTACCACTTAAAAGACACTCATATATTTGTCAAACAAATATGAACTATCTATTCCTGGCCTGAAAGTTACTAGAATTTCTGCAAGACAAACCAACAATGAAGGAGCCTAAACTTTCCCTTTTTTTTTAAATTAAAACATTTTAATGTTGAGATTATTGCAGTGCCTCCCTCCACCCCCAGACCCACCCCAGTGCCCAACTCGCCCGCCCCAAGGAGCCTAGACTTTCCCAGGAGCTCTCTAGTAATGAAAAGACTCGAGTGATGGTAGGAAGTAGGAATTATAACAGAGACAGCAATGTGATAAAACTCATCACACACACACATGCCTCTTACAGTGATCAGGAGCCGTGAACTCACACTTGGCACAGCAAGGGCCACAGTCTGATTCCTAAATTATTTAATCCATTCAACAAAAGAGTATGATTTGGCAGGTTTTGACACAAACAGCTACAGCCCAGCACCTGTTTCACTTAAATAGCACATTATTACAGTTAAAAACAAATCTCTGCCATGAAAAATGCTTATTTAGAAGAGTTGTTATATGAAGTATGCCAGAGCATGAATTTATGGCTGATGTTTATTTGGCAAATGCTGTTTGACAATGCTAGATATTAAAAAACATGTATGCGCCCTGGCCAGTTTGGCTCAGCGGTTAGAGCGCTGGCCTGCAGTCCAGAGAGACCACGGTTCAGTTCCCGCTAAGGGCACCTACTTCGGTTGCAGTTTGTCCCGGCCCTGGTTGGGGTCATGTAGGTGGCAACCACTCAATGTGTTTCTCTCTCTCTCTTCCTCCCTCTCCCCTTCCTGCTCTGTCTGAAGATGGATGCAAAAATGTCCTCGAGGATAAAAAATAAATAAATAAAATTAAAAAAATAAATAACATGTATGCAAATAAGCAAATAAAAGTTTTTAAGCTCTCAGACTTAAATATTCACATTATTATAAACGTGCAAAAATAAATGTTTATGTAAGTACACATATAACATAAAGGGAACAATTTTTTTAAATTGATTTTAGAGAGGGAAGGGGGAGGGGAGAAAAGAGAAATATCAGTGTGAGAGAGATACATGGATTGGTTGTCTCCCATCCACGAACCAACTGGGAATGAACAGGAAACCTAGATATGGGCCCTGATGGAGAAACCATCTCTCGACCTTCCGGTGCACAGGACAATGCTCCAATCGACTGAGCGGCACAGGTCAGGATTCCAAGAACAATTTTTTAATGTGATTGTCAGGAACAGTTATTAAGTGGCATTATTTCTTTATGGTCCTCAGGGTAGACTATTAACAATAAATTCTAACAGAATAGAATGTTAATGGTGTACAAAATTTATTGAGGAAGTTTCTCTGTACTATCACTGGATAAAATGAACAGTCACAGTATCATTGTTCAAAACAATATTAACTTTTCCTTTCACCAAAACACTTTTCTTCCCACCCTGGAACCCCGACACACAAAAATATTAACCCCTAAACGGGGTCTAGGGAATGGAGAGGAAGGTCATAAATTTAAAAACCTTAAAGAAAATAATATGACATTTTTTTCCCACTTAATATAGTCATGTTAGTCTCCAAAATAAAGACATGATAAAACATTCCCTCCTCTTCCCCTCTGACAGCTACAGAAAGATGTATGTTTTTCACATAACTTGTGCATTGGTCACAGTCAAAACTTACCAGCAATGGTATGAATTCTTCCATTAATTTCTGGGCTACGGCTATAACTCCATATTTGAAGCCAAGAAAATGAGACATACTTGCCATTAGAGTTTACTAAACGAGTCACCAAAGAGAAGTGCCAGGCACTTCAGAAAGTAATTAAGGTAGTCAGTGAATTGAGCTACCTAGAAATGCTCTGAGATTACAGGAGAAGCCATCATGAAGCGGGTATCCAAGATTGTTCATGGAAAGATTTACCCTGTGGATAATTCTCATTTTTCACTACCTCACTACAGAGAGTATGGGTTCTCCAACAACACACATTACTACATCATTTCATTTATCAGGAAAAGAGACGTTGCGGTTAAACAAAAATCAGTAGGTAGGCCCCAACAGAATCCTCAAGTCAATCCCAATTCAGGTAAAAAGCTATTGACACAGCATCATCCAATGATCTAAAAAATAGCCTTTTATGCAAGTCTCCAAATATTTAATTCAACGTATGTGCTTACATTTAACAAAGACAGAATAAAAATGTATTATGTTTTCTACAGCAAGTCCAATAAAGATGAAACCTAATTTTCCTTCCAATAACTCCATGCCACAGCTCTCAAATTTCTACACTTGGACTTAAAAATAACAACGGATTGCAAGAAAGTAACATTTAAAGATGGGAGGGCTCCTGTTTCCTGTTGTTCTAGGCAGTCTTTAACGTAGTAGAAGGAAGAAAAATGAAATCAAGCTCTCAGGCGGGTTGTGCAAACGACGGGGAGGATAGGGAAGGGTGTTCAGACCGCAAGCCTCATCGCGGGACCTAACGAAAGTTGCAAGAACGGAGAAATCAAAGGGCAAAGTAGAAACAAAATGACCAACCGAAACAATTCGAAATCCCCAAGCAACCGAGGTAACCCGTACCTTAGAGGCTCACAAGCCTCAGCCCGAAGTGAACAGCCAAAGAGCTACCGGATATCTTTATGGCGCTGCTGGCAAGGTTGTGCCGGGTGCTCCCGGGTTTGGAGCGGGATGTCCGAGTAGACCAGCAAGAGCGAGAGGAACACTTCCTGCCCCAGCCTCCTAGCGTCCAGCTCCTCCAGCCTTCGCTTTCCCCAGCAGCCTCCTGGCCGCGCCCGGGGGCGTCCTACGGCGCTAGGTCCCAACTTTCCCTCCTCTGCGGGGGCACCGAACTACCCGGACCGCCGCCGGAGGAGAAGGCGGAGGCGGAAGAGGGAGCTGGGCCGGCGGAGAGGTCGAGGGGGTGCACTGTGCCGGCGGGCCCGAAACCAGAGGGGCGCGGGAGTGGCCAGAGCCGGAAAGGCTACACCAGGGCCAACTGCCCCAGCCCGCGCCGCCCCGTCCGGATTTCCCCGGGTCAGCGCTCTCACCCCGCGACAATCCAGGCCCCACATGCCGGCACCAGAGGAGAAGGGACTGGAGTGGTCACGGGCGGCCCTGCCACCGTTACCTGAGGAGCGCACACGCTGCCGCGGTGACCACCATGGCCGGCCGTCCCGTTCCCTTCTTGGTCACCGCGGCCACAGTCGCCGAGCAACTGACAAGTAACTAACTACTCGTCACCACCGAGTCCACCGCGCGCTCCCGGCCGCCCGTCGCCGTCTGCCTGCCCGCCTCCTCGCAGTCCCGCGTACCGCCCATCCGCGCGCGCTCTCAGTGGCGAGCTCCTGGAGAAGCGAGCACGCGCGCGAACGGCCCCTGGTCGCACCTTAATCCCGCGGAAGGAGTCATTGTGCTCCACCTCTCACGTTCCTACATCAATAAAACGAGGCCTAGAGGGCCCCTGATTGGCTCAGGAGGGCGGGACGACCAGACCCCGGAACCGGCCTGAAGGGAAATTTCAGTTCAAATAAGTGCGTGAGGTATTGAGCCATTTAGCACCAGAACCCCTCCGTCAGCCCGCCGTCGAATACAGAATTTGTATGTTCAAGGGTGCTAGTATACAATTATTGCCAATTTAAGTCCCAGTACTGCCTGCTGACCATAGCAATTAAAAACACTACATCTCCCAGAAACCTCCGCGACAGTGAGTTTTACTTGCGTAATGACGTAAGCCTTTTCCGCATTTGAACGAAATAATCCCTTCATTTTTTGTGAACGTATAGGGCAAAATATTTCATTTTTCTTCTCACCAAAGCAACTTTAAGTGTTATTGTGATAACAGAAGTTGCCTATGGGAATGTGTTTAAGCCAATAAGGTAAACGAAAAGAAAGGACATAATAATAAAGTACTGCGGAGGAATTTTTCTCAAGCTGTGAGACGCCGAAGAAGAGTGAATGCGATTGAGAGGCTCAGAGAATTGTGCTCTGTACAGGCAGTTTCTTTAGCCTCAGGCCCCTGCCTGCCCCTATCGTCAGCAGGTCAGTAAGCAAGGAAAGCTTGGGGGTGGCCATAGTGGAGGTGCCCTTCACCCTCTTTTGCTGTTGTTAATTGGTTTGTCTGGGTTTGAGGCCAACTTAATGGAGGCGCCTCACTTCCGCTTGGGGGAGGGGAGGAAGGTAGTCCTGGGGTGGGGTGGGGTGGGGGGACAATTCACTTCCTGTGGGGGGAAGGTGATGGTTTAGGGTGTCCAACCCACTTCCTGTGGCGGCTGGGGCGCCCAGACCATGCTTTAAAGTTTTTGGATTGTGTTTTATGGGGAAAGTTTGGTTCTTACACCAATTTGTGTTGCTAGTGTCCACCTCCAGTCAGAATTTATGTGAGGGTTATTTCAACATGCAAGATGGTATCCTCCTCAACAAAAAACTTTTAATGCGTCCTTCAAAGAATTCTAAACCCCAAGTTAAAATTCTCTACTCGTCTCTGCAAGATTACACACTTTCTTGTGTGACTCATAATTGCCCACCTCTGCTCCTTACACCGTCCAGCGCTGACCGAGTGTGTGTCCCTGTCTTGACATGGTAAGGGAAGTCTGTAGCCACGGTTTATTACAGCAGTCGATATTATACATAAATTATGAGGCATATTAACCTTACCAGAATGCAAGTATGATACTGAAGTACTCATATATATGGTATTACCTTAACTAATATGATTGGCATCTTAAATTCTTAAACCTGTTAATTTTAGGCTACAGGTTCTGCCCTGTGCCTGAGAACTTCCTCAGCCTTAAGAATTCTTACATGTAACATGCAGCATTTGTGAAAATTAGACTAGTACATTTTCCCTCTTTGTAATTTAATTAAATTCAGATAGGTTCAAAATGGTATCTGTTTTTGTAGTTTTAAAGCATGGTGCAAAGATAATGACATTCAGCTCAGATTTTATATGTGTGGGGGGTGGAATTGGCTCACAAAGGACAAAAGATGAATAAATCTATTTTTTCTATATTAGTGTTTTATAAGAAACTATGTGCAAATTGGTAATAAACACTAAACAATTTGGATTCCTTGGCTTCTGTTTTCAAGTACCACAATACTTGGGGTGGGTCGGTGTATACTGAAGGAATCAATCAATATAGAGCTTAGGGAATCTCAACAACTTCAGTAATTTTAGAACATCTATCAAGTGAACTGCAGTGTCTTTGAAGGATGTTTAAAAGAATAAAGCCTGCGCATTTTCTCATTTTGGATTCTTATCTAATCTATCCTCAGAATTTGCAATAGTTTTAATTCTAGTTCCTTTAAAAAGTTATTTGGTTTAGAGTATTAGAAAATATGTTTTAAACTAAATGTTACAGTAAAGGGAAAAATGTATGTTTTAACCTTCTGTAGACGTGAAAGATCTCATACCCTAAAATCAATGAATTATCTTTTTAAAGACCACAAAATTTCTGCAGTAGTTTTAAAGGTGAGACAAAATAATGTATGTTGTTATTACAAGGTAGGGACATGTAGACAACCTCAAGCAAATATTAACTAATTGATTAAAGAGAATGTGTTCACGCTCTTCTTTATTAGTGTAATATGGAAGAAAATGTGATCATTCTGACAAATTAAACTATAATATTAGGAGTTATTGAAATAAGTAAAGGTTATGGAGCTGACTAAAAAGACAGAAAAGATAATTAAAATATTGACTGGGAGATATTTGCATTGCCTTTTGGAAACTCTGGGAAGCAAAGGAGAGTTTTAAATTGGTTTCTATGTTATTTCATGGAAGAAATGCACATAAAAGAGAGAAAAATTGCTGTGGCTAAAAGACTTGAACCGCTTGAGGAACTGTCTGTTCAGAAGAAAGCAATATATAAAGCACATATCTGAGAGAAGATGTTTGTGATAAGTGGCAGTTGTTTCCATCAAAAAAAAAAAAAAAATTAGAAAGGCTTATGAAAAATAGAAGGAATGACCATGGAAAAAGTGTTTCTGTGGAGAAGCTTGCTATCTTCCAAAAGCTTCTTTTTTAATGCTCTTTGTTGTAATTTTCTTTTCATGTTCTAATAGAAACATACTGTCAAAATTAGAAGAAAAGCAGTCATTGAATACACTGCTCACACCACAGAGTGCTAGAAAACGTGTTGTCTTATTGTCTGCTGTTCTTTGTAAAGTCATGCTAATGTTTTACAACTATTGCTTTTTGTTTGTTGGTTTAATAGTTTTTGCCATGAAGTCAAGTGTTAAAGAGAGTATTCTAACAACTTGAATGGTTTTTAAACTTACTAGTCTACAGTCTTTATTACAGGGCCTTAAATTAGAATACCTCTTACATGACTCTTCATTATTTCAACAAAAGTTGAAAGCCTACTATGTGCTAATCACTGTTCTAAAGACTTGGAATACATCAGTAAATACAAACAAATATCAAAATTCTCTTGGAGTTTACTCTGATTTCCAAATTAAAACTGTAATTTTGCTCTCTTGGTATTCCTAAGATCTATGGTATGATCACTGTTCAAATTGGGTCAGGAAGCAGCCCTAAACTTTCTCTTTCTTGGTCTTGATCTCTAAGGCATTCTAAACCTAGTTCAAATATTCCAGCCTAATTTTTCTCCAGACCATACAAGCCCATGTGTTAAATATTCAGCCCTTTTCATTGACACATGCATGGTATGTGTCCCTACCACCCTGATTCCTTTAAAAGTTGTAAGGAAAGGTTAAGGAGTCACTTAAATTATTATAGGAAGATATTCAAGCCATTCTTCTACAGCTGTTTAAATGTTAAGCCTAACATTCAATGTGAAAGCAAGGAAGTGGTAATTCTTCCTCAGATCCTAGAGGGAAATATAAGTGCCTAGGTACAGGACTAAAAGTATGTTGAGGATCTGGTGAGGATGGACGTGAAGGTTTCTGGCTATCTTGTCTTAATAAAGCAGGCAATGAGATGAATGTTCATACTAAAAGAGTGTTGACAAAGGAAAATATCTTAGGATCTTGAAGGAAGCCTCGGATTTTTATTTTTTAAATCATGTCAAGGATAGAGTATATGCTCAAATTAGTTTCTGTGTGACAGTCAACTGAATTCAGAGGGTGAAAATATCATCTTACCTGATATTGGGAGCCCAATAGCAGTCAACAGTGAAGTTACTGAAGAAGATGGAAGAACAGAGACTAGACAAAGTTTGATTCTAAAATTAACCCCAGATGATGAAAATAGATAAATCTTAATGGAAAGGAACCAAGGGCAGTGATTTGAAGAAGTTAGTACAAATAAAGGTATTCAGTTGAAGAAATACTTGAGTGCCTTTTATGCACCAGGCACTATTAAATAAAACCATAGCTATTTTCCTCGTTTAAATTATTTCTTAGGATATAATGTTATGAACAGGATATTGGTTCAAAGAGTATGGGTATTATATAGTTATCTGTACAATAGCTATATTATTTTCCTAAAAGGGTGGATTAAATTTTGATGCCACCAGCAATTTATGAATGTGTTGTTTTCATCACAGTATCACCAACAAATTTTTTGGCTAATTGAAATTATTCACTTTGGTTATTGCTTTTAATATGTGTTTCTATACCATAGAATTGGTATCTGTTGGAGCATGGAGGAATTCAGAGCCTTTATATTTGGTCCCATCTGGGAAAATTTGGTTTTTTAAGGACCCTAGAAATCAAACTAGCCTCTAATTTGAATCAGCTCAAAAACTACTTTTATTCAGTGGTGTGGTATCCTTATTTTGTAAATTATATTCACATTCAAACCACATCTAGCCATCATTACAATTCCCATTTGACTAACTTAATTCTAACTTGGTGTTGTAGGTATTAACACTTTCATTTTGCATGTGAGAAAATTGAAGTTTAGAGAAGTTAGGTCACTAGCCCAAAGTCACTTAACGTGTAAGTGATAGAGACAGGATCTGAATGCCTCTCAAGCCAGTAATCATTGTCCTCCATGATTCCTCAGAATCACTACTAAAATTTTCTGGGGGCTAATGGAAACTGGAAGAGAAATCTGAAGTGTAACTTGAACAAACAGACACTTACTTACTTGTGTACATAACAAAGCAGTTAGCAGAGAATATTTTTTTATTGGGAAAGCTATAGCAAAAAAATAGAGGAAGATCTGTCTTTAAGCCCACATTTTCAAGGCACTTTCTTTTTTTCCCTGGTGAGCAAATACATACTGCCCCAAAATCTATGATGGGAGCAAAGTAGGAGGAGAAAGGTCGTGGTAGGAAAACAACTGCCTTTGAGTATATACAATGAGATGTATTTAATAGTAAAGGGAGCAGACAAATGGCCCAAAGTAACTTTTAAAATAATAACTTCAACCCAGCTGGTGTAGCTCAGTGGTTGAGCGTAGACCCATGCATCAAGAGGTCGCCTGTTCAGTTCCCAGTCAGAGCACATTCCCAGATTGTGGGCCTGATCCCAGTGTGGGACATGCAGGTGGCGGCCAGTTGATGTTATCTTTCATTGATGTTTCTGTCTCTTCCTCTTCCTTCCTCTCTGTAAAATCAATAAAGAAAAACAATTTTTTTTAAGTAACTTCAAGTCTAACATAAGGTTAATAAGATAATCAAAGTATACTAGTCATTAGCAAAAGAAAAGCAATTATTTCATTTTTATTCAAGTATATTAATGTATTCAAGTATATTCAAGTATATATACTTGAATTAATATTCAACTATATTAATTCAATATTATTAAACAAATTTAAGATGTGAAATGTAAAACAAGAAAAACGCCATGCTCCAGTGCTGGTGTTCAAATAAAATATCCCAATCTATAGATAAGGCTATTATGGTCCAAAATTACATACCAAGTGACTCAGTGGGTGTTAAAACATAGACCTCCTGTTTCCAAGTACATTTTACCAAATTGACTAAACTAAGTGAAAACAGTCTATTTGGTGCTTATGTAATTTGTGTGTGTGTGTGTGTGGTATGTGTCCCTAGTGGGAACCGAACCCAGGACTCTCTGGTCCGCAGGCTGACACTCAACCGCTGAGCCAAACTAGCCAGGGCGGTTTTATAATTTTTGTGTACAATTTTTTTATAATTTAATATGGTATCCTTAAAGCAGATCATTTCTCTGTGTAGCTTACAACAACAATAATAAAAATCCATACAACAAGTTGCAAAATGTTTGGTGATAAGTTAGAATAAGAAGTGATACTGAGGATCAGGTTGAACGTGAAATATCAGTCTATCTGTAAATTACATCTAAATAATATTTATCTGTATCCAAGGTTGGAAGACACAGAGCTTTTGGAAACTATCATAGAAACATTATTCTTGAAATATTTTGATGTGTATGTTATGTGTATTTGTATTTAAGCTTTTGAATTGTCAACAAAACCCAGTCCTCTTATTTTTATCCCTACTCCTTTAAGTGAAATGAATACCCCTGCTTCACAAGAAAGAGGATCTAAATAATCCACTTTTTTCTTACTTAGCCTCAAAATTTATTTATTTCTTCTTTTTCACAGCATCACACTTCCTTCATCCCTATGCTCCATACCTTTAATTTCCTATTCTTTTGACACAAACCTTCCATTTTTGTTGCTGGTGATATCACAATTACTACAACTCTTTGGAGAAACAATATAGCTGTTATATCAGCAATAATAAAATGTTAATAATCTTGTACCAATAATTCTACTGATAGGGTTTTATTCTGAGAAAAATATTTCAAATAAATAGTTGAAGGCACAAAGTGTTAACAGCAATGATACTTGTACTGTCTTTTAAAAAATGGAACCTTGTAGCCTGGCCAGTGTGGCTCAGTGGTTGAGCACTGACCCAGGCACCAAGAGGTTGCTAGTTCAATTCCTGGTCAGGGTACATGCCCAGGTTGTGGGCCTGATCTCCTTTGAGGGACATGCAGGAGACAGCTGATTGATGTTTGTGTCTCTCACCCTCCCTTCCTCTCTCTCTCTCTCTTTCTCTCTCTACCATCGGTAAAGAAAACAAAGTTTTTTTAATGGAACCTTGTAAATATCCAACAATAGAATAATGATTAAGCAGATTATTACCTATCCATTCAGTAGGCTGTTAGATACTCATTTTTCACAATAGCTTCTTTTAAAACACATTTAAACACGTTATAAGACTGGTTTTACACAAGTTAAGAGGAAAATATATCAGAAGAAAGCAAAATAGAAAAACTGATGTGATTAGTTGTATTTCTAAAGCATTTGTATTTTTTGTATAATAATTGACATTATTGAGCACTTGCTGGTGTCGGGCACAGTACTAAATCAGTATTATAGAAATAGTATTGATTGTAAGAAAAGTGCTGTAAAGTCATATCTTACCTCCATCAATTACTGGTATGTGATTTTGAAAAGAAAATAGGAAATAATAACTGTATCTACCATTAAATTATTAAATCCATATAAAATGCCTGGCAAAAAGCCCTCATTGCTTTTGTTACTAGACATTTTATAGACATAACTCATATATTTTTACACCCTCACAACTTTATGAAATAGTGTTATTTTCATTTTACTTTTAAAAAGTTGAAACTCAGAATATTTAAATATTAGGTTGGATTCCTTGCCAAAGTCACACAGCCAGCTAATAAGGAGTAAAGTTTTGATTGAGAATCCAGGCTATAACTTTCACTCCTGGCTCTGAGAGAATAGGTTGCTGAAGACTAATGCTTTTGCTGAGAACAACATGAAGAGGCAGATTTTTAAAAAGAATAGTGAAAGCTTCGGAGACTTACTGAGGCAGGCAGCACCTTTTATTTTATTGATTTTTTTGTTCGTTTGTTTTTTTAATTAATTTATTTTTAATTAATTTTTGTTACAGATGTTTCTCCTTTTTCCCCCACTGATTCCCCCTCCCCCTCCCTCCCTGCCCTGTCCCCAGTTTGTTGTCCATGTCCACTGTTCATGCATACATGCATATAAGTTCTGTGGCTTATCTCTCCCCCACCACCCCCTCTTCTGGGGATTGTCAGTATGTACCCCACTTCCACGTCTCTGGGACTACCCCATTCCTCAGACTGTTATGTTCATTATATTCCACAAATGAGTGAGATCATATGATACTTGTCTTTCTCTGTTTGGCTTGTTTCACTTAGGATGATACTTTCCAGGTCCCTCCATGTCGTCTCAAAGGATAAGAGATCTTTCTTACAGCTGCGTAGTACTCCATTGTGTATATGTACCACTGCTTTTTTATCCATACATCTACTGATGGACACTTGGGCTGTGTCCAGATCTTAGCCATTGTAAATAGTGCTGCTACAAACATGGGGGTACATATATTCTTTCTGATTGGTGTTTCAGGCTTCTTAGGGTATATTCCCAGCAGTGGGATCACTGGGTCAAATGAAAGTTCAATTTTTAATTTTTTGAGGTGACACCATATTGTTTTCCATAGTGGCTGCACCAGTCTGCATTCCCACCAACAGTGTACTAGAGTCCCCTTTTCTCCACACCCTCGCCAACACTTGTTGTTTGATGATTTGTTGATGGCGGCCATTCTGACAGGTGTGAGGTGATACCTCATTGTTGTTTTAATTTGCATCTCTCTGATGATTAGTGATGATGAGCATTTCTTCATATGTCTCTTAGCCATTTGTATGTCCTGTTTGGAGAGGTGTCTATTTAGTTCCTCTGCCCATTTTTCAATTGGGCTCTTTGTCTTCCTTTTGTGGAGTTGTATGAGCACTCTATATATATTGGAAATTAACCCCTTATCTGATATTTCATTGGCAATTATGCTCTCCCATACAGTGGGTAGCCTTTCCGTTTTGATGATTGTATCTTTTGCAGTGCAGAAGCTTTTGAGTTTGATGTAGTCCCATGTGTTCATTTTCTCCTTTGTTTCTATTGCCTTAGGTGATGTATTAATGAAAATTCTGCTGCGTATGATGTCTGAAATTTTGTTGCCTACAGTTTCTTCTAGGATTTTTATGGATTCATGGGTCACATTTAAGTCTTTTATCCATTTTGAGTTTATTCTTGTATAGGGTGTAAGTTGATGGTCTAGTTTCATTTTTCTGCATGTAGCTGTCCAATTTTCCCAGCACCATTTATTAAAGAAGCTGTCCTTACTCCACTGTATGCTCTTAGGCAGCACCTTTTAAAAAAACAAAATCATTGAGCCAAGGGAACTTCAAAGAAGTAAGCCGATGGTGTTCTGTGCTTCCCTTTTCCCCTCCAGGAATTTACTTGATTCATAGTGCAGGACATGAAACTATGAAACTTAGCAGAGGATGTCTGCTAAAAAAAGGGAAAAAAGTCTCATGGGACAAAGTACACAAAAATTAGAATTTAGGGATTACCAACTGGCCTGGACAGATGAGCCAAAATCCTGGAAGAGAAAGGAGGCACAAAAAAAATATTTTTTAAACTTATTTTGCCATTAAGGTATTTTCTGCACAAACTCAAAAGTTAACAAGCTAAGCAGGGCCCGGCCAGTAGGGCTCAGTGGTTGAGCTCGACCCATGCACCAAGAGGTCGCCAGTTCAATTCCCAGTCATGGCACATGCTCAGGTTGTGGGCCTGATCCCAAGTGGGGGGCATGCAGGAGGCAGCCAGGGCAATCAATGTTCTTTCTCATCGATGTTTCTCTCTCTCTCTCCCTCCCCTTTCCTCTCTCTCTAAAATCAATAAAGAAAAAAAAAATTAAAAACAGCTAAGCAAGAAACCACTGAAAAGCAGTGAATTGTTTTATACATCACATCATGTAGAGAAGGAAAAATTAAAATTCCGGTCCCTCCAAGGAGGAGAGGACCTATACACACCTCAGACTCAACTAGGATTCCCTAGAGGACTATACCCTTAAGTGGAGGCAAAGCAGAGGTTAGATAGCCTTACAAAAATTGCCACCTGTCCTCAAATCAACTCAGTTTCCAATTGAAATAAGATGATCTGTCCTGCGTCTGCATTTCAGAGGATAGGGTGATTTCTCTCTGGAGGAAGTAATATCCTATATTTAAAATATCATCCTATATTTAAAGCTTCTATAATTTTTCATATACAAAATTTACCATGCAAGCAAAAATTACCTGGCATATGAAAATAATAAGATTAATAGAAAATGTAGGCACTAGAAACAGATAAAGAAATTATCCAGTTGCCCTGGCCAGTTTGGCTCAGCGGTTAGCGTGTCGGCCTGTGGACCAGAGAGTTCTGGGTTCAGTTCCTGATAAGGGCACATACCTCCATTGCAGTTTGTCCCCGGTTCCGGTTGGGGTCCTGTGAGTGGCAACCACTCGATGTGTCTCTCTCATGTCAATGTTTCTCTCTCTTCCTCCCTTACTCCCTCCTGTTCTATCTTAAGATAAATGCACACACACACAAAAAAAAAGTCCTCGGGTAAGGATTAAAAAAAAAATTATCCAGGTATTGGAGTTATCAGCTATGGACGTAATTAATATGTTTAATAAAATAGATGCCAAGATGGAAAGTTTTCACTAGAGAACTAGAATCTATTTTTTAAATAATTTGGAAGTTCTAGAAACTGAAAAATACAATGAATAAAATTAAGAACTTTTACAGAGAATTTAACATAACAAAAGAGATGATTAATAAAATGGAAGATAGAGCCTTAGAAAATAGCCAGATTGAAGCATGGGAAGGAAAGATAATGAAAATATAGGAGTGGGCATAATAGGTTATATGAAAGGCTGAATAATGGTTTCTAAAAATGCCCACATTCTAATCCCCAGAACCTGTATGTATATTATCTTACATAGCAAAAAGGACTTTGCAGATGTGACTAAATTAGGAATATTAAGATGAGATGATCCTGGATTGTTCAAATGTATCCTGTGTAATTACATGGGTCTTAAGTGGGAGGCAAAAAGATCAAAGATATGGACAGAGGAAATTAAGGACAGAAATAGGTGAAAGAAGATGCTACATTCTTAGCCTCAAAGATGGAGGAAGGGACTACAAACTAAGAAATGTAGGACGTCCTACATTTCTGGAAAAGTCACTTCTCTTTCAGAGCCTCCAAAAGGAATTCACCCCCATTGAATCATTTTAGACTTATACTATCTAGACTATAAGAAAATATTTTTGTATTGCTTTAAGCCAATAGTTTTGTGGTAATTAGTTATATCAGCAATATAAAAATATTACACAAATATAGAGGCAATTATAACAAAGTGTAATATACATGTAATTGGAGTCCCGGAAAATGAGAGAAAATTAGGAGAAGCAGTATTTAAAAACCTAATGTGTTGCGACTTTGTTAAATTAACCTTTGTTAAGTAGAGTCCTGAGGTGTCAGATGGTGAGCTGGTGAGCTGCAGTTCAACAAAAGACCACAAGGGAGATGAAATAGAGAAGTTTATTTCTCTCAGGTCCTGGAGGAAGTACATGGCGTGCCTCCAGGGGCCACACTGGGAAGTCAAGGCAGGGTGCAAAAGGACCTGGGGCACGTGCATTTATAGGAGTGGAGTACTTTGGGGTTTCCAGGCTAAGTTTGCACTAGTCAATTGAAACAAAAAAGAATAGGGTTTTTTGTGAGCTCCAAGGTGGTTTTATCTAAGGGGCATACAAGGAAAGTCCCTGGGAGGTGGGGAAACTCTTTATCAAAAGGTACTTTGAGGAAGTCATGTTGTAACCGAAAAATAGCTGCCTGTGCAACAAAAGCCAAACTGGTGAGGCAGGTCTTTATGCAAAAGAAAAGGGGTTTTATTCAGGTGCCAGGACCTGGGAGACAGGGTGGACTCCCATGTCAAAGACTATCACTCTTCCTGCTCAAGTCTGCCATTCTTATAGGGATAGGAGGGGGAAGGCTTTTGTTCTATCCAATTATCTTGATTTTGGCATGCTCGGAGCACTATCCATCTTTCTAGCTTTTGGAGCACTCAATGTAAGAACCCCACTAGGTGCTATATTGGACAATGAAGGAGACTCCTCAGCACTCCAACTTACTGTATACAGTGACAAATCCTGCCTTCAAAACTCTGGACTCTTACAATCTTACAAGGGTAAATGGTTGGAGGTCTCATCTTCTGTAATTTCTTCCTGCTATCAAGGGTGTAGTCTTACCTATCCCCAGGTCCAGAGATTCTTGCTATGTGCTAAGGGAAGAAGAGGGTCAAGAATGGAGGAAGCCTTTTCATGAGGGAGAAGGATTACTGTCTACAGAAGGCAGCATACAAGGTGTCTAGAGGATTGGACTGCTGAACAAGCGAAGCTGGTAGACTGCTTCATATTTTAAGAAGTGGTACAGATCGGCTTCTACAGTGAGACCTGTTGTGTGGACAGGTAGTCAAGTATTTAGTGAGAGGTATGCCTAGTAGAACAAAAGGAATTGTAGTGAAATCAGAAATTGGAGAGAATAAAGGATCTCATGATTTAATCCTGAGCGGGGCTTTAGGTGACACACCCAATAGCAGAATAAGTTTACCGAGGAAGCCACTGTCTGGAAACTGTAGACAAAGGTGTTATCAGTCCAAATGTGGGCATAAAGTATAACAGTTGTCAAAAAATAATAAATGCAAAGTAACATTGTTACTTAGCTTTGGAAGGTGCTGTCCCTTTCCAAAAGAGGGATCTAAAATCTTTAGGAATGCAGGTCCAGCTTTCCCTTCCAGTATCAACAGCAGCAGCAAGACCCTAATCCTCCTCAGGCAGTGCCCGCTTTATTCATGTGTGGTTGGTCCAAGGCTTTATTCCTGTGAGCTTTAGGGAAGAGTATATTGTAAGCAGGACATCATAGGGACCAGTCCATTGCTCAACTAACTACTGTTCAGGACCTTAAGTTTTCCAGGTCTTTAGTAAGACTCCATCTCCACCTAGAACAGGCTCTTCAGATGGATTGATATACCTATAATGAGCAAACTTGTGCAAAGTTGTTAGTGTTTGCACTAAATGCTGTTCATATTGTTATATTTTTATTCATGTTCTAAATCTAAGAAGGTGTCCTAAAATAGGAACTTGGAAGAATCTCTCATAAACTATTTCAAAAGGGCTTAATTTAAATCAACTGTGGGGCACTACCCTAATCTGGAGCAAGGCAGTGGGGAGTACCTGGTCCCATTTCAATGTGTCTCCTGGCATATTTTCACCAAGGTGTGGTTCATTTCCTTAATCTTCCCCATAGATTGGGGTCTCTAAGATGTTTCCATTGACTCTATACTGCCTGTTCTGTCTTCTGGAAGATTTCTGAAAAGAACAATGGTCTTTGAGGCCTTTTGACTGGCAAAATGGTAGTGTTGTAGGGAAACTTACATGGCCAAATTAATCCTGATTTTTAAAAGTTTAGAGAAGCAAGATGGCTGCAGAGTAACTGGATCCTGCTTGGCCTTGCTGCCAACCAGGGACTGGATTTACAGCTAACATACTGCACAAACAACTTGAAAAATCAAGAAAAGCATAGCTGATTGTACATATTATATCTAAGGATCACTGAAGAAACAGCATACAGAATGGTGAAAGGAGAGAGTCGTAGAAAGAGGGAACCCCCTGGAGCAGGTACTCAGTTAAGATGCCGACTGGTATTAGCTGCTCCCCCCCACCTTGGGAGTGGAGGAGTCTCAAACCCACACAGGGATCCAAACCTAGAGTTACAGAGACTGGAAGAAGAGCCCACATAGCATCAGGCAGAGGGAACCAGGGTAATTGTCTGCCTGGGAGACTGGGAACACACCTTCCCAGTGAAGGAGTGTTCCTATTGTTAGTAGCCCTAGCCTGAGAAATTTGCTCTGGACTCTGACTTCTGGAAAGGCTGTGCTGTGGTTTTGGGATCCAGCAGAGGGGCCCCTGGGCAGTACCCAGCAGTGACTTAGAGGGAGCCTCTACTTTCTTGAAAGGCATTGTGCACAGCCCCAGATAGTAACTAAACTGTTTGGTTTGGGGAAAGAGAAAGATTCTCTCACCTTGATGGCAGGGTTGGAACCGCTCCCCCCACCTGTGGAGCCTCTGGGACTGCTTCCTATGAGGTTAGCAGCACAGAGGAGCAGGACAAGGCAGGGATTTTTGACCCTCACTGGAGAAAGTTGAGAACACTAGCAGAGCTGGGAATCTCAGCCCCCTCATTGCTGAAACCAGCCTTGCAGAGAGATCTGAATCCTGCACGGGGTTGATTTTATAATCCCTCCTGCTTACACCTGTAGCACAAGGACACCAGTTCTGCACAGAGCTGTGATTTTTGTACTTCAGCCGGGAAGTCTTCTGTCAGAGAAACAGTTGAGCAATTGCTGGGCTTTGTGACTGCATTGTGGGCAGGTTGATCTGAGCTCCCTCTGAGTTCAGCCAGCCAGTCCCAACAAGAAGTAGAGCCCATCTCTGGCTCCTACAGGCTGGGAACACCACCCCCAATGGGAGACTGTTTGGGTCAGCTCTGTGAAGTCCTAGATAACCCTGCTGGGTACAGTGCTATGGGAAATGGGAGAGTGGCTCAGAGTAGGATATTCCAAGTGTGAGACCCTCAGAGGCTATTGTCTGGGGCCTGGAGAAAGTGTTTAGTCCCCCACTGTAGGTCAGGCCTGCAGCATTCTCCACAGGAGACTCTTTTCATCAATCCTACTGAGCCCAAGGCAGCTGAAACTGCTCCTGCAGAGAAGACTGCAGGCTATACTCAACTTGAACCTGCAGCAGTTACACCTTAGGAAGAACTAAAGTTGGAGTCTCTGGTAGACACTAAGAGCTTGACTTTGAAACAAAGTCTAATTTTCCCTCATTGAGTGCCTGACTGCATAATCTCTCTAAGCAAGGGGTGCATTAACCTGAGCTAGGCTAGTCTGGGTTCACCCTAAAGACTAGCCTAGCTCAGGTTAATGCACTGGAGGAAGACCAGGCAACCTCATGGGGGAGGCAGAGTACCTGACAGTTGGAGGCAGACATGTAATCTATCTTTGAGAATGTTCCATGTACACTTGAGAAGAATGTATATTCTGTTGCTTTGGGATGAAATGTTCTGTAGATATCCATTATAGCCATCTAATCTAATGTGTCATTTGAAGTCACTTTCCTTGTTGATATTTTGTCTGAAAGATTATTGACTTTGGTGTTAAAGTCCCCTACTATGATTGTATTGCTGTTGATCACTCCCTTAAAGTTCACTAAAAAATGTTTTCATATATTAAGTTGCTCTTATTATTGGGTACTTATCATTAAAAAGTGGCTATAAATAAGTACCTATCAATAATAACCTTAAATGTAAATGGATTAAATGCTTCAATCAAAAGACATAAGATAGCAGAATGGATAAGAAAACAAGACCCATATAAATGGTGTTGGGAAAATTGGAGAGACACATGCAAAAAAGTGAAAATGGGCCACCAACTTACACCATACTCAAGACTGAACTAAAAATGGATCAAAGATTTAAATGTAAGTTGTGAAACCATAAAAACCCTAGAAGAAAACAAAGGCAGTAAAATCTCAGCCATCTCTTGGAGCAATATTTTTGCCAATAGTCTCTAAGGGGAAGGGAAACTCAGGCAAAATACAAATGAGACATCAAACTAAAAAGCTTCTGCACAACAAAGGAAACCATGAACAAAATGAAAAGAGAACCACATGGGAGAACATATATTCACCAGTGATACATCGGATAAGGGGTCAGTTTCCAAAATATATGAAGTACTTATACAACTCAACATTAGGAAAACAATCCAATAAAATATGGGCAAGGAGCCCTGGCTGGTTTGGTTCAGCGGTTAGAGCGTCGGCCTGCAGTCCAGAGAGACCCGGGTTCAGTTCCTGCTAAGGGCACGTACCTCGGTTGCAGTTTGTCCCTGGCCCTGGTTGGTTGTGCGGGTGGCAGCCACTCGATGTGTCCCTTTCACGTCAATGTTTCTCTCTCTGTCTCTCTTCCTCTCCCTCCCACTCTATCTGAACAAAAAATGGAAAAATATCCTCAGGTAAGGATTAAAAAAAAAAAAATGGACAAGAAACTGAATAGACACCTCTCCAAAGAGGACATGTAGATGGCCAATAGACATATAAAAAAATGCTCGATGTCACTAACCATCAGGGAGATGCAAATTAAAACTACAATGAGATATCACTTCACACCTGTCAGAACAGCTTCTGTTAATAAATCAACAAACAGCAAGTGCTGGCGAAGATGTTGAGAAAAGGGAACCCTTCTGCACTGTTGCGGGGAATGCAGACTGGTGCACCCACTAGAAAACAGCATGGAGTTTCTTCAAAAAATTTAAAATGGAACTGCCTTTTGACCTAGCAGTCCTACTTCTACTTAATCCCACTTCTGGAAATATATTCTAAGAATCCCCAAACACCAATCAGAAAGAATATATGCATCCCTATTTTTATAGCAGCATTATTTAACAATGGCCAAGATCTGGAAACAGCCTAAGTGGTGTTTCATCATTAAATCAGTGGCTAACACAGCTATGGTACATTTACATAATGGAATACTATGCAGCTGTAAGAAAAAAATAGAAGGAACATTTACCCTTTGCGACATCATGGATATACCTGGAGAGTATTATGCTAAGTGAAATAAGCCAGTCAGGAAAATACAGATACCGTATGATCTTGAATATATGGAATTGAGTCAACAAAATAAACAGATGAAGAAAATGTAACCAGAAGCATGAATACATGGAACACACTGGCCAGTGCCCAAAGGGAGGGGAGTGGGGGTGACTGGGTAAATAAGGTGAAGGGATTAACTAAAGAAAATATATGCAGCCCGGCCGGTGTGGCCAGTTTGATTCCCGGTCTGGGCTCATGCCCAGGTTGTGGGCCAAATCCCCAGTGGGGGGCATGCAGGCCATTCAATGTTCTCTCTCATTGATGTTTCTGTCTCTCTCTTCCTCTCCCTAAAATAAAAAATAAAAATAAAAAATTAAAAAGAAAGTATGTGCATACTCCATGGACATAGGCAGTAGTTTGGTGAAGGCCAAGGAAAGGAGAAGCAAGGGTGGCTGGAGGTGGACAAAGGGTGGGGAAAAGAGAGAGAGAGACCCCTGCAATTATGTCAACACTTAAAAATTTTAGTAAAACAAATTTAATTAAAAGATTTCTGCAATACTGATTCAATTCCCTCTAAAGCTTCCTCTTTAAGGGGGTATTATAACTTCCATGGGGTCCACACCCATTCTGTGGGTTACTTTTTACTGATTGGATATAATTGCCCTTCCTGGGTTCCATTTGCCTAAATGACCTGGTTAAACTGCTAATAGATCTTGGGTCTGAAGAGTTCACATATGCATTCTTCCAGGCAAGTTAGGAGCACCTGGAGCTGGAGAGTATGTTTCAGCGGAAATCTTAAACATAATTGCTGATTCTCAGGGGAAATAGTTATTTCTGTGTGCCATTTACGAAGTAAATCTGGCCCAACAATGGAATGTGGCAGTCTGGCATTTAGAGAAAACTGCATAAGCTTTTGATCCCCAAGCTAGCATTCGAGAGGTTGAAGGAACATCTGTTTTTGTAATTGTCCAGCCACTCTAGTAACCAACACTGCAGCTGCAATCCTTTCTAGAGAACATTTCTTTGTGAGGGTTTTCTATCACTTTTATTTCTCTTTTTGACTTTCAGGCAGTTCTATCTCCAGTTGCTCTCTTCCTTACAATAGGAACATTGATTGACACCTAGTGGGTCTTTCCTCCTTCCTTTTGGGTCCTGCCTCTCTGGTTTATCTGTACTGTTTATAAAAAAAAAAATAGTGGCCTGTTTTACTTTCCTTGTTTCCCATGCATGCTAATATGGCCACCAGCTGGGAGAGATTCATTCCCAAGCCCAGTCTAAAAGTTGGAACTTCTTCTTGGCCACTGTGGGAGGTCCCAATTCGATTCCTGGTCAGGGCACATGCTCAGTTTGCCAGCTCGATCCACGGTGGGAGGCATGCAGGAGGCAGCCAACTGATGTTTCTCTCTCACATTGATGCTTCTACTCTTTCTCTAAAAATAAGCAAACATTGGAACTTCCTTCTGATATCTGGGACACATTGCTCAGTAAAAGTCATGTTTACCATCTAGATGTTTTCTGGTGTCCATAGGTCAGCATTAGTGTTCTTCCTAAAAATTCAGAAGGTTGTTTCTTTAGTTTCTGTTGAACAGCACATATCCTTTTCAGGCTCTTTTGTTTAGGCACCCCTCTCTTGAGCCCTTTCAGTATGTACCTTTGATAATGTTCTATGAAGGCTAGGTCTCCATTCTTCAGGTCCCAGTTGGGTTCTGTCAAGGAATTTGTCCCACCTGGGTTAGGGGTCTCGGGATTTTATTGGTGAAGGCAATGAGTCTGTACATCTGCCCAGTTTGGGTGATGAGTGACAAAAATGGAAATGGTAAGATGTGCCTTATTCTGATGATCCTCCCTATTTGAGATGTAGGAATTCTTTCATATTCAATAATTGAAGTATAAAATGGAGTATGGGCCCAGTAGTGGCCAGTGGGCTGGCCTTCCTGGTTTATTCCACATATAGGATATAGCCTCAAAGGGAATTGTGCTACTCCAGTTAGAGATGCTCCCTGGCCAAATTGGGTGCCCTGCTGGGTCTTCAATGGGAAGACCATTATTTCATTATACAAAAGTGAGGCTGCTGTACCTCTGAGCCCAACTCAAGGGTATCTAGCAGTGGAGGTAGTGGCAGGGGAAATCTTCCTGCTCTTTTTTTTTTTTTTTATCCTCACCCAAGGCAATTTTTGCATTTATCTTTAGGTAGAGTGGGAAGGGGAAGGGAGAGAGAGAAACATCGATGTGAGAGACACATCGACTGGTTGCCACCCACACGACCCCAACCAGGGCCAGGGACAAACTGCAGCCAAGGTATATGCCCTTACCAGGAACCGAACCCAGGACTCTGTTTCACAGGCCGGCCGACGCTCTAACCACTGAGCAAAACCAGCCAGGGCTATTATCCTGCTCTTGATCTTGAGTCACCTGGGTTCAAGGCATTGACAAGACTCATCTCCTCATTTTCCTTTTCTTCCTTTGTCTTACTATCAGGGAGGCATTTTGAAGTCAATTCCCTTCTCTGTATTATTAGTTTTCCTTTCCCTTGCTGAATCCTTCTTGTGTAAAGACATAAAGGCCTGGACATAGGAATTTTGTCCCTTCTCCCTGACCATTGGCAAAACAATTTAAATTCTATGATAATAATAATTTAGGGAACCATTTAGGGGCCATTTTTCCCTATAGTCTAAAAATATACATAGGCCAAGCAGTGTCACAATAGAAAACCAGTTCCTCCTTAATCTCTGGATTATAGCTGTACACAGACCAACCTGCTAAAGTTTGACCCAGCGGGCTCTCTTCAGGAGTCGAAACAACAATCCCTGATATCATGAAAATACAAATCCAAAACTATAATCATCAAAATAACCCAGATAAAGTGAGACCATTTAAGCAAAACTTGGGTCCATAATTTTATTATTCCAAATGAGTGTTCACAAGCAAGTCTTAGTGTCTTATCTTCTGCCAATGAATACCACAAGTGGTCCTGACCAGACCCAAATGGCACAAAGCCTAACTGACAGAGATACCCTGCCCGCCAGTACCACAAATGGTCCTAACTGGACCTAAGTGGCACAAACGTCAGGGATAAACTACCAACTGGTACTGCAAATGGTCCTAACTAGATTCAAGTGGCACAAAGCCCAAGCAGTAGGGATGGAAGACACCCAGTGTACACATCAGCTCGAATTAATAAGTCTTCAATATCTTTTGCTCCTCAGAAACCCATTTTCTTTCACCAGCCAAGTATTTTAGGTGGCTAATGCCTTGAGAAGAAGTGAAGGGAAATTCCTCAAGAAAAGCTCTTGGGAGGAGGAGGCAAGATGGCTGTAGCCTAAGGAAGTTCCGTCTGCTTGTTCCTAGCACAAGACCAGACTTGCAGTTAAACTGCAGAAGATTCTACTTGAAAAACCACCTGAAAATATCTGATTGGAAATAATATGAGTGGGGAGCATGGAAAGGGGACAGGAGAAGACACAAAGTGGGTGAGATAACTCGCACAGCTGCGAGGTGTGGCTGGAATGACAGAGGGAAGTTGCAGCAGTGCAGCTCTGGCCCCCTGGGAGCAGAAGTACTCAGGCCCACACAGAGATCCCCAAACCAGAGCAACAGAGAAGGGAAGGGGAACCCATATATCATTGGACTAGGGAACTCAAGAGGTGATTCAGCCCACCAGAAACAGTCAGCACTATACCAGGCTAAAAGTGAGTGCTTGCTTACAACACCAGCCTCAGAACCTCGCCCTGGTTGTAGGTGCCAGGAGGGGCCACAGAGCACAACAGCAGACATGAGGAAGCTAAAAGCAAGTGCTTGCTTACAACACCAGCCTCGCAATCTCACCCTGATTGTAGGTGCCAGAAGAGGTCACAAAGCACAACAGCAGACATGAAGAGGGGTCTGAGCAGATCATGCAGCAGTATATTTGAGGGGCCGATTATTTGCTGAAAGAACTTTGATAGGGGCCATACAGAGGGCCTGGGAAAAGAAGCACGTTTCATCCCACCTCAAGCACAGGTGGGGGCATCCCTTCCCCCACCTGTGGAACAGCTCTGGGCTGGAAATTGGTACCCCATTGGTGAGGCATGGCAGCAAGCAGATTCGGACATCTGGCCAGGTGGAAGCCTGGATAGAAGCCCCAGCAAGAGCCAGCTGTGCTGAAAAATTAAAGAGCCTTCCAGGGTGTTTTGTTTTTTTATCCTTATTTTTATACCTCTATTCTTCCCTCTTTGGGGTGGTGACCAAGGGGGCAACAACAGCCCAGGCAGAGCTGAGGTATTGGAAAGAAAGGAAGATACTGTCTGCCCCTCCTGTAAGCTATAGGAACCACACCCAACTCATATCAGTTTAAAGCAGTGGTTCTCAACCTTCCTAATGCCACAACCCTTTAGTACAGTTCCTCATGTTGTGGTGACGTACCCAACCATAAAAGAATTTTTATTGCTACTTCATAACTAATTTTGCTACTGTTATGAATCGCCATCAGAAATAATGTGTTTTCCAATGGTCCTAGGCGACCCATAGGTTGGGAACTGCTGGTTTAAAGCATCCTGACTTTAACTGATACCCCACAGAACCCAGTACCGTGGGGGAAGGGAAAGCAGCCCAGAAAAAATACATTGACTAGTGAGCCTGAAAGCAGATCCACCCCCTGGGCAAGGGAAGTCCCGCCCACCAAACTAACTGGATCCCAGCCTGCAGGGCTTCAGCCAGGAGATCCAGGGCCAGGCAGGGACAGTGATTCAGATTGGCCTGTACCAGAGAACTGCCCAGGGGGGCAGGGACCCACATACCAACAGACCAGATCCAACACTATTAGAGCAAAATCCAGTGAGCTCCATAAATACCACATCCAAGGTTTTTTGTTGTGGTGGTTATGGTTGTTTTATTGTGTGTGGGTTTTTTTTATTTAAATTTTTTCCACTTTTTATTTTTCTATTCCATATTTTACTTAATTTAGCATTATTACTTTCTAGAATTATTACTTTAGTCATTTTCTATCTTATATTTTCTTAAAATTACTCTGTTTCTGGTCTCTACCTTCTTTGCTTTCCTACTCTTTTTCTTTTTCCTTCTTCTATTTTAGTCTGTCACCTTCTGGTATTCTTACTGTGCGTGTGTGCATGTGTGTTCTGTTTATTTGTCTTTTAATCTTTTTGTTGAGGCTGGTGCTTTTATCATTATTGATGCTAATGATCTTCTCATGCTTTTTGGTTTGGTCTGGTTTTCCCTTGCCTTTACATTCATAAATATTTTTGTCCCTCTTCTAATACTTTTGGATTTATGCCTCCTAGTATTCTTTGTGAGTGTGAGTGTGTGTGTGAATGTGGGTTTTTTTGTTTTTTTTTTTCTGTTTCTTTTCTTTAATCTTTTTGCTGAGGCTGTTGCTTTTATTATTCTTAATTTGTGGGGTATTGTTTTTGGTTTGGTCTGGTTTTGTTTTGTTCTGTCAATGCCTATATAACAGTTGGCATGACATAGTTGGAGTTGAGATTCAGTCAACAGCCCTGAAGGCTGAGCACACCCACAAACATACAACAGCAATCAAGAACCAAATTCAACAGGAGGACCCATATAACCATAACAAGGGTCCTTCTGTAAAACCCAGCTCAGAAGATCAAGAGGACTACTTCACTGGGTCCCATGAGAAGACCACCACAGCAAGACTAAGAGGCATTGCAATCTTATCTAATACACATCAACCTGCCAACATGTCTCAGTGGGTCTCACCTGGCCTTGAACTACCAGACTGCTTAAATGGTGAGACAAAGAAACAACTCCCACATGAAAGAAAAGGAAATCACCAGAAAAGGAACTAAATGAAACGTTAGCAAGCAATTTGTCAGATAAAGAATATAAGCAGTGGCCTTGGCTGGGTTGGGTCAGTGGTTAGAGCGTCAGCCCATGGACAAAAGAATCACCTGTTTGATTCTGGTCAAGGGCACATATTTCATTAGTGGTTTTGTCCCCGGCCCTGGTCAAGGTCGTGCAGGAGGCAGCCTTGCAACAATGTCTCTCTCCCTTTCTCCCACTCTGTCTGAATTAAATGGAAAAATATGTTCGGTGAGGATTTTTAAAGAATTCAAGCATGATTTTAAGGATGCTCAAACAACTTAGTGTGAATTGCAAGCACCTTAATGAGAATTATAAAGAGTTCAGTGGGAACTCCACCAGCATGAAGAGAAAGGTAGAAACTATGAATAAAAATCAAGTGGCAATGAAGAATGACATAGCTGAAATAGAAAATACCTGGATGGACATAGTAATAACTTAGAAGAAGCTGAAGACCAAATCAGTGACTTAGAAGATAAGGTAGAAATAAACACCCAATTAGAGCAGCATTGGAAAAAATAATTAAAAATCAGAAGGTAGTTTTGATATGACATGAAACATAACAACATTTGCATCACAGGGGTACCACAAAGAGAGGAATTGGATAAAGGAATGAGGAACCTGTCTGAAGAAATAATAACAGAAAACTTCCCTAACCTAGTGAAGGCAAAAGTCACACAAGTTCAGGAAACAGTCCCAATCAAGATGAACCCCAAAAGACCCACACCTAGATATATCATAATTAAAATGGCCAATGTTAAAGACAAAGAAACAATCCTAAAGGCAGCAAAAAAGAGAGACAGAAAGTTACCTACAAGGGAGCTCCCACTAGACAGTCAGCTGATTTCTCAATAGAAACAATTTAGGCCTGAAGAGAGTGTCATGAAGTATACAAACTAGTGAAAAACAAGGGACTGAATCGAACACTACCAACAAGACTATCATTAAAAGTTGAAAGTGGAATAAAGAGCTTCACAGACAAAAAGAAAAGTCTAAAGGCATTTACTACCACCAAAACAGTACTACAAGAAGTGTTAAAGGGACTGTTGAAGGAAAAGGAGGAGAAAGAGAAACACAGGCATAAAGAATAAAAATGGCAACACATAAGTACCTATCAATAATAACCCTAAATGTCAATGGCTTAAAGGCTCCAATCAAAAACCTTGGGTAGCTGAATGGATAAGAAAACATGTTCCACATATAAGCTTCCTCACCTCATAGACCCACCTCAGAACAAAAAACTCACACAGGATGAAAGTGAGGGATGGAAAAAAGTTTCCTGTGCAAATGGAAATGAAAAGGGCGAGGTACCAATTCTTATGTCTGATCAAATAAACTTCAAAGCAAGAGAGAAAGGAGGTCACTACATAATATTAAAGAGATATATCCAACAAGAGTTTATAACTCTGGTAAACTTATATGCACCCAGTATAGGAGCACTAAGTATATTTAAAAACTGCTGGAGGGCCTGGCTGGTGTGGCTCAGCACTTGAGCATTGACCCTTGTACCAGGTCCAATTCCCGGTCAGGGCACATGCCCAGGTTGTGGGCCCAATCCATGGTGAGGGGCATGCAGGAGGTAGACAGTCGATGTTCTCTGTCATCGATATTTCTATTTCCCTCTCCCTTCCTCTCTCTAAAATTAATAAAGAAAAAATAAAGAAAAAAAGTAAAAACTTCTAGAGGACTTCAAGGGAGAAATCAACAGCAATACAGTCATAGTAGAAGACTTTTAACACCCCACTGACATCACTGGATATCTCTTCTAGACGAAAAATTAAGGAAACAGACACTAAATGATGTATTAGGTGGATTTAATTTTCACTTACAAAACATTTCACCCCAAAGCTAAAGAATATGCATTTGTCATATATGGCCTTTATTATGTTGAGGTATAAATGGAACATTCTCAAAAATAGACCACATGTTAGGACACAAACTAAGTCTACAAGTTCAAGAAGACTGAAATCATACTAAGCATCTTCTTGAATCTCAGTGGCATGACACTAGAGATTCATTACAATAAACACACACAAAAACAGTCAAACACATGGGGATTAAATAAGATGTTATTCAACGATGAATGGGTTACCCATGAGGTAAAGGAAGAAATAAGAAAAACACATAACAGCCCTGGCCAGTTTGGCTCAGCAGTTAAAGCGTTGGCCTGCGGTCCTGAGAGACCCGGGTTCGGTTCCCGCTAAGGGCATGTACCTCGGTTGCAGTTTGTCCCCGGCTCTGGTCAGTCATGTGGGTGGCAGCCACTCGATGTGTTCCTTTCACATCGATGTTTCTCTCTCTCTCTCTCTGTTCCTCTCTCTCCCTCCCACTCTACCTGAACAAAAAATGGAAAAACGTCCTCAGGTGAGGATTAAAAAAAAAAAAAGAAAAACACATAACACAAAATCTATAGGACACAGCAAAAACAGTCCTGAGAGGGAAATTCATAGCATTACAGGCCTATCTAAAAATTAATGCTATAGAGACTCAAAATATAATAGCAAATATAAATGAAACCAAGAGCTGGTTCTTTGAAAAGATAAACAACATTGATCAACCTTTAGGCAAACTCATCAAGAAACAAAGAGGACCTGAATAAATAAAGTCAGAAATGAAAGAAGTAAAAACTGATACCACAGAAATAAAAAGGATTGTATGAAAATGCTATAAACAATTATATGCCAATAAATTGGACAGCCTAGGGGAAGTGGACAAATTCCAAGAGTGATACAGTCATGCAAATACACAACCAGGAAGATTCAGAGAACCTGAACAGACCAGTAATAACAAGGAAATTGAAGCAGTAACTGATGAATTCCCAGCAAACAAAAGCCCTGGTCCAGACAGCTTAACAGGGAAGTTTTACCAAACACTCAGAGAGCTCACACCTGTTTTTCTCAAACTATTCTAAAAAAAATTCAGGAGGAAGGAAGGAAGATTTTCCAGCTCTTTTTATGAAGCCAGAATAATCCTAATTCCAAAACCAGACAAAAGCTCTATAAAGAAAGAAAATTACAAGCCAGTATCCCTGTTAACATAGACACCAAAATTCTCAACAAAATATAAGCAAATCAGATCTGGGAAATTATTAAAAAATTATTCACCATGACCAAGTGGGATTTATCCCACGTATACCAGGCTGAATCAATATTAGCAAATCAATCAATGTGATATACCACATAAACAAAATGAAAGATAAAAATCATATGGCCCTGTCATTGCATGCTGACAAGGCATTTGTCAAAATCCAGTACCCATTTTTGATAAAACCTCTCAGCAATGTAGGAAGAGAAGCATTATACCTCAACATAATAAAGACCATATATGACAAACCTACAGCCAACATCATATTCAATGGGAAAAATCTGAAACCATTTCCCTTAAGAACAGGAACATGACAGGGATGTCCAGTTTCACCACTGTTATTCAATGTAGTACTGGAAGTCTTAGCCACAGCATTCAGACAAGAAAAAGGAAGGGGCATCCAAATTGCAGAGAAAGGGAAACTCATTATTTGCAGATGACATGATATTGTACATAGAAAACCCTAGACTCCAACAAAAAAACTACTAGATTTAATAAATGAATTTGGCAAAGTAGCAGGGTTAAAAAAATAAAAATGTCCAGAACCAAAGAGTCACAGGTTTAAGTCCAATCAAGAAGCATGTACCTTGGTTGCAGTTTGGTCCCCAGCCCTGGTCAGAGTCAAGCGGGAGGTATCCAATCGATGTGTCTTTCTCACATTGATGTTTCCTTTCCCCTGCCCCCTGCCCCCACTTTATCTGAAGATAAATGAAAAATATTCTTTGTTGAGAATTAAAACAAAAGTATGGAAGCATTTACTGCGTTCATGGATTCGAAGAACCAACATCATTAAAATTTCTTTACTACCTAAAGCAATCTATAGATTCGATGCAATCCCTATTAAAATACCAGCAGCATATTTCACAGATCCAGAACAAATACTCTAAAAGCTTATATGGAACCAAAAAGACCTCGAATAGCCCCAGCAGTCTTGAGAAAGAAGAACAAAGTTGGAGGAATCACCATCGATTCCATATATTAGGTTATACTACATAGCCACTGTAATCAAAACAGCCTTGTATTGGCACAAGAACAGGTATATAGATCAATGGAAGAGAACAGAGATTTCAGAAATCAACCCAAGGCATTATGTTAAATTAATATTTGTCAGAGGAGGCAAGAGCATACAATGGAGTAAAGACAGTCACTTCAGTGATGGTGTTGGAAAAATTGGACAGGTACATGCAAAAATAAAATGAAACTAGACCACAAACTTACACCATACACAAGAATAAACTCAAAATGGATAAAATATTTAAATGTAAGTCATGAAATCATAAAAGTCCTAGAAAAAAGTGTAGGCAGGAAAGTCTCAGATGTCACATGTAGCAGAATTTTCACCAGTACGTCTTCTCTGGCAAGAGAAACAAAGGAAAAATGTAATAAAGGGGACTACATCAAATTAAAAATTTCTGCATAGCAAAAGAAACCAACATCAAAATGAAAAGGGAACCCACTGTATGGGAATATATTTTCCAATGATAATGGGTTAATTATCAAAATATAGAGTACTCATACCATTCAACAAAAGGAAGATAAACAATCCAATTTAAAAATGGGCAGAGGACCCAGCCAGTGTGGCTCACTGGTTGAGCATCGACCCATGCACCAAGAAATTACTGGTTTGATTCGCAGTCAGGGAACATGCCCAGGTTGTGGGCCCAATCCTCAGTAGAGGGCATGTAGGAGGTGGCCAATCATTGTTCTCTCATTGATGTTTCTATCCCTCTCCCTCTCTCTCTAAAAATTAATAAAGAAAAAGAATTATTTTAAATGGACAGAGGACCTGAATATACATTTCTCCAAATAGGACATACAAATGGCCAAGAGACATGAAAATATACTCAGTGTCACAAATCATCAGAGAGATGCAAATTAAAATGACTGTGAAGTATCATCTCACAACTGCCAGAATGTCTGCCATCAACAAATCATCAAATAACAGGTGCTGGTGAAGATGTGGAGAAAAGGGGACTCTAGTACACTGCTGGTGAGAATGGAGGCTGGTGTAGCCATTGTGGAACCACAATACGGTGTTTCCTCAATAAATTAGAAGTGGAACTGCCATTTGACCCAGTGATTCCACTTCTAGGAATGTATTTGGGAAGCCTGAAACACCAACCAGAAAGAATATACATACCCCTATGTTCATAGCAGCACTATTTACAATAGCTAAGAGCAAGAAACAACCCAAGTGTCCATCAGTAGATGAGTGGATAAAAAGCTATGGTACATATACACAATGGAATAATATGCAGCTGTAAGAAAGAACGATCTTTTACCCTTTGAGACAACATGGAGGAATGTGGAGAATATTGTACTAGGCGAAATAAGCCAGTCAGAAAAAGACAAGTAACATATGATCAGACTTATTTGTAGATTATTATCAAGCTGATGAACAAAATAGATCCATAGACATGGAAACAGGGAAAAGACTGACAAACCTCAGAGGGATGGGTGGTGGGGGTCAGGAAAAGATAAACCAAAGAACTTATATGCATATATACATAACCAATGGACACAGACAACAGTGCATTGAAAAGTCAGGAAGGTGTAGGTAGAGGGAGATTGGTGTCAATGAGAGAAAAAAGAGGGACATCTATAATTTTTTTTGTATTAATGAATTTTTTTAAAGAAGAAATAAAAGCTCAAGGCAGCTGCTAGGAAATCCCCAACAGTCCCACTCCCAGGGTCAACCTGCCACAGGCAGCTGGAATTCCAGCCTGAGCTGTCCAGGACTTACTGAGGTCCACACTTTTATACCAGAGACACCAACAACCATAACTATATGTGTGTGGGGGGTGGGGGAGTTCATCTTCTTGCCACAAACTGGTGAGGCAGGTGCTGCTGCAAAAGGAATGTTTTATTCTGGTGCCAGGACCTGGGATAATGGTGGATTCCCTTCTCAAAGACCATCCCTCTTTCTGCTCAAGCCTGTCATTCTTGTAGGGATAGTGAGGGGAGGACTTTTTTTCCTGTCCATTTATCTTACTAGCTTTAGGTACACTCAGACCCTGTCCATTTATATTTCTTGTTTTTTGGTTTGCTTAGGTCCTATTCATTCATATTTCTGACTTTAGGAGTACTCAGTTTAAGAACTTCCCCCGTTGTCATCTTGGCCAATGCAAAGACTCCCCAGCACTCTCCTGGACTGTCTACAGTAACAGTATCAGGAATTTACATTTACTTTTGACTCTGGACTGTTTTTTAGGCCATTTGCTTAGTCAGTTGATGGTCCCCAAAGGCTACTTGACCACACAAAATGGATACCAAGGCAGCAATACCATTGAGTAGCTTTGCTAATGACAGGACTTTCCAAAACCGATAAAAAACATCAAGGTATGGGTTTGAAAATTTCATTGAATCCCAAGCACAATAAATGTATTAAGAAATTCCCAATTTAGGCACTTTATAGTAAAACTGCTGAAAGTAGGGAGAGGAAAAAACAAATAATCAAAGGAACAGTGATAAGACTGTACTCTGTGACTTCTCAACAGAAGGAATTGGGGCCAGAAAATTGGAATGCAGACTTGAAAGGGCTTGAGGAAAATAACTGTTAATCTAGAATTCTGTTTCCAACAAAAATATTGTTCCAAAGTACATTAGCATACAGGCATTTCCAGAGAAATAACTAAGACAATTCACTGCATGTAGACCCTCACTTAGAAAAATAAACTAAAGGTAATTTTTCAAGCAGAAAAAATGATTCTAGATGGAAACTTAAAAGTTCAAGGAAGGAATGAAGAGCAACAGAAAGGATAAATGTGGATACAACTAAATAAATACTGACTGTACAAAACAATAATAATGTCTTTTGGAGCTTTGAATACATGTAGAATTAAAATATATAACACAAAAGGTGGGGTTGGTATAAGTGGGGATGAAATATTCTAAGATAGCATTGTGTAGGAAGTAGGAGAGTTACTAATGTTTTATTAGACTAAAATAAGTCAAAGGTGTATATTATGATCTCATGTATAACTATTCAGAGATCAGTAGCTATACATATAAATAAGATATAAACGGAATGAAAAATTACTAGATTAATCCAAAGGAAGAAATTAAAGAACATATTATAGCTGTGACAGATAGAAAATAAATTTTATAAAACGGTAGATAAAAATACATTTAATGCCATTGATTTTTTTTTTAAGTCCAAAGATTTTTTTTTTTTTTTTTACCCAACTATGTACTGCTTAAGAAACACCATAAACTGTGAGGACCTAGAAAGTTTGGAAGTAAAAGCACAGAAAATATATATCCAGCAAACACTAGTCAAAAGAAAGGTGAGATGTGCGCTATACTAATGTCATTACACAGTAGACTTGAAATCAAGAAGAGTGACTAGAAAGAAGGGAGAACATTTCCTAATTATAAAAGGATCATTCTACCAGGAAAATGTAAAAAGTATTAATTTGTATGGTCACATTGAACTTTTACCAAAGTAGATCATGCAGTGGGCCGTAAAGCAAGTCAACAAATTTCATCCAGAATATGTTATCTGACCACAGTAGAATTAAGTATGAAGTCGGTTATAAAACAGAAACTAGCAAATCCCCCTAAAATACATTTTTTGAATAACCTATTGTATCAAAAAAGAAAGCCCAATGGAAATGAGAACACATTTGCAATAGAATAATGAACATACAGTATGTCAAAATATATGTGAATCAGCTAAAGTTATTCTTGATGGGAAATTTATAGCTTAAAATGCATATGCTAGAAAATAAATAAGTTAAAAATTAGTGATCTGAATCTCCATCTAGCCCTGGCTTGTTTGTTTGGCTCAGCTGTTAGAGCGTCCGCCCAATTACTGAAGGATCTTGGTTTTGATTCCAGTCAAGGGCACATACCTGGATTTCAGGTTCAATCTCTGGCCCCAGTTGGGGTCTTGCAGGCGGCAACCAATCAATGAATATGTCTCTTTCACATCAATGTTTCTCTCTCCCCCCACCTCCCTCCCTTCCACACTATCTAAAAAAAAAAATTAAAAAAAATCAAGAAAAATATGGTGAGAATTAAAAAAAAAAAAAAAAAAGTATGTCCAATAAAATTTTTTTTTTTTAATTTTTTTTTATTTATTTATTTTTTTGTTACAGATATTTTACCTTTTTACCCCATTGGCACCCCCCACCCCACCCCCCCTCCACCCTGTCCCCGGCTTAGTTGTCCATGTCCATTGGTCATGCATACATGCATATAAGTTCTGTGGTTTATCTCTTCCCAGCCCCCCAACCCCCATCCCCTCTTCTGAGGGATGTCAGTCTGTGCCCCACTTCCATGTATCTGGGTCTACTGTATTCCTCAGACTGTTATGTTCATTATATTCCGTATATAAGTGAGATCATGTGGTATTTGTCCTTCTCTGCTTGGCTTCTTTCACTTAGGATAATACTTTCCAGGTCCCTCCATGTCGTCTCAAAGGATAAGAGATCTTTCTTTCTTACCGCTGCATAGTATTCCATTGTGTATATGTACCACAGCTTTTTGATCCATTCGTCTACTGGTGGACACTTGGGCTGTTTCCAGATCTTAGCTATTGTAAATAGTGCTGCTATGAACATGGGGGTAGATATATTCTTCCTGATTGGTGTTTCAGGCTTCCTAGGGTATATTCCCAGCAGTGGGATCACTGGGTCAAATGGAAGTTCAATTTTTAATTTTTTGAGGTACCACCATATTGTTTTCCATAGCGGCTGCACCATTCTGCATTCCCACCAGCAGTGTATTAGAGACCCCTTTTCTCCACACCCTCGCCAACACTTGTTGTTTGATGATTTGTTGATGGCGGCCATTCTGACAGGTGTGAGGTGATACCTCATTGTTGTTTTAATTTGCATCTCTCTGATGATTAGTGATGTTGAGCATTTCTTCATGTGTCTCTTGGCCATTTGTATGTCCTGTTTGGAGAGGTGTCTATTCAGCTCCTCTGCCCATTTTTTAATTGGGTTCTTTGTCTTCCTTTTGTGGAGTTGTATGAGCACTCTGTATATATTGGAAATTAACCCCTTATCTGATACATCATTGGCAATGATGTTCTCCCATACAGTGGGTTGCCTTTCCATTTTGATGATTGTTTCTTTTGCTGTGCAGAAGCTTTTTAGTTTGATGTAGTCCCATGTGTTCATTTTCTCCTTTATTTCTGTTGCCTTAGGTGATGTATCAGTGAAAATTCTGCTCCATATGATGTCCGAAATTTTGTTGCCTACATTTTCTTCTAGAATTTTTATGGATTCACGGGTCACATTTAAGTCTTTTATCCATTTTGAGTTTATTTTTGTGTATGGTGTAAGTTGATGGTCTAGTTTCATTTTTTTGCATGTAGCTGTCCAATTTTCCCAACACCATTTATTAAAGAGGCTGTCTTTACTCCACTGTATGCTCTTGCCACCTTTGTAAAATATTAATTGAGCGTATTGCCTTGGGTCCATTTCTGGGTTTTCAGTTCTGTTCCACTGGTCTATATGCCTGTTCTTGTGCCAGTACCAGGCTGTTTTGGTTACAGTCGCTTTGTAGTATAACCTGATATCTGGTATTGTGATCCCTCCAACTTTGTTCTTCTTTTTCAAGATTGCTGTGGCTATTCGGGGTCTTTTTTCGTTCCATATGAACTTTTGAAGTATTTGTTCTAGTTCTATGAAATATGTCGTTGGTATTTTGATGGGGATTGCATTGAATCTATAGATTGCTTTGGGTAGTATGGATATTTTAATTATGTTAATTCTTCCAATCCATGAACAGGTTATGTGCTTCCACTTTTTTGTATCTTTCTCTATTTCTTTTTTCAATGACCTGTAGTTTTCTGCAAATAGGTCCTTTACTTCTTTGGTTAAGTTTATTCCTAGGTATCGTAATTTTTTTGGAGCGATGGTAAATGGGATTGTTTTTTCAGTTTCTCTTTCTGTGAGTTCATCATTGATGTACAAGAATGTCGTCGATTTCTTGACGTTAATTTTGTATCCTGCTACTTTGCCAAATTCATTTATTAAGTCTAATAGATTTTTGATGGAGTCTTTAGGGTTTTCTATGTACAATATCATGTCATCTGCAAATAATGACAGTTTCACTTTCTCCTTTCCAATTTGGATCCCTTTTATTTTTTCTTCCTGTCTTATTGCTGTGGCTAAGACTTCCAGTACAATGTTAAATAAGAGTGGCGAAAGTGGACATCCCTGTCTTGTTCCTGTTCTTAATGGAAATGTTTTTAGTTTCTGTCCATTGAGTATGATGTTGGCTGTAGGTCTTTCATATATGGCCTTTATTATGTCGAGATATGATCCCTCTATTCCTACATTGCTGAGCGTTTTTATCAGAAATGGATGCTGGATTTTGTCGAATGCTTTTTCAGCATCTATTGATATGATCATGTGGTTTTTATTCTTCATTTTGTTTATGTGGTGTATCACGTTTATTGATTTGCGAATATTGTACCAGCCTTGCATCCCTGGAATGAATCCCACTTGGTCATGGTGAATAATTTTTTTGATGTATTTCTGGATCCGATTTGCTAGTATTTTGTTCAAGATTTTGGCGTCTATGTTCATCAGGGATGTTGGCCTGTAGTTTTCTTTCTTCATAGTGTCTTTTTCTGGTTTTGGAATTAGAATTATGCTGGCCTCATAGAATGTGGTTGGAAGTCTTCCTTCTTCTTGAATTTTTTGAAATAGTTTGAGGAGAATGGGTGTTAGTTCTTTTTTAAATGTTCGGTAAAACTCCCCTGTAAAACCATCTGGGCCTGGGCTTTTGTTTGCTGGGAGAGTCTTGATTACCTCTTCAATTTCCTTAGTTGTTATTGGTCTGTTCAAGTTTTCTGTCTCTTCCGGGAATAGTTTTGGGAGACTGTGTGTTTCTAGAAATTTGTCCATTTCGCTGAGATTGTCGAATTTGTTGCCATATAGTTGTTCATAGTAGTTGTTAACGATCTTTTGTATTTCCGTGGTGTTGGTTGTTACTTCTCCTCTTTCATTTCTGATTTTGTGTATTTGGGTTCTCTCTCTTTGTTTCTTGGTGAGTCTAGCTAAGGGTCCATCTATCTTATTTATCTTTTCGAAAAACCAGCTCTTTGTTTCATTAATCCTTTGAATTGTTTTTTTGGTCTCTATGTCATTTATTTCTGCTCTGATCTTTACTATTTCCTTCCTTCTACTTGCTCTGGGGTTTTCTTTTTGTTTGCTTTCTAATTCTTTAAGCTGTGAGGTTAGACAGTCAATTAGAAATTTTTCTTGTTTTTTGAGGTAGGCCTGTAGTGCTATGAACTTCCCTCTCAGAACTGCTTTCGCTGCATCCCATAGATTTTGTGTTGTTGTGTGTTCATTTTCATTGGTTTCCAGGAAGTTTTTAATTTCAATTCCTTGATCTCCTCGGTGACACATTCATTGTTTAATAACATGCTATTTAGCCTCCATGTGTTGAAATGTCTTTGCATGTTCTTGTTGCAATTGATTTCCCGTGTCATGCCATTGTGATCTGAGAACATGCTTGATATGATTTCAATCTTCTTGAACTTGTGGAGATTCAGTTTTTTTCCTATCATGCGGTCTATCTTTGGGAATGTCCCATGTGCACTTGAGAAGAATGTGTATTCTGTAGTTTTGGGGTGTAATTCTCTGTAGATATCTATTAAATCCATTTGGTCTAGTGCTTCATTTAGAGTCTCTGTTTCCTTGCTAATTTTTTGCCTAGAGGATCTATCCAGCGCTGTCAACGGGGTGTTGAAGTCCCCTGCTATGATTGTATTGTTGTCGATTTCTCCTTGGAAGTCCTCCAGAAGATTTTTAATATATTTTCGTGCTCCTATATTGGGTGCATATATGTTGATCAAGGTTATATCTTCCTGTTGGATAGATCCTTTCAATATTATGTAGTGGCCGTCTTTGTCTCTAGTTATGGTCTTCATTTTGAAATCTATTTTATCAGATATGAGAATTGCTACCCCAGCTTTTTTTTGCTTTCCATTTGCTTGGAAAATTTTTTTCCATCCCTTCACTTTCAACCTATGTGCGACTTTTGTTGAGAGGTGGGTCTCTTGTAAACAACATATAGATGAGTCATGCTTTCTTATCCAATCAGCTACTCTGTGTCTCTTTATGGGAGCATTCAATCCATTTACATTTCAGGTGATTATTGATATGTACTTATTTATTGCCATTTTTGTTTAGTGTGGTTCTGTTTTTCTTCCCATTTCTACTGCTAATTACAGCAGGCCTTTTAACATTTCTTGCAGTGCTGGTTTGGTGCTAATGTATTCCCTTAGCTTTTTTTTGTCTGGGAAGCTCTTTATTTGATCTTCTATTTTGAATGATAGCCTTGCTGGGTAGAGTAGTCTTGGATTCAGATTCTTGTTTTTCATGACTTTGATTACTTCATGCCATTCTCTTCTGGCCTGTAGTGTTTCTTGTGAGAAGTCAGCTGAGAGCCTTATGGGGTTCCCTTTGTAGGTAACCTGTTGCTTATCTCTTGCTGCTTTTAGGATTCTCTCTTTGTCTTTAATTTGTGGCATTTTAATTACTATGTGTCTTGGTGTGGGCCTGTTTGGGTTCTTCTTACTTGGGACTCTCTGTGCTTCTTGAACTTGAATGCCTTCTTCCTTCACCAAATTAGGGAAGTTTTCTCTCACTATTTTTTTGAATATATTCTCTATCCCTTGCTCTTTTTCTTCTTCTTCGGGGACTCCTATGATGCGAATATTATTACGTTTCCAGTTGTCCCATAGTTCTCTTAAGCTGTCTTCCTGTTTTTTAATAGTTTTTTCCTTTTGTTTTTCTGATTGGTTGATTTTTTCTACCCTGTCTTCTAATTCACTGATCCGGTCCTCAGCTTCCCCTACTCTGCTTTTTAAACCTTCCAATGTGTTTTTCATTTCGGATATGTCATTTTTGTATCTCTTCTTGTTGGTTTTTAATTTCCATTTGGCTTATTTTCAGTGTCTCTATGTCCTTACTCATGCTGTTCAGCTTCCTCAAGATCATGGCTCTGAATTCTAGCTCTGTTAACATGCCTAATTGCTCCACATTGATCTCATCTTCGGTGGAGGTGTCTTGCTCTTTCATTTGGCTTCTGTTTCTGTGTTTCACCATTTTAGCTATCACTGTGGGCTTTGGAGCCTCTCAAGTTCTCCCTGTGGGTGTTGGTGTTCTGCTGTTTGTGGCTCCCTCTCCTGTGTTTAGATGAGCGAGGGAGGACCCGCGTTGAACACCACTGTCAAGTCTTACTTTCCTGGTTAAAGTTGCCAGCCCAGGAAACGTACTGTTATCCTCTAGCTTTTTGCCTGGAGGCTAGCAGTGTAGGTTAATTGATGAGTTTTGGGTTGTCAGTTGATTGAAAAACTCCCTCTGGTGCTCAGCCAAGGGGCTTTCAGGAGGGTGGGGCAGATGCTGGTTGTTAGTGAGCCTCAATTAGCACTTCAATGGCCCACAGGGTGGGGTTGGATCTCCGAGGGAGGGGCTGCTGCCTCTCCCCAGAGCCCTGGGAAGGAGCAATGTGGCCACCGTCCTGAGTGGCTGCACTCAGCCAAAGCTCTGAGCGCCCTCCAAACCCCGAGTGTCCCAACACAGTTCCAGTCCAGTCCGCCCTCCCTCCGCCGGAGCCCAAGGTGAGTGGCTGTGGCTGTTTCAGCCTCTGTCCCGGCTGCGCTGCGGGGCCGCCTGGGAGTGTAACCCGCGGGCGCCGCTTATAGCTGAGGCCGCTGCCGAGCTGCCGACCGTGCGCTCCCAGCCCCGTCTCGGGCCTTCGCATGCCTACCGGGATGGAGTCAGTGTCCCTCGTTGTATGGTCCTCGCAAGCTGCTTTTCTGTTGCTTTTTCCTGTCGATTTGTCTGTGTTATAGTTGTAATTCCAGTTTGGTTCTGGGAGACGGTCTGTGTAGCTCCGTTCACTCCGCCGCCATTTTTCGGTCCCCCCCAATAAAATTTTTAAATAAAATGAATCTCCATCTAAAGAAATTAGGGAAAGTATAGCACATTGAACCCAAAGTAGAAAGAAAAATTATGAAAAGTAGAAATGAAGGAAATAGACAACACAATAGGTAATGTCAACAAAGCTAAATTTTATTCTTTGAAAAGATCAGTAAAATGCATAGGCTTCTAACGGTGCTGATCAAGAAAGAAAGAACACAAATTACCAACATTAGGTCATTTCTTTACAGATTCTACAGTTGTTAAAATGATAATGCTTTTATGAAAAACCTTATACAGACAAATTTGAAATCTTTGATGAAATGGACACATTGTTAAACACATTCTACCAAAATTGGCACATGAAGAAACAGACTATATGAATATTGTTTTTATCTGTTAAAGAAATTGAATTCATTATGACTTTACTAGAGAATTCTTACAAATGTTTCAAGAAGTAACGATGGAATACAATTTATTTTCTGAGATAAGCAAACTTTCATACCAAACCCTGACAATTAATATAATTAAGTAATATAATTAACTATATTTGAAGTAGCATAATTACTTTTAAAGTAATATAGTAATCCCAGAATTGACCATTGTCTTTACATAGAATTGGAGAATTCATAACAATCTAGCGTTCAGACTTTCTCATCCTCCACATTGCTTCAGACCAGCTCTTCATATTTCATTTCTACTGGTTCTTTCATTTCCTATGATATATTTCAATTACTCTCATGTCCCCTCAGGTGCTACCACCTTCTCTAACTACTGTATCTTTTGTGGTTCTTATCTCTCCAAGAATAATAGAAATAGAGCACAGATCAGTAAGCAACTAACTCACAGTGGCAAGACTCAAGACTCACTGCTTATCTGATTCTGGAGCCCAACCTGCAAAGAACTAACCTTTGCCAGCTCCCAGGATTAATTATTCTGTAGGAAAATATAGAGAACTAGGGAACCTCACCTGGTCCCTTCAAGCTATGTCTCAGGGTACTTTTCCTCAGGCTCAGTCTTGCCTCTTTTTCCTTGTAGCTATGTCCAGACCCACAGCCAACTTTTTATCCTAATGATAAGTACCATTATGTACTTATGTCCTCACAGCTCCCTTTTTTTTTTTTTTTTTTGTCCTTGAAAATATGCAAAAGAGAGATCCTTTCTTTGTTTTCTTTTGCTTTAATGGGTTAATTCTAATCACAGTGGAGAAGCAGACCTGGGGAAAGAAGTAAACCAAACAAATATACCATTGTTAATGTGTCAGCCCCTCTATGTATATTAAGTTAAAACATGCGAAATTGCCATTCAATTTTGTCTTATAAAAACACTTTCATATGAAATTATTTCTAAATCCTTTCTGAGAAGGTAACATAAAGCCCCTCTGCTTTTGCTTAGGCATATATATTTTTTGAATCGTGTGTGTGTGTATCTTTTTTTAATCCTCACCTGAGGATATTTTTCCATTTATGTTTTTAGATAGAGTGGAAAGGAGAGAGAGAGAAACATTGATATGAGAGAGACATCAATTGGTTGCCTCCTGCATGACCCTGACTGGGGATAAAACCCGCAACTGAGGTACATACCCTTGACCAGGAATCAAACCATGAGTCTTTGGTCCATCGCTCTATGCTCTAACCAGTGAACAAAATGGGCCAGGGCCTGCCTGTATATTTTTTTTCTTAGTATGTTTTTATTGATTTCAGAGAAAGGAAAGGAAAGAGAGAGATAGAAACATCAATGATGTGGAAAACATCTATTGACTGCCTCCTGCACACTTCATACTGGGGATCAAGCCCAAAACATGGACATGCACCCTGACTGGGAATTTAACTGAGGACCCCCTGGTGCACAGGTCTATGCTCAACCCCTGAGCCACACCGGCTGGGCTATTTTTTTATTTTATTTTTTTAATTACTTTGACATATAGTATTATAGCAGTTTCGGGTGTACAACTCTGATTAGACATTTAAATAACTTAAAAAGTAACTATCCTGATAAATTTGACACCATCCTTAGTTATTACAGTATTATGGACTATATTCCTTATGCTATACTTTCCATGTCCGTGACTGTTTTGTAATTACCAATTTGTACTTCTTAATCTCTTTGCCTTTTTCACCCATCCCCCCAGCCCACCTCCCATCTGGCAACAGAGTTGGTTCTCTGTATCTATGAGTTTGTTTCTTTTTGTTTGTTTAGTTTGTTCTTTAGATTCCACATATAAGTGAAATCATGGCATTTGTCTTTGTCTGTTTGACTTATTTTACTTAGCATAATACCCTTTAGTTACATTCATGTTGTCACAGATAGTGAGGTTTTATTCTTTTTTATGGCCAAGTAATATTCTATTGTATATATGTAGCACATGTTCTTTATCCGGTCTTCTATTAATGGATACTTAGGTTGCTTCAGTATCATGACTGTTATAAATAACACTACAATGAACATAGGATGCATATATCTTTTTTTATTGAAATTATTGGAGTGACATCAGTTAATAAAATTATGTAGGTTTCAGCGGCACAGTTCTGTAATACATCATCTGTATATTGTATTGTGTGTTCACTACCCCAAGTCAGGTTTCCTTCTATCACCATTTATCCCCCTATGTATTTTCAAATTAGTGTTTTGGATTTCTTCAGATAAATACCCAGAAGTGGAATTGTTGGTTCATATGGTAGCTCTAGTTTTAATTTTTTGAGGAACTTCCATACTATTTTCCGTAGTGGCTGCACCAATCTGCTTTCCCACCAATGGTTCATATTGTAGCTCTACTTTTAATTTTTTGAGGAACTTCCATACTATTTTCCATAGTGGCTGCACCAATCTGCTTTCCCACCAACAGTGCTCTGGGGTTCAATCTTCTCCACATCCTTGACAGCACTCTTTTGTTGATGTATCGATAGCCATTCTGACAAGTATGAGGTGATATCTCATTGTGTTTTTCATTTGCATTTCATGATAGTGGCATTGTACATCTTTTCATAAGTCTATTGGTCATCTGTATTTCCTCTTGGGAGAAATGTCTATTTAGGTCCTCTAATTAGATTGGGATTTTTTGTTTTGTTTTGTTTTTTGCTTTTTTGGTGTTAAGTTCTATGTATTCTTTATAAATTTTGGATATTAACCCTTATGATGTATCATTGGCGACTATCTTCTTCCAATCAGTAGATTGTCATTTCATTTCTTGCTGGTTTCCTTTACTGTACAAAAACTTTTAAATTTAATTTAGTCTCATTTCTTTGTATTTTTTATTCCTTTTCCTTTCTCAAGGACACATACCAAAAAAGTATTTCTAAGAGCAATTTCAGAGTTTACTACCTATGTTTGCTAGGAGTTTTATGATTTGAGGTCTTACATTTAAGTCTTTAGCATGCCTTTTTGTTTTTTGTTTTTTTTAATCCTCACCCGAGGACACTTTTTGATAGAGTGGGAGGGAGAGAGAGAGAGAAACATCGACCCGAAAGGGACACATCAAGTGGTTGCCACCCACACAACCCAACCAGGGCCAGGGACAAACTGCAGCTGAGGTATGTGCCCTTAGTAGGAACTGAACCTGGGTCTTTCCAGACTGTGGGCCAATGCTCTAACCACTGAGCAAAACCGGCCAAGGCTGCTATGCCATTTTTATTACTATAGCCTAGTATAGTTTCTTATCAGGTAGTATAGTACCTCCAACTTTGTTCTTCTTTGTCAAGATTGCTGAGGCTATTTAATCTGTATGAATTTTAGCATTTTTTTCTAGTTATGTGAACAAACAATGCCATTGGTATTTTGATAGGTATGACATTGAATCTTTCATTTGCCTAGGGTAGTATGGACATTTTAATGATACTAATTCTTCTATCCATGAGCACAGTATATGCTTCTATTTATTTGTATCTTCAATTTCTTTCATCAATATTTTTATAATATTTCAAATACAAGTCTTGGTTAAATTTATCCCTAAGTATTTCATTTTTGTTGTTACACTTATAGGTGGGAATGTTCATTTCTCTTTCTGATAGTTTGTGAATATTAATTTTGTGTTTTGCTGCTTTACTGAATTCATATATCAGTTCTAATAGTTCTTTAGTGGCATCTTTGGGGTTCTCTATATATTGTATCATGTCATCTGCATATAATGACATTTTTACTTCTGCCTTTCTAATTTGGATGCCTTGTTTTTTTGTGTTTGTTTTTGTCTTTCTTCTTTGATTATAGTGGCTAGTACTTCCAATACTGTGTTGGATAAAAGTGTTGAAAGTGAACATCCTTCTCTTCTTCCTGATCTAAGGGAAATGCTTTTAGTTTTTCCCTGTTCGGTATGATGTTAGCTGTGCGTGTGTAATACGTAGCTTTTTTTATGTCGAGATATGTTTTCTCTGTTGCCACTTTGCTGAGATTTATTATCATAAATGGATGCTTCTTCTGCATCTACTCTTATGATCATATGATTTTTATCTTTCACTTTATTTATGTAGTATTTATCACATTAATTGATTTACAGGTGCTTTACCAACCAGGAATTATCCCAGGAATAATCCCATTTGTTCATGTCTGTGACCAAGTATTGCTGAATTCAGTTTCCTAATATTTTATTGAGAATTTTTCATCAAGGATATAATTTTCCTTTTCTGTACTGTCTTTGGTTTCGGAATCAGGATAATGCTGGCCTCATAAAAATTAGTTTGGGAGCCTTTCCTTTTCTTGATTTTTTTTCGTAATAATTTGAGGGTGTCAGGTGTTAATTCCTTTTTTTTTTTTTTTTTTTTTTTAATTGATTTTAGAGAGGGAGGAAAGAGGAGAGAGCGAAACATCAGTCAGTTGTTTCCTGTATGTTCCCCGAGCGGGGATCAAACCTATGATCTACCAGTGCATGGGAGGTCATATTGGCCAGGGCTAGGTGTTAATTGTTTTTTGAATGTTTAGTAAAGTTCATCTGTGATGCCATTCGATCTTGGACTTATGTTAGTTTTGAATTTTCTTTATTACTAATTTGATTTCATTAGTATTACTGGTCTATTCAAATTTTCTTTTTCTTCGTGACTAACACCTAGAAGATTGTGTCTAGGAATGTATCTATTTCTTCCAAATTGTGTAATTTATTGGCATATAATTGTTCATAGTATATTTTTTTTAATTTTTTATTTATTTTTTTGTTACAGATATTTCACCTTTTTTACCCCATTGGCACACCCCTCCCAACCCCACCCCGCCCCGTTCCTGGCTTAGTTGTCCATGTCCATTGGTCATGCATACATGCATATAAATTCTGTGGTTTATCTCTTCCCACCCACCCCACGCCCTCTTCTGAGGGATGTCAGTCTGTGGCCTACTTCCATGTTTCTGGGTCTACCATATTCCTCAGACTGTTATGTTCATTATATTCCGTACATAAGGGAGATCATGTGGTATTTGTCTTTTTCTGCTTGGCTTCTTTCACTTAGGATAATACTTTCCAGGTCCCTCCATGTCGTCTCAGAGGATAAGAGATCTTTCTTTCTTACAGCTGCATAGTACTCCATTGTGTATATGTACCACAGCTTTTTTATCCAGTCGTCTACTGGTGTACACTTGGGCTGTTTCCAGATCTTAGCTATTGTAAATAGTGCTGCTATGAACATGGAGCTACATATATTCTTCCTGATTGGTGTTTCAGGCTTCCTAGGATATATTCCTAGAAGTGGGATCACTGGGTCAAATGGAAGTTCAATTTTTAATTTTTTGAGGTAACACCATATTGTTTTCCATAGTGGCTGCACCAGTCTGCATTCCCACCAGCAGTGTATTAGAGTCCCCTTTTCTCCACGCCCTCGCCAACACTTGTTGTTTGATGATTTGTCAATGGCAGCCATTCTGACAGTTGTGAGGTGATACCTCATTGTTGTTTTAATTTGCATCTCTCTGATGCTTAGTGATGTTGAGCATTTCTTCATATGTCTTTTGGCCATTTGTATGTCCTGTTTGGAGAGGTGTCTATTCAGCTCCTCTGCCCATTTTTTAATTGGGTTCTTTGTCTTCCTTTTGTGGAGTTGTATGAGCACTCTATATATATTGGAAATTAACCCCTTATCTGATACATCATTGGCAATCATGTTCTCCCATACAGTGTGTTGCCTTTCCATTTTGATGATTGTTTCTTTTGCTGTGCAAAAGCTTTTGAGTTTGATGTAGTCCCACCCATGTGTTCATTTTTTTCTTTGTTTCTGTTGCCTTAGGAGATGTATCAGTGAAAATTCTGCTGCGTATGATGTCTGAAATTTTGTTGCCTACATTTTCTTCTAGAATTTTTATGGATTCACGGGTCACATTTAAGTCTTCTATCCATTTTGAGTTTATTTTTGTGTGTGGTATAAGTTGATGGTCTAGTTTCATTTTTTTGCATGTAGCTGTCCAATTTTCCCAACACCATTTATTAAAGAAGCTGTCTTTACTCCACTGTATGCTCTTGCCACCTTTGTAAAATATTAATTGAGCGAATTCCTTGGGTCCATTTCTGGGTTTTCAGTTCTGTTCCACTGGTCTATATGCCTGTTCTTGTGCCAGTACCAGGCTGTTTTGGTTACAGTCGCTTTGTAGTATAACCTGATATCTGGTATTGTGATCCCACCTACTTTGTCCTTCTTTTTCGAAATTGCTGTGGCTATTCGGGGACTTTTTTGGTTCCATATGAACTTTTGAAGTATTTGTTCTAGTTCTATGAAATATGTCATTGGTATTTTGATGGGGATTGCATTGAATCTATAGATTGCTTTGGGTAGTATGGACATTTTAATTATGTTAATTCTTCCAATCCATGAACAGGGTATGTGCTTCCACTTTTTTATATCTTCCTCTATTTCTTTTTTCAATGACCTGTAGTTTTCTGCAAATAGGTCCTTTACTTCTTTGGTTAAGTTTATTCCTAGGTATCGTAATTTTTGGCGCGATGGTAAATGGGATTGTTTTTTCAGTTTCTCTTTCTGTCAATTCATTATTGGTGTACAAGAATGCCTTTGATTTCTTGACGTTAATTTTGTATCCTGCTACTTTGCCAAATTCATTTATTCAGTCTAGTAGATTTTTGATGGAGTCTTTAGGGTTTTCTATGTATAATATCATGTCATCTGCAAATAATGACAGTTTCACTTTCTCCTTTCCAATTTGGATCCCTTTTATTTTTTCTTCATGTGTGATTGCTGTGGCTAAGACTTCCAGTACAATGTTAAATAAGAGTGGCGTTAGTGGACATCCCTGTCTTGTTCCTGTTCTTAATGGAAATGTTTTTAGTTTCTGTCCATTGAGTATGATGTTGGCTGTAGGTCTTTCATATATGGCCTTTATTATGTCGAGATATGATCCCTCTATTCCCACATTGCTGAACGTTTTTATCAGAAATGAATGCTGGATTTTGTCAAATGCTTTTTCAGCATCTATTGATATGATCATGTGGTTTTTATTCTGCATCTTAATTATGTGGTGTATCACATTTATTGATTTGCATCCCTGGAATGAATCCCACTTGGTCATGGTGAATAATTTTTTTGATGTATTTCTGGGTCCGATTGCTAATATTTTGTTCAGGATTTTGGCGTCTATGTTCATCAGGGATATTGGCCTGTAGTTTTCTTTCTTCGTAGTGTCTTTTTCTGGTTTTGGAATTAGAATTATGCTGGCCTCATAGAACGTGTTTGGAAGTCTTCCTTCTTCTTGAATTTTTTGAAATAGTTTGAGGAGAATGGGTGTTAGTTCTGTTTTGAATGTTCGGTATAACTCCCCCGTGAAGCCATCTGAGCCTGGGCTTTTGTTTGCTGGGAGAGTCTTGATTACCTCTTCAATTTCCCTAGTGGTTATTGGTCTGTTCAAGTTTTCTATCTCTTCCCAGTCCAGTTTTGGGAGACTGTGTGTTTCTAGAAATTTGTCCATTTTGCTTAGATTGTCGAATTTGTTGCCATATAGTTGTTCATAGTAGTTGTTAACGATCTTTTGTATTTCCGTATTGTTGGTTGTTACTTCTCCTCTTTCATTTCTGATTTTGTGTATTTGGGTTCTCTCTCTTTGTTTCTTGGTGAGTCTAGCTAAGGGTCCATCAATCTTGTTTATCTTTTCGAAAAACCAGCTCTTTGTTTCATTGATCCTTTGAATTGTTTTTTTGGTCTCTATGTCATTTATTTCTGCTCTGATCTTTACTATTTCCTTCCTTCTACTTGCTCTGGGGTTTTCTTTTTGTTTGCTTTCTAACTCTTTAAGTTGTGAGGTTAGACAGTCAATTAGAAATTTTTCTTCTTTGTTGACGTAGGCCTGTAGTGCTATGAACTTCCCTCTCAGAACTGCTTTCGCTGCATCCCATGGATTTTGTGTTGTTGTGTCTTCATTTTCATTGGTTTCCAGGAAGTTTTTAATTTCTTCCTTGATCTCCTCGGTGACACATTCATTGTTTAATAACATGCTATTTAGCCTCCATATGTTGAAATGTCTTTGCATGTTCTTGTTGCAATTGATTTCTAGTTTCATGCCATTGTGATCTGAGAAGATGCTTGATATGATTTCAATCTTCTTGAACTTGTAGAGATTTAGTTTGTGTCCTATCATGTGGTCTATCTTTGAGAATGTCCCATGTGCATTTGAGAAGAATGTGTATTCTGTAGTTTTGGGGTGTAATTCTCTGTAGATATCTATTAAATCCATTTGGTCTAGTGCTTCATTTAGAGTCTCTGTTTCCTTGCTAATTTTTTGCCTGGAGGATCTATCCAGTGGTGTCAACAGGGTGTTGAAGTCCCCTGCTATGACTGTATTGTTGTCGCTTTCTCCTTGGAAGTCCTCCAGAAGATTTTTAATATATTTTGGTGCTCCTATATTGGGTGCATATATATTTACTAAGGTTATATCTTCCTGTTGGATAGATCCTTTCAATATTATGTAGTGGCCGTCTTTGTCTCTAGTTATGGTCTTCATTTTGAAATGTATTTTATCACATATGAGAATTGCTACCCCAGCTTTTTTTTGCTTTCCATGTGCTTGGAAAATTTTTTTCCATCCCTTCACTTTCAACCTATGTGCGACTTTTGTTGTGAGGTGGGTCTCTTATAAACAACATATGGATGAGTCATGCTTTCTTATCCAATCAGCTACTCTGTGTCTTTTTATGGGAATATTCAATCCATTTACATTTCAGGTGATTATTGATATGTACTTATTTATTCCCATTTTTGTTTAGTGTGGTTCCATTTTTCTTCCCATTTCTACTGCTAATTACAGCAGGCCTTTTAACATTTCTTGCAGTGCTGGTTTGGTGCTAATATATTCCCTTAGCCTTTTTTTGTCTGGGAAACTCTTTATTTGACCTTCTATTTTGAATGATAGCCTTGCTGGGTAGAGTAGTCTTGGATTCAGATTCTTGTTTTTCATGACTTTGATTACTTCATGCCATTCCCTTCTGGCCTGTAGTGTTTCTTGTGAGAAGTCAGTTGAGAGCCTTATGGGGTTTCCTTTGTAGGTAACCTGTTGCTTCTCTCTTGCTGCTTTTAGGATTCTCTCTTTGTCTTTAATTTGTGGCATTTTAATTACTATGTGTCTTGGTGTGGCCCTGTTTGGGTTCTTCTTACTTGGGACTCTCTGTGCTTCTTAAACTTGAATGCCTTCTTCCTTCACCAAATTAGGGAAGTTTTCTGTCACTATTTTTTTGAATATATTCTCTATCCCTTGCTCGTTTTCTTCTTCTTCGGGGACTCCTATGATGCAAATATTATTACGTTTCCAGTTGTCCCATAGTTCTCTTAAGCTGTCTTCCTGTTTTTTAATAGTTTTTTCCTTTTGTTTTTCTGATTGGTTGATTTTTTCTACCCTGTCTTCTAATTCACTGATCCGGTCCTCAGCTTCCTCTTCTCTGCTTTTTAAACCTTCCAATGTGTTTTTCATTTCTGATATGTCATTTTTTATCTCTTCTTGGTGGTTTTTAATTTCCAATTGGCTTATTTTCAGTGTCTCTATGTCCTTACTCATGCTGTTCAGCTTCCTCAAGATCATGACTCTGAATTCTAGCTCTGTTAGCATGCCTAATTGCTCCACATTGATCTCGTCTTCGGTGGAGGTCTCTTGCTCTTTCATTTGGCTTCTGTTTCTGTGTTTCACCATTTTGGCTATCACTGTGGGCTTTGGAGCCTGTCAAGTTCTCCCTGTGGGTGTTGGTGTTCTGCTGTTTGTGGCTCCCTCTCTTGTGTTTAGATGAGCAAGGGAGGACCCACGTTAAACACCACTGTCAAGTCTTACTTTCCTGGTTAAAGTTGCCAGCCCAGGAAAGGTACTGTTATCCTCTAGCTTTTTGCCTGGAGGCTAGCACTCGAGGTTACTTGATGAGTTTTGAGTTGTCAGTTGATTGAAAAACTCCCTCAGGTGCTCAGCACAAGGGGATTTCACAAGGGTGGGGCAGATGCTGGTTGTTAGTGAGCCTCAATTAGCACTTCAGTGGCTCACAGGGTGGGGTTGGATCTTCGAGGGAGGGTCTGCTGCCTCTCTTCAGAGCCCTGGGAAGGAGCAATATGGCCATCGTACTGCGTTGCTGCACTCAGCAAATGCTCTGAGCGCCGTCAAAATCCCGAGTGTCCCGACACAGTTCCAGTCCAGTCTGCCCTCCCTCTGCCGGAGCCCAAGGTGAGTGGCTGTGGCTTTTTTAGCCTCTGTCCCGGCTCTGCGCTGTGGAGCCACTTGGGAGTGTAACCCAAGGGCACCGCTCCCAGCTGAGGCCGCTGCCCAGCTGCTGAGCTGCCGACCTTCCGACCGTGGGCTCCCAGCCCCCATCTCGTGCCTTCAGAAGCCTACCAGGATTGAGTCAGTGTCCCTCGTTATATGGTCCTCGCAAGCTGTTTTTCTGTTGCTTTTTCCCATCAATTTGTCTGTGTTATAGTTGTAATTCCAGTTTGGTTCTAGGAGACGCTCCGTGTAGCTTTTGTTCACTCCGCCGCCATTTTTCTGTCCTGTTCATAGTATTTTCTTATAATCTGTATAATTTTAAATTATAAATTCTGTAGTATCAGTTGTCATTTCTGATTTTATTTATTTGGGTCCCCCCCCCTTTTTTTCTTGATGTTTGGTTTAAAGGTTTATCAATTTTGTTTATATTTTCAAAGTACCAGCTCTTGGTTTCTTTGAACTTTTGTATTGTTTTATTACATTCTATTTTATTTATTTCTGCACGGATCTTTTTTATTTTCTTTCTTCTGCTCACTTTGGATTTTATTTGTTTTTCCTTACTTAGTACCTTTAGGTGTAAGGTTAGATTGTTTATTTGTGATTTTTCTTGTTTCCTGAGGTAAGCCTGTATTCCTATGGCTTTCCCTCCTAGAACTGCTTTTGCTGTGTTCCACAGATTTGGGATTGTTGTGTTTTCATTTTTATTTTCTCAAGATATCTTTTCATTTCTTCTCTGATCTCATTGTTAATCCATTCACATTTAGGAAAATGTTTCTTGTTAATTTTCTGTCTGGATGATCTATCCATCAATGTCAATGGGTGTTATAATCCCATAAAATTACTGTATTATTGTTGATCTCTCTTCCTTTGTTACCAGCAAGACGATGAGACCTCAGTTTTTGTCTTCTTGAAGGAAAGATGTCAATCAAGAGACAGAGTATAGAAAAGCAAGCAAGAATTTATCGACCACAGAAAAAAACACTTAGGACAGTGAAAGAAGGAAGGGTATATAAGAAGGAACAGGAGAGCCTAGGCTGGGCTGTGTAGGCTCACTGGGAAGTCAAAGAAAAGTGGACCTTAGAGACAGGTTCAAGGGGTTAGCCCAAAACAAGATGCTACTGCCCGTTGCTCCCTTGGTTGCAAATATTTTGGGATCCCTTGGAGTTAGGATATTTGTACCTGTAGGGGAAGGAGCAGGGGAACAGAATGGCACATGTGTACTTCCTGGTGGGGGGAGAGTGTGCTGGGTACTTCATTTTCAGGGGTTTTAAAGGTTGGAAGTTTAGGGGAGGATCAATAGAATATTCATCAGCTTTATGCTGATGTACCAAAATAAGATTTATTCTCTTGATTTGTTGGTCCTTAAGTGTGGTTGGCAAATGGTGCTAATTCGATTTCTGTTATCTGTCTCCTTGAATAGGGTGATTTAAGCTATTTATGCTCCGGTTGGGGAGAAGAAGTGCAAACCATTTCCTCTTAAGTGTCCTTGGTTTAGGGAAGATATAATTTACCAGGTGTATGCAAACTGCTGTTTAACTATGCGTCTTTGTTTCCCTAATCCACTTGTCCTAGAATTGTCCTAGCTTCTTAACTATCCTATAATACCTTTACATTCATCAATATTTGCTGTATAAATTTTGGTGCTCCTTCTTTGGGTAATGTTTACCAGGGCTGTATGCTCTTGTTGGATTGATCCTTCTTTCATTATGTTGTGTCCTTCTTTGTCTCGTTATAGTTTTGTTTTAAAGTCTATTTCATCTAAGTATTGCTACCTCAGCTTTTTTTAAAATTTATCTTTATTGTTGAATGTATTACAGATCTTCCCCCTTGTCTCCCACATTGACCTCTTCCTCCCCAATTCTGCCCCCCCTCCTGCCTTCCCCACACTATTGTTTGCGTCCATGGGTTATGCCTATATGCGTAGAAATTCTTTGATTTATCTCTTCCCACCCTCCTTCTCCCCCTCCCTTTGAGGTTCTTCAGTCTAACAACCAATTTGTACTTCTTAATTCCTTCATCTTTTTCACCCATCCCTCCAGTTCCCTCTGATTTGGCAAGCAACAAAAAGTTCCCTGTATCTATGAATCTGTTTCTGTTCTGCTTGCTTATTTTGTTTGTAGATTCAGTTGTCAATAGTTGTATATTTATTGCCATTTCATTCATATTTTTTTATCTTCTTCAAGAAGACTTGTCAACATTCCATATAATACTGGTTTGGTGGTGATGAACTCCTTTAGCTTTTTCTTGTCTGGGAAACTCTTTATATAGCCATCGAATCTAAATGATAGATTTGCAGAATAGAGTAATCTATTCTTGATTGTAAGTCATTGCTTTTTATCACCTTGAATATCTCTTGCCACTCCTTTCTGGCCTGCAAAGTTTCTTTGAGAAATCAGCTGACAGTCTTATGGGAGCTACTTTGTTGGTAACAAACTGCTTTCCTCTCGCTGCATTTAAGATTCTCTCTTTGTCTTTAACCTTTGGCATTTTGATGATGATGTCTCTTGGTGTGAACTTCTTTGAGTTCATCTTGTTTGGGACACTCTGTGCTTCCTGGATTTGTATGTTTGTATCCTTTACAAAGTTAGGGAATTTTTCTGTCATTATTTTTTCAAACAGGTTTTCAATTTCTTGCTCTCTTCTCCTTCTGGCACCCCCATGATGCAAACGTTGGTATGCTTCACATTGTCCCAGCAGCTTCTTACACTGTCCTTATTTTTTTGGATTCTTTTTTCTTTTTGCTGTTCTGATTGGGTGTTTCTGCATCCTTATATTCCAAATAGATGATTTGCTTCTTGACTTTACCGACTCTACTATTGATTTCCTGTAAATTATTTTTTATTTCAGTTAGTGCATCCTTCATTTCTGACTGGTCCTTTTTCATGTTGTTGATGTTCTCACTAAGTTCCTTGGAGTTCTTTGTAAGTTCCTTGAAGGTCTCACTAAGTTCCTTGAGCATCCTTATAACCAGTGTTTTGAACTTTGCATCTGATTGATTGTTTATCTCCATTTTGTTTAGTTTTTTTCCTGACGTTTGATCTGTTCTTTCACTTGAAACATGTTTCTTTCTCTCTTCATTTTGGCTGCTTCCCTGTGTTTGTGTGTGTTTGTTCTTGTTTTTGTTTTTGTTTTTTTGGTATGTGCCCCTAGCGGGAACCGAACCTGGGACTCTCTGGTCCACAGGCCAACACTCCAACCGCTGAGCCAATCCAGCCTATGTTTGTTTTTATGTATTAGGTAGAGTTGCTATGTCTCCTAGGCTTCCTATGGTGGCTTATTGTTGTAGGTGCCCTGTAGGATCCAGTGGCACAGCCTCCTTGATCACCCCAGCTGGGCCCTCAAGGTGCATCCCTAGTGTGGACTGTCTACCCTTCTGTTGTAATTGTGTCTTGATTGCTGTTGGCATGTCAGTGGGAGGGATTGATTCAGGCTGATCAGCTTCAAGGACGGTGCCTACTGACCACTGGCCTCTGACTACCTTGGCAGATCAGCAATGTAGTGGCCCAACACACAGAGCAAGACTTACTTCAGCAGGGTTCTGGTACCCACTGAGTCTCCTCATTGAGTGTGTCACTTGTGGAGGTGGTTGGGTGGTGGTGCTTCAATGTGGTCTGAAGCTGTCTACTGGGTGTGCTGGCTCTGGAGCAAAGTTAGCCTCTGCCTGTGTTCTACCCAGGGACACCAGGCATAAGCTACAGCGTGATCAGCCAATGGCTGCTTCTTGTGCTGGGCTTGGAGATGCCCAGGCAAAGTCAAGTTGTGAAACAAGGCTGGCTGCTTCTAGTGCCAGGCATGAGGCCACCTAATGAGAGGTGTGGGGCTCACTGAGACAATATGCTGCTGCTTTGAGAGATTTTAGGAAAATCTGAAGCAGGATCCAAGACAGGCCAATCCTGTGGTAAAGCCACTAGAAACAGCTTGGGTAGGCCCGAAAGTTGGGTGGGGCAAGGCCACAAGGAATTACCAGGGCAGGGCAAACAGTGTTTCTGGAGTGCCAGATATGGCTGTCCTCTGCTGCCCCCGGGAAGGGCTCACCAAAGGAATACTGGCCTCCCACAGAAAATCTGTCCAGGAGAAAGCTGCCCCTCTAGCTCTCGCCCAATGCCAAACAATTCAGTTCTTCCCCATATGTCTCTGGTGCCATTAAAGCTGCCTCCCCTCCATGCTGGAACTCGGAAGGAGTGAGTCTGAATAAGTCTGTGCTCAGGCCCTTTAAGAGGAACTACCTGGGGCTCCAGCAACCTCAGCCTCCCTCAGCCTCAGTTTCTGCTGGTTTTTACAGCCAGAAGTTATGGAGATTTCTCTTCCTGGCACTGGATCTCTGAGCTGGGTGCCTGGTATGTAACAGAGACCCCTCACTCCTCAGGGAGGACCTTCGCAGCTGAAGTATCCTCCTGATTTCTATCCGCCACACGTGGATGTGGAAGCTGCCCTTCCATGTCCCCTCCTCTCCTACCAGTTTCTGTGGCTTCTTTAATTTTGTAGTTGTAGGACTTCCATTCAGCTCAATGTCAGGAGCTTCTGAAGGATGTTTGTTCTGTAGTTTAGTTGTAATTTTGATGTGATTGTGGGAGGAGGTAATACCGTGTTTACCTATGCAGCCATCTTGACTGGAAGTCAGTTTTTTGTTTTGTATTTTTTTAATTTCCATTTGCTTGAAATATCTTTTTCCATCCCTTTACTTACAGTCTGTGTGTCTTTCTGTCTGAAATGGATCTCTTATAGATAGCATATGAATGAGTCTCGTTTCTGTGTCTTTTTATTTGACCATTTAATCCATTTACATTTAAAATGATTATTGATAGGTATGACTTGTTTTGGGTTGGGTTTGGTTTTCTCTGTCTTTCTTAAAGAAGTCCCTTTAACATTTCTTGTAATACTGGTTTTGTGGTGATGAACTCTTTTGGTTTTTTCTTATCTGGGAAGCTCTGTATTTCTCCATGACTCTAAATGATAACCTTGCTGGTTTTAATAATCCTGATGGTAAGTCCTTGCTTTTCATCACTTTGAATATTTCTGCCAATCCCTTCTGGGCTGGAAGTTTTCTGTTGAGGAATGAGCAATTGACAGTTTTATGGGAGCTCCCTTGCAGCCTGCCAGGGCCTGCGGACCTTGGAGAGTTTTTAAGAAAATTTGTAGTGTAGGCCAAGGCTGGCTGCTGTGAAGCAAGGCAGCTGATAGAGCCAGGGTGGTGGGTGGTTCTCAAAGAGTCACCAGGGTGGGGTGAGTGGTGTTTACCAGGTTAATGCACCTTTAGATTTTGCCCCTACCTTTGCCTACAGGCTATGGGTGAAGAGGAGTCAACACAGGTGAGTGATACTCAATGGTGACACTCTCGCTAAAGTACACAATTCAGTTTTATGGTATGTTTCTGACCCCTTTGCTTCTGACCCTTCTTGGAGCTTAGGGTGAGTGTTTGTGAGGGGGTATGTTTGTGTAGGAGCCCTTTAAGAGGAACTCCTGGGATTCCAACAGCTGTCCATTATCACTGAAGCACTACTCTGCTCATTTTCACAGCCAGAAGTTTTTCTGCTTGGCTTGTTTCACTTAGGATAATACTTTCCAGGCCCGTCCATGTCATCTCAAAGGATAAGAGATCTTTCTTTCTTACAGTTGCATAGTATTCCATTGTGTATATGTACCACAGCTTTTTTATCCTTTTGTCTACTGATGGACACTTGGGCTGTTTCCAGATCTTAGCTATTGTAAATAGTGCTGCTATGAACATGGGGGTACATAAATTCTTTCTGATTGGTGTTTCAGTCTTCTTAGGGTATATTCCTAGAAGTGGGATCACTGGGTCAAATGGCAATTCAATTTTTAATTTTTTGAGGTAACACCATAGTGTTTTTTATAGTGGCTGCACCAGTTTGCATTCCCACCAGCAGTGTTCTAGAGTCCCCTTTTCTCCACACCCTCGCCAACACTTGTTGTTTGAAGTGAAATGATTTTTATCTTTACTTTTTAAATCCTCACCCAAGATATTTTTCTATTTATCCTCAGACAGAGTGGGAGGGAGAGAGAGGGAGAGACGAGAGAGAGAAACATCGACATGAGAGGTGAAAGAATGGCTGAAGGAGGAACACACCTGGGTTCAAGCAAGAGAACTTTGTTGGGAGTTACCTGCCGGGCTGACTCCTATGGCAGGGTCAGTGTTATATAGCGGATTTATGGGTGAGGGGCTGGCAGCCCTTAGAGGGCAAGGACAATGTGATTTGGCTAATTGCGTAGGTATAACCGCAAGGAGACCAAGGGGGGGTCTCCACTCCCAGGGTGATTCAACCTGGATACCTGGGGTAGTGTTCTGGAACATGCTGTTTCTCATAATTTTTTTCCTGTATCAAGGGAGGAGGGAGTTGGAGACTTTGGCATATATCAAAGGAGGAGGGAGCTGGAGACTTTGGCTGCAACCCAATCAAGAGAGACACATCAACTGGTTGCCTTCCACATGACTCTGACCAGGGCAGGGGATGAACCACAACCGAGGTATGTGCCCTTGGCCAGAACCAAACCCGTGACTCATTGGTTCATGGGTCGACACTACCACTGAGCCAAACCGGTCAGGGCATAAGTGAAATGATTTTTAAAGCTTCATCTATTTATTGATATTTGTAGATTTACTAAACTTTCATAACTATTCTCAGGTCAATGAAATTTGGAGCTCCTAAGAGTTTATAATGTCTGCTATTGCATCTGAATAAATACATTCCCAAGTTTTGTAATATTCTGGTTGCGACTGCAGGCTTTTTCTTCAGTTTTTTAAAATGTAGATCACTGACTCTAGAGCTAGTGAAAGAATAGGAGGAATTTTTAAGTTCTTTCTATAGTACTATACAAACATGGTACATTATGATTATAGGAGGGGGTGGGAAGATTTAAGAACAGGTCACTCTACCATATGTAGAAACGGTTTTCTCAAGCTAATTGCCGATTACGGACTATAGTGAATAAATGTAATGGAGTAGAGGAGAGAAACATAATGGATTGGTTTTATGTTTATTTCTAAAAAGAGGAAAAAGAGCTTCCGGTAGCAGGGTCTAGGGAAGGGATAGCAGGCACCATGTCCGGCCATGAAGGTGGCAAGAAGAAGCCCCTGAAGCAGCCCACGAATTAGGCCAAGGAGATGGACAAGGAAGATAAGGCATTCAAGCAGAAGTAGAAAGAGGAACAGAAGAAACTTGAGCTAAAAGCAGCGGGGCAGGGCCAGGGCCAGGGCCCCCTGGCCACAGGGGGTATTAAGAAATCTGGCAAAAAGTGAGCTGTTCCTTGTGCCTGGTGATATAGGGATTCTTTAATTCCATTCCTTTTTTTAACATCTGGATTCCCCGCCATAACATCTCTTGCCACCTATAGCTAGAATGAAGTGTTGTCCTGGAGCCTGTTGTACATTTAAAAATAAACTTTTGTTAAAAATAATGATAGTAATAATAATAATCATGCAGTGGCTCATCTCTTCAGTTCTTCTCATTCTGCCATTTCAACCTTAGCAGTGAGATCAGAGTAAACCCAGCCCAGAATCTTGTTCAAGTGTGTTCTTCAGTCTGTGTTCTATTTGGAATTCTGTACCTGGAATTAAACACTCATTTGAAAAAATAAATAAAATAAAATAAAAAGGGGAAAGAGCAGCTTTATTTTGCCAGAAAGACAATGTAGGCTTTTAGCCATTTATTTTCTAGCAAAGCAAGCTACTTTCAAATTCTAACTGGCAGCCCAGCTGGTGTGGCTCAGTTAGTTGAGCATCTTCCCATGCACCAAAAGGTCATCGCTTTGATTCCCGGATAAGACTTGCCAGGATATATACCATGTTGTGGGCTCAATCCTCAGTAGTGGGCATGCAAGAGGCAGCCAATTGATTTTTCTATCTCATTTTCCTTCTAAAATTAATAAAAACATATTTTCTTAAAAAAAATTTTTTTAATAAAATAAATAATTCTAACTGGTATATTTCTTCTCCCTTGTGTTTAATTATAATCTTTCTCTAACAATACATGCTACTAAGAGATTCATCTATTGCACCCAGAAACACTTTGGTCAACTATATCTTTGTAGTCTTCTCTTATTTGTTTAACAGTTTTGTATAACAGCAATATCATTGGTAGAGAGTAGAGTAGATATATTATTTGTAATTTTTTCCTTCTATGCCTGTGTCACCATTGGTAGTTTTATTTCTTTCTGTAGAGCTCAATGTTTGCTTAAGTGAAGTCTCTTTCTCTCTCTCTCTCTCTCTCTCTATATATATATATATATATATATATACACACACACACATACATATATATGTTTTTATTGATTTTTAGAGAGGGAGAGAGAAAAACATCAATATGAGAACAAAATATCAATTGGCTGCCTTCCACATGCCCCCTACCGGGGATTGAGCCTGCAACCTGGGCATGTCCCCTGTCGGGGAATCGAACCAGCAACCCTTTAGTGCATAGGACAACACCCAATCAACTGAGCCACACCAGCCAAGACAAGATAAGTAAAGTTCTATTACACTACAAATTATAACTCAATTTTTGCTTGTAGATTGACTGTCATGTAATAAAATAATCCTGGTGCATAGGATTGGTTAATTTATGTTTTCATCACCTACCTTAGGGTACTGGCCTGTAGATGAATATTGCTGCTCCAAGGGAGCTAGGCAGAAGACTAAGGATGAATTGATATAATAGCATCCTTGTTGTTAAAATATAGAAAATACCTAGCCAATAATGAAAGAGCAATCATTTTTATATATTAAGGACAATATCCTGTTAGTTAACAGTTGGTCATCGTCCATTAGGAGGTCAAACATTTGAAATTCAGAACACCATTTTTCAAATAGAATAAATGGATTTAAGTTTACTAGTACATCACTTTGTGAACATTTTGGAAAGCAGAGTATAGTATAATGAGTATGAGAGCATTTTCCCTCCTAAGTACTTTAACTGTATCGTAGGTTTCCGTGTGTGTGTGTGTGTGTGTGTGTGTGTGTGTGTGTGTGTAACTATGCCCTCTTTGAGGGTAGGGAAGGTGTGTGTTTAACCTGGTATGCTCAACTCTTAGTGGGGCTTCACGTTTATTGTTTCCAGACTTAATAAATATACATAATTAGAAAAAAACCGGACATTGTGGCTCCGTGGTTGAACCATGCACCAAGAGGTCGCCGGTTTGAGTCCAGGTCAGGGCACATGCCCATGTTTCAGGCCAATCTTCAGTGGGGGGTGTGCAGGAGGAAGCTGATCGATGTTCTCTCTCGCTCTCCCTTTCCCTTGCTCTCTAAAAATTAATAAAGAAAAATATTTTAAAAATAAATAAAGTATAGCTGCAGTTCTGAACTTACTTTGCTATAACCTGTAATAGTCTGCACTGTGCTCTCATTGTTTTTTAAGCAAATCACATCACCTGAAACTTATAACCTAAAATAGTACTGACATGTTTTGGTAGCCTGGAAGGAAGATTTAAATTTAACTGGCAACATGGGATCTCAGTTGGTTTAAAGCTTCTCCTACCTTACTTGGTAATGCATGTATAATAATACTGAATGACATCTGCTCTCAAGAGATTTTGGAGTTCATTGCAACTGAAATGTATTTCAAGAAAGAAAATAGATACTGTAATTAAAAAGAGCTATGGGAGAGCCCATCCAGTGTGGCTCAGTGGATTGACTGTTGTCCCATGGACTGAGAGGTCCTGGTTTGATTCCTGGTCAGAGTACATGCCCGGTTTGCGAGCTCAATCCCCAGTAGGGGGCGTGTAGGAGGCAGCCAACTGATGTTTCTCTCTCTCAGTGTTTCTCTCCCTTCCTCTCTCTAAAAAGAATCAATAAAAGATATATATTAAAAAACAAAATGAATGAGCAGAATAAAATTTGTACTTCTTAATCCCTTCACCTTTTTCACCCTCCCTCCCTGAATTGTTTGCAATTTAAATGTTTTGTGTTCTGTGTCATTTAAACATCAAGGTTGCGTTTCCTGATACCAAAACTGATTTAAAGATTGTCAGTCACTATTAGGGGGCCAAGTTTTATTGTTTATTCTATGATAAAATGATGTATCCTTATTATAAAACATTCAAATTTTAAACATTCAGAACAAGCATAACTTTTATGCTTTCAAACAAAATTTTTAAAAGTATAAGTAAAAATCACCTGAAGACAGTGGGTGGCCCCTTGTATGATTTTAAGCCAGGAATGACATGTATAATAAGATTCATATTCTAGAATGTGGAAACAGATTGGAGGCAGGATGGATAGACAGGTAGGAAGCTGTTAGAGTACTCAGGCCAAGAAAAATAAAAGCTGTTACTGAAAATAATAACAGGAAACCGAAGAAGGGACAGAATCAACTAGACTCAGTAAAGGATTGAATGTAATGGGAAAGACATTCGGAATACTGACTGTACTCCCAAGTCTTTAGCTTGAATGACAGTATTATACTCTCAACTGACAAAGAGAACATGGGAGATGGAACAGATTTTGAGGAAAAAGAACATTTTGTTGTTTTTTGTTTTGTTTATTCTGGTCTTCCATCCCAATCCATCTGAATGGATTCAGTTTTGTTTTTTTACATTATGGGCTATTGTGCAAGTCTTTCATTTATTATTTGTTCATTGTGCAGTCTTTTTTATTTTTATTAATGAAAATCAATTTTTAATATTTTTTCTTTATTGATCTTAGAAAGAGAGGAAGGGAGAGGGGGAGAGAGATAGAAACATCAATGAGAGAGAACATCAGTTGGCCACCTTCTGCATGCCCCACACTGGGGATTGGGCCCACAACTTGGGCATGTGCCCTGACCAGGAATCAAACTGGTGACCTCTTGGTACATGGATCGATGCCTAGTCAGTGAGCCACACTGGCCGAGCTGAATGGAATCAGTTTTATACATGTTAAGTGTGAGTTGCCTGTGGCACATTATGGAATTTATCTTCTTTGCTATTTGAGATACAGGCCTGGAATTTAGAAGAGTTGGTTTAAGATGTCATTCATATAAGCGGTCGTTGAAACATTGGGACTGACAGAAATTACTACAAAACATGCATAGACAGAAGAGAGCCATAATTGAGAGGCTAAAGAGATGGGTGTAGGAGGTATAGAAGAAATAATAGAAGAGTTTGAAGAGAAAGAGTCGTTTACAGGATCAAATGCTAGTTAACAACCAGATAGGATGAAGATTCAAAAGTGTCCACTGAAATTAGTAATTTAGAGATTCTGTTATCTGAGAGTAAGTCAGTATGCAAATTAGGCATAGAAACCAGATTATCATAGGTTTCAGATTGAGTGGGTTAACAGCAGTTACTAGAATGTCATCTTTCAAGTAGCTTTAATTATAAAGAAAAGTAAATGAATGGGCTGTTGCTGGAAGGTAAGATAGAAATTAATGGAGGGTTTTCTTTTTTAAACTTATCCTTATTGCTGAATGTATTACAAATATACCTCCTTTTTCCCCCTTGACCCTATCCTCCCCTCACCTGCCCCCCTCCTGCCCTTCCCCCGCACTATTATCTGTGTCTGTTGGTTATACATGTAAGTTCTTTGGTTTCTCTCTTCCCACCCAACCTCCCACCTTCCCTTTGAGGTTCCTCAGTCTAACAACCAATTTGTCTTTTTAATTCCTTCATCTTTTTCACCCGTCCCTTCTCCCATCTGGCAAACAACAAAAAGTTCTCTGTATCTATCAGTTTGTTTCTGTTCTGCTTGTTCATTTTGTTTGTAGATTCAATTGTTGATAGATACATATTTGTTGCCATTTTATTGTTCATATTTTTGTTCTTTTTCCAGAAGACCCGTCAACATTTCATATAATACTTGTTTGATGGTGATGAACTCTTTAGCTTTTTCTTGCCTGGGAAACTCTTTATATAGCCATCAATTCTAAATGATAGCTTTGCAGAAAAGAGTAATCTTGGTTGTAGGTCCTTGCTTTTCATTACTTTAAATATTTCTTGCCACTCCCTCTAGGCCTGCAAAGTTTCTTTTGAGAAATTGGCTAACAATCTTATAGGAACTCCCTTGTAGGTAACTAACTGCTTTTTTTCTTACTGCTTTGTCTTGAACTTTTTGCATTTTGATGATGATGTGTTTTGGTGTGGGCCTATTTGAGTTCATCTTCTTTGGGACTGTCTGTGCTTCCTGAACATGTGTATCCATTTCCTTCACCAAGATAGGGAAGTTTTCTGTCATTATTTTTCCAAATAGATTTTCAATTTCTTGCTCTCTCTTCTCCTTCTGGCACACCCATGATGTGAATGTTAGTATGCTTGAAGTTATCTCAAAGGCTCCTTATACATCCTCATTTTCTTGGACTCTTTTTTTCTTTTTACTATTCTGATTGAGTGGTTTTTGCTTCCTTATATTCCAAATTGATAGCTTGCTTCTTGGCTTCACCTACTCTACTGTTGATTCCCTGTAAATTATTCTTTATTTCACTTAGTGCATCCTTCATTTCTGACTAGTCTTTTAGTATGCTCTTGAGGTCCTCACTAAGTTCCTTGATGTTCTCATGAAGTGTCTTGAAACTCTCACTAAATTGAGCATCCCTATAAGCAGGGTTTTGAACTCTGTATCGTTAGATTGCTTATCTCCATTTCCTTTAGTTATTTTCCTGGAATTTTGTTCTGTTCTTTTATTTGGGACGTGTTTCTTTGTCTTCTCATTTTGTCTGCTTCCCTGTATTGGTTTCTATGTAGTAGGTAGAGTTGCTATGTCTCCCAGGCTTCCTAGGGTGGTCTATTGTAGTAGGTGTCCTGTAGAGTCCAGTGGCATAACCTCCCTCGTCACCCCAGCTGGGCCCTCAAGATGCACCCCTCGTGTGGACTTTTCACCCTTCTTTTTTAATTGAGTCTTGATTGCTGTTGGCACATCAATGGGAGGGATTTACTCAGGCTGATCAGCTGCAAGGATTGGCTATGCCCACTGACCACTGACCTCTGACTACCTTGGAGGACCAACCAGCTGTGCAGGGGCCTACCACACAGACCAAGACTTACTCCAGCAAGGCCCTGGTACCCACTGATTCCATTCCTTGAGTGTGTAACTTGTGGAGATTGTTGAGTGGCGGTGCTTCAACATCGTCTAAAGCTGGGTGTGCTGGCTCTGCAGCAAGGTCAACCATGGCCTGTGTTCTACCCAGGGCCACCAGGCATCAGCTACAAAGCAATCTACTGATGGCTGCTGCTTGTGCTGGGCTTGGGGGTGCCCAGGCAAAGCCCAGTTATGAACCAAGCCTGACTGCTTCTACTTCCTGGCCTGGGGCCACTTAGTGAGAGGTGTGTGGCTGGCTGAGACCAGATGCTGCATGTTTGAGATTTTAGGAAAATCAGAAGACTCTTGTTTTCTTTTTTAGGAGCAGTATGTATTTATATGTTAATGTAAACAGAATAATAGTCATTGTTTCAAAAGAGGTTAAAATGATAGCAAGAGAACCAAATTACTTGAAGAAACTAGAAGGATATCTATCCAGTGCATGGTGTCATCCATGGAGACGATAGATACTTAAGAAATTACAGCACCAGGGCCCTGGCAGGTTTGGCTCAGCGGTTAGAGCATCGGCCTGCGGTTCAGAGAGAATCGGGTTCGGTTGCAGCTAAGGGCACGTACCTCTGTTGCAGTTTGTCCCCGGCCCTGGTTGGGTTGTGTGGGTGGCAACCACTCGATGTGTCCCTTTCGCGTCCATGTTTCTCTCTCTCTCTCCCTCCTACTCTATCTGAACAAAAAATGGAAAAATGTCCTCGGGTGAGGATAAAAAAAAAAAAAAAAAATTACAGCACCAAGTGGTAAGATTCCTGATAATAGACCTTAAGTGCCAAGTGTTAGTTGAGTAAAAAGGGAGGGCCAATAACTTCAAAGTAGTTGAGGAAAGTTTGATATCAAATGCTAAACTCAGTTACATATCCTCCCATATTTAGTTTTCTACTTAGTTAATCAGTGTATCATTGTGCAGCATGCAGCAGGATTTACCTCATTCAATCTGATAGGTAACCTCACTGTCTTCTAGTATTTAATCTGTCCATGTTTCTATGCCAGCTTCATAAAACCATCATTTTCATGGCACCTTTTGTCCTGGAGAGCACCGTCATGTAAGAATTTCTCTCTCAGATTACAATAAAGCATTATTAATAGTAAATTTTCCTTCTCTTTCTTTATATTCTGCATCAAAACTTCTCCAGAGTCATGAAGTGAATACATTTTTGCATAATTCACATTATAGATAGTCTATCTTGACTGTTGTTTAATCTGTGCAGTAATGGACAAAACAGTTAGAATATGAATGAGATTGCAGCAGTAAAAGGACAGTCATCAATATTATGAAATGATATTACAGGCAAACTGTTAGTGTTAGGGGTTTTATGGGTATTTTTTACTTTTTTTTTTTTTTTTTTTCTCTATTGATTTTAGAGAGCGAAGAAGGGAGAAAGAGATAGAAACATTGATGAGAGAGAACATCAATTGGCCGCCTCCTGCATGCCCCGCACCAGGGATCGGGCCCACAACCTGGGCATGTGCCCTGACCAGGAATCAAACTGGTGACCTCTTGGTGCATGGGTTGCTGCTCAATCACTGAGCCACACTAGTTGGGCTGTTTGGGTTTTTAAACAGAAGGCCTGAGTATGACTAGAACATACATTATCTTGAGTGAAAAAAACCTGGTTTTACATTTATTTCCTAAACTTTCACTCTGTAAATACTTTTGAATGCCTTAAAATACACAGTTCCATGAATTCTTCCCTTGAGATTAGAGAAATGCTTTTATCTTTGTTCATGAGGTTCATTATGATTCATTGCTTTAGGCATAACTAGTACTTTCTATATAATCATCCTTATTCAAAATGTGCAGGTCAAAATAATCACCATTGACTTGACTTTCTTGGTGTCCAAGAAATACACTTCTTACCCGGCCAGTGTGGCTCAGTGGTTGAGTGTCAATTCATGCACCAAGAGGTTGCTGTTTTGATTCCCCGTCAAGGCACATGCCCAGGTTGTGGGCCAAATCCCCAGTAGGGGGCATGCAGGATGCGGCCAGTAAATGTTCTCTCTCATCAATGTTTCCATCTCTCTCTCCCTCCCACTTTCTCTCTCCCTAAAATCAATAAAGAAAAAAATATATACTTCTCATCTTCCCAGTCTAAACATTTAATGGTAAGCATTCTCAAAATCCAAATAAGTTAGATAATCTTTCATTAGGAATTGATATTCTAATGTGTTAAGCATTGAAAGATATCTCTTCCTCCTCACATAAGCCTACAGGTATGGCCAACGACATACTGTAAACACTGACATGTATTTAAAATTTATATTTTGAGTAAAAATGTAAAAGCTGGTGATGTCAGTTTAAAGCATAATTTTAGAATACTTTGGTTGAAAGAGAAAAATTCTGCCCGGCCAGTATAGCTCAGTGGTTAAGCATCGACCCATGCACCAAAAGGTTGCTGGTTTAATTCCTGGTCAAGGCATATACCCAGGTTGTGGGCCCAGTCCTTGGTAGGGGGCATGCAGGAGATGGCAGATTGATGTTCTGTCTCATCGATGTTTCTTTTTTTAGTATGTTTTTGTTGTTGTTTTTTTAACATATCTTTATTGTTGAATGTATTACAGATGTTCCACCTTTTCCCCTCATTGAGACCCTCCTCCCCGCTCCCATCCCCCCTCCTGCCCTTCCCCACATTGTTGTCTATGTTCATTGGTTATACATATATGCATACAAGTTCCTTGATTTATTTCTTCCTGTGCTCCCACCACCCTTTCCTTTAAGGTTTGTCAATCTAACAACTAGTTTGTACTTATTAATTCCTTTACCTTTTTCATCTATTCCCTCAATCCCCCTTCCATCTAGCAACCAACAAAATGTTCTCTATATGAGAATCTTCTCTTCTGCTTCTTCATTCTGTTTATAGATTCAATTGTCAGTAGTTGTGTATTTATTGCCATTTTGTTTGCTCATATTTTTTTTTTTTTTTTTTTTTTTTTTTATCCTCACCCGAGGACACTTTTTCATTCTTTGTTCAGATAGAGCAGGAGGGAGAGAGAGAGAGAAACATCGATGTGAAAGGGACACATCGAGTGGCTGCCACCCGCACGACCAACCAGGGCCGGGGACAAACTGCAACCGAGGTACATGCCCTTAGCGGGAACCGAACCCGGGTCTCTCCGGACCGCAGGCCAACGCTCTAACCGCTGAGCCAAACCGGCCAGGGCTGTTTGCTCATATTTTTTATCTTCCTTTTCTTCAAGAAGATCTTTCAACATTTTATATAATATTGGTTTGGTGATGATGATCTCCTCTAGTTTTTTCTTGTCTGGGAAACTCTTGATATCTTTCTATTCTAAATGGTAGCTTTGCACGATAGAATAACCTTGGTTGTAGGTTTTTTTTTGTTGTTTGTTCTGTTTTTTTGCCAGAAATGTCTCTCCTTTTTTACCCCATTAACACCCTCCTCCCCATCCCCCCGCCCAGTCCCCAACTTTGTTGTCCATATCCATTGGTTATGTGTACATGCATATAGGTTCTCTGGTTTATCTCCTCTCTCTCACCACCGCCTCTTCTGAGGGTTATCAGTCTGTACCCTAATTCCATGTCGCTCGGTCTACCCTATTCCTCATACTGTAATGTTCATTATATTCCACAAATAAGTGAGATCATGTGGTATTTGTCTCTTTCTGTTTGGCTTGTTTTACTTAGGATAATACTTTCCAGGTCCCTCCATGTCGTCTCAAAGGATAAGAGATCTTTCTTTCTTACAGCTGCACAGGACTCCATTGTGTCTATGTACCACAGCTTTTTGATCCATTTGTCTACTGATGGACACTTGGGGTGTTTCCAGATCTTAGCTATTGTAAATAGTGCTGCTACAAACATGGGGGTACATATATTCTTTCTGATTGGCGTTTCAGGCTTCTTAGAGTATATTCCTAGAAGCGGGATCACAGGGTCAAATGGAAGTTCAATTTTTAACTTTTTGAGGTAATACCATAGGGTTTTCCACAGTGGCTGCACCAGTCTACATTCCCACAAGCAGTGTACTAGAGTTCCCTTTTCTCCACACCCTCGCCAACAGTTGTTTGATGATTTGTTGATGGCGGCCATTCTGACACGTGTGAGGTGATACCTCATTGTTGTTTGAATTCGAATCTCTCTCATGATTAGTGATGTTGAGCATTTCTTCATATGTCTCTTGGCCATTTGTATGTCTTTTTTGGAGAGGTGTCTATTTAGTTGCTCTGCCCAGTTTGTAATTGTTCTTTGTCTTCCTTTTGTTGTGTTGTATGATTACTCTATATATTTTGGAAATTAACCCTTTATCTGATGTATCATTGGCAATGATGCTCGTCCATACAGTGGGTTGCCTTTCCATTTTGATGGTTGTTTCCTTTGCTGTGCAGACCTTTTGAGTTTGATGTAGTCCCATGTGTTCATTTTTTCCTTTGTTTCTGTTGCCTTAGGTGATGTATCAGTGAAAATTCTGCTGTGTGTGATTCCCGAAACTTTGTTTCCTACATTTTCTTCTAGTATTTTTATAGATTTATGAGTCACATTTAAGTTTTTTATCCATTTTGAGTTTATTTTTGTGTATGGTATAAGTTGATGGTCTAGTTTCATTTTTGGGCATGAAGCTGTCCAATTTTCCCAGCACCATTTATTAAACAGGCTGTCTTTACTCCACTGCATGCTCTTGCCCCCTTTGTCAAATATTAAGTGAGCATAATATCTTGGGTCCATTTCTGGGTTCTCTATTCTGTTCCACTGGTCTATATGCCTGTTCTTGTGCCACTGCCAAGATTAGCTTTGTAGTAAATTCTGATATCTGGTATTGTGATCCCACCTACTTTGTCCTTCTTTTTCAAGATTGCTGTGGCTATTCGGGGTTTTTTTTTTTTTTTTTGTTCCATATGAACTTTTGAAGTATTTGTTCTGGTTCTGTGAAATATGTTGTTGGTATTTTGAGGGGGGGATTGCATTAAATCTATAGATTGCTTTGGGTACTATGGACATTTTAATGATGTTATTTTTTCCAATCCATGAACAAGGTATGTGCTTCCACTTTTTAATATCGTCCTCTATTTCTTTTTTCAATGACCTGTAGTTTTCTGCAAATAGGTCCTTTACTTCTTTGGTTAAGTTTATTCCTAGGTATCTTAATTTTTTTGCTGCGATGGTAAATGAGATTGATTTTTTAGTTTTTCTTTCTGTAACTTTATCATTGGTGTATAAGAATGCCATTGATTTCTTGATGTTAACTTTGTATCCTGCTACTTTGCCAAATTCATCTACTAAGTCTAGTAGATTTTTGATGTAGTCTTTTGGGCTTTCTGTGTATAATATCATGTCATCTGCAAATAATGACAGTTTCACTTCCTCCTTTCCACTTTGGATCCTTTTCATTTTTTCTTTCTGTCTGATTGCTGTGGCTAAGACTTCCAGTACTATGTTAAATAAGAGTGGAGAAAAGTAGGCATCACTGTTGTTCTTGTTATTTAGGGAAATGCTTTATTTTTTGCCCACTGAGTATGATGCTGCCTGTAGGTCTTTCATATATGGCCTTTATTATGTCGCAATATGATTCCTCTATTCCCAGATTGCTGAGTGTTTTTATCAGAAATGTATCCTGGATTTTGTCAAATGCTTTTTTAGCGTCTATTGATATGATCATGATTTTTATCTTTTTTTTATGTGGTGTATCACATTTATTGATTTGCGAATATTGTACCAGCCTTGCATCCCTTGGATGAATTCCACTTGTTCATTGGGAATAATTTTTTTGATGTATTGCTGGATTCGATTTGCTAATATTTTGTTCAGGATTTTGGCATCTATGTTCATCAGGGATATTGGTCTGGAGTTTTCTTTCTTTGTAGTGTCTTTTCCTGGTTTTGGAATTAGAATTATGCTGGCCTCATAAAAAGAGTTTGAAAGGCTTCCTTCTTTTTGAATTTTTTGAAAGAGTTTGAGGAGAATGCATGTTAGTTCTTCTTTGAATGTTCGGTGAAACTCCCCTGTGAGGCCATTTAGGCCTGGGCTTTTGTTTGCTGGGAGATTCTTGATTACATCTACAATTTCCTTTGTTTTTATTGGTCTGTTCATATTTTCTATGTCTTCCCAGTCCAGTTTTGGAAGACTATGTGTTTCTAGAAATTTGTCCATTTCGCTTAGGTTGTCGAATTTGTTGCCATATAATTGTTTATAATATTTAATGATCCTTTGTATTTCTGTGGTTTCAGTTACTTTTCTTTCATTTCTGATTTTGTATATTTGGGTTCTCTCTCTTTGATTCTAGCTAAGGGTTCATCAGTCTTGTTTATCTTTTCAGAGAATTAGCTCTTTGCTTCATTGATCTTTTGAATTACAGTGATACCTCGGTTCTCGAACATAATTCGTTCCAGGAGGACGGTCGAGAACCAAATTGTTCAAGAACCGAAGCAGTGAAACCCAATAGGAAATAATGGAAACTGGATTAATTCGTTCCAAGCCCCAGAAAATGCCTATTTACTGGCCTAATTTGTATATAATATGTAGAAAAACATAAGTCTCAACAAGAAATAAAAGTGTACAGTATGTCTAAGGATTAAATTCAGTGTAAAGCGTGACTCTCTCCACAAAGCGTGACTCTCTCCACAAAGCGTGACTCTCTCTCTGCACTCACACTGATGACGCAAGCAAGGCGCGCTGGGCCGAATGAACGCCATTCGGCTCAACTCGGCTCATCTCAGAAGTTCGAGTTCCAAATATTTGTTCGGATTCCAAGACAAAAGTTTCTCGAATCTCCTGGTCGAATACCGATTTGGTCGAAATCCGAGGCGTTCGAGAACCAAGGTATCACTGTAATTTGTGATCTCTATGTCATTTATTTCTGCTCCGACCTTTACTATTTTCTTCCTTCTACTTGCTCTGGGGTCTTCGCATTGTTTGCTTCCAAGTTCTTTAAGTTGTGAGTTTAGATAATCTGTTAGAAATTTTTCTTGCTTCTTGAGGTAGTCCAGTAGTGATATGAACTTCCCTCTCAGAACTGCTTTCGCTGCATCCCATAGATTTTGTGTTGTGTTGTATTCATTATCATTGGTTTCCAGGAAGTTTTTAATTTCTTCCTTGATCTCCTTAGTAACCCATTCATTGTTTAATCACATGATATTTAGCCTCCATGTGTTCAAATGTCTTTGCATGATCTTGTTGCAATTGATTTCTAGTTTCATGTCATTGTGATCTGAGAAGATGCTTGATATGATTTCATTCTTCTTGAACTTGTAGAGACTTAGTTTGTGTCCTAACTTGTGGTCTGTCTTTGAGAATGTCTCATGTGCACTTGAGAAGAATGTGAATTCTGTAGTTTTGGGCTGTAATTCTCTGTAGATATCTATTAAATCCGTTTGGTCTAGTGCTTTATTTAGAGTGTCAGTTTCCTTGCTAATTTTTTGTCTAGAGGATCCTATCCAGTGATGTCAGAGGGGTGAAGTCCCCTGCTATGAATATATTGCTATCGATTTCTACTCTGAAGTCCTCCAAAAGACTTTTACTATATTTTGGTGCTCCTGTATTAGGTGCATATATGTTTACCAAGGTTATATCTTTCTGTTGGATAGATCCTTTTAATATTATGTAGTGGCCTTCTTTGTCTCTAGTTATGGCCTTCATGTTGAAATCTGTTTTATCAGATATGAGTATTGCTACCCCAGCTGTTTTTTCCTTTGTTTGCTTCAAAGATTTTTTCCATCCCTTCACTTTCAACCTATATGAGTTTTTTGTTGTGAGGTGAACAACATATATATGAGTCATGCTTTCTAATCCAGTCAGCCTCTCTGTGTCTTTTTATCAGAGCATTCAATCCATTTACATTTAAGGTGATAATTTATATGTACTTATTTATTGCCATTTTTTGTTCAGTGTGGTTATATTTTTCTTCCTATTTCTTCTACTAATTACAGGAGTCCTTTTAACATTTCTTGCAGTGCTGGTTTGGTGCTAATGTATTCCCTTAGCCTTTTTTTGTCTGGGAAGCTCTTTTTTTGACCTTCTATTTTGATGAGAGCCTTGCAGGGTAGAGTAGTCTTGGATTTAGATCCTTGTTTTTATGACCTTGATTACCTCATGCCATTCTCATCTGGCCTGTTGTGTTTCTGTTGAGAGGTCAGCTGATAGCTTTATGGGGGTTTCTTTGTAGCTAACTTATTGCTTATCTCTTGCTGCCTTTAGGATTCTCTCTTTGTCTTTAATTTTTGGCATTTTAATTACTGTGTGTCTTGGCATGGGCCTGTTTGAGTTCTTCTTACTTGGGGCTGTCTGTGCTTCTTGAATTTGAATGTCTTCTTCCTTCACCAAATTAGGGAGGTTTTCTGTCACTATTTCTTCAAATATATTGTCTAACCCTTGCTCATTTTATTCTTATTCGGGGACTCCTATGATGCGAATATTGTTACATTTGCATTTGTCCCACAGTTCTCTTACACTGTCTTCCTGTTTTTTAATTTTTTTTTTTTCCTTTTGGTTTTCTGATTGTGTGATTTCTTTCTGCCTTGTCTTCTGATTCACTGATCCTGTCCTCAGCTTACTCTGCTCTGCTGTTTAGACCTTTCAATGTGTTCTTTATTTCTGCTATGTCATTCTTCATTTTTTCTTGGTGGTTTCTAATTTCCAACTGATTGATTTTCAATGTTTCTATGTCTTTTCTTATGGTATCGATGTCCCTACACATGCTGTTGGGCTTCCTCAAGATCATGGCTCTCAATTCTAGCTCTGTTAACTTGCTTAACTACACCTCCTTTGGTAAAGGTCTGTTGTTCTTTCATTTGAGGTTTGTTTCTATGTTTCACCATTTTGTCTATCCCAGTGGGTTTTGGAGCCTACCAAATTTTGTCTGTGGGTGTTTCTGGCTCCCTCTACTGAGTTTGAATGAGCAAGAGAGAACCCACGTTGAACACCACTTTCAATTCTTACTGTCCTGGGTTCAGTTGCAAGCCCAGGAATGGTTCAGTTATCCTCTAGCTTTTTGCCTGGAGGCTATTAGTAGCAGTTACTTGAAGAGCCTGGGCTTCTCAGTTGAAAGAAAAACTCCTTCAGGAATTCAGCTTAAGGGGATTTCCTGAGGGTGGGACAGATGCTGGTTGTTAATGGGCCTCAATTTGCATTTCAGTGGCCCACAGGCAGGGTTGAATCTCCAAGGTAGGGGCTCCACCTATTCCCAGAACCCTGGGAAGGAGTAAGATTAGTCTTGGGAGTCTGCAACTCAGCAAAAGCTCTGAGCATTCTCCAACTCTTAGGTGTCCCCACACAATTCCAGTCTAGTCCTCCCTCCCTCTGTTGGAGTCCAAGGTGGGTGGCTGTGGCTGTTTTAGGGCTCTGTCCTGCACAGTGGAACCTCTTAGTAGTTTAACCCCGAGGGGACTGCTCACATCTAAGACTGCTGCTGTTTGTGGGCTTTCAGCTCCTGTCTCACACCTCTGCAATCCTACCAGGATCGGTTCAGCATCCCTGGTTATGTGGTCCTCACAAGCTGCTTTTCTGTTGCTTTTTCCCAATGATTTGTCTTTGTTTTAGTTGTAATTCCAGTTTGGTCCTGGGAGATGGTCTGTGTAGCTTCCCATTCACTCTGCTGCCATTTTGGAATTCTCTCCTGATTTTTATTTGCTACATGTGGGAGTAGGACCAGCCCATCAGTGACTCCCCACCTTCTATCAGTCTCAGTGTGGCTTCTTCAATTACATAGTTGTAGGACCCCCATTCAGCTTTATTTCAGGCAGTTTTGAACCGAGGTACACACCCCTAACGGGAACCGAACCCGGGTCTCTCTGGACCACAAGCCGACACTCTAACTGCTGAGCAAACCGGCCAGAGCTATGCCTCCATTTCAACCGAAACTGTCTCATCAATGTTTCTCTCTCTCTCTCTCCCTCTCCCTTCTTCTCTCTAGAAGCAGTAAAGAAAAAATATTTTTTGAAAATGAAAGAAAAATTCTATGTAGGTATAGAGAAAGGCAAATGAAAAAAAATGTAGACTAATAAAACTACAGATTTCTACAATTTTTTAGAGCTGAAAGGAATCTCAGAAGTCATCAGACAATCTTGGTATAATTGAGGGGATAGTATTTCAAATAGGGAACATACTTGTTCTGCATATCCCCAAAAGACTAGAATGAGAACCTAAGGATAGAAATTCCTTGGGGATAGGCTTAGGGTTCATTATAAAAAAACACCTTGTAATAGTCAGAGCTACTCAGAAATAAGAGTAGAGAAACATCTGTAACAAAAATAAATTAATAAAAATTACAAATGGAAATAAAAAAATTCATAACCTTGGGCCATTTATTTCTAATCTTAGGAATTTAAGCCAAGGAAATAATTAAAGATATATGCAAAGATTCATATATAAGGGTAGTCATCACAGGGTTCATTATAATAATAAAGAAGTATCAGAAACTACCCAGACACTGAGCAACAAGGAAATGGGCTAATTACATTCATATAATGAACATGTAATGGCACATTCATGTGATGAAATGCAAGCATGCGTGAGAAGTCATGTTTTCCAAAAACATTCGGTGGCATGAAGAATCACTCACAATATAATGTTAAATGAAAATATGAGGCACAAAACTGAATATGTAATAACACCTATAGGTAAAAATATGGAATTTTGGAATACATAAACATGGGCATAGAAAGGAACATGAGAGGCAACGCACCAAAATGTTAACAGTGATTTTCATCAGGAAAAATTGTTAAGGTATAAAAGGCCTTCGAGTAAATCTTGGGATCCTAAAGGAACAATTAGACCGAATGAGATTTTCTTTTAAATTATATAAAATAAGCCTGAATTCCACTCTCTCTAAATAAAACTACATTAAAAAAAAAAAAAAAAGGCATTATTAGTCATTCATTCCACAAACACAGAGTACTTTTATGTCCAACATTATAACGGGTTTTAAGAATATACAGACAAGTAAGTCAGAGACCCCAATTCCAAAGACCTTGATGGAGGAACGTATACACTAATAATTATGGTAGAGTGTAGATGGCCCAATTAGAAACATGAGCAGGGAGAGAAGTAACAGGTAAACTTTGTGTAAGATAGCAGGGAAAGGATGTTTGAATGAGTCTTGAACAGTTTGTTGTAGTTAACCCCTGATGCACTGGGGTTTTCTGGAGAAGAGGACTTTCGGGTCTGGGCTAATGGAAAATACCCAGACTGCACTGAGCCAGGAGGCTGGGAGGCTGAGCCAATTGGGGAGGACAGGTTGGAACCACCTGGCTTAGCTGGCAAACAGATTTGTTCACACCTGTCCCCAGGCCTCCTGGCAGCACTCCTTTTCCATGACACATTCCCAAAAAGCAGACAGGGATTGAAGACTATTCAAACTATGCCTGCCTCCTTCTTCTGCTCTGACCTCCAGGCCAGCCTCAGTCCCACTGAGGAAAAAGTTTATCTCCATGCCTCTCCACGCAACTCTAAATTTTCCTTTGCTGTGTCTTCCCCATCCGCTTCAGCACCATGTACCCAGGTCTCATCTTTGACGAATAAAGATTGGGAGAGATACATGAAGGGCATTGTCTAAAGTCAAGGAAGCCTAGAGCATATCAATCAGTTCTTGGTCCTCCAGCTTTTTCTGCAAACCAGGTTTAGAATCACCTCCTCTAGGAAGTCCTCCTAGACTTGCTCAGGCAATGCTAACCCTTATTTCCCATGTGCCCCCACTATACCAAGGGAGGAAGGGAGGAAGGAGGGGGGAGGAAAGGAAGGAAAGAAAAGAAAGAGAAGAGAAGGGGAATGGAGAAGAGAAGAGAAAATATAAGACCAAGAGGTAGATATGCAGGTTGGGACCTGAGCCTTGGATATGTAGATAGATCCATGACTTTTGTGGGACCTTCCAATCCTGAAATTCTTATCTAAACCAATAAATGCTTCTTAAAATTTTTAAAACTATGACATATATGGTAAAGCACACAAATCTTAAATGTAGAAGTGAATGAATTTTTACATGTATATATAAATTCACACATGTAAATGTAAATATTTCCAACACTTTAGGAAACTCTCCAGACAGGACCTATCTCCCATTGTAGATAACCACTATTCTGATTTCTGTCACCAGAGAGTAGTTTTCCTCTCATGGAGCTGGCTTCTTTTGTTCATCATTATGTCTTTAAAGTTCATCCATGTTGCATGTAGCAGTCCAATCTGTGTAGTATTTCACTGGTTTCATTCTAGGAATGTATCATAATGTATATATGCCACTGTTGATAGACATTCATGGGTTGGTTCCACTTTGAGGCTGTTATTTTGTTTTATTTTATTGATTTTAGAGAGAGGAAGGGGGAGAGACAGAGAGAGATAGATACGTCGATGAGAGAGAACATCGACTGGCCATCTCCTGCATGCCCCCCACTGGGGATTGGGCCCACAACCTGGGCATGTGCCCTAACCAGGAATAGAATAGGTGACCTCTTAATGCATGGATCGATGCTCAACTACTGAGCCATAGCGGCCGGTCGAGTCTGTTATTAATAATGGTGTTGCCCTGGCTCGTTTGGCTCAGTGGCTAGAATGTCGGCCTGCAATCCTGAGAGACCCAGGTTTGGTTCCACTAAGGGCATGTACCTCAGTTGCAGTTTGTCCCCAGCCCTGGTTGCGTTGTGCAGGTGGCGGCCACTCGATGTGTCCCTCTCACGTCGATGTTTCTCTCTCTTTCTCTTCCTCTCTCTCCCTTTTACTGTATCTGAACAAAAAGTGAAAAAATGTCCTCGGGTGAGGATAAAAAATAATAATAATGGTGCTGTGACCATTATACATGTGTTTTGGTGGATATCTGCACTCATTTCTCTTAGGTATATTACTAGAAATGGAGTTGCTGGTTAATAGGATAAATAGGTCTATTGTAGCAGTTACTGCCAATCAATTTTCCAAAGTTATTATGCACATTTTAGGGGGACTTCCGGTCAAGATGGCGGCATAGGTAAACGCTGTATCGCCTCCTCCCGCAAACACATCAGAGTTACAACTAAACTACAGAACAATCATCATTCAAAACCACTTGAAATCTAACTGAATGGAAGTCCTACAACTATGGAATTAAAGAAGCAGCCACATCAAGACTGGTAAGAGGGGTAGAAACGGACAGGCTGGTCCCACACCCACGTGTGGTAGATAAAAATCAGGAGGACACCTCGGCTGGGAAGGTCCTCTCTGAGGACTGAAGGGTCCCGGTCCCACACAGGTGCCCTGCTGAGGGTTCCAGTACCAGTAAGAGAAGTCCCCATAACTTCTGGCTGGAAAAACCAGCAGGAACTGAGGCTCAGGGAAGCTGAGGTGGCTGGAGCCCCAGGCACCTCCTCTGAAAGGGCCCGCGCACGGACTTATCGAACTCACTCCCTCTAAGCTTGGAGGGGAGGCAGCTCGAGGGTTGCCTAAGACATACAGGGAAGAACTGAGCTGTTTGGCAGTGGAGCGAGGGCTGGAGAGGGGGCTTTCTCTAGGACAAACATGCTGTCAGAGGCCTTTGTTCCCTTGGTGAGCCCTTCCCTGGGCGGCAGACAGCTGCCATATCTGGGACTCCAGCAACCTGGCTCATACAGGTTGCCCCGCCCTGGTGATTCCCTGAGGCCCTGCCCCAGCCAACTTTCAGCCCACCCAAGCTGTTGCCAGTTGCTTTACCATAGGATTGGCCTGTAATGGATCCTGCTTCAGATTTTCCTAAATCCTTTCAAACAAGCAGCATCTGGTCTCAGCTAGCCCCATACCTCTAGTTCATTAATACATAGAAACAACCACAGGGAGGCAGCCAAAATGAAAAGACAAAGAAACAGGTCCCATATGTAAGAACAGAAAAAATCTCCAGGAAAAGAACTAAGCGAAATGGAGATAAGCAACCTAACAGATGCTGAGTTCAAAATACTGCTTATAAGGATGCTCAGTGAACTTAGTGAGAACCTCAGCGAACTTACTGAGGGCCTCAAGAGCTTAAAAAAGGACCAGTCAGAAATGAAGGAGGCACTAACTGAAATAAAGTATAATATACACAGATTCAATACTAGAGTAGGTAAAACCAAGAAGCAAGCCATCGATTTGGATTATAAGGAAGCAAAAATCACCCATTCAGAACAGCAAAAAGAAAAAAGAATCCAAAAAAATGAGGATAGTATAAGGAGTCTCTGGGACAACTTCAAGCATGCCAACATTTGCATCTTGGGGGCCAGAAGGAGAAGAGAGAGAACAAGAAATCAAAAACTTGTTTGAAACAATAATGGCAGAAAACTTCCCTAACTTGGTGAAGGAAACAGACATACAAGTCCCAGAAGCACAGACAGTCTCAAACAAGATGAACCCCAAGAGGCACACACCAAGACACATCATGTAAAAGGTTCAAGACAAAGAGAGAATCTTAAAAGCAGCAAGAAACAGTTAGTTACCTACAAGGGAATTCCCATAAGACTGTCAGCTGATTTCTCAAAAGAAACTTTGCAGGCCAGAAGGGAGTGGCAAGAAATATTCAGAGTGATGAAAAGCAAGAACCTACAACCAAGATTACTCTATCCTGCAAAGCTGTCATTTAGAATCTACGGCCATATAAAGAGTTTCCCAGACAGCCCTGGCCGGTTTGGCTCAGCGGTTAGAGCGCCGGCCTGCGGTCCGGAGAGACCCGGGTTCAGTTCCCGCTAAGGGCACGTACTTTGGTTGCAGTTTGTCCCCGGCCCTGGTTGGTCGTGTGGGTGGCAGCCACTCGATGTGTCCCTTCACATCGATGTTTCTCTCTCTCTCTCTCTCTTCCTCTCTCTCCCTCCCATTCTATCTGTACGAAAAATGGAAAAATATCCTCGGGTGAGGATAAAAAAAAAAAAAAAAGGAGTTTCCCAGACAAAAAAAAAAGTTAAAGGAGTTAATTCATCACCATTAAACCATTATATGAAATGTTGACAAACCTCATAGAGAAGTGGGTGAGGAGGTGGGAAGAAATAAACCAAAGAACATATATGCATAACCAATGGACACAGACAAAAGTGTGGGAAAAGGCAGGAGGGGGGGTGGGAGTGGGGACAAGGGGTCAATGAGGGAAAAATGAGGAACATCTGTAATACATTCAACAATAAAGATTTAAAAAAAAAAAAAAGAAAGTTATTATGCACATTTAAATTTCCCCTAGCAATATATGAAAATTTCAGTTCCTCTCCATCCTTGCCAACTCTATATCAGCAATTGTTTTTATTTTAGCCATTCTGATGGTATGCTGTCGTATTTCTTTTTTTATGGTTATTGATCATTTGGATAGTCTCTTTTATGCAGTGCTTGTTTTATTTTTAGCCCTTTTTAAAAAATTGGGTTGTTTATCCTACTGAGTTTATATATTCTGAATATGAGTCTTTAAGAGATATATGTATTACAAATGTAATTTCCCCATATATGGCTTACTTTTTCACTCTTTTAACATGGTCTTTGATGAACAGATGTACAGATGTTCTTAATTTTAGTAATTTCCAATATGTCATTTTTTCCTTTTATAGATCGTACTTTTAGTTTCCTCTTCAAGAAGTCTTTGACTGCCCTGGCCAGTTTGGCTCAGCGGTTAGAGCGTCGGCCTGCGGTCCGGAGAGACCCGGGTTCGGTTCCCGCTAAGGGCACGTACTTCGGTTGCAGTTTGTCCCCGGCCCTGGTTGGTCGTGCGGGTGGCAGCCACTCGATGTGTCTCTTCACGCCGATGTTTCTCTCTCTCTCTCCCTTCCTTTCTCTCCCTCCTACTCTATCTGTACAAAAAATGGAAAAAAAAATATATCCTCGGGTGAGGAAAAAAAAAAGAAGTCTTTGACTAGCCTAATATCATGAAGACATTTATTCCAATATTTCTTAAATTGTGAGACTAAATTAAATAGTGTTAAAACTTTCATTGATTTATACTAAACATTTTTTAAAGTAAATGGATAATACTATTTTCTCCCATAATTTAAATCTTTTTTTAAATTTATCTTTATTGTTGAAAGTATTACAGATGTTACCCCTTCATTTTCCCCATTGACCCCCTCTACCCAGCTCTCACAGCCACCCCCACCCCAGGCCTTCACAGCATTATTGTCTATGTGCATGGTCCCTTTCCCTCTGAGATCTGTCGGTCTGTTCCATGCTTCTATTTCTCTGTATCTATTTTGTTCTTCAGTCTATTTTGTTTATTAGATTGTACATACAAGTGAGATCTTGTGGTACTTGTCTTTCTAGATAGTTATGATGATTCTAAATCTGAAATTTACTATTGCTATGGTAACAAAATCACTATAATATCTCAAGAGACTTTTTTTTATTTATGCTACTTGTCCAAAGTATTTTTGGTCCTAGTCAACTAGACTGACACAGAGTCCATTGTAATACGTATTTTTATAATCACTGTAATATGGGGAGGACAGCATGGAAAATTAATTGCCTATGGAGTCTTAAACTTTCTGCCCAGTAGTATCATATGCCACTATGAGTTGACCCTATGAGTTCCTTGCGCCTTGCCTAATTTCATAGGTACAGGAAGTACAATCTTACTGTGTTCTTGAAAACTAAAAATATTTGTGAATAGCTGTAATGAAGATCACAGTTAACATAGGCAAGTTACCTAACCTCTCTGTGAATCACACTGTTCACTATGATAATACCTATCTACTTCATAGTAGTTGTGAGGATTAAATGGGAGAACACATGTAAAACTCTAAGAATAATACCTGGTTCTTGGTAAGCACTTAATAAATGTTTACTACTGTTATTGCAATCATTATTATAAGGCTATTAGGTGATAGACAGACGCTACTTGCTTTTCATAGATTAATTCTTCAAATAAGTCCTAAAGTAGGTGCTATTGCTATCCTCATTTACAGATGAGAAAACGTAGGTTCAGAGATATTAACTAACTTTCCCAAGTTCCACAGCTGAAAATAAAAGGTGGGATTTGAGTCCAGGAAGTTTGATTTTAGAACCTTCAGTATTAACCATGACTCTCTTCCAGATAGCAATTAAATATTAACAGAAGAATTCTGAAATGCACACTGTGGTTAGAGAACTCTGTGTGCACATGTATGTTCATGGTTATGGGTTTGAGGTTTTTTTTGTTGAATTTAAAAAATATTTCTATGTTCTGCTAGTTTCTAAAATTGTTTCTAGCTCATATCATTTAATTAAATGTGCTATTTCATGGTGTTCTGTCATGGTCTGACATGTAAACAAAGATAGAGTTGATTTTTTTTTTCTTTATTGATTTTAGAGAGAGGAAGGGAGCGGGAGAGAGAGAGACAGAAACATCGATGACAGAGAACATCGATTGTCGGCCTCCTGCATACCTCCTGCTTGGGATCAGCAGAGCGACATTTTGGTGCATGGGTCAATTCTCAACCACTGAGCCACACCGGCCGAGCTAGAGTTCATTTTGTCCTTCATTAGCAGATGAAGAAACTTGGGCCAGAGTGGTTAGTGATGCCAGAAGACAACTAGGTGGTGACTTAGCCTGAACTATGAATCAGACTTCCTGACTTTAGTTCAGACTACTGCCTCAGGTTACTTCCCTGTAGTTTATGTAGAACATAATCTTCTATCAAAAACTTGATGTGCTTTTTTATTTTCACAAAATGTTGAGTGAATTTGTTGTAGAAAACTTTAATTGTGCTTTTTTTCTCACAACTCTCCCATTTGTACATCTTGAAGTTACCAGTTTTATCTTTCAAATATTCTAATGATACTAAATATCCAGAGGGGCAAATGAGATATTTAGAGAGACTTTGTAATAAGAATAAATATTTCCAGAAAAGATGCTTCTGTGAAACACATTGTAATGATGAGTTTTCTTACGTAAGCCAGATTTGAATTCAAATTTCTGAAGGGATAGAAATGACAATGGTGTTAAGATACAGATCGAGTATATTACATCTGAGGTATAGTTCAAGATATTTTAGCAAGAAGTAAAATGACAACTTGTTTATAAAAAGCGTGTAACTTTTCCTGACATAAGAAGGTACATTTACCAACCTCAAGTGTATTATAATTTTCAGAATTAAACCTTTTAAGGAAATGCCTGCCAAGCTATCTTAAACTAATAGTCATGGTCTGTCTTATTCTATTGCTATATAGTAAAAAAGGAATAGGAAGTCACAACACTTCTTTTTCTCTTAGTATCAAATTGTATCCTTTATCTGTCAGGAAGAATTATCTGTGTTATTTTGTATTGCACTCATAGGGAAATATGTAATTGTTTTGCTCTGAATTTAAAATAAAAATAAAAACAAATATGTAATTGTTTTGACTTTCCCGTTATCCTGTAGTTCAAACGTTCATTTTTTGTGTGTTAAAATAAATGTTTTATAAAAGTGAATGCAGAATTTAAGTGAATTTTTAAAATATAAACCACAAAGTTTATACTCTGCCCTCATATTCTTCCTGCTAGATGTGTTTACTCTTCTTTGCCCTATAGGGATAATTCTCAACTTGAGAGACAGAATTTATCACTAGAAATTATCTCTTAGGCCCCTTTCAGCAATAAGAAACTCCTCTAAGGCATACTTTATGGAAAAGGAAGTAAGGAAAGTATAGTCAAAGGGAATTTTTGTTCTGTGTAAATAAAATAAATTTTTAAAAAAGAAAGTGTATTTGTGTATTGTATGTGAAATTAAAATCTAAGTTTAAAAAGAGTGTGATTCTTGATGGTATGTTTCTCTTTTTTTTTTTATCCTCACCTAAGGACATTTTTGCATTTATCTTCAGGTAGACTGGAAGGGAGAGAGGGAGGAAGAGAGAGAAACATCAGTGTGAGAGACACATCAAGTGGTTGCCACTCACACAACCCGACCGGGGCTGTGGACAAACTTCAACTGAGGTATGTGCCCTTAGTGGGAACCGAACCCGAGTCTCTGGTCCGCAGGCTGACACTCTAACTGCTGAGCCAAATTGGCCAGGGCTGTTTCTCTACCTTTAAAGAAACATAATCTTATTATTGAACATTTGGGCATTAAAGATTGGAAAGTAACTACTCATAATTACAACACCCTAATGTAATGACTTTGAGCATTGTTGGTATGTATCCTTCCAATATTTTTTTTTCTTTTCTTTTTAATTAATTTTTGTTACAGATGTTTCTCCTTTTCCCCCACTGATTCTCCCCTCCCTCTCCCTCCCAGCCCTGTCCCCAGCTTTGTTGTCCATGTCCATTGTTCATGCATACATGCATATAAGTTCTGTGGTTTATATCTCCCCCACCACCCCCTCTTCTGCGGATTGTCAGTCTGTACCCCACTTCCACGTCTCTGGGACTACGTCATTCCTCAGACTGTTATGTTCATTATATTCCACAAATAAGTGGTATATATGATATCATCTGATACTTGTCTTTCTCTGTTTGGCTTGTTTCACTTAGAATGATACTTTTCAGGTCCCTCCATGTCGTCTCAAAGGATAAGAGATCTTTCTTTCTTACAGCTAAGTAGTACTCCATTGTGTATGTGTACCACAGCTTTTTTATTCGTTCATCTACTGATGGACACTTGGGCTGTTTCCAGATCTTAGCTATTGTAAATAGTGCTGCTATAAACATGGGGGTACATATATTCTTTCTGATTGGTGTTTCAGGGTTCCTAGGGTATATTCCTAGAATTGCGATCACTGGGTCAAACAGAAGTTCAATTTTTAATTTTCTGACGTAACACCATATTGTTTTCCATAGTGGCTGCACCAGTCTGCATTCCCACCAGCAATGTACTAGAGTCCCCTTTTCTCCACACCCTCGCCAATACTTGTTTGATGATTTGTTGATGGCGGCCATTCTGACAGGTGTGACGTGATACCTCACTGTTGTTTTAATTTGCATCTCTTTGATGATTAGTGATGTTGAGCATTTCTTCATATATCTCTTAGCCATTTGTCCTGTTTGGAGAGGTGTCTATTTAGTTCCTCTGCCCATTTTTTAATTGGATTCTTTGTCTTTGTTTTGTTGAGTTGTATGAGCACTCTATATATTTGGGAAATTAACCCCTTATCTGATATATCATTGGCAATTATGCTCTCACATACATGCTCTTTCCATTTTGATGATTGTATCTTTCACTGTGTAGAAGCTTTTGAGTTTCATGTCCCATTTGTTCATTTTCTCCCTTGTTTCTGTTGCCTTAGGTGATGTATCAGTGAAAATTCTGCTGCATATAATGTCTGAAATTTTGTTGCCTACAGTTTCTTCTAGGATTTTATGGATTCATGAGTCACATTTAAGTCTTTGATCCATTTTGAGTTTATTCTTGTGTAGGGTGTAAGATGATGGTCTAGTTTCATTTTTATGCATGTAGCTGTTCAATTTTCCCAGCACCATATATTAAAGAGGCTGTCCTTACTCCACTGTATGCTCTTGCCACCTTTGTCAAATATTAATTGAGCATATTGCCTTGGGTCCATTTCTGGCTTCTCTGTTCTGTTCCACTGGTCTCTCTGCCTGTTCTTGTGCCAGTACCAGGCTGTTTTCATTACAGTGGCTTTGTAGTATAACCTGAAACCTAGTAATGTTATCCCTTCTACTTTGTTGTTCTTTTTCAAGATTCCTGTGGCTATTCGAGGTCTCTTTTGGTTCCATATGAACTTTTGAAGTACCTGTTCTAATTCTGTAAAGAATGCCATTGGTATTTTGATGGGGATTGCATTGAATCTATAGATTGCTTTGGGTAATATGGACATTTTAATGATGTTAATTCTCCCAATCCATGAACAGGGTATGTTCTTCCACTTTTTTATATCTTCCTCTATTTCTTTTTTCAATGACCTGTAGTTTTCTCTGAATATGTCCTTTATTTCTTTGGTTAAGTTTATTCCTAGGTATCTTAATTTTTTAGCCGCAATGGTGAATGGGATTGTTTTCTTAGTTTCGATTTCTGTGAGTTCATCATTGGTGTATAAGAATGCCATCGATTTCTTGATGTTAATTTTGTATCCTGCTACTTTTCCAAATTCATTTATTAAGTCTAGTAAATTTTTGATGGAATCTTTGGGGTTTTCTACGTATAGTATCATGTCATCTGCAAATAATGACAGTTGCACTTCCTCCTTTCCGATTTAGATCCCTTCTATTTTTTCTTCTTGTCTGATTGCTGTGGCTAAGACTTCCAGTACTATGTTAAATAAGAGTGGCGAAAGTGGGCATCCTTGCCTTGTTCCTGTTCTTAAGGAAAATGCTTTTAGTTTTTGCCCATTGAGTATGATATTGGCTTAGGTCTTTCATATATGGCATTAATTATGTTGAGATATGATCCCTCTATTCCCACATTACTGAGCGTTTTTGTCAGAAATGGATGCTGGATTTTGTCGAAGGCTTTTTCGGTATCTATTGATATAATCGTGGTTTTTTTTCTTCATTTTATTTACGTGGTGTATCACATTTATTGATTTGCGAATATTGTATCAGCCTTGCATCCCTGGGATGAATCCCACGTGGTCATAGTGGATAATTTTTTTTGGTGTATTGCTGGATCCGATTTGCTAGTATTTTGTTCAGAATTTTGGCGTCAATGTTCATCAGGGATATTGGCCTGGCGTTTTCTTTCTTTGTAGTGTCTTTTTCTGGTTTTGGAATTAGAATTATGCTGGCTTCATAAAACGAGTTTGGAAGTCTTCCTTCTTGAATTTTTTGAAATAGTTTGCGGAGAATGCGTGTTAGTTCTTCTTTTGAATGTTCGGTAAAACTCCCCCATGAAGCCATCTGGGCCTGGGCTTTTGTTTGCTGGAGAGTCTTGATTACCTCTTCAATTTCTTCTGTTGTTATTGGTCTGATCAAATTTTCTATCTCTTACTGGTCCAGTTTTGGGACACTATGTGTTTCTAGAAATTTGTCCATTTCGCTTAGATTATCGACTTTGTTGCCATATAATTTTTCATAGTAGTTGTTAACGATCTTTTGTATTTCTGTGGTGTCAGTTGTTACTTCTCCTCTTTCATTTCTTATTTTGTGTATTTGGATTCTCTCTCTGTTTCTTGGTGAGTCTAGCTAAGGGTCCATCAATCTTGTTTATCTTTTCAAAAAACCAGCCCATTGTTTCATTGATCCTTTGAATTGTTTTTTTGGTCTCTATGTCATTTATTTCTGCTCTGAACTTTACTATTTCCTTCCTTCTACTTGCTCTGGGGTTTTCTTTTTGTTCACTTTCTTGTTCTATAAGTTGTGAGGTTAGATAGTCTATTAGAGATTTTTCTTATTTTTTGAGATAGGCCTGTAGTGCTATGAACTTCCCTCTCAGAACTGCTTTCGCTGCATCCCATAGATTTTGTGTTGTTGTGTCTTCATTTTCATTGGTTTCCAGGAAGTTTTTAATTTCTTCCTTGATCATCTCGGTAACCCATTCATTGTTTAATAACATGCTATTTAGCTTCCATGTGTTCAAATGTCTTTGTATGTTCTTCTTGCAATTGATTTCTAGTTTCATGCCATTGTCATCTGAGAAGATGCTTGATATGATTTCAATCTTCTTGAACTTGTAGAGACTTAGTTTATGTCCTATCATGTGATCTATCTTTGAGAATGTCCCATGTGCACTTGAGAAGAATGTGAATTCTGTAGTTTTGGGGTGTAATTCTCTGTAGATATCTATTAAATCCATTTGGTCTAGTGCTTCATTTAGAGTCTCTGTTTCCTTCCTAATTTTTTGTCTAGAGGATCTATCCAGGGATGTCAGCTGGGTGTTGAAGTCCCCTGCTATGATTCTTTTGCTATCGATTTCTCCTTTGAAGTCCTCCAGAAGATTTTTAATATATTTTGGTGCTCCTATATTGTGTGCATATATGTTTATCAAGGTTATATCTTCCTGTTGGATGGATCCTTTCAATATTATGTAGTGGCCTTCTTTGTCTCTAATTATGGCCTTCATTTTGAAATCTGTTTTATCAGACATGAGTATTGCTACCCCAGCTTTTTTTTTCCTTTCCATTTGCTTGGAAAAATTTTTTCCATCCCTTCACTTTCAATCTATGTGAGTCTTTTGTTGTGAGGTGGGTCTCTTGTAAACAACATATAGATGAGTCATTCTTTCTTACCCAATCAGCTACTCTGTGTCTTTTTATGGGAGCATTCAATCCATTTACGTTGAAGGTGATTATTGATATGTAATGATTTATTGCCATTTTTGTTTAGTGTGGTTCTATTATTCTTTCCATTTCTCCTGGTAATTACAGCAGTCCTTTTAACATTTCTTGCAGTGCTGGTTTGGTGCTAATGTATTCCGTTACCCTTTTTTAGTCTGGTAATCTCTTTTTTTGACCTTCTATTTTGAGTGATAGCCTTGCTGGGTAGTCTTGCATTCACATCCTTGTTTTTCATGACCTTGATTACTTCATTCCACTCTCTTCTGGCCTGTAGTATTTCTTGTGAGAAGTCAGCTGAGAGCCTTAGGGGGTTTCCTTTGTAGGTAACCTGTTGCTTATCTCTTGCTGCTTTTTGGATTCTCTCTTTGTCTTTCATTTTTGGCAGTTTGATTGCTATGTGTCTTGGTGTGGGCCTGTTTGAGTTCTTCTTACTTGGGGCTGTCTGTGCTTCTTGAATTTGAATGTCTTCTTCCTTCACCAAATTAGGGAGGTTTTCTGTCACTATTTCTTTGAATATATTTTCTAACCCTTGCTCATTTTCTTTTTCTTCGGGGACTTCTATGATGCGAATATTATTACGTTTCCAGTTGTCCCACAGTTCTCTTATGCTGTCTTCCTGTTTTTTAATCGTTTTTTCCTTTTGGTTTTCTGATTGGTTTATTTTTTTTCTACCGTCTTCTAATTCACTGATCCGGTCGTCAGCTTCCTCTACTCTTCTTTTAGACCTTGTGATGTGTTTTTCATTTCTGATATGTCAGTCTTCATTTCTTCTTGGTGGTTTTTAATTTCCAACTGGTTGATTTTCATCATTTCTATGTCTTTACTCGTGGTGCTCATGTCCTTACACTTGCTGTTCAGCTTCCTCAAGATCATGGCTCTGAATTCTAGTTCTGTTAACTTGCTTAACTGCCTCATTTATCTCATCTTCGGTAGAGGTCTCTTGTTCTTTCATCTGTTTTTCACCATTTTGGCTATCACAGTGGGCTTTGGAGTCTGCCATATTTTCCCTGTGGGTGTTGGTGTTCTGCTGTTTTTGGCTCCCTCTCCTGGGTTTGGATGAGGCAGGGAGGACGTTCTTTAAACAACACTGTCAAGTCTTAACTTTCCTGGTTAGAGTTGCTAGCCCAGGGAATGGTAGTTATCCTCTAGCTTTTTTTGCCTGGAGGCTATTTGTAGAGGTCACCAGAAGAACCTTGGTTTCTGAGTTGAGTGAAAAACTCCTTCATGTGCTCAGTGTAAGAGGATTTCCAGAGGGTGTGGCAGATGCTGATTGTTAAGGGGCCTCAATTCGCATTTCAATTACCACCAGGTGGGGTTGAATCTTTGAGGGAGGGGCTGCCACCTCTCCCCAGGGCCCTGGGGAAGGAGTAAGATGACCACTGTCCTGCGTGGCTGCACTCAGCAAAAGCTGTGAGCACCCTCCAAATCCCAAGTGTCCCCACACATTCCAGTCCTTTCTGCCTTCTCTCTGCCGGAGCCCAAGGTGAGTGGCTGCTGCCAGTTTAGCTTCTGTCCTGGCTCTGCGTCGTGGAGCCACCTGGGAATTTAACCCGAGGGTGCTGCTCCCAGCTAAGGGCGGCTGAGGCTGGGGCAGCAGCCAAGGGCATAGCACCCAGCTGAGTCCACAGGACCCAGCCGAGGGCGCATCTTCCAGCTGTGTCTATTGTTCCCAGCCGAGTCCGCTAGTCCCAGCCCAGGCCACTGCGGACCGTGGGCTCCCGGCCCCCTCTCACGTCCTCACAAGCCTACCAGGATTGAGTCGGTGTCCCTGGTTATGTGGTCCTCCCAGCTGCCTTTCAGTTGCCCCTGCCCGATGATTTGTCATTATTTTTGTTGTAATTCCAGTTTGGTCCTGGGAGATTGTCTGTAAAGCTTCCATTCACTCCGCCGCCATTTTTTTCTGTTTTCCAATGTGTTTTTTTTTTATTCTCACTCGAGTACATTTTTTTGATATTTTGTTCAGATAGAGTGGGAGGGAGAGAGAACGAAACATCTATGTTAAAGGGACACATCGAGTGGTTGCCACCCACATGACCCAATCAGGGCCAGGGACAAACTGCAACCGAGGTTCGTGCCCTTAGCGGGAACCGAACCCGGGTCTCTCCAGACCGCAGGCCAACACTAACCACTGAGCCAAACTAGCTAGGGCTCCAATATGTTTTCTTATATAACTGTGTTTAATACAATGTGATTTGTATAGTGTACTTTCTCATAAGTATTTCAGTGAAAATTTTGTACATAATTAGCATAAAAAGCTTTCACGGTCTCTTATTGTTTGCAAAGCACATAAATAGATATTTCTTTGAGTCTCAATATCTCTGAGGCATATAAGGGAGATAGCAGCATTTTTATTTTTGAGTGTATTGAAAGCAAATAATCATAATGCCTCTAAATAGCACTATAGTGGATTTCTATTCTCAATGAAAGTGCTTGCTAACAGGCAACTGAGTGCTTTTAATATAGAAAGAAGAACAAAACATATAATTCTGTAAATTCTTATTTCCGGGGACTGGACTAAGTGAGCCTTTGAACAGCAATCTGTAACTCTGGAAATAAAAGTTTTGTCAGATTTTAGTAAATACACTAAACTCCAAGAATCTTGAGGTGATTTAATTAGTCTGGTTACTCCTCAGTTAGAGGTTTTAAACTTGTTTTTGTTTCACCAGAAAACAAAGTAAACAAAATCAGCAGCTTAAACACCAGGAAGAAATATATTGCCTAAGCACTTGCGAATTGCCTTAGTAGGGTGAGAACCTGGAGGGTCTGTGTAGGAAGGGCCAGCCTTATATTGGGTAGGATATATAAAGGAAAAATGTTAGTAGAAAACTGGTCTTATAGAGTTTTAAATATATCAAATTTGAATTCTGTGAATCGATTTATTTTATGAAGCCTTGAGCATTGTCAGCTTTAGGATTCAAAACAAAAATTATGGCAAAATAATTCTGAGTTTTACATTTATTACAGAATAGAAGGTGTTCATCCACCCTACACTAGCAGAGCCAAACACTAGACACTGAGAACTGCAGTGGAGAAAGATTGGTTATTTTATTATGAATAGCAGCATCCAGGAGAATGGGAAGCCAATTCCCCACAGCCTGAACTCCCTTAAGGTGTGTAGGTTACAGATTATATAGGGCAAAAGTGTTGTAACCCAGGAGATCGACCAAACTCAAATGCCAAGATGGAGTTTAATAAAAGGAGTTTATTGAGCTAAGTCCGCAGGCACCTGCAGTATGTCTCACATAGGAGTAACTGCGGCCCCGGAGAGCTAAAATGGCTCCTTTTTATAGGATTTTGTAAGGGGCGGGGGGTGCTACGTGTAAGCAAGCATGTTACAGAAGCGGAATTTAGCGGTTAGTTAATTACCTGTTACTCAGTTTCTCAGACATCTCAAAGGTCAAGATGTTTTCAATAGATTATTCCTGGTGCCGAGCCCAGGATAACTGAAGGGTTAGTTATTACCCAGGGGTTAGCGATTCCTCTGGGTTAGTTAGTGAAGAATGTTCTTCAGTAGATGAGTAACTGACAACCCCTTTGGTTGTCATGAAGGCCTCTGGGAGTTTAGGTCAATGGCACTGAGTTATAACATTCCCCACTTCTTCTATTGAATTAATCAAATCCTTGATTCATATTAGTCATCAATCAGGGTAAGCGTTGGTAATGTTGTTGTTGGGCTAGTACCATAAGCTTAATTGATTAGACCCGCTCCTTGACAAATGCAGTGATTCTGTTAAGGATGATAGGTCCGCAAGCTAAGGCTATGAGTAAGAGGAGGAGTGGACCCACTAGAGCTATGAGGAGGGTGGTCAGCCAGGGAGACTGATTGAACATACTCTCATACCATGAGGTGGAGGTAAGTTTTTTCTCTCTCTCTATCTCGTTATCGCTTTTGCAGCTCTTGCATAGATTGTCTGATGATATCTGAGTGGTTAGCATAGAAACAACAGGTCTCTCCTAGGGCAGCACAGAGGCCTCCCTGTTTGAGGAAGAGCAGATCTAGATCTCTGTGATTTTTGGAGGGCCACTTCGGCTAGGGAGTTAACCTCTTTTTCAAAGTATTTGACTTGGGTTTGGAGTAATTTGATATTGCAGGAGAACGTGGCTGACAGATTATGAAGGGCAGGGTCATTCTTAATGAGGGCTGTCGCCCCTAGGGCAGTGAAGCCAGCAATACCAAGGGTAGCCAATACAGGGATCAGAATGGGTATACGTTTCTGGAGTCTAGTATGATAGTCTGAGGCTATGAAAATGGGCTGCACCTGTGGGCCCTGCATTTAGGTGTACCTGGGGAACTATATAGATAACAACAAAAAGAACTGAATCATTCCCGGGGCTAATGCAACAGTAGATACCTGATAAGCATGCAAACCAAGTCCAACTAGGTGCAATCAGAGTCCATGAGGGTGAGCCTGTGGCTCGCAGAGAGGTGTTGGTCAGGCAGTTGTCCTTGTATGGCGAAGCTTGGAGGTCGAGGTTTCCAAGGATGAAGCAGGTCCCCTGTCCTTGAAGATCTCCTAGGGTGAGCTTGCCGGCTCAGGCACAGTTGGCTAAGGTGAGTCAGGGTAACTAAAAGTTTGGTTCATGGGGGCAAGAGTACCCGTGGAATTTGCCCCAATACCAACATAGTAGGGTGGTGTTGGATCTACACAGAGCCAGCAGTCTTCGGAGGTGTTAGGTTGAGAACTATTTAAGAGGGAGAAAACAGAATCTAACATGGTTAGAAGCGAGTTGCTAAAGGAATTGAAGGGTTGTGGCGTTGGCACCTGAGGGGACCCAGAAGCTGGAGCTATTGTCCTATTCCTACTCTCTAAAGACTATGGGTGTTACTGGGTTGTTTTCTTTCCTTGGCTGAGAGGCGGGCCTCTCTTCTGATGACTTCAATGGCCTGCAAAGACTTGAGAAGCCCCTGGTTAGAAAATTTACCTATATGGTCATAGTGAATCTTAGGGATAATAGGTGGTGGTCTCCCATAGATGATTTCATAAGGGGTAAGGTTCTTGAGATATGGGGTGCATCAGCTGCACAACAGAGCAAATGGCAAGAGGTTTACCCAATTATCGCCGGTTTCGATCTTAAGTTTGGTAAGAGTCTCCTTAAGAGTTCTATTCATTCTCTCTACCTGACCTGAGCTTTGGGGTCTATAGGCACAATGTAATTTCCAGCCTATTCTGAGAGCTTCTGCTATTAATTTGGAAATTTTGGCTATGAAAGCCGGCCCATTGTCTGACCCCAGTACTAAGGGCAGGCCAAATCTAGGAATGATCCCAGTTAGGAGATGCCTGGCAACTACATTAGCAGTCTCATGCCTCGTGCAAAAGCCTAGTCCATCCTGAGTAGGTGTCAACAAAAACTAGTAAGTACTTAAATCCAAATTTGCTGGTTGAGATCTCAGTAGAATCAAGTTCCCAATGCTCACCTGGTTCATGCCCTCTGATTCGGACCCCAAGTCCATGGGGTCTGGGAGGCCCTGGATTTACCTGTGCACAGGCAGAACATCGGGTAACCTCCGAAGTGGCTATAGTCTTGAGATCTGGAATATAGAGGTGTCTACTGACTGGAGAGATTAATTTTGATGTGCCTAGGTGAGTACTATAGTGGAGATCTCTAATGAGAGCAGTTCCCAAGGCTTTGGGGAGAAGTAGTCTTCCGTCAGGGAGCCGATGCCAGTTCCCCTTTTCTGTTGAACAATTTAACTTCTTTCCCAGGTTGAGCTCCTCTTCATTGTAGGATGGCAAGGAGGGCAATTCCCGAAGGGGAAGAGCAGGGAGGATTTCTATAGGTTTTACCTCAGTTAGGGCAATTTGTTTAGCAGTCCGGTCTGCTAGGTCATTTCCTTCTTTTGTCTGACGAGGCTTGGTTTCGTGCCCTCTGCAGTGAACAATAGCTACAGCCTTAAGTTGCCAGATGGCTGCTAAGAGTTTGAGTATTTCTTCTCTAATTTTAATTTCTTTCCCAGCTGATGTGAGGAGCCCCTTTCTTGGTATAGGGCTTCATGCACATGAGCAGTTGCAAAGGCATAGCAGCTGTCAGTATAGATGTTGACCCTCTTGCCTTTTGCCCAGTTGAGTGCCTGTGTCAGGGCAATCAGTTCTGCTTTCTGTGCAGAAGTTCCGTGGGATAAGGCCTGAGCTCAGATTACCTGTTAATTGGTGACTACTGCTGCCCCAGCATACTGAGTTCCATCCTTGATGAAACTGCTCCCATCAGCATAGAGGTCATAGTCAGAGTTGGCTATTTGCTCGTCTTTGAGGTCCGGTCTGGTTCCCTCTATGGAGTCTAGTAACGAGTGGCAATCGTGGAGCAGTTCTCCTTGATTCCCGTCGGGGAGTAAGGTAGCCGGGTTGAGGGCAGTAGACTTGGAGAAGGTAACCTGTGGTGGGTTCAACAATAGTACCTGATATTGAGTGAGGCGAGCGTTGGAAATCCATCTGTCAGGAGGAGACCTGAGTAAGGCTTCAGTGGTGTGGCCTCCGATGATTTGGAGGTCCTGGCCTAAGGTCAGCTTCTGCACCTCCTTGACAAGGAGAGCGGTTGCAGCTATTGCTCTCAAGCAGGACGGCCAGCCTGCAGCAACAGGGTGAAGCGTGGTCCCAGAGTCTGGGTTAGGACTCCTTTTGCTATGCTTTTGCGTTCTGCAACGAAAAGCTGGAAAGGTTTGGTGGGATCTGGCAAGGCAAGGGCAGGGGCTGAGGCAAGTGCCTGTTTAAGTGTTTCAAAAGCCTCTTCCTCTGCAGTCCAAGTTAAATCAGGTTCCCTTCCCCTGATAGGTTACCAGCAAGATTCGAGACAGTTGCCTAGTTTGCTCCTTAATGAGATCCTCCCAGTTCTGAAAAACTTTCTGAGCTATTTCAAGTTACTCACTTCAATTCTTTCTCTCAAAGCCTTCTAATTTCTGCAATTTCTTTCTGATGTCTGGGGTTGACTGAGATGAAGGCCATGTTGACCATCCGTCTATTCCCATCTGCATCCGGGTCTAAGGGGGTATAAGTTCTGTAGGCCTCTAAATAATCTTTCTAAAAGGCTGTTGGAGATTCATCCTTCCCTGCATAGTGGCTGCTACTTTTGCTAAATTGGTGGGTTTCTTAGCAGTGCCCCTTAGACCCCTGAGGAGGTTTCGGTGATAAGTGCATAAACTCTGCATCCCCTCCCCAGTGTTTGGATCCCATTCTGGGGGTCGTTGAAGCAGTTTATCATCTAAGCCCTCGGGGCCAGCATCATCCCCGACCACAGCCTTAATTGCCTCAGCGCGTATCCTCTCCCTCTCCTCTGAGGTGAACAAAGTTTGTAAGATCTGTTGACAGTCATCCCAAGTGGGTTGGTGGGTCCGGAATACAGACTCCAATAAACTTATCAGAGCTTGTGGTTGCTCCGAGAAAGGGGGGTTTTGTTGTTTCCAATTATATAAATCACTAGTTGAAAAAGGGACATAGATCATACGCACCGGGCCCATAGTGCCGGGCAGGGCAGGCACCTCTCGTAACGGGAGCATCGGGACTGAGAGGTGTTCGGTTCCCGGGCAGGTTGATAAGGGGTGCTGTCCATGTATGTGAGGGACTCAAAAGTCTGGCATTGTCAGCCGGACCTGGGGCTCTTGCCTGAGGCTCGTCTGAGGGTGCTGTCACCTTCCCGCCCGAGGTGTTTCCTGCATAGGAGCAATTCTTCAGGATCCCCTGGGAGGACATGATATAACCAGGGTTTGGGTGCTTTCCCAGGGGATTCTGGTCGGCTTTCCTTGGTTGTCCCCCGCAGTCGCTCCTTTGGGGCTACAACCATGATGGTATGGTTTCCTACCTTAGCTTTCATTCCCTTTTGGGGCTTCTCCCTTCCACATTTTGTTATATAGGGAGGCTTGTCTAATACTGTGTCAATCCAGACATCTATATATACCTGTTGGTCTGGGTGAGGGACCCTATAAACAACCGAACGCACGGCGAAGAAGAGGTTAGGGTCAAAACTCCCCTCCGAGGGGCATTCCCCCCCATAGGTTGGCCACTCTTGTTCACATAGCGTCCTCAGGAAGCCGGGGTCTGCTGGCTTCCCATAATTATAGGACCTTTTGAGAAAATCGGAAAAAGAGAGCAGACATTCAAGATGGGGTCGGTGTCCTGGATGGTCCTTGGCCCATGGCGTCTCTCCTGAAAGTGAAACAGTTAGAGCAGCAAGAGAGGCTGAACATACAAGAACACGAAATCAGAAGACAAACAAGAACAATCACTGAGACTAATCTCGCACCCTCACGGAACACACACACCTTCAAAGTGAAGCACCTAGGCTTCCAAAATCAGAAGTCAGCGTCCTGACTCTGATTAGAGGCAGACAGTGCGCGGCGCCCGCCTGTACACCTCACCAAATGCTCCGGAGCCAAAGACACAGAGAAATAAATGGATCGATCCACTTACCAAGACCACGTGGCGCGAAGACCCTAAGCCGAATCTGGCCGCAGTCAGAAGATCAAATTTGTAGAGACGAGGATGGAGGCGCCTCGCCTTGTGCCTGAAGAGGTCGACCCCTCTTAGAGGCGGACCTCGAGGTGATCTCACTGGGGCCTCCAAATGTTATAACCCAGGAGATCGACCAAACTCAGACGCCGAGATGGAGTTTAATAAAAGGAGTTTATTGAGCTAAGTCCGCAGGCACCTGCAGTATGTCTCACACAGGAGTAACTGCGGCCCCGGAGAGCTAAAATGGCTCCTTTTTATAGGATTTTGTAGGGGGGGAGTGCTACGTGTAAGCAAGCATGTTACAGAAGCGGAATTTAGCGGTTAGTTAATTACCTGTTACTCAGTTTCTCAGACATCTCAAAGGTCAAGATGTTTTCAATAGATTATTCCTGGTGCTGAGCCCAGGATTACTCAAGGGTTTGTTATTACCCTGGAGTTAGCAGATTACTCAGGGGTTAGTTATTGCCCCGGGGTTAGCGATTCCTCTGGGTTAGTTAGTGAAGAATGTTCTTCAGTAGATGAGTAACTGACAACCCCTTTGGTTGTCATGAAGGCCTCTGGGAGTTTAGGTCAATGGCACTGAGTTATAACAAAAGCATGAGACACCAGGGGTTGGAGGTTCAGGGTCATGCTGGGAACTGGTTGTTTGTAGGTGGTGAGGTAAGGGTAATAAATCATTTCTCCAGGTCTTAAGGACAGTTCTGAGGTCTTTTCTGGTGTCCCTGTTTGGTGTTGTGAGAAAGTAGCCAGGGGGCTCAGGAAGTGAAATATAACTTAGGTCAAAATATTATCTTTAGCCTGCCAGAGAGGTATTGACCCTGTGACCATTCAGGTCCCTGCTAATTATTCTGCTGCGTCAGGGGTTGCAGATTATTCAGAAAAAGGCTCAGTCCCTTTAAGAGGGAGAGAAGTAGAGGGAGGGAGGGAGGCGGGGGGGGGGGGAGAGAGAGAGAGAGAGAGAGATGATTTCTAGAGCTAGGATTTAAAGCTAAATTTAACCAAAGTGATAAGGACCCTCGGTTTCACATTTTCTTTCTTTCTGGGTTTCTTGAGCCCTGATAAAGAAGATACCTTACTAAAAAGGGCTCCTGGGGCCTCTCACACAAACTGCACTTCAAGGAGAAGCCTGCGCTGAACTTCCTGCCTGCACTGTGTGTCTACCACCTGAACCAGCCCTTATAAAGGAGTTCCTAGAATCCTGTTTCAACTGAGGCTTTCTCTACCCAGATTCACAGCTATATCAGCATTCCAGAGAATGAGAGTTTTGCACCTTCTTTTATACATTACAATCAAAGGAGGAGATGTAAAGGGGTTACATGAAATCCCCTGGTGATAGATTAGGAAGGCTGAAGAAAGGAAAACCTCTGGGATTGAATAAAAAGAAAAATGAATAGACACATATTTCTTTGACATGGGTAGGTAAGGGCTAGTTAACAGTCAACAACTAACATGATAACAATAACAATGAAGGGATTTGTGGTCTTCACTCTGGTACAGTGATTGTGCTTTGAGGGGTCCAGAAAAAAAGGAAATTACTTTGTTATTCCAAAGGCATTTTATCAGGTATGTTATCCTAGGTAAAAAAAAGACAGACTAGGTTAAAGTGAAGATTGACCTTTGTTAGGGAAAAATACTGCTCTAGGACATGACTACCCACCATGAGCTGCTTTTAGTTAGAAAGTTTTCATTTCAGACCATCCAACGTGGTTACTTTCTGTCTTTGAATTTGTAAGGCCACTATGCAAACCTCCCTTCAGCTTGTCAGGTTTAACATGTGGCTGTGTGCATGTGCGCACGCATGCACAACACTATAGTTTTTATAAATGACCTCTGATTTACCTTCTCAAAACATATAATCTTGCCCTGGCTGGTCACTGGTTCCCCATAAGGGCACATGCTCAGATTGTGGGTTTGGTCCTGTCAGGGTGTGTATGTGAGACTCACATCGATGTTTCTCTCTTCCTCTCCCTGCGTTCCTCCCAACAATTCAATAAAACATTTTTTTAAATATATACAATCATAGATTTGAAAGGGTAAAAGATTTAGGAGTTATTGCCTCTAAAAGAAACAAACATTCTTTCCATCTCTATTTGCAGTTGTTTTGCCAGTTTAAGCTAAGAAAAAAAAAATAGCATAAAATGTAAGAAGATAGAGGAGCAATGTTCCTTGAAACAATAAGGACCCTTACCCTAGAAATGTTAAGTAGTGAGTTTTATATTTGTGTCAAGATACTAGGGACATTTGTTGCATCTGCTTTCCCATATACTGTTTTCCTCGGGCTCCATGCTTGAATCATTTTGTTTTAGAACTAGAAAGTAACCCTATTTACCTCTTTGATGTGAGTCTGGATTCTAAACATGTAGATATCTTGAGCTAAAGGTTTCTTCTCAGGTGTTTACTCAGCTGGTATTTTCTGTTTCCTTCAGATTCTAATGCATCTGTGAGTTTATTATGATAATTAGCAGTTATCTTTGATGGTCACCTTGAAATCAGACAGACACAGCTAGTCCAAGACCACCTGTGACTACTTGAGCCAAATTAAGCAGAGACAGGGTTGAATCATATATGAATCTTTATTCCAATAATGCCAGCAATTTGGAGAGAGCTGCAGGTCATTTTGGAAATTCTGCTCTAACATCTATTAGTCTGCTGATTATAAAGGGGCTGTGTGCAAGGGGTGGGGAGAGGGCAGGATAAGGACTGCAGGGTCTGTGGTCTGTATGTCTCCTCTCAGGATCTTGAAAGTTCAGTAACAAGGCAGTTAATTTTCTTTGATGTTAAAACAGCCCACCCACCCCCTCCCCCATGTTCCTGGGACTAGGGAATGGTTGGCATTCCTTGAAGCAAACTCCTGGAGGGGTTCAGGGTCCAGGCACAGCAACTAAATCAAAGTGTGTCCTGTCCTTTGTTTGTTCTCACCATGTATTTTCTTTTCTGAGTAATGGACCCATCCAGGCTTTGAAGCATCTTATCTTTTTTACAGCCCCTGTTTGTTTTCTTGCAGCACATCTTCCAGTTTCCCAGAGTCTATTAGAAAACCTCTTATCTGTGGTCAGTAAGGTGAATAATCATTAAACAGCTGTGGTCCTGCTCCTGTTACATGCCCTTCCCCCTATCAACTTCATTGGTTTGTTAGGGAACTCAAGGGGTTCTTGTAGTTTGGGGTGCTTTATTCATGTACCAAAGGGTCTTGGATTTCATCCATGGTCAAGGGCATGTACCTGGGTTGCAGGCTCAATCCCTGGCCCTGACTGGGGTATATACAGGAGGCATCCATTCCATGTGTCTCTCATATCTCTGTCTCTCTGTGTATATGTCTCTCTCTATTTCTTTCTCTCTCCCTCTTTCCCCCTCCCTCCCCTTCACGCTCTCTAAAAATCAATGGTACAAATATCCTCAGTTGAGGATTGAAAAAAAAAAAAATGCAAGTAAGGCCTGGCCTGCGTGGCTCAGTTGGTTGGAGCATTATCCTAAATACTAAAAGGTCACTGGTTCAATTACTGGTCCTCAGGGCACATACCCAAATTGCGTGTTCAACCCGCACTTGGAGCACATGCAGAAAATAACCAGTCAACGATTCTCACATTAATGTTTCTCTCTCTCCCTCTCTCAAATCAATAAATTTAAAAAAGAATTTTTTTAAAAGAGGGATAAAACTCAGAGTTGATCTATATTTGGGGTATATAAGGATAATAGGGCAAAGGAATTGAGAGTGTTGGCAAAAGGATATTTGAAATGTAGCCATGGAATATAAGCTGGACAGAGAAGGGGAAATCAATGGTCAGTAAATAGAGGTGTGTAGTTAAAGGTAAGTTGTAGTAGAAGTAATTGAGAAAGCTGAAATAATAGGAAACTTATCAGAGATTTTGGAATTTGAAGTTAGTATAGCCAAGTAACATGATTTTTAAAGAAACTGGGAGTTTTGCATAAGGGTTGTAGTATGGAAAATGAAGGTAGAATTCCACCTCTCAACTCTGAGGTGTATGGTTGGGAAGGGAATATAGTCTTCAAGGAAGATGACTTAACGAAGTGGTATTAACATATGTAAAGTAAGGAAAGGGCACATGAACAGTGCCAAACCCAGAAACCAGAAGTACAAATTATGTTTCTAGCACTGTCCAACACATTGGTAATAACATAGTCTCATTGTTAAGATCATTCCTTTGTTGGGAAAGGTTACTAGAGCAATCTTATTTGAGGAACATTTCTTAAGCTCTAATTTCCCTTTTTCTGGCCCCATATTGACCAAAGCAATGTTTTGATTGTGATTTGGCTCCCCTTATTACTACAGGGAGAGAATGTGTTCATTGGTAATTATATTAAGCACTATGTGTGTGTGGGGGGGGGGGGGTGTAGTGCTTAATATAATTCTTATTACAATTTTTGTAATCATTATTAAAATATCTTAAATTGGCACTCTGTTTCATGCATCAATTTTTTTTCAGTGAGTGGTTAGTGTTAGAGGGAATTTTTGGATTTCCAAAGCTACAGTCCAGACCTGAATTCAAAAAGTAAACCCCAAGATAATACCTATTTTCTACTCTTCCAGGTGCATGATATACCTATGTATGTAAATGCCAGTGTTATGGCAGAAATTCAGTCAGCAGGAAGAGACAGACAGCACATACTCGGACGATTAGAAAATGACTGTTTAATGTGTACTGGTGTTGACCCAGCAGAGTCACCTCAAAAGGCTGAGCCCCGCGCCTGGGTTCCAGTCACCTTTTTTACATGATAGGCTTCCAGGTATTTGGGGACTTTCTAGTTCCACTATAGTTTATGCAGTTGGCTGATGTAAGGGACAAACAGGATTACAGAATCCAGGGGTGCGGTCTCTGCACTGCCAGCTAAGGGGGTTATCTGCACCCGGCTTGCCTTCTCATTCCCCCCTCATGATTCTCAAGCTGCTCCTAGCAGGCTTAGAGAACATTATTTTATATGGTATTCATAAGCGTGGGCTTGGACAGGGAGTTCCCTTAGTACCCCATAAGGAAGAGGGGCGACGATCTCTCTGACTGCTTCCTGCTGAATAGAGGCGTTGAAGAGAAGGGGATGCAGCAACTAGAGTTCTTTACCATCCAGAGGAGAGTAATGGTAGTTGGGGGGTCCTTATTTGAAGCATCATTTGGAGCTTTATTGTTTCCAAGATAGTAACAACTCCAGGAACTCCAAGATTCCACTAATTCCTGTCTTCTTAAGCCTGATTTGCAGAGGATTGTTCTGGTTGGTGGTCACTCTTCAGGCAGGTTGGTTGTTGTATGGTAGGTGAGCTGCCTTCACCCTGAGTAGTAGGTCCAGGTATTCAGACCTGCAACCTTGAGAGCTTTGGGAGTGATTAGTATAACTAAATAGGGCCCTTTCCAGGTTGGTTTGAGGCATTCCCTTTTCCAGTTTTTTATCCAGACTTGGTCCCCTGGTCTGTAAGGGTGTAGTTAGTTATTCCCAGGGAATTGTGCACCTCAAGAATGGTTCTTCCTAGTCCTTTTAGTTGTTTTTGAGTTACCAAATTTCCCAGTTCTTTAATATCCCCTTTGAATTTGATCAGTGGGAGAGGTCTTCTATATGAGATTTTTAAAGGGGTACAACATACACGCAGGAGAGCTAGGGGCAGTATATATATCAGTCCAGGGCAGGTTGGTTTTTTGACATAGTTTTGCCATGGTGTGCCTAAGGGTTTGATTCATGTGTTCTACTTTCCCTGAGCTCTAGGGCTGGTAGGCCGTATGCAAATTCCACTGGATGCCTAGAGTTTTAGCTACCTGCTGTGCTATTTCTGCTATGAAGGCTGGGCCATTGTCTGATCCTATAGTCAATGGCATTCCATATCTCGGGATGATGCTCAGTTGAGCTTTGGTTACTTCTCTTGCCTTTTCCGTATGTGTGGGGTAAGCTTCAACCCAGCTCAAGAAAGTACAGATGAAAACCAGGAGATATTTATTTCCTCTACTGGGTCCTACTTCCAAGAAGTCTACCTTCAGATCTTCAAAGGGTGTTTGGTTGTAGCACTGGATCCCAGCGGGCCCAGTGGGGCTTTGTCTGGCATTGTTTTGAGCACAGAGGGGACGGTGTTGGGAGACTGAGGCACAGAATGATGGAAATCAAGCTATTAGTACTGGCTTAATGAGGCTTCTGGGTGGTTTTTCCCAGGTGAGTGAGTTCATGTTGTTGGAGCACTAACCGATGGGCTGATTGTTCGGGCACATAGATTCTGTGGTCTGGGAGTATCCACCATCCTTCCTTCATTATATTTCCTCCCTCCTGTTGTGCCCATTCTTCTTCCTGGGCCGTGTATTTTGGGGTTACAGGCAGTTCAGGAGCCAGCATGATTTTTGGTGGGTCTGTCTGTTCTCTTGCAACTTGTTTAGCTGCAGCATCTGCCCGACAGTTTTCCTTCTGACACTGAGTCTCTTCCCTTTCGGTGTCCCTTGCAGTGGATGACTGCTACCTCTCGATTCCCAGACCACCTCCAACAATTTTAGGTTTTCACCTTGGTTTAATATTCTTTTCCCCGCTGTAGTAAGGAGCCCTCTTTCCTTGTATATAGCCCCATGTATATGTAGGGTGGCAAAGGCATAGCGCAAGTCAGTATATATGTTGGCCCGTTTATCCTTGCTGAGTTCTAATGCCCTTGCTAGGGTCCATAGTTCTGCTCTTTGAGCCAACCATCCCTCAGGGAGGGCCCTTGCTTCCAGAGTCTTAAAATCTGAAACTGTTGTATACCCGGCATATCTTTTGCTCTCACTCACGTAACTGCTGCTGTTCGTGTACAGAATAAGGTCAGGATTTTGCAGAGGTTTATCTGTCAGGTCTGGTCGGCTAGAGTAGATTTCATTAAGTACCTCCAAGCAGTCATGCTCCAGGGCCCCGGCTGCTATTAGCAAAAAGGTGTAACAGGATTTGGAGATTTCACTGCTTCTAGTCTTATTCATGGGTTTTCACATAGGAGTCCTTGGTACTGGGTCATTTGGGCATGAGTTAGCTAGTACTTTCCTCTTGCATCCATCAAGGTAATAACAGATTGGGGTACTTTGATGTTTAAATTTTGTCCCACCGTGAGTTTTTATGTTTAGATTTTATCCCACCATGAGTTTGTCTGCCTCCTTGATTAGCAGTGTGGTGGCCACTAAGGCCCTCAGACAGGGTGGCCAGCCTGCTGCAACTAGGTCAATTTGCTTTGAAAGGTAAGCTACCAGTCTCTGCCAAGGACCAAATTCCTAGGTTAGGACTCCCAGGGCTATTCCATTGTTTCTGTGCACAAACAGGTTGAAGTCCAGTGATACATCCTGGAGTATTAAGGCTGGTGCCTCCGTGAATTTGGTCTTTATAGTTTTAAATGCTTTCTTTTGATCAGGACCCAGATAAGGGACGCCTTTTCTTTTCCCTTCAACGCCTCATATAAGGGTTTTGCCAGTTCAGAAAATCCAGGTATTCGTATTTGATACAGAACCCTTCTGCTCCCAAGAATTCTTGAGTCTGTCGATGGGAAGTGGAAACCAGAATAGCGCAGACTGCCTGTTTCCTTTCAGCCCCTAGCATTTGTTTGCCTTGGGTGATCTTGAAACCTAAGTATTTGACTTCTTTTTGGCAAATTTGCACCTTTTTCTTTGATACTCGATATCCCGCTTCCATCAGTAGCTCGAGTAAAACTTTGGTCCCTTCCCAGCATTGAGCTCAAGTGGGACTGGCCAGTAGGCAGGCGTCTACATATTGGAGGAGGACAAATCCTAAATTCCATCCAGGGAACTTGGCTACGTCAGACACCAGCACCCCGCTGAACAAAGCTGATGAATTATTGAATCCTTGAGGTAGTCTAGTCCAAGTGAATTGTTGCTTTGTTCCTGTGATAGGGTTCTCCCATTCAAAGGGGAACAGAGGCTGGCTATTGGGCACTAGTTGGAGGCAGAAGAAGGCATTCTTTGAGTCTAGGCATGTGAACCACCCTGCCTCAGAAGGTATATATCCTAATAGAGTGTATGGGTTAGGCAATGTGATGACCGCCTCATTAATAGCCCTTGAGTCTTGTACCGGCAGTAGTCGTTTGTCCCAGGTTTCTTTTGTTATCCTCACCCAAGGACATTTTTGCATTTACCTTCAGATAGAGCAGGAGTAAGAGAAGGAGGAAGAGAGAAAGAGAAAAACTTTGATGTGAGAAAGACACATGGAGTGGTTGCCACCCACGCGACCCCTACCAGGGCTGAGGACAAACTGCAACCGAGGTACATGCCCTTAGTGGGAACTGAACCCAAGACTCTCTGATCCGTGTGTCCCAGGTTTCTTTACAGGTAGCAGGGGGGTGTTCCACAGGGACTGGCATTGCTTTAAAAGTCTACTTGAGTAGTTGATCTAGGTGAATCTGGATCCCTAGACGTGTTTCCCACAGAACCATGTACAGGCATATTTTGACAGGCTGGGCTCCAGGCTTCATGTAAATCAGTATCAGGGCATGGTTTGGGGCCAGACCAGGGGGATTTTCTTCTGCCCAGACTGATGGGAATTCAGCCTCCAGTTCCAGGGCCACCATTAGCTCATCAGACGGGGAAGTATACAACCTCCATTCTTCTTCCCATGGTACTGCCAAAGACAGGATCATGGGAGGGGCCTCATCTCCTAGGCACAGTTGTGCCAGTCCATCTGGAGCAAAGGCTATTTCTACACCCATCTTTGCTAGGAGTCTCCCTGCCCAACAGTGGTACTGGGTAGTCTGGTAGATATAGAAACTCATGAACTACCTGGTGGCCTCCCAACTGGTATTGCCAGGGGCCACAGAATGGCCTACAGGTTTTGGCTCTGGTAGCCCCCACAATGGTAACTTCCTGCCCTGATAGGGGTACCACCTTTTGTGTCACTACAGAGTGTTTGGCCCCAGTGTCAAGCATAAGTCTACCATTTGGCCCCCAACCTTCATTTTGAACATCGGCTCATGGAGGCCTAGTTAGTTAGAGCCCTGTGTCCCCTAGTCAGAGTCTATTCCTGCCAGGCCAATCAGATTGGTCTCTGGTGGTTCTGGCCGATAGCTGCTGGGTGCCGATAGCTTCCTGGTTTTCCTCACTGGCGGTTGAGACACTCATTTTTCCAGTGTCCAGATTCCTTACACTAGGAACTTTGGTCCCATTCTAGGGTCATATTTCTTCTTGGTTCTTTAGTTCTTCGTTGCTTCTGTTTCAGTCCCACCAAAGGAACTGGTTGTCCTAAGGCTGCAGCTAGGAGAGCCGCCTTCCATTCTTTGGTCTGCCTCCTTTTTGGCCGCTCATTCTCGGTTTCTAAAGACTTTATTGGTGATTTCCAGTAAATTAGTGGCATTCTTCTCAGAGAATCCCTCTAACTATTGAAGTTTTTGTCTGATGTTGGTCTGTGCCTGTCCCACAAAGCATTGGACCATGCACTAGTTCCTAGAGGCCTCTGAGTCAAACAGAGTTTAAGCTCTGAAGGCCTCACATAATCTCTCATAGAAGTCAGCCGTATTCTAATCTAGTCTCTGTAAGACCTCAGAGGTCTTTGCCATGTTTGCAGGTGTCTTGGCCCCTGCCTTCACCCCTTGGAGGAAGGCGAGTCGATATCTTTCTAGACGGTTTCTTTCTTCCTCTGTATTTGGATCCTGTGGGGTTCCTTATCAGGTAAGGCCTCTCGTGCCCAGGCTTCTACATCTAGATGTCCAGCTGGCACCTGGGTCTAGAGCCATTTTCTGGCTTCTGTGACAACCTGTCAACATTCTTCTGAGTTGAATAGGGTGAGTAAAAGTTGTTTACAGTCGACCCAGGCGGGGCGATGAGTCTGGAAGATAGATTCCAGGAGGTCTATCATCTTTGGGGGTTTTTCAGAGTATGGTGGCTTATGGTGTTTCCAGTAATGGAGAATGGCTGATAGTAGAAGACTGATCTCTCCTCTTGTAGGGTCCCATCAGGGCCTACTCTCTGCAGACCCCTTGTATCCCGCAGTGGCAATTGCATTGTTGCTGGGGGTTTTGGTCCCTGGGTCGCTGACCTGAGACATCTTCCCATTGCCTCCGGCAACCCTGGCTCTGGTGACCCTGGTGGTGGCGGTGCATTGGCCATTGGTAGGGGTGAGAGGGATGGAGGTGGGCTGTCGGGCAGGTGAGGTTCCGGTAGTGGGGCATATGGCGGTGGCAGTAGAGGGGCCTCTTCAGAATCCCCTTGTAATAGAGGAGACCACTTAATTCTTTGTGAAGTCTTCCTTTCACCTTGTGCCTCGAGGACCTTACATGGTCCCTGACTAGTAACACAAAATCGGATCCATGGAGGCCTGATTTGGGCTATTTCCTCCTACTAGTGTATGTAGGGAAATTGGTCCAGATGGCTGGAGTCTCTGGTGACCCTATACATAGCTGGTACTGTAGGGACCTCAAGGGTGCCTTCCGAGGGCCATCCCACACCAAAGGTAGGCCATTCTAATTCACAGAAGGTGCACAATTTTCCAGGGGTCAATTTGACCCCATAATCTCCTGAGAACCCCTTTTTAAAATTCTTTGTCATACATTCCAGAACAGTGGGTTTAGAGCACTGGTACTCAACCTTCCTAATGCCATGACCCTTCAATACAGTTCCTCATGTTATGATGACCCTCAGCCATAAAATTATTTTTGTTGCTACTTCATAACTGTAATTTTGCTACTGTTACAAATCGCTATCGGAAATATGTGTTTTCTGATGGTCTTAGGCAACCCCTGTGAAAGGGTCGTTCAACTCCCAAAAAGTCACGACCCACAGGTTAAGAACCTCTGGTTTAGAGGAACTTCCTCCCATAATGATATCTAAGATGGTTAAGCAAACCTCCCAGTGAACGGTATTGCGAGACAAATAGGAGGTACCTCTCATTTTGTCAACCTGGCCATTCCCCTCACGGGGACTTAGGCACCTCTTGGCATTGTCAGGTCAGTATAAGTCTCTAACTCAGATCAAGTTCACTGGCCAAGACAATGTCCCCAAAACCTGATACTGCCCTTAGCCATATGAGGTCACCGTGGATGTGCAGGTTGGGACTCACATAGGCGTTGTGGAGCATGGTCACTCACATATACAATCACACAGAATTTAAACTTTCCACCCAGGAATTCCCTGTCCTGTGAGGCGTCTGGTTCATCTGGGAGGTGATCAAGCTCCCTTTCCGCATTCATTAGAGGTGGGCCTGAACTCGGTCTGGGTCCCTGGGGACACTTACCGATCTGATGTCCTGGCAGGCTTTTCTGTCCTCCCAAGTGTCCATTCAAGCAGTGGTGGCTGACTACAGTCAGCCCAGCAAGGGTCAGGGTCCAGTGCAATCACTGGTGGCTCACTTTCCTTTCTGTTGCAGGGGCCCAAAATTAAAGGCTCTTTACCGCTGGCTTCCGACAGCGGTAGCTCAAGAGGCCAACATGGCTGTCGACTTCCTGGCCAATGCCCCAAAATGTTATGGCAGAAATTCAGTTGGCGGGAAGAGGAGACAGATTGCACCCACTCGAAGGATTAGAAAATGACTTTTTAATGTGCACCAGTGCTGGTCCAGCAGGGTCGCTTCTAAAGGCTGAGCCCCGTGCCTGGGTTCCAGTCACCTTTTATACACAATATGCTTCAGTGTATTTGGGGACTTTCTAGTTGCTCTGTAGTTTAGACGTTTGTCTGATATAAGGGGCAAGCGAGATTATAGAAGCCAGGACTGCGGTCTCTGCACTGAGAGCTAAGGGGTTACCTGCACCCGGTTTGTCTTTTCACCAGTGGACAACCACACTTGTATATTGCCTTGCCTTTGTACATATTTCTCTTCTTTCCCCGTCCAGAGCAGCATTCATTACATTTCATAAGTGCTTTGCATTGAATTTCAAAGTTCAATGTGGCTTCTATACTGGGACATTATCAGGCACAGATGCCTAAAGGGCTTTTGGCAATCAGTGGCTTGGTAGCCTTGATTCAGTTTGAATCACCCCTTCAAGGACCATATGAAAACAGTCTTGCAGGATCCCAGTCATATTCTTGGGAACCATTTTACTTTCCAACTTTTTAGACTAGTTTAGAGGCCTTTGGGTTTCACTGGACCATTTCCTCATTCCCTTCTTTGGTTACTCTTGGCCACTAACCTTCCACCCACTTTACTACTCATTTTTTAGGGACCTCTTCAGTAACACTAGAAAAATTACCTCTGAAGCCATATGGGTTGAGTAAAACAAACTCAAGGTTAAAAAAGAAAAAGGAAGAAATGTGTGTTCTCTGAACTTTATTTATATAATCTGTTTAGATGTTTAGGTTGGGTAGTCCAGCTCCCTCCCCATATTTCAAAAATAACTAGATATCTGGGAAACACTCAAAGATCATAGTGTTGTCATAGTGAATAAAAAGATACTTCATCTGTCTCCTTCTTTTGGAAGCCAGTAAAATGAGTCATGTTAAGGTTTGGGAGTATATGCCTGAGTATTTGAATGTTTGCTCATGGTATACAGTTCGACTGTGTGCTATCTAATTGATTAGTTTACATTTGGTAAGATAAATATTGTTTTAAGGTGATATTAGTAGTCTTTAAAGCCTGGGCTCTAATCTGGTCTGTGTATAATGTGAATTAATACTTAAGTACACTTGTGTCAGGATTATTCTAGAAAACATCTAGAATAGAGTTTTGTAGAATTTGTTAGAGCCCCCTGTAAACCCTATCCTGAGTAAAACAAACTCAAGGTTAAAAAAGAAAAAGGAAGAAATGTTTGTCCTCTGAACTTGAAAAGGGTTAGCAAGCATCCATGCACATGGAAGAAACTCCTTACTCTCTGGTTGAAGAGAAGTTCCTCTTTATGCCTTCCATGCTTTACTCACTGTAATGGGTAATAGATAAACAGAGGTGCTTTTTTTCCCCCCACATTAAGCTATTTATGGAACTTGGTCAGCTAAATAAATTTAGAAGTGAAAATGAGAAAAAGAATAGGAAATAAATCATCAGTTTGGAAGTAAATTACTCTATTGAATATTTTGAGTGTAGTATCAGTGTTATCTACATTTTCTTCCTTATTTCCTCAATGGGATGAATTCTAGCTCTGCTTAGGCTGCTGTGCTTTTCTTTTGATTGCTAATTCATTAGGTGTCCTTGGCAGCAGCACCTGAAATAACTGCAGAGGGTGCTCCTAAGTGAACTCCTAAATTGCTTCTCAATTCTCCCAGTTGATTGAGGCACTATTTCTTGAGCAGTTCCACTTAAGTTGTTGATGTTTGGGGTTACTTTTGATTGTTTTGTTTGAATACCATGTTCATGATGTGTGGAAGGCTGTTGCTTTTAGCAATATGGAATAAATAAGCCCTGGGTGGTAAGCATTAAAGGGAAAAAACCTTTTTTGTAGTGTTATGCTAAATGAAATTACTCTCTTTGTCACTTTATCCTTTCAGTCTGATAACCTCAACCTATAGTGATTTATTTGTTTTCTTCAATTTAGCTTAGCTTCCTGTACCTAGGTGCATCTATTTCTGCTGTTAGTCATCTTAGTAATGTAGAGCATGTTTCTGACCTGAAAGTGTGGTTTCTTTTACTCTGAACCACATCAATATGCCTTCCATCCTCTACTTCCTTTGCATTATTTTCTTATAGAGGGCTCAGTTTGTCACCATTTAATCTAAGGATAATTCATCTGGGACTAAGAACTGGTAATGCTGTAATAACAATACCTTTCTTTATATAACAATACTCAAAGCACTTACCATCTTAGCCTTTCTCTGTTTATGAAGCACTTTTAGTTTAATCCTTTATAATAGCCCTGTGGGTAAGTCAGCAATTCTGTCTAAGATAATGAGATTGTATCTCAAAGAGGTTGAGTAACTTGCTCAGGGTTGCAGTAACGCTTAACAATTTCTACAGGAAATGAAGAATACTTTTAAAGATATTCTGAATGAACAAAAAAGGAATTTTCCATACTGTGTCTTTATTGTAGAAAAAAATCTATTTTTAGTATGTTCAGTTGATTAAGACCAGGGTTGAAAGCCTATTCTTTATCCATAGAGTTTAAATTGATGTGTCCAAGTCAAGAATATAGATATTCAGGTCAGTTTCTATTCTGCTGCTGATGTGATAAAGTTAGGGAAGGCTGGCTCTTACATTAGTGGAACTTGAACTGGAAGTAATTAAGCAGTTAATTATTTTTTATTCTCTCTTCCCTTTAGAGAGATGGAAACTTTGATGACTAGTTCCACCCTACCTCCCCTTTATGCAGATGAAGATGGCTCCAAGGAGAGTAGTGATCTGGCTACAACTGGGTAAGCAGCTGTTTTGGGACACTGGGCCTCTGCCTCGGCTTCAAAACAAAGATTCTAACAAAGTGCAAGTGCAAAAGAGGCAGTTTTATATCATAAAAATAGAAGGTATGTGGTTGCACTTTGCAAAGAGAGTGAGAGCTATTGTAATCTGCATTCAGCTGTCACTTGCAATGCCCTGCTCCTGTGAACAGCAAATATGTGGGGTCTAGTACACATCAGCAACTCACAGTTAAGAGAATTACAGTCACCTTTAAGGAAATATCTGCCACAGGATTAGCTCTGCAAATGAAATGTATTCTCTGTTTGAATTGCTATAGATATTACAACAATTTTTTTCCCAAAGGTCTGATTTTTTAAAAAATCAAATTTTTAAAAGAGAGTTCTTTCTTCAAGATGCCTAGGAATTCTAGCTGACTTCTTTTCTTTTTTATTCTCCTGTCTCCCTTCTTTGCTATTTTTGGACCGATAAGTGAAAGCATATAGAAAAGGGCTAATAGCTAGTCCTTTGTCCCATGAGAATTTTTGTCACACTTGAATTTTTATCTTTTCTATTTAGAAGTTATTCTCTAAAGAAGAAACTAATAGATTGAAGTGCTTGCTAATCCCTAAAATGAATTATTTTCATATTCTTGAGCTCTTTAAAAATAGAGTATATTTTGTAATTCTGTTTTCGTTCTTCAGATTTATTTTCTACCTCTTTAACATCTGCCTCTCGAACCTTACTATTCAATCTTGTTCTCCAAGACTTTGCTAAAGTTTGCCAATTGCTAAATCTAATTCATTCAGTAAAAAATTGTCAGTGTCTACTATGTGCCAGACACTGTTCTAGGTACTATAAATTAAGCAATAATCAAAACATACATAAATCCCAACCCCTGTAGAGCTCAATCCTACCAAAGAAGTCAGAAGAAAAAAAAAACAGGATAAATAAGTAAAATAGCCCTGGCCAGTTTGCTCAGTGGTTAGAGTGTCGGCCTGTGGACCAGAGAGTCTCAGGTTCAGTTCCGGTCAAGGGCACATACCTCAGTTGCAGTTCTATCCTCAGCCCTGGTTGGGGTTGTGCAGGAGGCAACCAATTGATGTGTCTCCCTCACATCAATATTTCTCTCTCTCCCTTCTTCCTTTCCTCCCTCTCTATCTGAAAATCAATGGAAAAATATCCTCGGGTGAGGATTAAAAATAATAATAATAAGTAAAATACATACTATTGATAAGAGCTAAAGTGAAAAATAAAGTAGGGATAGGAAGGGCTCAGGGTACAGTTTTAGACAAGATGGCCTAGAAAGGCTTTAATGAGAATGTGACTTGAATAAAGACCTGAAGGAAGTAAGATAGCTAGCCCGATGTTATCTAAGGAAGATTATTTAGAAGGAGGAATGAATGCCAAAGTCCTGAGATAGATATGTTCTACCCTTTAGAAATAGCCAAGAGGCTAGTGTGGCTGGAACAGAGTATGCAAAGGGGAAAGGAGTAATTGAGGGTTACATCAGTGCTTCTCAAACTGTAATGTACATATGAATTGCCCAGAAAGCTTATTAAAATGTAGATTCTGAGTCAGAAAGTTGAGTTAGGACAAGAGATTCTACATTTAATGAGCTGCCAGGTGATGACTAGGTTGCTGGTATGAGGCTCATACTACAGTAGCAAGGGACTAGATCTTGTAGCATTTTACAGGTCAAAATGAGCATTTTAACTGTTACTCTGAGTAAGATGGGAAAGCATTGAAGGATTTTAAGTAGAAGGATATGCACCAAGAGGTCTCAGTTTGATTCCCGGTCAAGGCACATGCCCAGATTGTGGGCCCCATCCCCAGTGAGGGGCATGCAGGAAGCAGCCAATCAGTGCTCTCTCTCATTGATGTTTCTGTCTTCCTTCCTCTCTAAAATCTAAAGACAAAAAAAGGTTTTTTTTAAGATAACGGGGTGGGGTGGGGGAAATGGGGGCAGGTAGTGAGAAGTGTAGAATTCTAGATATATTTTGAAGGTAAACCAAACAGGATTTGCCTGAAAGACCAAATAAGATGTAAGAAGGGAGCCCTGGCCAGTTTGGCTCAGTGGTTGAGCATCGGCCTGCAGACCAGAGAGTCCCGGGTTCAGTTCCTGCTAAGGGCATGTACCACAAAAAAAAAAAAAAGAAAAGAAAAAGATGTAAGAGGGGAGAAGAAAGCAGTCAAAGACAACTGCAAGGTTTTGGCCTAAGAGACTAAAGGGATAGAATTAACTTAGATGAGGAAAACTAAGCAGGTAGGAGAGGGAATTTTAGGAGCTCAGATTTGGAGATTTTAAACTTGAGATGCTTTAGATATCCACACAGAGATGTCAAATAGGCAACTTAATAATCGGATTCTGAAGTTAGAGGAGGTCTACACTAGAAAGAGAAACTTTGGAGTCATCAGTGTATATATAGTTAAAGCCATGAGACTTGATGAGATAAGATATGAGCACTGTGTAGATAGAAAAGAGAAAAGTTCTAATGCCTGAGCTCTGGGATACATCAGCATTTAGAAGTCAGGCAGAAGAGTAAGAGTCAGCAAAGACTAAAGGGTGTAGTTAAAATGGTAGCAGAAAAATCAAAGATCTGGGGGGTCCTGGAAATAAAGTAAAAAGTGAGGGAAAGAAATCAACTGGGTCAGATACTTCTGGAAGATCAGGTAAGATGAGGACTGAGAAATGACATAGGATTTAGTGTGGAGGTCATTGTTGACCTTGACAAGAGTTGTAAGCACTATCCTCCTTTTGATTGGTTTTAAGAGAAAATGAAAGGAGAGAAATTGAAGACAGTAAGTATAAACAAAAGTTCTTTCCAATGAAATCAATAAGTATAAACAATTCTATAAAAGGAAAAGAGGAAAATGAGGTAGGATCAAGAGAGTGTGATATGTGTGTGAAGATAAGAGTAATAATGCCACATTTGTGTGCTGATTAGGCCAATCTGGTAGAGAGGAAAGAGTTGGTGGTGCCAGAGAGGGCAAAATTGCCAAAAACATATCTTTGAGCAGGCAGGCTAGCAGGTGTAGATTCCGGGGCACAAATGAAAGAGTTGTTGGCATTAGCTAAGAGCATGGACAATTAATTCATTCCTAGGAACAAAGGAGCCCTTTTTTCTCTCTCTTTTTTTTTTTCCAATTTTTATCTAGCTTGTCATCTCCAAGGCATGTGATACCTTTGACCACTCCCTTCTGCTTTTCTGTTCATTTCAGTCAGGAATTCATAGAATTGGTATTCTTTCTCAAACATAGTTCTCATAATTCACTGAAATAAGAATGTAAGAGTTAGTAACTTAAAAATTGATGACACAGTTGAAATGAGAATGACAGTCAGAGAACAAGTTGCCTAAGACATCCAAAATATTTGAAATATTGGAAAACAAAGCTGCCTAGATCAAACTGGATCTCTGTTGAAAGGGTCAGGAAAGTATAAATGTTTTCATTTTCAGAACAGTCTGCTTGGGCTTTCATTCATTTCTCAGTGCAATGTATTCTGGTTTATTTCCGTAATTTTTTATTTTCGTTAATTCTCTAAAATTACCAGTGAATTTTAGGTCTTCAAATTTAACAGATACTTTTTAGCCTATTGTACTTGACATCTGTACCTTTTTACATGGTTAGTAACCACTTCTTTTTATTTATTTATTTATTGTTTACAGTATTACAGATGTCTCCTATTTTTTCCTCCTTTGCCACCCTCCACCCAGCCCCCGCCCCACCCCAGGCCTTCCCCACACTGTTATCTGTGTTCATGGATTATGCATAGATATTCTTTGGAATAACCCCTTCTTTAAAGTCTTCCTGCCTTGCCCTCTGTGATAGTATTCTTTCCTAAGTCTCTTAATGCCCTCTCTAGTCTTTCCCAGTTCTTCTAATACTTGCTCCTAAAATGATGCTGTTCCATCAGAGTTCTGTCTTCACATTTCTTCTGTCTTTCTGGAAAATGTCTAGTACTTCCCCCTATTTCCATGGGCTCATGCCTCTCAAATCTATCTCATTCCTTTTCTTTACTTCTGTTCTCCCAGTTGTCTGCGACATGGCTCCACTTAATTATGCCTTAAGTATTTCAGACTTACCATTTTCTCATCTGTCTGTCTTTCTTTTTTAAACACACACACTGCATTTGTTACCTTGGATCATCGTACTATGTAATCACAATCTGAAAACTTCAGAATTACCTTGGCTCTTTTTTTTCTTCACTATATTCAATCATTAAGTTCTCTTCATTCTACCTCTTAAGTATCTTCTAGCTTTCTTTCCCCTATACTCTAGCCTTCCTGCCCTTGTCTCTGATTTAATCTGTTGCAGTAGCCTCCTGATAAATTTCCCTTTCTCCTGTTATATTATGTTCTTTCTGCTTGTAATGACATTGTTTACCTGATGAATGCCTACTCCTCTTTCAAGTCTCTTAACATCCTCTCCCACATATAAAATTTATCATACCCTCTTACTGTGCCTTTACAGCACATTTTACAAACCTGTATATCAGTATTAATGTTACATTATAATTCCATGCCTATAACCCTATGAAATACACATTCTTCCAGAATAAAGACTAAACATTACTTTCTCATATATCTTCCTTCACCTCTGTGATCTGATTGTCGATAAACACTTTAATCCAAGAAGTAATGGCCTATGGAATGTATCACAAGATATATCTTATGCCCTTTAAGAACTCTTTTGTGCTGGGGGCAAACTTCTACAATTCTAATTCCTGTTCTCCTTTTCTATTAATAGTATTTTCTCTTACATTGGAGATATATGAAAGGTAGCATATAAAATTCAGGCTCTGTTGCACGCACAGAACTAAATTGTGAAGTCTATATGTTGAGGAGAGGTAATATTTTGGGAAAAAATTATAGCTGTTTTTAGTAGACTGCTTCATGGAATGGACGTGTTTCAATCAAACACTGAAACCATATTTTAAATGCTCTGTAACTGCTATGGAGATATATTTACATTTACACAGAATGAGGTGGGGGAATAAATTCAATGACTGGCCTATGCTTTTGCTGGCAGGGAAATTTGTCTTGAACCTTGATACATAGGAGTGTGTGATGTTGTTGATACTAAACTGTTACACTTTCTGCCTGTTATTTTTCAGGCTAACTCACCCAGAGATTTATAGTAGTGGAGCCACATCATCTACCAACAACCCAGAATTTGTGGAGGCTCTCTCCCAAGGTCAGTTGCTTCAGAATGAGCCTTCAAACACAGCAGAAGGCAATGAACAGAGGCGTGAAGATGAGGTAAGTTGAAGTATTTCCTGTTACTGGTCTCTGAAACTTCTAAAGAAGCAGGCAGTAGGTGTCCATCATTTGGCCTTAAATTCTGCAGAATTTTGTTTTATAGTTCTTGTTTTACATAGAATCATATTAAATGTTTTAATGACATAAAGACAAGTAGACTCTTTTTTTTCCCCTAAGAAATTTATACCTACATCATATTAGATGTTCAACAAATGCTTGTTAAATGAGTGAATGAGTTATTTAATTAAAAAGTAATTAACAAGCCAGTTTGGCTCAGTGGTTAGAGCGTTGGCCCATGGACCAGGGAGTCCTTGGTTTGATTCTGGCCAAGGGCACAGACCTCACTTGCGGTTCATCCCTGGCCTGGTTGGGGTCATGTGGGTGGCAGCCACTCGATGTGTCTCTCTCACATCAGTGTTTCTCTCTTTCTCTTCCTCCTTCTCTCCCTCCTGCTCTATCTGAAGAAAAATGCAAAAATGTCCTCGAGAGAGGATTTTTTTAAAAAGTAATTAATGAAAAGTCCACCTGCCTGTGTTCAAGACCACACATTGCTCCCCAAGCTCTGCAGCATGGAGTCGTATGTGCCCAAAGGATTCATACCACTTACCAATCATTCCACCTTCCATAGGGGGCATCTTTAATTCATACAGAGGTTACATATGGGCCTGCGTAGTCATGCCCTTACTGGACTCTCAGTGTTACTCGCAAATGATTGATTACATTGTCTGTGTTTTAAGGCACTCTTTATTAGCCATAAAAGAATACCACCATTGCCCTGGCCGGTTTGGCTCAGCGGTTAGAGCGTCGGCCTGCGGTCCCGAGAGACCCGGGTTCGGTTCCCGCTAAGGGCACGTACGCACATACCTCGGTTGCAGTTTGTCCCCGGCCCTGGTTGGTTGTGCGGGTGGCAGCCACTCGATGTGTCCCTTTCACATCGATGTTTCTCTCTCTCTTCCTCTCTCCCCCTCCCACTCTACCTGAACAAAAAATAGAAAAATGTCCTCAGGTGAAGATAAAAAAAAAAAAAAAAAAGAATACCACCATTAATTTTTATCTTTTTTCTCATTTTAAAAGAGCTGAGTTTTTTCATGTTGGCATTCTTGAAGGTTATGATGGATGCTTAAAGCTTCTCAAACATCTTAAAGTCCTTAGTAGCTTTAAAAAAAATTTTTTTCTTTATTGATTTTAGAAAGGGAGTGAGAGGGAGAGAGATAGAAACATAGATGAGAGAGACTATGGATCGGCTGCCTCCTGCATGCCCCACACTGGGGATTTGACCCACAACCTGGGCATGTGCCCTGACCAGGAATCAAACCAACAACCTCTTGGTACATGGGTCGATGCTCAACCACTGAGCCACACCAGCTGGGCCTTAATAGCTTTAGTAGCTTTACTATTACTAGCTTTTTTAAACAACTGATACCAAATACACCATTTGCCTGGTGGTAATTTATTGTACAATTTTATATATTATGGAGGAGTATGGTAATGTAAATAATATTTAGGTGTTTTCGTCCTGATTTGCTTCTCTGAAATAAGAATTCTTTCTCTTCTCTGAAATAAGAATCAGGCCCACTACCTGGGCATGCGCCCTGACCGTGAATCAAACCAGTGACCTCTTGGTGCATGGGTTCACACCCAACCACTGAGCCACACGGGCTGGGCTAAAATAAACATCTTAAGGAACAAATCATCAAGCTAAAAACCTAGTCTTCATTTTGGATATATTACCTTTATTGAATTGTTTCCAAGACTTAGATATTAAAATCTATGTACTATCTACTATGAGAAATAAACTCATCTTCGAGTAGTATTAATGAGAAACACCCCTCACAAATAATTTTTTTAAATATGTTTTTATTGATTTTTTTTAGAGAGAGAGAAAGGGAAAGGAAGAGAGAGGGAGAGAAACATCTATCTATTGCCTCCCACATGCACCCCGACTGGGGATTGAATCCACAACCTAGGTATGAGTACTGACAAGGAATTGAACCAGTGACCATTGGGTGCACAGGATGATGCTCAGCCCACTGAGCCACATTGTCCAGGGCTTCATGAATAATTTTTATCCCTATGCTACAACTTATCTCTTTGGACCAGTCTGTGTGGCTTGGTGGTTGAGCATCAACCCATGCACCAAGAGGTCACTGGTTCAATTCCCAGTCAGGGCACATGCCCAGGTTGCAGGCTCAATCCCCAGTAGGGGGTATGCAAAAGGCAGCCAATCAGTGTTTCTATCTCTCTTTTCCTCTCCCTGTCTCTCTAACAATCAATAAAAACATTTAAAAAAATTTAGCCCGAGAGAAAAAAGAAACTTGTCTCTTTGTTTGCCCATCATGTTTCATCTTGTTCTGATCTACTGTGATAATGTCTGCTTTTCTGGCACAGTGCTGAGTATATGCTGCATTTCTCACTTAGAATATTCCCCTGTTGAGAGTCAGGACTTATTAAGTGCACATTAAGGCCAAAGCTTGAGTGATCATGACACCCCTTATTCTCATCTCTTGAGATTAGCACTAGAATATGCCCTTAGTGCAACAGTTTGTAGTGTGGTACATAAAGGGGTCTGCAAGTGAACCACCCGGAGTCCCCTCTTGAAAACTTCATTGCAGTTATTTGTGCCTGTGAAAGACATGCAGAGTTTTGAATATCCAGGATCTTAATGGCAAGAAAATGCAACTTTTTTGTTGTTGTGTTATTTAGGGACATTTTTGTTGTTATTTTAATTTGGTTTTATTTTGATTTTATCTTGTGTTGTAGCAAAGAGGTAAACGAGGAGGGTGGTCCAAAGGAAGAAAGAGGAAGAAACCTCTTCGAGACAGCAATGCACCCAAATCCCCCCTTACAGGATATGTTCGGTTCATGAATGAGCGTCGAGAACAGCTTAGAGCAAAGAGACCAGAAGTCCCATTTCCAGAAATCACAAGAATGTTAGGCAATGAATGGAGTAAACTGCCTCCTGAGGAAAAGCAGGTAATTTTTTCTATTCCTGACCCATAGCTTAGTTTTTATATCTCAGAAATAATCTCTATTAGAAAAGCAAAGAAGATGGACAACTGATTCTTCAGTTTTGTCATGTGCCTAGCAGGGTCCTTTATAGCTCTCTCTCTACAGCCCAGTGGTTTTCACATTCTTTCAGGGTCTGCTGTAAGGTATGAGCAGGGGCAGCTCTCACCCAAAACAACTGCACTGGTGTTTGATTGATCTGCTGAGAGATCATGTAAGATTTTTGTAGTTGTTCAATATTAAGAAGTTGATCAACAATTTATTCCACTAAGTTCAATGAAAAGTCATGAGTTAAATGAGAAGTCATCTGATATAATTCTGTTCACATAAGAATTTTGTTTAAAAGACATTATTGCTTTAAGAAAATTTTTAAACTAGAGTTTTGGTGTATTTAACTTAATATGGAAAGAAAATAAAGCAAGAAAATTCTTTCTCTTCTAAAACAGAAAGTAACTCTATTATCCAACTGAAACAAATCTATTCATCAGAGATATTTGAGAGGAAGATAGCCATACATTGGCTGAAATGTCTCAAAAGCAGAGTGATGGTTGTGAGAGTGGCTTTGAGTTAAAAGTTTCTAGCATTTGCTCTGGCCGGTTTGGCTCAGTGGTTGGAAACCAAAGGGTCACGGGTTCAATTCCCAATCAAGGGCATGTACCTGGGTTGCAGGTTGGATTCCCTGGTCCCAATCAGGGTCTTGCAGTCCATGTGTCACTCTCACATCGATGTTTCTCTTTCTCACTCCCTCTCTCCCCCTTCTTCTCTTCCACTCGATCTAAAAATCAATGGAAAAATATCCTCAGTTGAGAATTAACCAAAAAGAAAAAGAAAAGTTTTAGCATTCTCAGCATCTGAAAGATACCTCTATTTCTTTTATGTCTTATATTCATTTTTACCAAATTGAGAAATACTTTTGGGAATTAATGAATTCAGAAATTTTCAAAGAGATCAGATGAAGTTGCAACTTAAAGCTCTGTGTTTGTGGTAGCAAGCTAATAGAAAGTAGTGCAGCCCTGGCCGGTTTGGCTCAGCGGTTAGAGCGTCGGCCTGCGGTCCTGAGAGACCCGGGTTCGGTTCCGGCTAAGGGCGCGTGCCTCGGTTGCAGTTTGTCCCCGGCCCTGGTTGGTTGTGCGGGTGGCAGCCACTCGATGTGTCCCTTTCACATCGATGTTTCTCTCTCTCTCTCTGTTCCTCTCTCTCCCTCCCACTCTACCTGAACAAAAAATGGAAAAATGTCCTCCAGTGAGGATTAAAAAAAAAAAAAAAGAAAGTAGTGCAGTATTATCCATTATTTTAGCTCTAATGTATAAAGGGATTGTGAGTTGTACATATAGATTACTCTTTTTTTATTTCAAAATTAATGTATGCTCTTTGTTTTAAAATGTTTTCAGACAATACAGAACATGTAAAGAAAAAAGCAAAAGTAATAATAGTTATGTCCAAGGATAACCACTGTTAGGTAGATAGGACAAGGGTTTGTGTACTCATTTTTGTTTTTTTTACTTTTTATTTGAAAATAATTTTAAGTGTACAAAAACTTACATAGAATAGTACAAAGAACACCCAAATACCCTTTACCCAGATTTGCCTATTGTTAATACGTTTTATCCCATTTCTCTATTTGCACATGTGCTCGCACTCTCCAGCACAAGTTTTCTCACACTCTCACACACTCACATAATACAAACACACACACTAGTTTTGTCAGAATCATTTGAGAAGTTATATGCATCATGACCATAAATATTTTAATATGTATATCCTTAAAATAGACGTATTCTTTTACATAACCATAGTATAATTATCAGCTTTATAATTTTATATTAACACAGTAGTTTTGTCTAACCTGCCATCCATATACCAATTTTATCAGTTGATATAACATCATTCCTCTATAAAAATTTACCCCTCTTGAACGATTGGCTCAGTTGCTTGGAGCATCATCCCCTACACTTGCAAATTCACTTACTTCCCAGTCAGGGCATATACCTAGGTTGCACATTCACTCCCTGGTCAGGGCCTGCACAGTAGGGAGGAAACTAATCAATGTTTCTCTTTCTTTCTCTCCCTTCTACTCCCTCTGAAATCAATAAACATATCCTCCAGTGAGGATTTTTTTTAAATCCCCTCCAATTCAGATTCCAAACAATGTGTTTAGGAGTCAAATTTCTAGAGTCCTTTAATCTGGAATATTTCCACAACCTTCTCTGTCTTTTATGACATTAATTTTTTTTTAATCCTCACCCGAGGATATTTTTCTATTTATCTTCAGATGGAGTGGGAGGGAGGGAGAGAGAGAGAACCATCGATGTGAGACAGACACATCCACTGGCTGCCTCCCACATGACCCCAATCAGGGCCAGGGATGAACCACAACTGAGGTACATGCCCTTGACTGGAGTCACACCTGCGACTCATTGGTCCACAGGCCAACACTCTAATCGCTGAGCCAAACTGGCCAGGGTGACGTTAGTATTTTTTTAAAATACAGTCTCTCCTTCTTTCTCTTCTTGCTGTTTGTTTACTTTTAGCAGAACATTTCTCATTTTGTATTTGTTTGATGTTTTTTCATAACTAGATTTAGATTATTCATTCTTGGTCAGAATACTGTTGTGGTGTTGTGTCCTTCTTAAGAACATATAAAAATCAGTTTCAAAATTTTCCCCCAGATTTAGTATTCATTGATGACTTTTGACTGACCTAATCTTTACCATGATGGTTGCAAAATAATCACTTTCCAACCCTACCACTCCCTCTACAGTTGGTCTTCAGCATTCTAATCTAAGCAAGAGCCCTCCTCCTCTCTCCATTTATGTATTTATTTGGCTGATATTTATTTATTATTGACATAGCATATGAAGTTTTTTAATGTTTTATAATCTATTACTATACTTAAATATTTTGGTACTTAAATTGTCCCAGATTTGGCCAGTTGGGTGTCCTCTACATTTGGCTCTTGAGAGGGACAAGGTTTTTAACAAAATTTCTGACTCTAGTTTATATTCTTTATACTTTAGTTTTATACTTTATTTCTTAAATCTAATTGATGAATGAAAAGGACAAGTCATTAAACAAAATAATGCTGGTAGGTCAGTGGACTTTGTTTAAACAATGAGTAGCACAAAGCATGTAGATATGAGCTCTCTCCATATAATGAGGTCATTCTTTTTAATGTTGTGTGTGTCTTCTGGCTTTAGTGTCCCCCTCTTATGGCTTTTAAAAGGCCAGTTGATGTGTGAGATCATTCCCTCAGAATAGGTTGGGGATTAGAGAAACAAAGTAATATTTCATCCTTTCTCCTGGGAGGACTAAATGTGTCTAAGTAGTATGTTCAGTCATCTTGAGGACTCTAGTGGCCATATGGAGTTGTATGTATTAGGTTAGAGAAATAACTATAATCATCTTGTGAATTTTTTATGAGAATGACCTCAATAGAACTTGTCTTCATTAAGGCAGAAAAGGCAAATAAATAGTCTATAATAAGTCAGAAATCTATTTCTTTTATAATTTAGAGATTATACTTTATTCATATAACATTTTTAATTGTCCCTTAAAGCTTATACCCCACTACTTTTCTTTCCATATTCTAATTGTCTTCTGTGTTCTTCTCATTGATATTTTACCTGAATAAGATCTGTTTCTTCAAAATAATTCCACATTTCTTTCCTAGCGCTACCTTGATGAAGCAGACAGAGATAAGGAACGTTACATGAAAGAACTGGAGCAGTATCAGAAAACTGAGGCCTACAAGGTCTTCAGTAGGAAAACACAGGATCGTCAGAAAGGCAAATCACAAAGGCAAGGTATTAGAACCAAAATTAAATGTATTTGTGATGAGTGTCACAAAGCCTACTATTATGAATGATAAATATAAAAGATATGTTCCTATCATTTCTGTATTATACTATACTCACTTATAAGCATCATCTTCAATTTTATTAAAATTACATTGCTCTCATTTATAAAATCCAGTTGGTTTCCATATCCAGTATCAACAATTTGGCTTGTGTTCCAAGATCCCTTTTAGTCGTCTGTGCTTTTTTTCTAATTCCCAGTTTAGGTATTTCTCTGCCTCTAAACAAATCTGTCTACTAAACCACTTAACTGTCTTGTCTTAGCACCTCCAAACCTTTTATATACCATTTCTTCCAGCCTCAGATAATCGTTCTTTTCATCCATGCATTCATGTCTGTGTGTATTAAAAAAAAATGTATTGAGCACCTCCGTTACATACCAACCTCTCACCTAGCCTTTAGTAAAGCAATGATGAACAAAGTAGACAAGATCACATTTAGGTATTTTGCTTGCTAAATTATAATGTTGTACAAACAACCTTTAGCATATGTTTCCTTTTCACCTTCCCACCATATTCTCAATGGTAAGAACTGTGTCTGCCGTTTCTCTTGTATCTAATTGTAACCTATAAATACAGGATTCCCTTTAAGTTTTGTTGACTAACTGATTAACAAAGCCATGAGAGAAAATATCATATGTTATGATAGCCTACATATACCAGCAGTTTTTGTTGATTGTTATAGTCATTTCCTTGGGTCTAGTTATTCTTTTCTGTTTTTCAACTGTTCTCTTATTCTTCCATATTTTTTAGATGCAGCCAGACAGGCCACTCATGATCATGAGGTAATTAGCTTTCCTTCTGCGTATCGTATATGTATTTATAAATGTTATTTGAAATACTATTGAAATTTTTTTTAATGAATGCAGAGTATTTCCTATTCCATAATTCAGGTTGGGTGAGTTGTTTTAGCTCAAGGATTCATGGTATATGACAGACACTTATGTCCTCGGTGTGCCTTTTAACTATACAGCTCCTTATTTCAGTCTTTTCTTGTGGTCCAAGAATTGTATTGGCTTTAAATGCTGAAGATGACTGGGATTTGGAGTGAGATATAGAAATTAAGAGTAGCTAAAAGCTAAAATTTGACCATAATTCATCATCATCAAATACCTTACTCTGATTTTCAAAATCAAGTTGTTATTTAGGGAATCCAACATTTGGTTACAGTGTTAACAGAGCACAAATGACAGTATTTGATTCCCATGCCTCCTATTCTCACTGGCTTATATTTGTTTACTTGGCCTTTTCCCCTCCATTTGATTCAACCCTAGCAATAGGATTTATGCCTATGTTTTTGTGTGTGAATATAGGATTTAGGCCTGTGTGTGTTGGCTATGCTGCAGAGAGCTTTAAATATATATGTAGGTTACAGTTAATACAGTCATGCACCATTTAACAGGGATACATTCTGAGACATGTTATTAGGTGATTTTGTCATGTGAACATCATAAAATGCACTGCACAAACCTGAGTGTATAGTCTACCACACACTTAGGCTGTATGTATACCTCCATTGTATATGCGGTCCATCATTCACCAAAACAGTGTTATACAGTACATGACTATATATAGTTGTAAGAAAATAAAATTTGTAATTTCATGTCTTAAATGCTCAGTGACTCCTCATTGCTTACCAAATCACATTCAAAATCAGCAGTAAGGGTCTTCTGTGATTAAGTTCCAACTTCCTTTTCAGCTACCTTAGATCCCATATTTCCAATATATATCTTATCAACTTAAAAACCTTTACACCCGGCCAGTGTGGCTCAGTGGTTGAGCATCAGCCCTTACACCAAGAGGCCGCTCGTTTGATTACCAATCAGGGCACATGCCCAGGTTGTGGGCCAAATCCCCAGTGGGAGACATGTAAGAGGCGGCCAATCGATGTTTTCTCTCATTAATGTTTCTCTTATCTCCCTTCCTCTCTCTAAAATCAATAAAGAAAAAAAAAATTTTTTTTTAAACACATTTATTTACAACTCATTGTCCTCTAGGTGCCCCATCTCTGCATCATGTGTATGCTCATATTCTTTTTTTCGTGGCAATACTTTGTTTCTCTTGATCATCTTTTACACACACACACACACACACACACACACACACACCTGTCATCCCATTCTGCCTCTCAAAATTTTAGTCATCAGGTTCTGTTTCCTCCTTCAAGCTTGTCTTTTTTCCTCCAATTTCCTTTAACCTTCACAGCTCTCTATATTTCTCTTATGCATGTAGCTGATCTGGCCTTGTGTTGAGGTTATTGAAGTGCTTCCATTAGTCAGACTTTTGGATTGTAACTTCTTTGAAGGTATGCATGGAATAATTTTCATCTTGTACCCAACCCTATATCAACTACCATGATGTCCTTGCAGGTAGGGAGCCATCCATAAGGACTGATTTATTTTTATACAAAAAGAATATTCTGATGTATTTTTTTTAATCCTCACCCGAGGATATGTTTATTGATTTTTATTCTTTTTTAAATTAATTTTAGAGAGAGAAGAGGGTAGAAGGAGAGAGAAAGAGAGTGACATTGATGTGAGAGAGAATTATCAATCAGCTGCCTCCTGTACACCCCCTACCAGGGATCTAGCTGACAGCTCGCACATGTGCCCTGACCAGGAATCGAACCAGAACTATTTATTAATTTTTAGAGAGAGAGAAACATTGATGTGAGAGAGAAACATCAATCATTTGCCTCCTTTACATACCCCAACTGAGGATTGAACCCACAACCTTGATATGTACCCTGACCAGGAATCGAACCCACAGTCTTTTGGTGTATGGGACGATGCTCCAACCAACAGAGCCACCCAGCCGGGACTCTGATGTATTCTTTTACATGTATTGTTTTTTTTTAACTAAATCAAGGAAATCATTTCATCAGAATATTCATTTATTTATATTGGGGCTGTAGTTTTCACACCTAATTTGATATTTGACCTTCAGAACATTGGGAAAACATTTAGATTCACAACTCAAAAAGATTTATTATAAATAGGTCTTATCATAAATTATAAAATGAGAAGCATGGTAAATATTAGCATTTTATTCTTCATATAAATCTGATGTAAATGTAGTTATATACAACATCTCTGTGCTCTAACTAGGATACAATATTATGAAATTTTTTTGTTTGAAAAACTGTATGCTTTATATTTTACTTTTTTATTTATAAATTACAATTCACATATACAATACTATATTGGTTTCAGGTGTATAACGCCATGATTAGACATTTATATAACTTACAGAATGATCACCCCAATAAATCTAGTACCCATCTGACACCATACGTAGTTATTACAAAAATATTGACTATATTTTTTTTGTTGTACTTTACATCACCATGACTGTTCTATAACTACCACTTTGTACTTCCAAATCCCTTCATCTTTTTCACTCATCCTCCCCACCAACTCCCCTCCCATCTGACAACCATAAAAATGTTCTCTGTATTTATGAGTCTGTTTCTGTTCAGCTTATTCATTTATTTTGTTGGGTTTTTTTTGCATTCCACATAAAAGTGAAATCCTGGCATTTGTCTTTGTCTGACCACTTAGCATAATACCCTATAGGTTCCATGTTGTTACAAATGGCAAGATTTCCTTTTTTTTTTTTTTTTATGGCTGAATCATACTCCATTGTATATATACACCACTTGTTCTTTATCCATTCATCTATTGATGGACACCAAGGCTGCTTTCATATCTTGGCCATTGTAAATAGTGCTGCATTAAAGATATGGAAATATATGTCTTTTCAATTTAGTGTTTTGGGTTTCTTCAGGTAAATACCCAGAAGTGGAGTTACTGGGTCCTTCTTTGTCTTTGTTTTAAAGTCTATTTTGTCTGGTATAAGTATTGCTACCTCAGCTTTTTTGTTTGCTTGCCCATTTTCATGAACTATTTTCTATCCCTTTACTTTCAGTCTGTATATTGTCTTTTGATCTGGAATGAGTCTTTTGTAGAAAGTATATGTAAGAGTCTGGTTATGTTATCCATTCTGTCACCATTTATCTTTTGATTGAAGCATTTGATCCATTTGCATTTAAAGTAATTGTTGATAAATATGTATTACCATTTTATTATTTATAATTTTGATCTCTTCTTCTTAAAGAAGACCCTTTAACATTTTATGTAATACTGGTTTGCTGGTGGTGAACTCCTTTAGCTTTTCTCTGCCTGGGAAGTTCTTTATCTGTCTTTCAACTCTAAATGATAGCTTTGCTGGGTAGAGTAATCTTGGTTGTAAGTTCTTGTTTTTAATCATTTTAAATATTTTCTGACAGCCCCTTCTGGCCTGAAAAGTTTTGTTGAGAAATCAGCTGACAATCTTATGGGAGCTCTCTTGTAGGAAACTAACTGCTTTTTTCTTGCTGCTTCTAAGGTTCTCTCTTTGTCTTTAATCTTTGGTATTTTAATTATGATGTGTCTTGCTGTGGGCCTCTTTGGGTTTATCTTGTTTGGGACTCTCTGGACTTGTGTGTCAGTTTCTTTAACCGGGTTTGGGAAGTTTTCCATCATTATTTTTTCAAATAGGTTTTTAATTTCTTGCTCTCTCTCTCTCTCTTCCTTCCAGCATCCCCATGATTTGAATGTTGATACACTTGAAGTTGTCCCAGAGACTCCTTACAGTATTCTCATTGGTGTTTTTTTACTTCTTTTTTCATTTTTCTGTTCTGATTGGGTGTTTTCTACTTTCTTATCTTCCAAATCACTGAATTGATCCTCTGCTTCATCTACTCTACCATTGATTGCCTGTAATATATTATTTATTTCAGTTAGTGTATTCTTCATTTCCTACTGATTTTTGGTATGGTTTCCATGTCCATTTTTATATATATATATATATTTCTTTATCCTCACCTGAGGACAATTTTCCATTTTTTTGTTTAGATAGAGTAGAAGGGAGAGAGAGAGAGAGAGAGAGAAACATCGACGTGAAAGGGACACATTGAGTGGTCGCCACCCGCACAACCCAACCAGGGCCGGGGACAAACTGCAACCGAGGTACATGCCCTTAGCGGGAACCGAACCCGGGTCTCTCAGGACCGCAGGCCGACGCTCTAACCGCTGAGCCAAACTGGCCAGGGCTCCATGTCCATTTTTATGCTGTTGAAGTTCTCACTAAGTTCCTTGAGCATCCTTATAACCATTGTTTTGAACTCTATATCTGATCATGTGCTTGCCTCCATTTCATTTAGTTCTTCTGGAGTTCTGTTCTTTTCTTTCATTTGGGACATGGTTCTTTGTCTCCTCATTTTTGCTGCTTTCCAGTGTTTGTTTCTATGTACTGGATAGAGCTGCTACACCTCTCAGTCTTGGTAGAGTGGCCTTATGTACTGGGTGTCCTATAGGACCCAGTAGCACACCCTTCCCAGTCACCTGAGCCTAGCATTCCAGGTGCCCTTCTACTCCACGGTGGGTTCTGTGCACCCTCCTGTACCTTGATTGCTATTGGTACATCACTCAGAGGGATTGACTTCCAGGCCAGTTGACTGCAAGGACCAGCTGCAACTACAGCGGAGGAGCTGCTGTGCAGGGACCATCTCCATAGGGCAGGACCAGCTTCAGTGGGGCTTTGGTGCCCACTGAGCTTGACCCTTGAGTGTAGTTCCTGAAGGTACTTGGGTTGTAATCAGCGAGGTCTGAAGCTGTCCACCAAGTATACTAACCAAGGTCAGCCACTGCCTGTGCTCCACCCAGCATGAGCTCCAGAGCAATCTGTAGATGACTGCTACTTGTGCTGGACTTGAAAGTGCCTGGGAGAGGTCAAGCTGTGGACCGGCTTGCTGCCACCTGTGGGAAGCCTGGGGCTATTTATCAAGAGGTAGAGCGTACCTAGAGGCCAGATGCTGCTTTTTGAGAGATTTTATCAAAATCTAAAGCATGAGCCAAGAGAGGCCATTTGTACGAAAAGTTACTAGAAACAGCTTGGGTGGGACTGCAAGTTGTTGGTGCAGGGTCTGAGGGAATCATCAGGGCAAGGCAAACAATATTATCCAGGTTGGTGGAGATTCAGATATGGCACCCACCTACTGGCTCTGTGGGGGCAGGGCTCAGCAAAGGAACAATGACCTCTGCTAGCACTTTTGTCTTAGAGAAAGCTACCTCTCTAGCCCTCATTGTGAAGTCAGACAATTCATTTCCTCCCTATATGTCTTTGGCGACTTTCAAGCTGCTGCCCCAGCACCAGACTTCAGAGTGAAGTTTGAGTAAATCAGTATACAGGCCCTTTAAAGGGAATGTTTGGGACTTCTGGAGCCCTCTATCTCAATCTGCCACAATCTCCACGGTATTTATAGCCAGAAGTTATGGGGACTTCTCTTCTGGGCGCTGGAACCCTGGGCTAGGAATTCTGGTATGGGGCTTGGACTCCTGGCTCCTCTGGGGGGACCTCCACAGCTGAGATATTCCTTCCATGCCACATATGGGTATGGGACCAGCCCCTTCAACATCTTTGCCCCTCCTGCCAGTCTAGATGTGGCTTCTTTCTTATAATCTTAGTTACAGGAATTCTGTTCAGGTAGATTTCCGGTGGTTCTGAATTATGATTGTTCTGTAGTTTAGGTGAAATGTTGATGTGACTGTGGGAGGTTTTGAGTACAGCACTTAACCTATGCTGCCATCCTGACCAGAACTCTCTGTATGCTTTTTATTTTAAATCATAATTGTGTTGTGTTGCAAGCTTTCCATATTGCCAAATACTTGTATAGTCACTTATTTCTCTCTGTTTTTGTGTGCCCACCCACCAATGTTTTTATACTTTTTTTCCTATTAAGCTTTTTTTTTTTAAACAAGCTCTTGCCAGTTTTATTAAAGAAAAAATTTGCAGGATTTACTTTTCACCAGTCTGTTCGGGCGTGCTTCTAATGATATCAGAATCACCTGGGTCAATGATAGCTAGGGTGCATACTCTAGTATTTTCCACACGCTGTGCCCAGTTCGTATTATTGCCACTGTACTGATGGACACCTAAATATATGCTTATTAGGAGTAAAATGGGAAATGTTAATAGAATAGTTTTTTAACTCACTTCAGAAATATTAAGACACGCCCTGGCCGGTTTGGCTTAAAATTAGAACGTCGGCCTGCGGTCCAGAGAGACCCGGGATGGGTTCTCACTAAGGGCATGTACTTTGGTTACACTTTGTCCCCGGCCCTGGTTGGGTCGTGCGGGTGGCAGCCACTCGACGTGTCCCTTTCAGGTCGATGTTTCGCTCTCTCTTCTTCTCTCCCTCCTGCTTTGTTTGAATAAAAACATGGAGAAATGTCCTCGGATGAGGATATATATATATAGAGAGAGAGAGACACACACAAAAGAAAGAACTTCCTGAGAATCACTACTGACTTAGAGGCAGACAGGAAACCCAGGCCTCTATCCTGGTTTGGCATTCTTGATAGTACACACCACACTATATGGAATAAACTAAATAGTGTTAAAAGGTAAAATGTGAGGAGATTCCAAAATGGTGACAGAGTGAATGGAAGCTACACAGACCATCTCCCAACACCAAACTGGAATTACAACGAAAATGAAGACAAATCATCAGGAAAAAGCAACAGAAAAGCAGCTTAGAGGACCATATAACCAGGGACACTGACTCAATCCTGGTAGGATTGCAGAGGTGCAAGAAGGGGGCTGGGAACCCTCAGTCAGCAGCAGTCTTAGCTGTAACCAGCGCCCTCAGGTGAAACTCCCAAGTGGCTCCACAGCACAGAGCTGGGACAGACACTAAAATAGCCACAGCCACTTCACCTTGGGCTCTGGCAGAGGAAGGGCAGACTGGACTGGAACTGTGAGGACACTCAAGATTAGGAGGGCGCTCAGAGCATTTGCTGAGTTGCGACCGTGCAGGACAGTGGTCATCTTACTCCTTCCCAGGGCCCTGGGTAGAGGGTGAGGCCCCTACCTTGGAGATTCAACTCCACCTGGTGGCCATTCCATTGCAAATTGAGGCTCATTAACAACCAGCACCTGCCCCACCCTTGGGAAATCCCCTTACATTGAACACCTGAGAGAGTTTTTCATTCAACTGAGAGGCCAAGGCTCTTCAAGAAACTGCGACTAATAACCTCCAGGCAAAAAGCTAGAGAATAAGTGAACCATTCCTGGGCTTGCAACTCTGCCCAGGAAAGTAAGACTTGACAGTGGTGTTTAACGTTGAGTCTTCCCACGTTCATCCAAACCCAGTAGAGGGTGCCACAAACAGCAGAACACCAGTACCCACAGGGAAAATTTGACAGGCTCCAAAGCCCACCGAGATAGCCAAAATGGTGAAACACAAAACAAAAGCCAAATGAAAGAACAAGAGACCTCTACCGAAGATGAGATAAATGAGATGTAGTTAAGCGAGTTAACAGAACTAGAACTCAAAGCCATGATCTTGAGGAACCTCAAAAGCATGTGTAAGCACATGACCACCATGAGTGAAGACATAGAAATATTGACACTCAACCAGTTGGAAATTAAAAATCACCCAGAAGAAATGAAGAATGACATACCAGAAATAAAGAACACGTTGGAAGGTCTAAACAGCAGAAGAGAGGAAGTGGAGGACCAGATCAGTGAATTAGAAGACAGGATAGAAAAAAATCAACCAGCCCTGGCCGGTTTGGCTCAGCGGTTAGAGCGTCAGCCTGCGATCCACAGAGACCCGGGTTCGGTTCCCGCTAAGGGCACGTACCTTGGCTGCAGTTTGTCCCCGGCCCTGGTTGGGTCATGTGGGTGGCGGCCACTCGATGTGTCCCTTTCACATTGATGTTTCTCTCTCTTCCTCTCTCTCCTTCCCGCTCTATCTGAGTAAAAAATGGAAAAATGTCCTCGGGTGAGGATGGAAAAAAAAAAAGAAAAAAAAAATCAACCAATCATAAAACCAAAAGGAAAAAACAATTATAAAACAGGAAGACAGTGTAAGAGAACTGTGGGACAACTGGAAACGTAATAACATTCACATCATAGGTGTCCTCGAAGAAGAGAAAATGAGCAACGGTTAGAGAATATATTTGAAGAAATAGTGACAGAAAACTTCCCTAATTTGTTAAAGGAAGAAGGCATTCAAGTTCAAGAAGCCCAGAGAACCCAAGTAAGAAAAACCCAAACAGGCCCAAACAAAGACATATAGTAATCAAAATGCCAAAAATTAAAGAGAGAGAGAGAGACTCCTAAAAGCAGCAAGAGGTAAGTAACAGGTTACCTACAAAGGAACCCCCATAAGGCACTCAGCTAACTTCTCAACAGAAACATTACAGGCCAGAAAGGAATGGCATGAGGTAAACTAGGTCATGAAGAACAATGATCTGAATCCAAGACTACTATACCCAGCAAGGCTATCATTCAAAATAGAAGGTCAAATCAAAAGCTTCCCAGACAAAAAAATATGCTAATGGAATATATTAGCACTAAATGAACACTGCAAGAAATGTTAAAAGGACTGCTGTAATCAGCAGGAGAAATAGGAAGAAAAATATAACCACACTGAACAAAAATGGCAATAAATAAGTACATATCAATAATCACCTTAAATGTAAGTGGATTGAATATTCCGATAAAAAGACACACAGTAGCTGATTGGATAAGAAAGCAAGACTCATATATGTTGTTTACAAGAGGCTCACCTCACAACAAAAGACTCACATAGGTTGAAAGTGAAGGGATAGAAAAAAATCTAATAAGGAAACAGAAAGGGAAGAGAAGCTGGGGTAGCAATACTCTTATCTGATAAGATAGATTTAAAAATGAAGGCCATAACTAGAGACAAAGAAGGCCACTACATAATATTGAAATGATCTATCCAACAAGAGGATATAACCTTGATACACATATATGCACCCAATATAGGAGCACCAAAATATATTTAAAATCTTCTGGAGGACTTCGAAGGAGAAATCGATAACAATACAATCATAGCAGGGGACTTCAACACCCCACTGACATCACTTGACAGATCCTCTAGACAAAAAATTGTCAAGGAAACAGACTCTAAATGAAGCACTAGACAAAATGGATTTAATAGGTATCTACAGAGAATTACACCCCAAAACTACAGAATTCACATTCTTCTCAAGTGCACATGGGACATTCTCAAAGACAGACCACATGTTAGGACAGAAACTAAGTCTCCACAAATTCAAGAAGATTGAAATCATATCAAGCATCTTCTCAGATCAAAAAGGCATGAAACTAGAAATCAATTGCAACAAGAACATGCAGACATTTGAACACAGTGAGGCTAAGTAGCATGTTATTAAGCAACGAATGGGTTGCCGAGGAGATCAAGGAAGAAATTAAAAACTTCCTAGAAACCAATGAAAATGAACACACAACACAAAAATCTATGGGATGCAGCGAAAGCAGTTCTGAGAGGAAAGTTTATAGCACTACAGACCTACCTCAAGAAACAATAAAAATCTCTTATAGACTATCTAATTTCACAACTTAAAGAACTAGAGAGCAAACAAAAAGAAAACCCCAGAGCAAAGTAGAAGAAAGGAAATAGTAAAGATCAGAGAATAAATAAACGACATAGAGACCAAAAAAAACAATTCAAAGTATCAATGAAACAAAGAGCTGTTTTTTTGAAAAGGTATACTAGATTGATGGACCCTTAGCTAGACTCACCAAGACACAAAGAGAGAGATCCCAAATACACAAAATCAGAAATGAAAGAGGAGAAGTAACAACTGACACCACAGAAATACAAAAAATCGCTAACAACTACTATGAACAATTATATGGCAACAAATTCAACAATCTAAGCGAAATGGACCAATTTCTAGAAACTGTCATTATTTGCAGATGACATGATATTATACATAGAAAACCCCACAGACTCCCATCAAAAATTTACTAGACTTAATAAATGAATTTGGCACAGTAGCAGGATACAAAATTAATGTCAAGAAATAGGTGACATTTTTAATACACCAATGGTGAACTCACAGAAAGAGAAACTAAGAAAACAATCCCATTTACCATTGCAACAAAATAATTAAGATACCTAGGAATAAACTTAACCAAAGAAATAAAGGACCTATTCGCAGAAAATTACAGGTCATTGAAAAAAGAAATAGAGGAAGATATAAAAAAGTGGAAGCACACACCCTGTTCAAGGATTGGAAGAATTAACATCATTAAAATGTCCATACTACCCAAAGCAATTCATAGATTCAATGCAATCCCCATCAAAATACCAACAACATACTTCATAGAAATAGAACAAATACTTCAAAAGTTCATATGGAACCAAAAAGACCCGGAAGAGCCACAGCAATGTTGAAAATGAAGAACAAAGTTGGAGGTATCACATTACCAGATTTCAGTTTATACTACAAAGCCACTGTAATCAAAACAGCCTGGTACTGGCACAAGAACAGACATGTAGACCAGTGGAACAGAACAGAGAAACCAGAAATGGACCCAAGGCAATATGCTCAATTAATATTTGACAAAGGTGGCAAGAGCATACAGTGGAGTAAAGACAGCCTCTTTAATAAATGGTGTTGGAAAAATTGGACTGATACATGCAAAAAATGAAACTAGACCATCAACTTACACCATACACAAGAATAAACTCAAAATGGATCAAAGACTTAAATGTGACTCATGAATCCATAAAAATCCTAGAAGAAAATGTAGGCAACAAAATTTCAGACATACGCAGCAGAATTTTCACTGATACATCAGTGAAACAAAGGAGAAAATGAACACATGGGACTACATCAAATTCAAAAGCTTCTGCACAGCAAAAGATACAATCATCAAAATGGAACAACCCACCGTATAGGAGAGCATAATTGCCAATGATGTATCAGATAAGGGATTAATTTTCAATATATAAAGAGTGCTCATACAACACCACAAAAGGAAGACAAAGAACCCAATTTAAAAATGGGCAGAGGAACTAAATAGACACCTCCAAACAGGACATACAAATGGCTAAGAGACATATGAAAAAATGCTCAACATCACTAATCATCAGAGAGATGCAAATTAAAACAACAATGAGGTATCACCTCACTTTGTCAGAGTGGCCGCCATCAACAAATCATCAAACAAGTGTTGGCAAAGGTGGGTAAAAGGGGACTCTAGTACACTGCTGGTGGGAATGCAGACTGGTGCAGGCACTATGGAAAACAATATGGTGTTACCTCAAAAAATTAAAAATTGAACTTCCATTTGACCCAGTGATCCCACTTCTAGGAATATACCCTAAGAAGCCTGAAACATCAATCAGAAAGCATATATGTAGCCCCATGTTTGTAGCAGCACTATTTACAATACCTAAGATCTGGAAACAGCCCAAATGTCAATCAGTAGACGAATAGATAAAAAAAGTAGTGGTACATGTACACAATGGAGTACTATGCAACTGTAAGAAAGGAAGATCTCTTATCCTTTTAGATGACATGGAGGGACCTGGAAAGTACTATCCTAACCGAAACAAGCCAACAGAGAAAGACAAGTATCATATGATCTCACTTATTTGTGGAATATAATGAACATAACAGTCTGAGGAACGGGGTAGTCCCAAAGACATAAAAGACTGACAATCCCCAGAAAAGGGGATGGTGGGGAAGAGATAAACCACAGAACTTATATGCATGTATGCATGAACAATGGACATGGACAACAAAGCTGGGGACAGGCGGGGATGGAGGGGGTGTGGTGAATCAGTGGGAAAAAGGAGAAACATCTTTAACAAAAATAAATTAATTCAAATAAAAAAGTTAAAATGTGCCTGGTTATCTGACATGTCTGCAAAATTTGTTGCCAATTAAGGTAGAAAGAATTTGGTTTGTGTATAGTAAGAAACCTATTGTATTTCTCAATGGAAATTGGATTCCTAGGATGTTGTTACCAAGGCAGGTACTGAAGAAAGCTAAAGAAATCTGACCTGAAAGCCATTCAGGCCATTCTACATCGCAGTGGGGCTCTATAGCCCAGCATACCATGATAAGTGCGTTCCCTAAGGCAATGGGCACTCAAGAGAAGCATATCACACACTGTGAAATTCTGGCCCTGAGTGTAGGTCACAGTAAAATAGGTTCAGACCAGAAGGGCCCCTGTTCTCTTACTCTCTTCAAATGTATAGGATTAAAAATCAAAAGAAAGAGCATTCTTGTTCCTCTCAAATCCAAAGCATGTGGCTAGACCCAGTAGTCATTATAGTGTTACTCTCAAGAAAGTGTCTTCATCTCATGTGAGGACTGAGATAGAAACAATAATTTTGTTTCTCCTTTAATTTATGAGCATTGACAAAATGACACTCAGCCTGGACAAATTAGACCCTTTCAATGAAGAATTAATGAAATTCTTATGATTTTAATCCCTTGAGCGGTCCTTGGAGCAGCATAAGTATATCTGAGTCCCCCAGGAGGACCCTCTTCATGCTAAGTAATGTACTTAGTAATGGGAGAGTGCTGATGCTTTTTATTACCACTCTTGTTAAGTAGAATTTCTCTACTTAACAAGAGTGGTAATAAAAGACTGAAAAGTTTCATTTCATTGCTTTGATGTTTCTTATTTTGTACTCTAAGAATCTGGACCAAGGGACAGTGTGTTAATGCCCCTACGTGGTACTATCCTCTGCCCTTATGTTGTTAGCTTGGTTTGGACCTTTCTGGCAAAAAGAGAAGAGAGTTATCTTTCTGAGGAGACTCAATCCCTTTGAAAGGCTCTTGGTTACTATGGCAATGGGAGCCAGCATCCTCACCTACCCATCTAATTAGCAGATGTTTAGACTTATTTCTAGGTAACTGATCTCATGTAAGCCTGTGCAGTCAAGTAGGAGAATGAACAAGATCAGACAATACAGTCCTAAGACTTTATCCTAAGTCATTTTTGTGGATTTATGCTTATATCTGTTCTGCCTTGAACATGTTGAAATTGTGTGTCATAATTTGTTTACTTGCAGCAACCCAGTAACACAGGTAAAGCATATGGTAAACCAGCAAAGCCAAGAGAAAGCCTCTGTGAAATATGTTTAAGACTTCTTCTGGAATCAGCCTTTCTTGTACATACATTAGTTTTCTTTGAAATCCATTAGGAACTGGCTTGAGGTAGAGCTTTCCAGATTGAAACTGGGGTTTTCGATGATACTTTTGTTATTTTCAGATTGTTCTGGTAAACTTTGCTTTTCTTCTTTAAGAGGTAAAAGGGTAAAAATTAAGGTTTCTGAAAGTTTCCCCAGGTAAATACATTGCTTTTCAGACTTCTGTTTAGATGCCTCTCTTGATCAGCTGCCACTGGCAGGAAGTTCACATACCTAGCCCCCTGACAAGGTAGACACCAATATGAAAACAGGAATTTGGCTGTCAGAATTCCCCATAGGTTGTTAACTGCTTAGATTTTCTGCTGGGCACCAAATCATATTTGTGTTCAGATATAAAACACTAGTGGTGGCAGGGTAGGAAAGATATATTCTATCTCTGGCTTTAAACATGTTTTTATAAGAATGATTTCTAGATTGTTCTTTAACTGTTCTTTATGCTATAAAAATTTTGGAATGTTCACATTTCACTAACAATTTCTTCAGTTTGCATTTCCCACTGTTCTATTTACCATCTTTTATTATGTAAGATTTTAAACTTGGTGCCAAGACACTTATAATTCATATTTATAATATTTTCAACCTCAAATTCATTGTAGAAATAGCAGCCAAACATTTTGAAATTGACTTTATTCTTAAGGATGATTGTGGAATGTATTTTGCAGTAGCTTTGTAAGAGTTTTATTTATAATTTTATTTTTAAATTCACCAAGTTATTGGTGAATTACTTTTAGGCTTTGTTATTATTCTTTTGTCTCACATAATCCTTGGCCTTTTCATTTTTAGACCCTAGATATTTCTGATGTCTTGATTCTATTTGTTTGTTTTTCCTGTGTCGTCTGAAGAAACTCTAAAAGAGCCCCAGTAATTGTCTGCCCCTTATAAATTACAAGTACCAATGGCAGTACCATTATTATTGCCCATGACTAGTATTTCTCTACTTAAAATTCTTATTGTCCACTGTGCAAATTTACATTGAGTAGTTCTATCTCAGAGAGCATTTTATATGCATAACCAACAAACAATTGAGAAAAATATATATAAATTTCTTTGTCTATTCCTACCTTAGTTATTTCTACAACCATATACTATTGACTGTTCAAAGCACAGAGCTGAAAAATGGCTTCCAAATTCTCCATTTGGGAAGTTAATGTGTATTTGTTTTACAATTTCTCATTGCACAGCAATTGTACACCTGAGAGAATTAAATACTTAACCTGTTTAAGCTCTGTGAAAGTTCATTTACAATGAAAAGGTAAATAAATACCCCCCCCCCCCCAGCTCACCTGGACTGATTCCTGTACATGCTCTATTTCTTTTTGTTTGTTTGTTTTTTGTAATCCTCAACCAAGGGTATGTGTTTTACTGATTTTAGAGAGAGGAAGGAAGAGAGATAGAAAGAGAAACATTAATGTGAGAGAGAAACATCAGTTGGTTGCCTCTTGTATGTGCCCCAACTGGGGATCAAACCCACAACCTAGGTATGTACCCTGACTGGGAATCAAACCCACAACACTTTGGTGCATGGGACGACATTCCAACCAAGCTACTCAGCCAGGACTCATGCTACTATTTCTTTAAGAAGACATAACCACTGTGCCTTCAGCACTACCTATTTAATTTAGGGGCATGCAGGAGGCGGCCAGTTGATGTTCTGTCTCATCAATGTTTCTATCTCTCTCTCCCTCTCACTTTCTCTCTCTCTCTAAAATCAATAAAGGAAAAAATTTTTTTTAAATAAATTAAAAAAATGTTTTTTTCAATTGCAGTTGACATTCAATAGTATTTTAGTTTCAGGTGTACAGCATAGTGGTTAGACATTTATATAACTTACAAAATGATCCCCCAATAATTCTAGTACCCCAATACCATACATAGTTATTACAATATTATTCACTATACTCCCTATGCTTTACTTTATATCCTCATGACTGTTTTGTAACTGTCAATTTGTACTTCTTGATCCCTTCACCTTTTTTGCCCATTCACTTCCCAAACCTAAGCCTCCTCTCATCTCTCAACCATCAATTTTTTCTCTGTATTTATAAGTCTCTTTCTGTTTTGTTTGGTCATTTATTTTGTTTCTTAGATCCCATATGTAAGTGAAATCATATGGCATTCACCTTTTTCTGTCTGACTCATTTCATTTAGCATCATACTCTGTAGGTCCATCCATGCTGTTGCATATGGTAAGATTTCATTCTTTTTTTATGACTGAGTAATATTCCATTGTGTATGTGTACGACATTTTTATCCAGTTGTCTATTGATGGGCACTTAGGTTACTTTCATATCTTAGCTATTTTCAGTAATGCTGCAATGAACATGGAGTACATATATCTTTTTGAATTTATGTTCTGGATTTCTTTGGATAGATAGCCAGAAGTGGGATTGCTATGTCACATGGTAGTTCTATTTTTATTTTTTTCAGGAACCTCTACACTGTTTTCCACATGTGGCTGCACCAGTTTGCAAACCCACCACCAGCAGTGCACAAGGGTTCCATTTTCTCCACATTCTTAACCAACACTTCTTGTTTGTTGATTTATTGATGATATCCAATCTGACATGTGTGAGGTGATATTTTATTGAGGTTTTAATTTGCATTTCTCTGATGATCAGTGACATTGAGCATCTTTTCATATGTCTATTGACCATTTGTATGCCTTTTTTTGAGAAATGTCTTTTCAGGTCCTCTGCACATTTTTTAATTGGAGTGAGAGAGAGAGAATGTGTGTGTGTGTGTGTGTGTGTGTGTGTTGTTATATGGTTTTGTGTTTCTTTTTTTAATCCTCACCTGAGGATAGATATTTTTATTGATATTTTTAGAGAGAGGGAAGGGGAAGGAGAAAATACCAGTGTGAGAGAGAAACATCTCAATTGGCTGCCTCCTGTACAGACCCCAGCAGGAGATTGAACCCGCCACCTTTCAGGGTATGGGATGATGCTCTAACCAACTGAGCCAGACACAGCAGCCAAGGCATTATATAGGATCTTTATAAATTTTGGATATTACCCTTTTATCCCAGGTATCATTGGTGAATATCTTCTCCTGGTCTTTTCGTTTTGTTGATGATTTCCTTTGCTGTGCAAAAACTTTTTAGTTTGATGTCCATTTGTTTGTTTATTTATTATTGTTGTTATTATTTTAATCTTTACCCAAGGATATGTTTTTGTTAATGTTTTTTTTTTTTTTTTAGAGAGAGAGGGATACATTAAAGTGAGAGAGAAACATCAATTGGTTGCCTCCCGTACATATCCTGACCAGAGATTGGACCCGCAACCTAGGTATGTGCCCCAATGGGAATCAAACTTGCAACCTTTTGGCTTATAGGATGACCCTCCAACCAACTGAGCCACCTGGCCAGGGCTCATTTGTTTATTTCTTTTTTCTTTTTTCTTTTCCTTTGTCCAAAGTGACATATCCAGAAGAAGTATTACTAAGATCAATGTCAAAGACTTTACTGCCTTTATTTTCCTATAGGAGTTTTATGGTTTCAGGTCTTAACACTTAAGTCTTTAATCCATTTTGAGTTCATTCTTGTATGTGACATAAGAAGGTACTCTCGTTTCATTCTTTTGCATGTATCCGTCCAGTTTTCCTGATATTGACTAGACTATCTTTACCTCATTGTATATTCTTACCTCCTTTGTCATAGATTATTTGACCACATAAGCATGGGTTTATTTCTGGACTCTCTTTTTGTTCCATTAATCTGTTTGTTTGTGTTATATCAGTACCATGCTGTTTGAATTACTATAGCCTTGTAGTATATATATCAGGTAGCTTTGATCTTTCTCAAGATTGCTGTGGCTATTTAAATTATTTTGGTTCCATATAAATTTTAGGATTATTTGTTCTGCTGTGAAAAATACCATTGGTATTTTTATAAGAATTGCATTGCATCTATAGATTCCTTTGGATAGTATGGACATGTTAACAATGTTAATTCTTTTTACCCCTGAGCATGGTATATGCTTTTATTTATTTGCATCTTCAATTTCTTTCTTCAGTGTCTTACAATTTTTCAAGTACAGGTCTTTTACCTTCTTGGTTAAATTTATTCCTAGGTATGTTTTTATGCAATTGAAAATGGGATTGTTTACTTAATTTCTTATTCTGATAGTTTGTTATTGGTGTATAAAACTGCAACCAATTTCTGAATATTTTGTATCCTACTTTATTCTAAGAGTTTTGGTGGAGTCTTATAGGGTTCTCTATATATGATATCATGTCATCTGTAAATAATGACAGTTTTACTTCTCCCTTTCCAAGTGAATGCCTTTTCTTTTTCTTGTCCGATTGCTGTGGCTTGAACTGCCAGTACTATTGAATGGAAGTGGTGAAAGTGAACACCCATCTCTTACTACTGATCTTAAGGAAAACATTTGTAGCCTTTCACTGTTGCGTATAATGTCACCTGTGGGTTTGTCATATATGGCCTTTATTATGTTGAGGCATGTTTTCTCTATTACCACTTTGCTGAGAGTTTTTATCATAAATGGATGCCGTATTTTGTCAAATACTCTTTAAGCATCTACTAATACTACTATCTGATTTTTATTCTTCATTTTGTTTAAATGGTATATCATGTTAATTAATTTGTAGATATTGAAGCAACCGTGTATCCCAGGAATAAATGCTACTTGATCATGGTGTATATATATTTTTTAATATATTAGTGGATCCTATTTGCTAATATTTTATTGAGAGTTTTACATCTATGTTCATTAGGAATATCAGCCTATAATTTTCTTTTTTTGTAATGTCTTTGTTGGAATCAGGGTAATGCTGGCCCTTCATAAAATGAGCTTGAGAGCCTTCTCTCCTCATGAAATTTTTGGAATGGTTTGAGAGGGATAGGTGTTAATTCTTCTTTGAATATTTGTTAAAATACACCTGTGAGGCCATCTGGCCCTGGACTCTTTACTTTGTTGTAAGTTTTTTATTACTGATTCTATTTTGTTATTAGTTATCAGTCTGTTCAGTTTTTCTGTTTCTTCTTGACTCAGTCTTGGAAGATTATATGTTTCTAGGTATTTATCCATTTCTTTCCAGTTGTCCAATTTGTTAGCATATAACTGTTCATAATGTTTATTTATAATCTATTGTACTTCTGTGGTGTCAATTGTCATTTGTCCTCTTTCACTTATGATTTTATTTATTTGGGCCCTTTCTCTTTTTCTCTTTAGGAGTTAATTAAAGGTTTATTATTTGTTTATCTTTTCTAAGAACCAAGATCTTGGTTTTATTGATCATTTGTATTGGTTTTTTAGACAGTTTTTTTTTTTTTATTTCCACTCTTATCTTTATTATTTCCTTTTTCTACTCCTATAGGCTGTGTTTGTTGTTCCTTTTCTAGTTCCTTTAGATATAAGATTAGATTGTTATTTGAGATTTTTCTCATTTTTGAGGTAGGCCTATATTGCTATAAATTTTCTTCTAAAGCTGCTTTGGCTGTGTCCCATAAATTTTGAGTTGTGTTTTTATTTTCATTTGTCTCAAGGAATCTTTTTAATTCTTCCTTCATCTCATTGTTAACTCATGTAATGTCAGTAGTATGTTTTTTAGCCTCAATGTGTATGTTTATCATTTATCTTTTTGTAATTGATTTCTAGTTTTATACCATTGGGATAAGAGAAGATGCATGATATGATTTCAGTCTTCTTAAATTTATTGAGGCTTGTTTTGTGGTTTAACATGTGGTCTTTCATGGAAAATGTTCCATGTTTACTTGAAAAGAATGTATATACTGCTGCTTTGGGATGAAAAGTTCTAGGAATATCAATTATATATATATCTGGTCTATCATTTAAGGCTGCTGTTTCCTTGTTTATTTCCTGTCTGGATGATCTATCCATTGATGTCAGTGGGTTGTTAAAGTCTCCTACTATGATTGTATTACAGTCAATCTCTTTTTCTGTTCATCAGTATTTGTTGTATATATTTAGGTGCACCTACATAAGGTGCTTTAGTGTTTACAAGGGTTATATCCTCTTTTGGGATTGATCTCTTTATCAATATTTAATGTCCTTCTTTGTCTCTTGTTATAGCCTTGTTTTCGTGTCTATTTTGTCTGATATAAGTATTGCTAACCCAGCTTTTTTTTTTTTTTTTTTTTTTTTCCATTTTCTTGATATATCTTTTTCCCTCCCTTTATTTTCAGTCTGTGTGTCTTTCGATCTGAAGTGGGTTTCTTATTGACAGCATATGTTTGGGTCTTGTTTTCTTATCCATTCAGGCACCCTATGTCTTTTAATTGAAGTATTTAATGTATTTACTTTTAAAGTAATCATTGATAGGTATGTAGTTATTGCCATTTTATAATTCAGTATATCATCTTCTCATCCTCCTCCTTTGGTTCCTCCATTTCTCCTTCCTGTTTTTCTCACTTCCTTCCTCCTTTAACATTTCTTGTGATACTGGTTTGATGGTGATGAACTCCTTTAGTATTTTCTTGTCTGGGAATTTCTTTATCTCTCCTATTCTAAATCATAGCTTTGCTTGCTAGAGTAATTTTGCTTGTAGGTCCTTGCTTTTCATTACTTTTAATATTTTATGCCTATTTCTTCTGGTCTGCAAATTTTCTGTTCAGCAATCAGCAGACACTCTTCCGGGGATTCCCTTTTACATAACTACTTTTGCTGCTTTTAAGATTTTCTTTTGGCCTTTAGCCTTTGGCAATTTAATTACAATGTGTTTTGCTGTGAGCCTCTTTGGGTTCATCTTGCTTAGGACTCTATGCTTCCTGGACTTGTATGTCTGTTTCCTTTGCCTTGCTCTCCTCTTCTGGTACTCCTGTGCTACAAATGTCATTGCACTTGATGTTGTCCCAGAGTTCCCTTAAACTATCCTCATTTTATTCTTTTTTGTTTTTTTCTATTCTGATTGGATGTTTTTCACTACTTTGTCTTCCAAATTGCTAATTTGAACTTCTGCTTTATCTGATCTGCTGTATTTTCTATCTAATGTATTCTTCATTTCTGACTGGATCTTTTATATGGTTTTTATCTCTTTGTGTAAGTTCTCACTAAATTAATCTATTCTTACCCTAATTTAATTAATCATCTTTTTATAACCAGTGTTTTGAATTCTGTATCTGTTAGATTGCTTTTCTCCATTTGTTTAGTTCTTCTTGAGATTTGTCTTATTTTCATTTTGGACATGTTTCTTTGTCTCCCCATTTGGCTGCCTTCGTGTGTTTGCTTCTACATAATAGGTAGATGTGCTGTGTCTTCCAGTGTTGGCAGGGTAGCCTTATGTGGTAGGTGTCCTGTGGGGCCCAGTGCACCTGAGTTGGGTGCTCTAGGAATGTACCTTATATTTGAGCACATCAGTGATTGGGATTGGCCCTTAGCCTGACTGGCTATGAAGACTGGCCCTGACTACAGCTATAGTGCAAGGTTGACCTCTTAGAGTGGCATTTGCTGTAGCAGGACTCTGGTGCCTGCTGAGTCCACCCTTTTGTTGCATCAGTTTTTGGAGAGAATTGAGGTGGTGTGGTCTAAAGCCAGCCACTGAGTGTGTTGGTTCTGGCGCCTCTTCGGAGGGGCTCAGACATAGTCCCAGGTAAGCCACCCCCTGTGCTTGACCTAGAGCCACCTGGTAGGAGCTACAGAGTTATCAGAGGTTGGTAGCTGCCTGTGCAAGACTTGGGAGAGGCCACGTTATAAACTAAGGCTGACTGCCACTAGTGCCAGGCTGGGAGCAGCTTAGCTTAGGTGCAGGGTAGGCCGAGGCCAGCCACTGCTTACTTGGAGTTTTGGACCTTTCAGATATTTTTTAGGGAAATCCACAGCACTGTCCAAGACTGGCAACATGTGAGGAATGCCTACTATAAGGGTCCAAGCCTGTGTACAAGTTAGGTGGTATGGGTTCTCAGGGAATCCCTAGGGTGAGGTGAGTTGTATGGAGACTCAGATTTGGTGCTTGCCTGTATCTGCATACTAAGTAAGGAAGGGCTCAGCAAAGGAACAGTGGCCTCTGCCAGCACTTCTGTCTGGGAGAAAACAACCCCTCCAGTCCTTGCCCTGCAGCCAGACAATTCAGTTTCTCCCCACATGTCCCTGGCACTTTGAGCTGCTACCCCAGTGCTGGAACTCAGAGAGTGAGTCTGTGTAAGTCCATGTGTGGGCTCTTTAAGAGGAACCCCTGGGATTCCAGCAACCTCCATATCACTCAGCCACAATCTGTGCTGGTTTTCACAGCCAGAAGTTACGGGACTTCTCTTCCCAGCACTGGAGACCTGGGCTGGGGTGCCAGGTATGGGGCTGGGACCCCTCGATCCACAGTGGGGGCCTCTGATGCTGAGATATTTCTCCTGATTCTTCACCACATATGGGTATGGGACCTGCCTATTCTGCATCTTCCCCTCCTACCAGGCTTTACATGGATTCTTCCTTATATCCTTAGTTATAGGATTTCTGTTCAGCTAGTCTTGATGTGGTTCTCAATTATGGTTGTTCTATAATTTAGTTGAATTTTGATATGATGTAGAAAGAGGCAAGCACGATGTTTATAATATTCTGCCATCTTGACCAGAACTGTTTTTGTTACTCTTGATTCACAGAAAGAAACAGAGGTTAAGGAACGGTCTGTTTTTGACATCCCTATATTTACAGAGGAATTCCTGAACCACAGCAAAGGTGATTACTAAAGTATCATTCTGTATTTCTCAGGTCTATGAGAGGGAATTTTGTTCTCGGAAAAAATTCATTGCTCAAAAGCAATGATAGTGGTCTTCCAGATCCTAGGACTGGTCTGGAAGAAGAAAATTGCTTGTAATTTATTCTCTAGTAAAAGTAGCTACTCAAGATTAGTGAAGGAAAGCTAGGCCAATGTTGTCAAAACTGCTTTAGTCTCTTGACCAAAGCAAATAAATGTACATCACTAATAAGGTGCTTTCGAACTGATACCCTGGACCATTTGTACAAATGAAAGCTTACATGGGTGTCCCAAATATAAAATAAGTAAGACCAAAATTGACCTAATTGTGGTAAAGATGGGAACCCAAAATTTTGCTTGCCCATTGTCCCAGTGTTCCCCTATGAAACCCTTCAGGCTTCTTACTGTATAGTTTTAAAAAACAAACCAACAAAAATACAGGGAATTGCAACTGTTCCTTGCAAATTTATTTATAGAATATGACCAATTTTAAGATTAAATTAGCTCTGGGGCGCCAGGCATTTCATTGCTGAAACTGCTATTTGAAAGGCCATAATGAGAATAGGGAGATGAGGTGGACTAGCTGATTAGAGAAAGCTAAGCAGAACATCGTTGGAAAAGTCATTGGGACTCTGCATAGACTCCTAGTGGTACATATTTTCTGTGTATTGGGGGCGGGGCTTGTCCTCAGCTCGGGAGGCAGAGCTTCGCCAGCTTCGCAAATCCAATATGGAGTTTGAAGAGAGGAATGCAGCCCTGCAGAAACATGTGGAGAGCATGCGCACAGCAGTGGAGAAGTTGGAGGTGGATGTGATTCAGGAGCGGAGCCGTAACACTGTCTTACAGCAGCACCTAGAGACCCTGCGGCAAGTGTTGACCAGCAGCTTTGCCAGCATGCCCTTGCCTGGTAAGGCCATCCTTACCTAAGCACTTTAGAAAGCAGGAGGTGCTGTTTATATTGGTATTGGTGTATTGAAGCTGAAGTCTCCCCCAAAGAGGAAAATAAATAAAATAAGGGGTTTTTCCCCCCTCAGGATTTTTGTAGGTCATGTAATAAAATCTCAGTACTGGTTTCAATTACCCAAAATCTCAGATTCTCAGGTCATTTACATTTTTTTCCAATTATATTTGAAAATAATTTACTTTCTATTAGGCTTAATTTTATATTCAAACAATGGAAACTGAGTAATAAGTCCTGATTTAGAGCACTTTTTGTCTGTATATTTGCTTGCTTTATAATGCTCTTTTAATGAGAAGGAAGAAAACAATCACTAATATTTCTTATATATTTTTTCATTTTGAGTTAAGTACAGAAGAAAACTGGGAGAGTCTCTAACCTTTTGTTGTATGTAGCTAATCATACATACTATACAGCAATTATATACCCATCTATTTATTTAGAGTATATAGATTTCATCCATTAGGCCAAAAAAGTCTCTTCTCTGACATTAAAATTTATTTTATAGAGACCACATTAGAGGCATAATTTCTTTTGCTGTGGATTCACTTAACTATGTTATAGTCAAACCAAATGGGGAGGATTTTCTTACTTTTTCTTCTTATCTCACTTCAGGAAGTGGAGAGACACCTACATTGGATACCATTGACTCATATATGAACAGACTGCACAGTATTATTTTAGCTAATCCCCAAGACAATGAAAACTTCATAGCTACAGTTCGAGAAGTTGTGAACAGGCTTGATCGTTAAGGAATGGTGAGTGCTCACTGATATGATATTTATATGCCAGCACAACTTCAAAAATAAGATGGCCTTAAACTTTATCAATACTACTAAAACCCTGGAATTACATTGAATAAATGAGTTGGAGACCTCATTTAGATTCCTATTGCATAGTGTCTAAATGTAGTAAATAATGTTACAAAACAGTTTTCCTCGTGTATGCCTCAGCATGGTTTAATAGAAAGAACATGATTTTTGTAGTTGGACCTTGGTTATAGCTTTGTCACTCATTAGCTAAATTATCAGATACTAGCTTCCCAAAGAGTTTTGAAGAGTGATTGAGAAACTTTGAGGAAAACAGCAATTAAATACAAGCACAAAATAAATATCACTTAATTTTTAAGTTTCATTTTCCCTGGAAAATATTAATGGTAATTTACATTAATAGTCAACAAGACATTGTATGTCTATAAACCAACATAAGTAAGAAGCTTTTTATTCACCATTGAATATCAAGAGTAACTGGTGTATGTTAATGTGGACTAACCTTACAGTGAAACAGGTAGTAGGCCTTGATTAAATGGATTAAAAATTAAACTCTCAATAAGCAAAAAAGTGAGGAGAGAGAAAATTAGCTTTTAAAAATATATTTAATAGTCCTAGCCAGGTGGCTCAGTTGGTTGGAGCATTGTCCCATACACCAGAAGCATGCAAGTTCAGTTCCCGTTCAGGGCACACACCTAAGTTGTGGGGTTCAATCCCCTGCACATACCAGAGGTAACTGATCAATGTTTCTCTCTCACATCAATGTTTCTTTCTCTCTCTCTCCCTCTCTCTCTTTTTCTCTCTCTCTCTTTCTCCCCCCCCCCCCCCTTCCTCTCTAAAATATCAATGAACTTATCCATGGGTGAGAATAAAAATATTATTTTTACAATAGGTTACTAGCACTATGTACAAAAGGTACATTTTCAGAAGAAATCTGCCCATGTAAACACTTTGGTACTAATGGTCAATCATTGGGTATCATTTTTTAAATAGAAGTTGTATTTGTTCACTCAAATTCCTAGAGATAGAGTACCCTTTGGTATGCCATCCCACAAAATTGGCAGCCCTTTATCGATTAAATTGTCCCATGCCTACAGACATTTGGACTGCTGAAATCCTAGTGTTGGGCCATATCATGTGGTGACCACATATAGATACTAAACAAGAGTGGGCAGCAGGGTATGCTCCTTAGAACGGCCAGTCATGAGTTTGAATCTTGTATTTATTTGTCCTGTAGGTATGTGAGCACACTCATATTCTAGGATGGTTTAGACCTTGAGCAATATATATACAAATAAATAAAAACCCATGATTCTTTATCTAATTAAGCAACATCTACTAGCAGAGACAGAAGCAACAGTATTTATCCTTCTTACCTATGCCCTTGGATGATAACCATACAAGGCAACTCATTATGCCTTAGCCTTAGCCATGCTGATGGAGAAAGGATTATTGTTTTTCTAGTGAGTAGTCAGATGGAAGATACTATACTTAGAATAGATGGCTGTACTCCCTGCAGAATAAAGCACTAGCATTACTAGTGTTTTTTAATGAAGGGGAACAGCTTATAAATCTAGGCTTGGGAATTAGAGGAGCTCATTCATCATCCTTCTCATTTTCACACAGTTTTCTTGAAGGCTTGAAAAGATAGAGCTAGGAGAAATAGTGTGGCAGATTGTGAAAGAACACAAACAACTGATAACGTGGTGTGACCTGACGTAGGTCAAGGGCAGTTATTGCAAGCTTTGAGCCAAAAGTGGTTTTCCGTTTTGAGCATTTTTGCCATAAGATGGTCCTAATGCTTTACTAATCTTAGGGATATAAACTGTATAGTATCTGTTTTCTGAAGTGTCTTTTTTTTTTCTTCTTCTTTATTGATTTTAGAGAGAGAGGAAGGGAGAGGGAGAGAGAGATAGAAACATCGATGAGAGAACATTGATTGGCTGCCTCCTGCATGTCCCCCCACTGGGGATTTGGCCCACAACCTGGGCATGTACTCTGACCAGGAATCAGCCGGCGACCTCTTGGTGTGTGGATTAGCACTCAACCACTGAGCCACACCGGCCAGTCTCTGAAGTATCTTTTTTTAAAATATGTTTTTATTGATTTTTTTTTTTTAAGGGGGAGAGAGAAGGAAACAGCTGCCTCCCACATGCATACCAACCAGGGATTAAGACTACAACCTGGCAGCCTTTCAGTGCATTGGACAACACTCAACCACTGAGCCACATCGGCCAGGGCTGAAGTGTCTTTTGAAAACCTAGAATGTTACCATTATTCTTAATTTTAAACTACAAATATTTTGCCCTTGAAAAGTACCTGAAAATGTGTGTCATTTTATTACTATAGATTCTTACAATCTAGCCATACAATCATAACAGACCCCCAAAACTGTCAAATGAAATAGTTATAAAGACTAATTAACACTGGCTTGGCCTCATTATACAAATATGTACAGATAGCTAGGCCTGATGTCCTCAGCATTTGTGGTGCCACTATCAGGAGCCAGTAAGTAAAGGTATCTAATAGTCTTGTTTTAGAAGAGCATATTAGCACTAGAAGGGACCTATAGAAATTCTAATATTTTACATATGACGAAACTGAGTCCCAAAGAGGTGAAATCTCTTACCTGAAAATACTTGTGTAGCTCTGGCCGGTTTGGCTCAGTGGTTAGAGTGTCAGCCTGTGGACCAAAGAGTCATGGGTTTGATTCTGGCCAAGGGCATGTGCCTTGATTGCCGTTTGTCCTGAGCCTTAGTCAGGGTCGTGCAGGAGGCAACCAGTTAATGTGTCTCCCACATCGATGTTTCTGTCCGTCTCTCCCTCCCTCTTGCCCACTCTATCTGAAGATAAATGGAAAAATTTCCTTGGGTGAGGATTTAAAAAAAAAAAAACCTGTGTAGACGAGTGCAGAATCCAGGTCTAGAACATATATATCAAACTCTGGATCAGTGGAATTTCCAAAATATTGCTATAAAGAGGTGGGAATGAGTGCAAGGGGAAAGCACTAAAAATTTTTAGAATGAAAGTGTTAAGATAAATAAGAGGTAAATAGGAAAAAATTACAATCTCATAATTATAATGTCATAAAATGTTGATCGGCCAATTAAAAATTACTTTTATAGATTTACAGTGGAAGAATTACTCTACCTGGCATCTTTCTCTTTGACTAACTTGTAACCTAGAAAAAAAAATGGCTCTGGGAGGAAGCCTTGGGGATGATTTCATATTGAAAGGTGACTATATAAACTACCAAAATTTATATGTTGCTTTATTTCATTCGAACCAAATGATAAATATCTGGCTGTTTGAAGGTTGGAAAAAAAAACACACTTAAGTGATTTTATTTTTAGCAGTGTAACAAGATTTGTTGACCATATGCACATAATATATTTCTATACATGCAGAGATCCTTAGATTTATACTTGAAGAAAACGGATTTTGATTAACCATCTATTCTTTGGTCTAAAGTAGAATACTAATTTCCTATAATCAGATTTGTCCCTAATAGTTGCTTTTCTGTGTTCAGCTGAATGATTTTTCTATGTCCCCATTGTCTTCCTCCCTCCCTCCCATCCTCCCTTTCTCCCTTTCTCTCTCTCTTCCTCTCTCTCTCTCCCCCCTCCCCCACCCCCTCACAGGTCTTAGAGCTCCAAGATGTGAGGAATGAGAAGCCATCTGTGGAAAATTTGAACTGAGTACAGGCAGAGTACAGATAACCCTGCTTGTGAAGGAACTGTCAGCTGTGAGTTAAATGACTTCACCCCAGGAAGCCATATGAGAGAGCAGCAAAAATAACATGTTTATGCACTTCCTATGGAATCCTCTTTACAAAGCTTTGAAAGTGTGCAGCCACTCTCCCGAGTCTTCAGTTTTCTATCGTCTGCTTTTCTGTTAAAGTGGATCTGCATATATTCTGCTTTAATCTCTGCAACATAAAGGATGCTTTCATTGTTCTACTTCAGATTGGACCCTTTTATCAGTCACTTTTTTAATGCTTTTGGTGGTTATCTTTTTATTCCCTTCACCCCCACCAAGTTACAGATCTCCATTTTCTAACCTCTGGGCTTTGTTGCTCAGCAGGGTTCTGAAGGAGAGTTTGTCTTATTGGACAGGCCCAATCTTCTTCCCTCTTTATCCTGCTGAGACTCCAAAGAAAGGAGCTTCTTGTATTAACTATTCTGTGGAGGAATCTGTGTCCTAGCCCACACAGTATGCAGTGGGTACCAGCCCTCACTGCCAGCCCTCATGGAGGCTTCATGATTCTTACCCTGAGGAGAATACACTTTTCTTCCTCCTCAGCACTGCTTGCTGTTCTTTGAGCTTTGCTCCTGCACATACCCCGTATTCCAGTCCCAGCAAGGTTCTTCTGTTCCCATCTGTTGACAATGTCTTGTGGAGCATTTTGTGCTAAGGAAAAGATCATTGGTAAATAGAAGAGAACAGAAAAAGTAATTTTTCATTTGGTATTGAAAAAAACAACAAAGTTTATCATAAGTAAAAACTGACCCTGTCTGCTTTAGGTACACTGATTCATGGATGTGGATAGGCAGAGATGTCATCACAGTAGTCTCCTGAGCAAACAAGAAAGGACACAAAATTCCTGTGTCCTTTGTTTTCCTTCTGTAGCGATACTATGGAATCTATGTCAAAAGGACAGGCTTTTCTTCCTTTTCCAAACCCTTAGTAAGTGAATTTTATTTTAAACACAAAAAGGGAAGAAGGGTTTCTGATTCTCACCTAAGGGTTTGGTTTTGTCGTAATGCTCTACAGCATAAGACTGACAGTTGCAGCTCTGATCTTTGAAACCAAAGCCAGGTATGCTGAGCCCATTGTCCAGGCACCCCCCAACTAAAGCAAATGGAAGTGTGGCCTCCTCACAATATGCTCACTAGTCAGAGTGCAAACCAGAAACCCTCCTATCACATTGTTGCACCATCCTGTCTTCCCAGCATCTCCTTACTTGATTTCTTCAATAGCCCAAAGCTGGGGAAGGGTACAGCCTTTTTTAATGTATTATATGAGCACACATCAAATTTCCATGCACTGAAGCCCCATTTGGCAGTATTTTAGCATAAGAGCCCATTATTTTTTATTGCTTATTGCTATAAACCTAGCCAAGTCACCTGTTTTTTATTGTATATTCCTGTTCTGCTCTCACATGTCACTGCTGGTCTTGTCCCTTCTCTCAGACTCCTTGCTTGTTAAATCCAACCTAGAATACACTGTCTATAAGCAGATAGACATTCAAGCCAGTGCTGGAAATTGCCAGATACTTTCTGTTTTTTCTTTCTTCCTCCTGAATTTCTTTTGTTTCTCCCTTGGGTTACTTTTATGCAGCTTTGTTAGAGTGCCATTGACCAGGAAAGGCTATAACTTAGTCCAAAGATCATCATTCTCCTGACTCTAGATAGGACACCTGACATTGACTTGAAACATCTGTATATTCAGGAATGTATGAGGTCTTCAAAGAACCTACAGTCTAAAATCATCTTTATAAAATAAGCAGCCTGCTTTTGAAATGCTGGCTCTTCCAGCAGCTGCACACCTGATTCACTGGTGTCTGGGATTCAACTGCTACAATACCATCAGGTCCCAAAAAGCAAGTCTGTCTTGCCTCCTCTCTCCTCTTTGCCCAACCAGGAGGTGGCAAATGAGATTACAGGCTAACATGATACCTAATTCATGTTTTCCAATAATCTTATAGATATTACTGTACTTATGTTCTTCTCAAGAAATAAGTTGTACTTATGTTCTTCTCAAGAAATAAGTTGTTGCCTATTCAGTGTTACAAATGTTTTTTTATTAAAACACAAGGGGCAGCTGAGGAAAGTGAGACAAAGTGTTTTATTTCAAACAAAATTAAAATTTAGAAAACAATGTGTATATATGTTTGGAACTGTTGAAATGCCAAGTTTTCTGTACAAGTGTTTTTGTAATTAAACTTTTATATATATTTTTTTGTTTTTTAAGAAGTCAATATGCTTGCTTGACATCTGCATTATTAAAACTTTCATGTTGAATCCACCCTGTTCAATTTTACCTGCATTTTTTGTTTGTTTGTTTGTTTAACTAATCTTTATTGTTGAATGTATTACAGATGTCCCTCTTTTCCCCCCCTTGGCCTCATCCTCCCCAATCGTGCCGCCCTCCTGCTTTCCCCACACTATAGTCTGTGTCTATTGGTTATGCATATATGCATATCAGTTCTTTGGTTTCTCTCTTCCCATCCCACCTACCCCCTTCCATTTGAGGTTCATCAGTCTAATAACCGATTAGTACTTTCTAATCCCTTCATCTTTTCCCTATCTGACAACCAATGAAAAGTTCTCTGTATCTAAGAGTCTGTTTCTGTTCTGCTTGCTCATTTTGTTTGTAGATTCAGTTGTTGATAGATATGTACTTATTGCCATTTTATTGTTTATATTTTTTTATCTTCTTCTTCAAGAAGACACGTCAGCATTTCATATAATACTGGTTTGGTGTTGATGAATATTTTAGCTTTTTCTTGTCTGGAAAATTCTTTTTTTTTTTAATCCTCACCCGAGGATATTTTTTTCCATTTTTTGTACAGATAGAGTGGGAGGGAGAGAGAGGAAGGGAGAGAGAGAGAGAAACATCGACGTGAAGGGACACATCGAGTGGCTGCCACCCGCACGACCAACCAGGGCCGGGGACAAACCGCAACCGAAGTACGTGCCCTTAGCGGGAACTGAACCCGGGTCTCTCCGGACCGCAGGCCAACGCTCTAACCACTGAGCCAAACTGGCCAGGGCTGGAAAATTCTTAATGATAGCTTTGCAGGATAGTGTAATCTTGGTTGAAGGTCCTTGCTTTTCATCACTTTAAATATTTCTTGCCATGCCCTCCTGGCCTGCAAAGTTTCTTTTGAGAAAGGTGCTAACAGTCCTATGGTAGCTTCATTGTAGGTAACTAATTGCTTTTCTTTTGCTGCTTTTAAGATTCTCTCTTCGTCTTTAACCTTTTACATGTTGATGATGATGTGTCTTGTTGTGGACCTCTTTGGGTTCATCTTGTTTGGGACTGTCTGTGCTACAGACTTGTATGTCTGTTCCCTTCACCAAGTTAGGGAAGTTTTCTGTCATTATTTTTTCAAATACGTTTTCAATTTCTTGCCCTCTCTTTTCTGGCACTCCCATGATGCAAATGTGGGTACATTTGAAGTTGTCCCACAGGCTCCTTATACTGTCCTCATTTTTTTGGGGGGGGGATTCTTTTTTTCTTAATGCTGTTTAGATTGGGTGTTTTTTGCATCCTTATATTCTAAATCAATGGTTTGCTTCTTGGCTTCACCTACTCTACTATTGATTCCCTGTAAATTATTATTTATTTCAATTAGTGCATCCTTCATTTCTAACTGGTCTTTTATTATGCTCTTGAGGCCTTCAATAAGTTCATTGAGCATCCTTATAAGCAGTGTTTTGAACCCTGCATCTGTTACATCGCTTATCTCCATTTTGTTCAGTTATAATTTTCCTGGAGTTTTGTTCTGTACTTTCATTTGGGACATGTTTCTTTTTCTCCTCATTTTGGCTGCCTCCCTGTGTTTGTTTCTAGGTATTGGCTTCCTTGGGTGGCCTGTTGTTGTAGGTATCCTGTAAGTTCCAGTGGCACAGCCTCCCTGATCACCCAGCTAGGCCCTCAGGGTGCACCCCTCATGTGGACTTTGCACCCTTCTGTTGTACTTGAGTCTTGATTGCTGTTGGCACGTCAGTGGGAGGGTTTTACTCAGGCTGATCAGCTTGCAAGGACTGGCTCTGCCCCACTAATCACCGACCTCTACCTACCTTGGAGGACCAGCTATGCAGGGGCCTGCCACACAGAGTAAGACTTACTTCAGCAGGGCTCTGGTACCCTCTGAGCCCATTCCTTGAGTGTGTCACTTGTGGAGGTTGTTGGGTGGTGGTGCTTCAATGTGGTCTGAAGCTGTCTACTGGGTATGCTGGCTCTAGGGCAAGGTTAGCCACTGCCTGTGTTCTACCCAGAGCCACCAGGCATAAGGTACAAAGCGATCTACTGATGGCTGCTGCTTGTGCTGGTCTTGGAGGTGCCCAGGTGAAGCCAAGCTGTGAACCAAGACTGGCTGTTTCTAGTGCCAGCCCTGGGGCCACTTAGTGAGAGGTATGGGGTTCACTGAGACCAGATGCTCCCGGTTTGAGAGAATTTAGGAAAATCTGAAGCAGGAGCCAAACAGACCAATCCTGTGGTAAAGCCACTGGAAACAGCTTGGGTGGACCTGAAATGTGGGTGGGGCAGGGCCTCAGGGAATCACCAGGGCAAGGCAAACAGTGTGAGCCAGGTTTCTGGAGTTCCAGATATGGCAGCCTTCTGCCTTCCCTGTGGGGGAAGGGCTCACCAAAGAAACAACCACCTCCACCAGCACATCTGTCCAGGAGAAAGCTGCCTCTCCATCTCTCTCATCAATGCCAAACAATTCAGTTCTTCCCTGTACGTCTCTGATGCCTTTCAAGCTCCCTCCCCTCCGTGCTAGAGCTCAGAGCTAGCGGGTCCAAGTAAGTCTGTGTGCAGGCCCTTTAAGAGGAGCAGCCTGGGGCTCCAGCCGCCTCGGTCTCCCTCAGCCTCAGTTCCTACTGGTTTTGACAGCCAGAAATTATGGGAATTTTTCTTTCTGGCACTGGAACCCTGACCTGGGCCCCTGTGTGGGGGGGACCCCTCACTCCTCATGGAGGATCTTCACAGCCAAGGTACCCTCCTGATTTTTTTCCACAACACGTGGCTGTGGGACTGGCCTGACCGCGCCTTCACCCCTCCTACCAGTCTCAATGTGGCTGTTTCTTTAATTTTGTAGGACTTCCATTCAGCTCAATTTCAGGTGGTTCTGAAGGATATTTGCGGGGTAGTTTAATTTTGGAGGCAAGTACCATGTATGTCACCTTCTTAAAAAAAATTTTTTTTCCCTTTATTGATTTTAGAGAGAGAGGAAGTGAAAGGGAGAGAGAGATAGGAACATCAATTAGCCGCCTCTCGCATGCCCCCCAGTGGGGATTGGGCCCACAACCTGGGCGTTGCCCTTGCCAGGAATTGAACCGGCGACCTCTTGGTGCATGGTTCAGCACTCAACCACTAAGCAACACCAGCCGGACTATGCTGCCTTCTTGACCGGAAGTCAATTTTACCTCCATTTTAATGAAAAAACTACCTCTGACTTTTCATCTTCAAGACTTTGTCAACCGTACATTAATTACCAAGTCTGTTGTGCTTTTAAAATAGTAACAATAAAAAAGGACCAGTTATAAAATAAAAAAGGACCAGTTAGAAATCATGGATACACAGTTAGAATTGAAGGAGGCATTAACTGAAATAAAGAATAATTTACACAGCTTCAATAATAGAGTACGTATATCCAAGGAGCAAACCATCGATTTGGAATATAAGGAAGCAAAAAATCCCCAATCAGAACAGCAAAAAGAAAAAAGAATCCAAAAAAATGAGGATAGTGTAAGGAGCCTCTGGGACAACTTCAAGCGTGCCAACATTCGCATCTTGGGGATGCCAGAAGGAGAAGAGCGAGAACAAGAAATCGAAAACCTGTTTGAAACAATAATGGCAGAAAACTTTCCTAATTTGGTGAAGGAAGCAGACATACACGTCCAGGAAGCACAGAGAGTCCCAAGCAAGATGAACCCCAAGAGGCCCACACCAAGACACATCATCATCAAAATACAAAAGGTTCAAGACAAAGAGAATCTTAAAAGCAGCAAGAGAAAGGCAGCTAGTTACCTACAAGGGAGTTCCCATTAGGCTGTCAGCTGATTTCTCAAAAGAAACTTTGCAGGCCAGAAGGGAGTGGCAAGAAATATTCAGAGTGATGAAAAGCAAGAACCTACAACCAAAATTACTCTATCCTGCAAAGCTGTCATTTAGAATCGATGGCCATATAAAGAGTTTCCCAGACAAGAAAAAGTTAAAGGAGTTCATCACTACCAAACCGTTATTATATGAAATGATGAAGGGTCTTTTTGAAGAAAAAGATAAAATGTATGAACAAACAAAATGGCAATGAATACATATCTATCAGCAATGGAATCTACAAACAAAATGAACAGGTAGAACAGAAACATTCTCATAGATACAGAGAACATTTTGTTGGTTGCCAGTTGGGAGGGGGGTTGAGGGAATGGGTGAAAAAGGTGAAGGGATTAAGAAGCACAAATTCATTGCTAGACTGACAAACCTCAAAGGGAAAGGGGTGGTGGGGGGGAAATAAACCAAAGAACTTATATATGCATAACCAATGGACACAGACAATAGTGTGGGAAAAGGGGGGAGGGGGGAGGAGTGAGTCAATGGGGGAAAAATGTGGAACATCTGTAATACATTTTACATCCAACAATAAAGATTTGAAAAAAATAATAAAACAGTAACACATTTATTTTACTAATTGCTTATTCAAAATATGTCTTAGCCTGTTTGAGAATTCAACTCTTTTAATGTATGTTATAACAATGCATTGAGTTATTATAATTCATTTTAATGTAGCAGTAATATTCTGGAGGCAACTTGAGAAAAGTATGACTTTTTTGTTACTTGTTTGTTAATTCTGACCTGAGGACATTTTTTCCATTGATTTTTAGAGAGAGTGGAAGGGAGGGAGGGATGGGGAGAAAGAGAGAGGAACACGATTGGTTGCCTTCCACTTGTGCCCCAACTGGGTCGAGGATCAAACCTACAACCCAGGTACATGCCCTTGACCGGGAATCTAACCACAACCCTTGTGTATGTGGGCCAACAATCTAACCACTGAGCCACACCAGCCAAAGCAGTGGTCTGATGTTTTTATCTTCTTTTTCTTTATTGATTTTAGAGAAAGAACATAGATTGGCTGCCTCCTGCATGCCCCCCCACCCCCTGCACTGGGGATTTGGTCCACAACCTGGGCATGTGCCCTGACTGGGAATTGAACCGGCAACCTCTTGGTGCATGGTTTGATGCTCAGCCACTGAGCCACACCCCAGCCGGGCAGTGGTGTGATGTTTTTATTTTTTTTTATTTTTTTTTTTTTTTATCCTCGCCCAAGGATATTTTTCTATTTTTTGTACAGATAGAGTGGGAGGGAGAGAGAGGAAGGGAGAGAGAGAGAAACATCGACGTGAAGGGACACATCGAGTGGCTGCCACCCACACGACCAACCAGGGCCGGGGACAAACTGCAACCGAAGTACGTGCCTTTAGCGGGAACCGAACCCGGGTCTCTCCAGACTGCAGGCCGACACTCTAACCGCTGAGTCAAACTGGCCAGGGCTGGTATGATGTTTTTAAAGTTAATGACTTCAGCCCCCTTGATAAGACATTCTTCATTTTGACAGAAGAGATATGTTCTTAAATACTCTTTTTTTTCCCTTAAATCCTTACCTGAGGTTATTTTTTCATTTATCTTCAGACAAAGTGGAAGGGAGAGAGAGGAAGAAACATTGATGTGAGAGACATACATTGACTGGTCACCTCCCGCACGACCCCAACCAGGGCCGGGGACCAAGCTGCAACTGAGGTACGTGTCCTTGACCAGAATTGAACCCATGACTTTTTGTCCGCAGGGTGACACTCCAACCACTGGGCCAAACCAGCCAGGGTATTAATGCTTGGTTTTAAAAATAACCACTGCTTCACCAGTCAAAATCATTTTTAAAGGAGTTTGCTACCTATTGTCATATGCTTTTAGTTCTTAATTAGAGAGAGAGAGAGAAACATTAATAAGTTTCCCCCCTGTATGCACCCAGACCAGAGATCAAACCGGCAACCTGGGTATGTACCCTGACCAGGAAGCAAACCCTTGACATTTTTGTGTATGGGACAGCGTTCCAACCAACCAACTTAGCCACACCAGCCAGGGTGACCCCATGTTTCTAAAATCCTAGGGGTAGGCCCGGCCAGTGTGGCTCAGTGGTTAAGCATTAACTCATGCACCAAGAGGCCACTGGTTCGATTCCTGGTCAAGGTACATGACCTAGGTTGTGGGCCCAATCCTCAGGGAGAAGGGGTGTGTGCAGGAAGCAGCCGATTGATGTTCTCTCTCATCTATGTTTCTATCTCTCCCCCTCCCTCTCTCTCTCTCTCTAACATCAATAAAGGGAAAAAAAATTTTTTAATAAATAGTTAAAAATCTTTGCATCCTTGCCAGATCCAGATTTAATTAATTAATTTTTTTTTTTTAAAAATCCTTGGGGTGAGGTAACCTGGCTTCCAAAGCCTGTTGCTGTCCAACTAGCTAGTTGTGTGGCATTGGGCAAGACTGGCTTTGTTTCCTCTTTTGACATAACACATGCCTCAGCAATTTGTGTCTCTGTCAAAAAACTGTTCCAGAGGTTGGCAGTCCAAGACTGGTATAGAGCTTCTCTGTACCACAATATGGTTTCATTCTCAAGGTCACCTGAGGATCCAAAATAGCTACTTGTCCATTAGTCATCATTTGAAATTCCTGGCAGCATGAAGAAGAGGACAAAGACAAAATGGGCAAAGCTAGCTGAGTCAGCACACTGTAAAGAGTCTTACTGGAAATCACACTCAGCCCTTCCAGATCTCAGTCACATGACAATAGCTAACTATAACAGAGGTTGAGAAAGGTCATCTTTCCTTGGCTATTACTGCCCCCAATAATAAGGGGTTTTAGTCAATAAGGAAGGAGAACATGATTATAAGTAAGCAGCTAACAGCTCAATTTATGACTCTTATTTTTGACCATGCATGCACTAGGCAATGTTGTATTAGCAGGATACATTATCTTACCTTTGCATCTTGGCCATCTGGAAATAATCATATACTTCTATGGCACTTGTTTCCCCCAAACAGCTGAAAACTAGCTTCACTCTGAGTCAGCATTTCCTGTCCCCACCTTAGCTTCTCCCCAGCCCCTCAACAGCTGGTGATGCCTTTTTAGGTAAAAGTCAGCATAAATAGGTGGTAATACTTCCCCCAGTTGTTTTTTCCCTTTTTCTAACTGCTCAGCATCTGCTAGATTAAAACAACACCAGCATAATATTGCCCTGAGGGTAGAGAAATTGTAGTATTGCTGGGCAGAAAAGCTCAGAGCAACTGTGCCCTGTGAAAGAATTTCCTGCCTCACAACTGAGAGTTCTGAGTCGAAGGTTTTTTCTTTATTTATTTATCTTTTGACACATAGTCTGCACTCAGAAATATATTTTACCCTACCTACAGAAATAAACACTAGGCTCACGTATGAGCTCATACAGATCAGAATTGGGAGTAAGAAAGATTAGGAGAAAATGTTAATGTACTACCACTCATCCAGAAACCATTTCAGTTTAGTTTTATTGGAATGTCTGCCTACATCAGTGGTTCTCTGTGGGTCGTGAACCCTTTGGGGGTCAAAAAACCCTTTAACGGGTCACCTAAGACCATCAGAAAACACATTTCCAATGGCGATTCATAACAGTAGCAAAATTACAGTTATGAAGTAGCAAAAAAAAAAGTTTTATGGTTGGGGGTCACCACAACATGAAGAACTGTATTAAAGGGTCATGGCATTAGGAAGGTTGAAAACCACTGGCCTACATGAAGAAACTCTTGCCAGAAGTAGAAATGTAAGTCCATTGCCTAGAAAAATGCAGAAAGGAGATAGAGCCAAGAGGAGAAATTTTCCGGGCAATGGGCAGGGCACATGCAAATTGTCCACACAAAAAAAGGATTTTTATAAATCATCAGCAATACTGACCAGTGGCACGATGCTTTGGATGTTTAGGTAAGACTATATAAGACAGTAAGTATTGTGGTGGTCTCTTGATTGTGTCCCAAATACCCTGTCTGACACTTAAGAGTCAGAGTTCTTTATCATCAGCTCCTGTATTCTCTGATTCAATTCACTATTAGGGACTATGAAAGTATTTATAAAAAAGTATTTACTGCCCCTAGGGTGTGATAGTCTATTGGGAAGGATAGACTTCTACATAAATAGTTCCAATAAAGGGCAACTTGTATTAGAGCTTTAATAGAGGTAAATAAGTTTTAGAAAATGAAAGAATTGCTTGAAACCAAAAGCTGGTTCTTTAAAAAGATAAACAAGATTGATGAACCTTTAGCCAGACTCATCAAGAAACAGAGAGTACCCAAATAAATAAAATGAGAAATGAGAGAGGTGAAGTCACAACAGTTGACACCACAGATATACAAAGGATTGTAAGAAAATACTATGAATAGCCCTGCCTGGTGTGGCTTTGCTGGTTGAGCATCGTACCATGCACCAAAAGATCACCAGTTTGATTCCCAGTCAGGGCACATGCCCAGGTTGCATGTTTGGCAGCCAATCACTGTTTCTATGTCTTACATTATTCTCTCTCTCTCTCTCTCTCTCTCTCTCTCTCTCTCTCTCTCTCTCTCTCTCCCCTTCCTCCCTCTCTCTCTCTCTCTCTCCCCCTCCCTCCCTCCCTCTCTCTCTCTCTCTTCCCCTCCCTCCCTCCCTCTCTCTCTCTCTCTTTCCCTCCCTCCTTCCCTCTTTCCTCTCTCTCCCCCTCTCCCTCTCTAAAGTCAATTTCTTAAAAATTTAAATACTATGAAGAACTATATGTCAACCAAATGGATAACCTGGGCAAAATGGACAAATTTCTGGAAACATAATCTTTCAAAACTCAATCAGTAAGAACCAGGTCAATAACAACTAATCAAACTGAAGCATTAATAAAAACAACTCCCAGCAAACAAAAGCACTGGACTGGATGGCTTCAGAGGTGAGTTCTACCAAACATTCAGATATGAACTAATACCTGTTGTCCTCAAATTATTCCAAAAAATTTAAGAGGAGGGAAAATTTCCAAGCTTTTTTTTTATGAAGCCAGCATTATCCTAGTTCCAACTCCAGATAAAGATACTACAAAGAAAAAAAAATTATAGACCCATATTTCTGATGAAAATATTAGCAAATTGGATCCAGTAATACATTAAAAATATAGGCCATGACTAAGTGGGGTTTATTCTGAGGATGCAAGGCTGGTACAATATTAACAAATAAATAAATATGATACACCACATAAAATGAAGGATAAATATCATGATCATATCAATATACGGAGAAAAAGCAGTTAACAAAATCCAGCACCAATCTTTTATAAAAACTCTCAACAAACTGAGAATAGAAGGATTGTTTCTCAACATATTAAAGGCCATATATGAAAAACCTACAGCCAGTATCATACTCAGTGGGCAAAAACAAAAAGCATTTCCCTTAAGAAAAGGAACAAAACAGAGATGTCTGCTTTCACCACTCATTCACATAGTACTGGAGGTCCTAGCCACAGTAATCAGATAAGAAGAAAAAGTAAAAGACATCCAAATTGCAAAGGAAGACGTAAAAGTGTCATTCTTCACAGACGACATTATATTGCACATAGAAAACCCTAAAGACTTGACCAAAAACCTACTAGATTTAATTAATGAATCCAGCAAAGTAGCAGGATACAAAATTAACATCCAGAAATCAATGGCATTTATACACCAATAATGAACTCTCAAAGAAATTAAAAAAGTAATGGCATTTATTTTACTATTGTAACAACAACAAAATAAGATATCTAGGAATAAACTTAACCAAGGAAGTAAAAGACCTATACTCTGAAAACTATAGTACATTGAAAAAAGAACTTGAGGAAGATACAAACAAGTGGAAGCATATACCATGTTCATGAATTGGAACAACTTACATCATTAAAATGTCCATACTATCCAAAGCAATGTATATGTTCAGTGCAATCCCTATATAAAATAGCATTGGCATATTTCACAGATCTAGAATAACTATTCCAAAAATAGATATGGAACCAAAAAAGACCCTGAATAGCCACAGAAATCTTGAGGAAGAAAATCAAAGTTGGAGGGATCATAGTACCAGATATCAAACTATACTGCAAAACCATTATAATCAAAACAGTCTAGTCTTGGCACAAGAACAGGCATATAGATCAATGAAATAGAACAGAGACCCCAGAAATCAATCTCTGTCATTATAATCAATTAGTTTTTGATGAAAGAGGTAAGAGCATACAATGGAGTAAAGACAGTCACTTCAATAAATGATGTAGGAAAAATTGGACAGATACATGCAAAAAAAAAAAAAAAAAAATGAAACTTGACCACCAACTTGCACCATACAGAGGAATAAACTCAAAATAGATAAAAGACTTAAATGTAAGTCACAAAACCATAAAAGTCCTAGAAGAAAACATAGGTAGTAATATCTCAGACATCACACATAGCAGAATTTTTATGAATACATCTCCCTAGGACAAGAGAAACAGGAAAAAAAAAATTAACAAATGGAACTGCATCAAACTAAAAATCTTCTGCATGGCAAAAGAATCCAGCCTCAAAATTAAAAGTGATCCACAGTATGGGAGAATATATTCACCAATGAGACATCTGAGAAGGGGTAAATTTCCAAAATATATAAAGAACTCATACAACTCAACCAAAGGAAGACAAACAATCTAGTTTAAAAATGGACAAAAGGGCCCAGCCAGCATGGCTCAGTGGTTGAATGTCGATCCCACGCACCAAAAGGTCACTGGTTTGATTCCCATTTGGGGCACATACCCAGCAGAGCTCATGCAGGAGGTGGCCAGTCGATGCTTTGTCTCATCAATGTTTCTATCTCCCTCTCCCTTCCTCTCTCTTTAAAAATCAATTAAGAGCCCTGGCCGGTTTGGCTCAGCGGTTAGAGCGTCGGCCTGCGGTCCTGAGAGACCCAGGTTCGGTTCCCGCTAAGGGCGCGTACCTCGGTTGCAGTTTGTCCCCGGCCCTGGTCGGTTGTGCGGGTGGCAACCACTCGATGTGTTCCTTTCACGTCGATGTTTCTCTCTCTCTCTCTGTTCCTCTCTCTCCCTCCCACTCTACCTGAACAAAAAATGGAAAAATGTCCTCGGGTGAGGATAAAAAAAAAAAAAAATCAATTAAAAAACAAAATGTTTTTTAAATGGACAAAAGGCCTGGCCAGTGTGGCTCAGTGGATTGAGTGTCATTCCAAGGACTGAGAGATCCCGATTCAATTCCCGGTCAGAGCACAAGCCCAAGTTGCAGGCTCGGTTGCCAGCAGGAGGTGTGCAGGAGGCAGCTGATCAATGTTTGTCTCGTACATTGATGTTTCTCTCTCTCTCTCCCTTCCTCTCACTAAAAAATTAATTAAAACTTTTTTTTAATGGGCAAAATAACTGAATAGACACTTCTCCAACAAGACATACAGATGGCCAACAGACATATGAAAAAATGCTCAACATCCCTAGTCATCAGAGAAATGCAAGTTAAAACTACAGTGAAGTATTATCACACACCTACCAGAATGACTACCATATAAAAATCAACAAACAAATGCTGGCAAGGATGTGGAGAAAAGGGAACCCAGTACATTACTGGTAGAAATGCAGACTGGTGCAGACACTATGGAAAATGGTATGGAATCTCCTCAAAAAATTAAAAGTGGAATTGCTGTTTGACCAACAATCCCACTTCTGGAAATGTATCCTAAGAATCTTGAAACACCAGTCAGAATATATGCACCCCAATATTCGCAGCAGTATTATTTACAATAGCTAAGATCTGGAAACAGTCCAAGTGCCCATCAATAGATGAGTGGATTAAAAATGTGATACATTTACACAATGGAATATTACGTGGCTGTAAAAACAAAGCATCTCTTACACTTTGCAACAACATGGATGGACCTGGACACCATTATGCTAAGTGAAATAAGCCAGTAAAAGAAAGACAATATCACATAATCTCACGTATATGTGGAATCTAATAAACAAAATAGGTCCAGAGGTATGGAGGCATGGAACAGACTGACAGATCTCAGAGGGGAGGGGAGTTGGGGCAGGAAGAGACTAACCAAAGAATTTGTATGCATATATGCATAGCCCAAGGACACAGACAATAGTATGTGAAGGCCTGGGTTGGGGTCAGGGCTAGGTGGAGGGGGTAAGGGGAGTGATAAATAGGGAACATCTGTAATAATGTCAACAGTAAAAAATAAAACTAAAAAATAATAAAACTTAAAAAATAAAGAATGGTAATGTGAGAAGACATTAGTGATACAGCCAAAAGGTTTGTGGACTCAGCAAATGCATTTCTTCAAGGGGTACTTTTGCTATCTTCAGGGACAGAAAGTAACTAAAGGCAGCCAGGTCCAGAGAGTAGAATGTATGGTGGTAACTTATTTTTCCTGGGGTGGATGGATTTTTTAAGTAAACTTATATTTATCAAAAGAGGTTGTTTTTAAGGACATATGTGGTCATTATGGATTTTACTCATCTTTCAGGAGAACAAATATTTTAGATTTATTCATTCATTCAAACATTTTCTAAGTACTTTTTATATATTTTGGTTAAAGTTAAGGACATGCTGAAACTGGACAACAAATGGGTCTGGGCTGCCTGTCACTACTTTAGCCAATTAAGCAGAGACAATGTTGAATCATATATGAGCATTTATCCCAATATTGCCAGCAGTATGGGAGAGCAGTGGGTCATCCCATAAAATTTGCTCTGCCCACCCCCCTCATTTGCCAGCTTTTTTTAAAGAGTGGAGAAACAATGACTACACAAGAAAGGATAAAAAATGGGTAAGTTTGTTATAGGCAAGGAGGGAGAAATGTTGACTGGGGGGAGGGTTGTAAAAGGTTTTGGACAAAGTGGGAAGGAATTTGGGCCGGGAGTTGCAGGGGTTGGTCGCCAGTGAGTTGCAGACACAAGTCCAGTGTTCTGATAATCAGGTTATTAATCTTTTTATGATGTCAGGTTAGTCCCCCTTGTCCTCAGATTAGGAGAATGGACAGCATTCCTGAGGTAAGTTCCTGAGGCACACACCTCCCAGCCAGATCAGAATGGGCTTTTTTAAAAAATCAGAATAGAAAAAGAGGAAAAAATGGCGGCGGAGTGAATGGAGCTACACAGACCATCTCCCAGGAACAAACTGGATTCACAACAAAAATAAAGGCAAATCGTCAGGAAGGGGCAACCAAAAGACACCTTGGAGGACCACTTAACCAGAGACACCAACTCAATCCTGGTAGGCTTGCGAGGACGCGAGAGGGGGCCTGGAGCCCACTGTCTGCAGAGGCCTGGGCGGGGACCAGGGGATTCCGCAGCGGGAAGTGGCTGCTAAACACTCTGCGGCCAGCACGGGGACAGGAAACTCCGCGCGGGAAGTTGCTACTAAAGCCTCCGCTGCCACCCCGCCCCAGTCCTGTAATCTCTCCTGTGGGAACTCTCCTGCCTCCCAAACCCGTGGCTGGGGCCCCACGGACTCGCTGGGGCCAGGGAACTCTGCGGCGGCTGCGGAAGTTGCTGCTAAAGCCTTCGCTCTGACCCTGCACCAGTCCTGTGAACTCTCCTGTGGGAACTCTCCAGCCTCCCAAACCCTCGGCTGGGGCCCCACGGACTCGCTGAGGCCAGGGAACTCGGCGGGGGCGGTGGCAGGAAGTTGCTGCTAAAGCCTCCCCTGTGACCCCGCCTGAGTCCTGCGAACCCTGCTACCTGCTAAGCCCTCAACTGGTGCCGCAAGGGCTGGCACGGACTGTCTCTGACTAAGGGACTCAACTGGACGCTCTGCATGCTAAGCCCTTGACTGGTGCCGCACAGACTCACGGGGACCAGGGGACTCTGCTGGAAGCTGCAGCCACCCCGGCAGTATCCCGCTACCGCGGCGCAGTCCTGGGGATTCTGCTGAGTGCAAAACCCTCTGCTGGTGCCACAGCCTTGGCTGCCCTTGGCAGGAAGCAGTGCTCTTGGGTTAAAAGTCCCACGCGGCTACACAACGCGGAGTCTAGACAGAGGCTAAATTGGCAGCAGCCATTCACCTTGAGCTCCAGCAGAGGGAAGGCAGGCTGGACTGGAACTGTGTGGGGACACTAGGGTCTTGGAGGGTACTAAGAGCTTTCCCTGAGTGCAGCCACACAGGACTGTGGTCATTTTGCTCCTTCCCAGGGCCCTGGGGAGAGGCGAGGCAGAGGCCCCTCACTCAGAGATTTAATCCCATCCAGTGGCCATTGAAATGCTACTTGTGGCCCATTAACAATCAGCAGCTGCCCCAACCTTGGGAAATCCTCTTATACTGAGCACCTAAGGGTGTTTTTCAGGCAACTCAGAAACCAAGGGTCTTCAGGTGACCTCTACTAATAGCCTCCAGGCAAAAAAAAAAAAAAAAAAAAAGCTAGAGGATAACTACCATTCCCTGGGCTAGCAACACTAACCAGAAAACCTAAGACTTGAAGGTGGTGTTTAAAGTGGGTCCTGCCTGGCTCATCCAAACCAAAGAGAGGGAACCACAAATAGCAGAACACCAACACCCAAAGGGTAAATTTGGCAGACTCCAAAGCCCACTGTGATAGCCAAAATGGTGAGAAACAGAAACAAAAGCCAAATGAAAGAACAAGAGACCTCTACAGAAGATGAGATAAATGAGGTGCAGTTAAGCAAGTTAACAGAATTAGAATTCAGAGCCATGATGTTGCGGAAGCTCAAAAGCATGTGTAAGGATATGAGCACCATGAGTAAAGACATAGAAATGTTAAAAATCAACCAGATGGAAATTAAAAACCAACAGGAAGAAATGAAGACTAACATATCAGAAATGAAAAACAGATTGGAAGGCCTAAAAAGCAGAGTAGGGGAAGCTGAGGACCGGATCAGTGAATTAAAAGACGGTAGAAAAAAAATAAACCAATCAGAAAAACAAAAGGAAAAAACTATTAAAAAACAGGAAGAGAGCTTAAGAGAACTGTGGGACAACTGGAAACGGAATAATATTCGCATCATAGGAGTCCCTGAAGAAGAAGAAAATAAGCAAGGGTTAGAGAATTTATTCAAAGAAATAGTGACAGAAAATTTCCCTAATTTGGTGAAGGAAGGAGGCATTCAAGTTCAAGAAGCACAGACAGCCCCAAGTAAGAAGAACCCAAACAGGCCTACACCAAGACACATAGTAATCAAACTGCCAAATATTAAAGACAAAGAGACAATCCTAAAAGCAGCAAGAGATAAGCAACAGGTTACCTACAAAGGGAACCCCATAAGGCTCTCAGCTGACTTCTCACAAGAAACACTACAGGCAAGAAGGGAATGGCAAGAAATAATCAAGGTCATGAAAAACAAGGATCTGAATCCAAGACTACTCTACCCAGCAAGGCTATCATTCAAAATAGAAGGTCAAATAAAGAGCTTCCCAGACAAAAAAAAGGCTAAGGGAATACACTAGCACCAAACCAGTGCTGCAAGAAATGTTAAAAGGACTGCTGTAATTACCAGGAGAAATAGGAAGAAAAATAGAACCACACTAAACAAAAATGGCAATAAATAAGTACATATCAATAATCACCTTAAATGTAAATGGACTGAATGCTCCCATAAAAAGACATAGAGTAGCAGATTGGATAAGAGAGCATGACTCATCTATATGTTGTTTACAAGAGACCCACCTCACAACAAAAGACTCACATAGATTGAAAGTGAAGGGATGGAAAAAAAATCTTCCAAGCAAACGGAAAAGAAAAAAAGCTGGGGTAGCAATACTCATATCTGACAAAATAGATTTCAGAATGAAGGCCATAATTAGGGACAAAGAAGGCCACTACGTAATTTTGAGAGGATCTTTCCAACAGGAAGATATAACCTTGATTAACATATATGCACCCAATATAGGAGCACCAAAATATATTAAAAATCTGCTGGAGGACTTCAAAGGAGAAATCGACAACAATACAATCATAGCAGGGGACTTCAACACCCCGTTGACATAGCTGGATAGATCCTCTAGACAAAAAGTTAGCAAGGAAACAGAGACTCTAAATGAAGCACTAGACCAAATGGATTTAATAGATATCTACAGAGAACTACACCCCAAAACTACAGAATTCACATTCTTCTCAAGTGCACATGGGACATTCTCAAAGATAGACCACATGTTAGGGCACAAACTAGGTCTCTACAAGTTCAAGAAGATTGAAATTATATCAAGCATCTTCTCAGATCACAATGGCATGAAACTAGAAATCAATTGCAAGAAGAACATACAAAGATATTCGAACACGTGGAAGGTAAATAGCATGTTATTAAACAATGAATGGGTCACCGAGGAGATCAAGGAAGAAATCAAAAAATTCCTGTAAACCAATGAAAATGAAGACACAACAACACAAAATCTATGGGATGCAGTGAAAGCAGTTCTGAGAGGCAAGTTCATAGCACTACAGGCCTACCTCAAACAGAAGAAAAATCTCTAATAGACTATCTAACTTCACAACTTAAAGAACTAGAGAGCAAACAAACAAACAAACAAAAAAAAACCCAGAGCAAGTACAAGGAAGGAAATAGTAAAGATCAGAGCAGAAATAAATGACATAGAGACCAAAATAACGATTCAAAGGATCAATAAAACAAAGAGCTGGTTTTTCGAAAAGATAAACAAGATTAATGGACCCTTCCTAGACTCACCAAGAAACAAAGAGAGAGAATCCAAATACACAGAATCAGGATTGAAAGAGGAGAGATAACAACTGACACCACAGAAATACAAAAGATCGTTAACAACTACTATGAACAATTATATGGCAACAAATTCGACAATCTAAGCGAAATGGACAAATTTCTAGAAACACATAGTCTCCCAAAACTGGATCAGGAAGAGATAGAAAACTTGAACAGACCAATAACAACAGAAGAAATTGAAGATGTAATCAAGACTCTCCCAGCAAACAAAAGCCCAGGCCCGGATGGCTTCACGGGGGAGTTTTACCGAACATTCAAAGAAGAACTAATACCCATTCTCCTCAAACTATTTCAAAAAATTCAAGAAGAAGGAAGACTTCCAAACTCGTTTTATGAAGCCAGCATAATTCTAATCCCAAAACCAGAAAAAGACACAACAAAGAAAGAAAACTACAGGCCAATATCCCTGATGAACATAGATGCCAAAATCCTAAACAAAATACTAGCAAATCGGATCCAGCAATACACCAAAAAAATTATCCACCATGACCAAGTGGGATTCATCCCAGGGATGCAAGGCTGGTACAATATTCGCAAATCCATAAACGCGATACACCACATAAATAAAATGAAGAGTAAAAACCACATGATAATATCAATAGATGCTGAAAAAGCCTTCGACAAAATCCAGCATCCATTTCTGATAAAAACGCTCAGCAGTGTGGGAACAGAGGGATCATATCTAGACATAATAAAGGCCATATATGAAAGACCTACAGCAAACATACTCAATGGGCAAAAACTAAAAGCATTTCCCTTAAGAACAGGAACAAGGCAAGGATGCCCACTTTCGCCACTCCTATTTAACATAGTACTGGAAGTCTTAGCCACAGCAATCAGACAGGAAGAAAAAATAAAAGGGATCCAAATTGGAAAGGAGGAAGTGAAATTGTCATTGTTTGCAGATGACATGATACTGTACATAGAAGACCCTAAAGACTCCATCAAAAGTTTACTAGACTTAATAAATGAATTTGGCAAAGTAGCAGGATACAAAATTAACGTCAAGAAATCGATGGCATTCTTATACACCAATGATGAACTCACAGAAAGAGAAACTAAGCAAAAAATCCCATTTACCATTGCGGCAAAAAAATTAAGATACCTAGGAATAAACTTAACCAAAGAAAGAAAGGACCTATTCGCAGAAAACTACAGGTCATTGAAAAAAGAAATAGAGGAAGATATAAAAAAGTGGAAGCACATACCTTGTTCATGGATTGGGAGAATTAACATCATTAAAATGTCCATATTACCCAAAGCAATCTATAGATTCAACGCAATCCCCATCAAAATACCGACGGCATACTTCACAGAATTAGAACAATTATTTCAAAAGTTCATATGGAACCAAAAAATGCCTCGAATAGCCACAGCAATGTTGAAAAGGAAGAACAAAGTTGGAGGTATCACATTACCAGATTTCAGGTTATACTACAAAGCCACTGTAATCAAAACAGCCTGGTACTGGCACAAGAACAGGCATATAGACCAGTGGAACAGAACAGAGAACCCAGAAATGGGCCCAAGGCAATATGCTCAATTAATATTTGACAAAGGTGGCAAGAGCATACAGTGGAGTAAGGACAGCCTCTTTAATAAATGGTGCTGGGAAAATTGGACAGCTACTAGGAGAAAAATGAAACTAGACCATCAACTTACACCCTACACGAGAATAAACTCAAAATGGATGAAAGACTTAAATGTGACTCATGAATCCATAAAAATCCTAGAAGAGACTGTAGGCAACAAAATTTCAGACATCATACGCAGCAGAATTTTTACTGACACATCACCTAAGACAATAGAAACGAAGGAGAAAATGAACACATGGGACTACATCAAACTAAAAAGCTTCTGCACAGCGAAAGATACAATGATCAAAACGGAAAGGCTACCCACTGTATGGGAGAGCATAATTGCCAATGATATATCAGACAAGGGGTTAATTTCCAATACATATAGAGTGCTCATACAACTCCACAAAAGGAAGACAAAGAATCCAATTAAAAAATGGGCAGCGGAACTGAATAGACACCTCTCTAAACAGGACATACAAATTGCTATGAAACATATGAAGAAATGCTCATCATCACTAATCATCAGAGAGATGCAAATTAAAACAACAATGAGGTATCATCACCTCACACCTGTCAGAATGGCTGCCATCAATAAATCATCAAACAACAACTGTTGGCGAGGGTGTGGAGAAAAGGGGACGCTAGTAAACTGCTGGTGGGAATGCAGACTGGTGCAGCCACTATGGAAAACAATATGGTGTTACCTCAAAAAACTAAAAATTGAACTTCCATTTGACCCAGTGATCCCACTTCTAGGAATATATCCTAAGAAGCCTGAAACACCAACCAGAAAGAATACATGTACCCCCATGTTTGTAGCAGCACTATTTACAATAGTTAAGATCTGGAAAAAGCCCAAGTGTCCATCAGTAGACGAATGGATCAAAAAGCTTTGGTACATATACACAATGGAGTACTACACAGCTGTAAGAAAGAAAGACCTCTTATCCTTTGAGACTAAATGGAGGGACCTGGAAAGTATCATCCTAAGTGAAACAAGCCAAACAGAGAAAGACAAATTTCATATGATCTCACTTATTTGTGGAATATAGTGAACATAACAGTCTGAGGAAGGGGGTAGTCCCAGAGACGCGGAAGTGGGATACAGACTGACAATCCCCTAAATAGGGGGATGGTGGGGAAGAGATAAACCACAGAATTTATATGCATGTATGCATGAACAGTGGACATGGACAACAAATCGGGGAAAGGGCAGGGAGGGAGGGGGAGGGGGGAATCAGTGGGGGAAAAAGGAGAAACATCTGTAACAAAAATTAATAAAAAAATAAATTTAAAAAAAATCAGAATAAAGCAATCATAACTAACATTGTAAAGGATGATTAACTATTTTTCTAACTATGACTACTGCCCCACTATGATTAGTTTTCTTACTCATCTAATATTTTCTATTAATTCTAATATTCTTTTCTGCCTCTTTCAATCCCTCTCCCCGAGAAGCTCACAATATTCAAAATTATAATAGACATTGCTACAATAGGATTTAATCATTTATCAAGCAGCTATAAACAGAGTGGTCTGGAAAATACAAAATAAGGAGTCAAAAGCTGTGCTTGGGGGAGGTCAAAAGAGGCTTTTACTGGAATAATACTTGGAGCTAAGCCTTAGAAAAAGAAGTTCTTTAAGAAAAACTAGAAATAGACTTTGAAAAAGGAGTGCATTTTTGGTGTATCCAACTGTAGTTAGTGTGATTGGGTAGTGATGAAAAAAATCAAGATAGTCAGGTGTTTTGAAAATGGATTATATGTGGGCATTGAATACTATGCTTAAGGGGGTTATTTAGTTTTTATTTTGCCACATGGGAGAAGGCTCTTTTTGCATGACAATGACGAGATAAATAAAAACTAGAACAAAGGTTCTTCACCTTTTTTCTGCTACGAACATTTTGGGCAATCCGGTCAAGCCTGTAGACACTTCTCAGAATGTTCTTAAGTGCAGAAAATAAAATACATAGGATTACAAAGGAAATCAACTATATTCAATTATGGCTATCAAAATATTAATGTGTTATATAGGAATATCTTTGCCTCTTTTTTTTTGCATTTATCTTCAGACAGAGCCGGAGGGAGAGAGCGAGGAAGAGAGAGAGAAACCTCGAGTGGTTGCCACCCACACGACCCCAACCGGGACCAAGGACAAACTGCAACCGAAGTACATGCCCTTAGCAGGAACCGAACCCAGGACTCTCTGGTCCACGGGCTGACACTCTAACCGCTGAACCAAACTGGCCAGGGCTATCTTTGCTTCTTAAAGGATTAAGCAACATGACTTAGCAGGCACTCTAATAACTACCATAATTTTAAAGTAGTAATGATCATAAATGGTATTTCATCATCAGCAATAGCTATAATGTGGTTTGAAAATATCTATGATTCTTTTGGTGGCAAAGTCACAGGTGCTACCAGTACCACTGGGCCTGTTGCCAACATTGATAATCAAAGGAAGTGCAAATTTTCAGTTAGAGGTTTGTGAAAATCAAGATGCAATTTTTTCCCCATCCGTGTTTGCAGCCTTTAGTTCTCATCAAACTCCTGAGTTCAAGGCAGTGTGGCAATGGACTGTTTAAAAGATTGTCAAAATAGGACAAGAGGTGAGAAGAGCCTGTAGAGGGAGTGGTAAAGGAACAGGTTGGAGAAACATTTGGAATTTTGACTCAATATCTCCCAATTTTCAGTGAGGAATTCCTCAAGGAGAAACTTGGGTAATGTGGTCAGGCCATGCAGGTACACCAGAAAGGCAACTCTTCATATTTCAGTGTAGTTTCATTAATTTGTTCAACTACTGTGTATTACCCTATAACAGGCAGGAGGAATACAGTGAAACAGACCTTAATTCTTGCTTTCATGGAGTTTACTGTCCAGTGCAAGAAACACAATTAAGCAAAGCTAAGTAAATAGATTATTGTCATTTGGGATCAAATGCAGGAAAAGAGTTGTAGTACTCCAGAGCATGTTAGCAGGGAGTATGGACCTATTTTAGATTGTGGGGTCAGGAAAGGCCTCTCCAAAGAAGTGACTTAATGATGAGACTTGAAAATTTAACAAGACTTAGGAAAAGAACCTAAAGGCCAGCTTTTGTTGGTGCATTAAAGAAACAAAATGAAGTCGGCCGGTGTGGCTCATTGGTTGAGCGTCAACACATATCCTAAGAGGTCACCAGTTTGATCCCCAGTCAAGACACATGCCCAGGTTGTGGGCCCAATCCCCAGTGGGGGCACTTGTAAGGGCCAGCCAATCGATGTCCTCTCATCGATGTTTCTATCTCTCTCCCTCTTACTTTCTCTCTAAAATCAATAAAGAGGGAAAAAAGAAATGGAATGAAAATCAAGGAAGTGGAGCAGAGAAAATGAGGAGGAGATACAGATTTTGGACATGAAGTACAGAGTAAACTATTGAAGATTTCAAAGAGGGAAGTGATATCTAATTTGTGGTTTTTAGAATTTCTGGTTCCTCTCTGAAGAGGAAGCTGTGGAGAGCAAGCATTAAAATAAGGAAGTAGGCTATGGTGTGACTAGATTCCCTGCAAGAAATAAGGGAAGCTCAGATAAAGTCTATAACAGAGAAGAATGAAAGGGAGAAGAGGATGGAATAAGGCTATTTGGATGATAAAATAAACCAGATGATTGATGGGCTAGAGATAGGAAGAAAGACGGGGGAGAGCAGCTGTGGATGAATCTTGGGCTCCAAGCAGATGCACAAGGGCATCATTTATTGAGATAGGAAGCCTGAAGGAGGGTCATACTGGGGCCAGAGAGTGGCTATAGATTAGAGATTCTTGTAGGCAAGTTTATTTGAGACATAGAGGATAGGTGTTAAATAAGCATCTGGATTGACAATTCTAAAGTTTAAAAGATGGGTCTGGAACTGGGGTGACATTTATCAGATCCCAAGGAGGCTTTTTCGTGTAAGCCTTTTCAGATACTGGCACTGTTCTGTACACAGAAAGTCAGACTCCACCAACCTCTACCATCCTGACTCAAGACTTTACTGTTTAATTCTTGTTCCTAATACCTATTTTGACTATTCTTTTTTTCTTTCCTTAACACCAGAAGAGCATCTGAATTCAGGTGAAATTTTTTGTTGGCTTATCAGGCAGTCTTTCTAAAGATGTTCAGAGCAGGTTTTATCAATGGGTGGTTTGGGGCACCAATTTAATGTCAACCAGAATCCCCAATTTGGATTGAAGTAGGAAACTTTATTCAGTGTAAATCAGCTTAATTGTGATACAGCATGGCTGTGAGGCAGCCTTGTAGCCAGGCCACCCTCGGGCCTGGCCCCTCTCCAGGTAGATAGCTAGCTCTGCTCTGTTCCTCACTGGTATGTTCTGCTCTGTGCAGGCCTGCTCTGTTTCTTGATGGTCTGCTTTGTTTTGTGCCAGTCTGCTCCACTCTGCTCCAGCAACACATTGTCAGTGTTAGCTCTATTGGGAAACACAGTCTTCAGTGTGGTGGAAAGGGAAAGTGTGCTACCAGAACCAGAGGAATAGGCTTGTATAGACAGAAGTCCCTGCCATGATCCCTGATCCTTACATTTTGATTGGTCCAAAAAGCACTGTCCTGATTGGTAAGAATTTAGCTGTTCTGATTGGTCAGTGAAGATGTTTATGGAAATTCACTTAGATGGGGAAAGCTTCAGTCCTTTGCTTTAAATAGGATCCAGGAACTCCTTTGTAAGAGCTGGCCCAGAGAACAGAAACACAGTGCAGGCAGGCAGTTCAGTGCAGAGGCAAGTAGTTCAGTGCAAGCTTCTCTTAGAAGTGCAGTTTGCATCAGAAGACCCTGTGTAGAAATAGCTGCTAGACTCTGTTTTTAAAAATTTGAGACTTGTTAGACACCAGGAGCCCTTCTTAGTGAGGATCTTCTTTCTCAGGTTTCACTGTTTCTTGCCTACATTTTCTACAGCGGGAGCTTTGCATCTGTAAAGAAGATACTAAACATCCTGGTTGCTTACAGTGAAATAATACATGTTTATCATGGCTTGCTTTATAGCAAATATGATTGGGATATTTATTGATTGTTTCTTAGAACTGGATAAGTGTATTGCAGCAATGAAACATGTAAACAGGGATATAGATTACAGAAAAATGTAAATTGTGATCATGCAAAAATGTGACTTCAGCGTAGCCTGAAGACCTGAACTGCAGCTAAATGGAGCCAAGATTAATTATGGCTTGATCTGATACATAAGCCAAAGTGTTATCGGTAGAAGTTGGGTTCTTGGGGTACCTCTGGAATAAGTATCTCTGGAGGTTCCCACGGGAGGATGAGATATGGTGGAAATTTTTATTTCTGTGGAATTATACCCCTGGGTTTCCAAAGTCCCATTTCCTTTAATCCAGAAGTATAGCTGGGGTTTCACTAAAGCTAGAGGTAAAGCCAGTGTCCAGAGTTTTCTTTTCATGTTGGATTCATGTCCAGTACAGCATCAGACTAGCTGAAGTCCATTAGTCTGTGGGGTCTATGTGGGTGAATGAAGAAAAGCAGGAGCAAAAGAGCTCCACAAGCCCAGTCACACAAGTCTCAAGAGAGCCAAGAGCATAAGAGAGTAAATTCTTTTGTTCAGGGTGTTATGTATCCTAAATCTTCACTCCCTTGCAGTGGCCACTTTGGTGGTCATTCTGGTCAATGATTTTCTGTTCCCAGGGGTGACTGACAACAAGCACCTTTTCTAGCTATCCCAACTTCATTGAGCATGCATCTATTTTCCCTTTGTCCAGCCCCCTTTCCTCAATGTTTTGTAGGGAACATGCCTATAATATCTGGCCTTCTCTTTGTTATCAGCAAGATGATGAGACCTTAGTTCTTTCCTTCTTGATGGATAGATTTCAATCAAGAGACAAAGTGCAGCAAAACAAGCAAGAATTTATTGGCCGCAGCACAAACACACTTAGGACAGTGAAACAAGGAAGGGCCCCTATAGGCTAGGCTGCTTTGGCTCACTAAGAAGTCATAGAAAAGGGGACACTGGAGAAAGCTTAAGGGAGTTAGCTCAGGACAAGCTGCCACTGCCCATTTCTCCCCGGGTGGGGTCCCTTAGAGGGAAGAAATGCAGTAAAGGAATAGCATAGATATACTCCCCTGGGGGAGAGTGCATGTCTGCTGGGTCCTTTGTGTTGAAGGTATTTATTTCTCTCTTATAGGTGGAAATCTTAGGGGAGGTCTCAGGGGAGGGTCTCAATAGAATTAATCAACTTTCCAGGTGTGTTCTTTCAGGGTTGTAGTCTCCACAGATTGGTCAAAGACAGGACAGCTGGTCCTGAGGCAGCTTCAGCATCACTTCTCTACTTTTGCTGCTTTTCTGGGCCTCCAGCTGAAATACAGCTGAAGCCTAGATGTTATCTCTAGGACAGAAAGGTCATAAGGTCTAAACCACATAACTAGGGATATGAAAAGTCAGGGGGTCCAAACAACATGACCAATGATATGCTAAGAGTAGAAAGTGTTAGGGTTTTGGCTGGGGTTCAAGGCTTGTGAAAGAATTCACAATATGCCAGCCAGTGTGGCTCAGGAAATTCAGTTTCATCCCATGCACTGAGAGGTCCCAATTTAATTTTTGGTCAGAGCATATGCCTAGATTATGGGCTCGATCCCAAGTAGTGGGCATGCAGGAGGCAGCCAATCAATATTTCTCTCCCTTTGTTTCTCTCTCAAATAATCAATGAAAATATTTTTTAAAAAAATCAATTCAGCCCTGGCTGGTTTGGCTCAGCGGTTAGAGCGTTGGCCTGCGGTCCAGAGAGACCCGGGTTCAGTTCCCGCTAGGGGCACGTACCTCGGTTGCGGTTTGTCCCCAGCCCTGGTTGGTCGTGCGGGTGGCAGCCACTCGATGTGTTCCTTCACATCGATGTTTCTCTCTCTCTCTCTTCCTCTCTCTCCCTCCCGCTCTATCTGAACAAAAAATGGAAAAATGTCCTCGGGTGAGGATAAAAAAAAAAAAAAAAATCAATTCAGACCCAGCCAGTGTGGCTCAGGTGGTTGAGCATCGACCCACGCACTAGGAGGTCACCAGTTTGATTCCCCGTCAGGGCACATGCCCAGGTTGTGGGGGTGGATCCCCAGTGGGGGACATACAGGAGGCAGCCAATCAATGTTCTCTTTCATTGATTTTTTTATCGCTCTCTCCCTCTTCCTTCCTCTCTCTCTAAAATCAATAAAGAAAACAAATTTTTTTTTTTTAAGAATTCATGCCCTATCATATATGAAGGAAGATGGCAGCAGGCAGGATCGGAGGGAGGGTGAGTGTGTGAGAGAGTGTGAGTGGACATGAAAGTGGATGACCAAACTCGTGCAGTGTAGAAACACGGAACAGAAGTTTGCTGTGGATGGGAGCAGCCGGCTACCACAGTAAACAGCTCTTCAGGGCGCTACTCCCTGTGCTGCAGGGAGGTCCCACCATTTTGGAAGATCCCGGATCTTCCCTGGGAGGAGGCAGTGGGAGCAGTTAGGGTCCAGCAACCTGAGCCACAAGTGCACCTGGCACCATCAGACCATGGACATTCTGGGTCAACACGGACCAGTGCACAGTAGTTGAGCTCCCAAGGTGCTGGTTGCAGAAGCCACAGACAGCTGGGAGACCAGCACCATCACCCACAGTAGCAGCCCAGAGTAGAGATATACCCCCAGCAACAGAGGCTGGGGCACCAGAGAGGCCTGTGTGACCCAGCTGTGCACAGATAGGCAGAGAGGATGTGAAAATGAAGGCTGAGTAAATGGAAGCTACACAGACGATCTCCCAGGGCCAAACAGGAATTACAACTAAAATAAAGACAAATCCTCAGAAAATAAGCAGCAGGACAGTACCATATAACCAGGGACACTGGTAGGATCTGCAGAGGTGCGAGAGGATGGCAGGCTGGGGGCCCACAAACAGCAGCAGTTTAGATGTGAGCAGCACCCTTGAGAAATAAAGACCAAGCTAGCACAGAGAGCCGGGATATTAGAGAATATATTTGAAGAAATAGTGACATAAAACTTTGCTAACTTGGTGAAGGAAGGAGGCATTCAAGTTCAAGAAGCACAGAAAGCCCCAAGTAAAAAGAACCCACGCCAAGACACATAGTAATTAAAATGCCAGAAATTAAAGACAAAGAGAATCCTGAAGTGAGGAAGAGATAATCAACAGATTACCTACAAAAGGAACCCCATAAGACTATCAGCTGACTTCTCAACAGAAACACTACAGGCCAGAAGGAAGTGACATGAAGTAATCAAAGTCATGAAAAAGAAGGATCTGAATCCAAAACTAAATCAATCTAGCAAGGCTATCATTCAAAATAGAATATCAAATAAAGAGCTTTCCAGATCGGGAAAAAAAAAGGCTAAGGGAATATATTAACACCAAACCAGCACTGCAAGATATGCTAAAAGGACTGATGAAATTAGTAGAGGAAATAGGAAGAAAAAGAGAACCACACTAAACAAAAATGGCAATAAATAAATACATATCAATTATCACCTTAAGTGTAAATGAATTGAATGCTCCAATAAAAAGACACAGAGTAGCTGATTGGATAAGAAAGCATGACTCATCTATATGTTATTTACAAGAGACCCACCTCACAACAAAAGACTCACATAGGTTGAAAGTGAAGGGATGGAAAAAAATCTTCCAAGCAAACGGAAAGCAAAAAAAAAAGATGGGGTAGCAATACTCATAACTGATCAATTAGATTTCAAAATGAAGGTCATAACTAGAGACAAAGAAGGCCACTACATAATATTGAAAGGATCTATCCAACAGGAAGATATAACCTTGGTAAACATATATGAACCCAATGTAGGAACAACAACATACATTAAAAATATTTTGTTAGACTTCAAAAAAGAAATCAACAGCAATACAATCATAGCAGGGGACTTCAATACTCTGCTGACATCACTGGATAGATCTTCTACACAGAAAATTGACAAGGAAACACAGAGTCTAAATGAAGCGCTATATCAAATGGATTTAATACCTAACTGCAAAGAAATACGCCTCAAAATGCAGAATTCACATTCCTCTCAAGTGCACATGGGACATTCTCAAAGATATACAACATGTTAGGGCACAAACTAAGTCTCCACAAGTTCAAAAAGACTGAAATCATATCAAGCATCTTCTCAGATCACATTGACATGCAACCAGTAATTGCAACAAGAACATGCAAAGACATTTGAACACATGGAGGCTAAATAGCATGTTATTAAACAATGAATAGGTTACTGAGGATATCAAGGAAGAAATTATAAACTTCCTGGAAACCAACGAAAATGAACACACAACAGCACAAAATCTATGGGATGCAGTAAAAGAAGTTCTGAGAGGGAAGTACATAGCACTACAGTCCTACCTCAACAAACAAGAAAAATCTCTAATGAAGATCTAACCTCACAACTTAAATAACTAGAGAGAAAACAGAGAGAAAACCCCAGAGCAAGTAGAAGGAAGGGAATAGTAAAGATCAGAGCAGAAATAAATGACATGGAGACCAGAAAAACAATTAAAAGGATCAATAAAACAAAGATCTAATTCTTGGAAAAGATAAAGAAGATTGATGGACCCTTAGCTAGAATCACCAAGTAATAAAGAGAGGGAACCCAAATACACAAAATCAGAAATAAAAGAGGGGAAATAATAACTGACACCACAGAAATACAAAGGATAGTGAACAAATATTATTAACAATTATATGGCAACAAATTCGACAATATAACCAAAATAGACAAATTTTAAAAACACATATTCTCCCAAAACTGAACTGTGAAGAGATAGAAAACTTGAACAGATGAATAACAAACAAAGAAATTGAAGATGTAATCAAGACTCTCCCAGCAAACAGAAGACCAGCCTCGGACGGCTTTCCGGGGGAATTATACCGAATATTCAAAGAAGAACTAATACCCATTCTCCTCAAACTGTTTCAAAAAATTCAAAAAGAAGGAAGACTTCTAAACTCATTTTATGAGGCCAGCATAATTCTAATCCCAAAACCAGAAAAAGACACTACAAAGAAAGAAAATCAATATTCCTGATGACACAGACGCCAAAATCCTGAACAATATACTAGCAAATCGAATCCAGCAATATATTAAAAAAATTATTCACCATGACCAAGTGGGATTCATACCAAGGTTGCAAAGCTGGTACAATATTTGCAAATCAATAAATTTGATATAGCACGTAAACAAAATGAAAGATACAAATCATATGATCATATAAATAGATGCTGAATAAGCATTTGACAAAATCCAGCACCGATTTCTGATAAAAATGCTCAGCAATCTGGGAATAGAGGGATCGTATCTTGACATAATAAAGGTCATATATGAAAGACCTACAGCAAACATCATACTCAATGGGCAGAAACTAAAAGCATTCCCCTTAAGAACAGGAACAAGACAAGGATGCCCACTTTTGCCACTCTTACTTAACATAGCACTGAAAGTCTTAGCCACAACAATCAGACAAGAGAAAAAAATAAAAGGGATCCAAACTGGAAAGGAGGAAGTGAAACTGTCATTATTCACAGATGACATGATACTATACGTAGAAAACCCCAAAGACTCCATCAAAAGTTTACTAGACTTAATAAATGAATTTGGCAAAGTAGCAGGATACAAAATTAACATCAAGAAATTGATGGCATTTTCATACATCAATGATGAACTCACAGAAAGAGAAACTAAGAAAACAGTCCCATTTACCATTGCGGCAAAAAAATTAAGATACCTAGGAATAAACTTAACCAAAGAAATAAAGGACCTATTTGCAGAAAACTGCAGGTCATTGAAAAATGAAATAGAGGAAGATATAAAAGAGTGGAAGAACATACCTTCTTCATGGATTGGAAGAATCAACATCATTAGAATGTCCATACTACCCAAAGCAATCTATAGATTCAATGCAATCACCATCAAAATATCAACCACATACTTCACAGAACTAGAACAAATACTTCAAAAGTTCTTATGGAACCAAAAAAGACCCTAAATAGCCACAGCAATCTTGAAAAAGAAGAACAAGGTAGGAGGGATCACATTACCAGATTTAAGGTTATACTACAAAGCCACTGTAATCAAAACAGCCTGGTACTGGCACAAGAACAGACATGTAGACCAGTGGAATAGAACAGAAAACCCAGAAATAGACCCAAGGCAATATGCTCAGTTAATATTTGACAACGGTGGCAAGAGCATACAGTGGAGTAAAGACAGCCTCTTTAATAAATGGTGTTGGAAAAATTGGACAACTACATGCAAAAAAATGAAACTAGACCATCAACTTACACCATACATAAGAATAAACTCAAAATAAATAAAAGACTTAAATGTGACTCATGAATCCATAAAAATCCTAGAAGAAAATGTAGGCAACAAAATTTCAGACATCATACGCAGCAGAATTTTCACTGATACATCCGCTAAGGCAACACAAACAAAGGAGAAAATGAACACATGGGACTACACCAAACTACAAAGCTTCTGCACAGCAAAAGATACAATCCTCAATATGGAAAGGCAACCCCCTGTATGGGAGAGCATAATTGCCAATGATATATCAGATAAGGGGTTAATTTTCAATATATAAAGAGTGCTCATACAACTCCACAAAAGGAAGACAAAGAACCCAATTTAAAAATGGGCAGAGGAACTAAATAGACACCTCTCCAAACAGGACATACAAATGGCTAAGAGACATATGAAGAAATGCTCAACATCACTAATCATCAGAGAGATGCAAATTAAAACAACAATGAGGTGTCACCTCACACTTCTCAGAGTGGCCACCATCAACAAATCACCAAACAACAAGTGTTGGCGAGGTTGTGGAGCAAAGGGGACTTTAGTACCCTGCTGGTGGGAATGCAGACTGGTGCAGCCACTATGGAAAACACTATGCTGTTACATCAAAAAATTAAAAATTGAACTTCCATTTGACCCAGTAATCCCACTTCTAGGAATATACCCTAAGAATCCTGAAACACCAATCAGAAAGAATATATGTACCCCCATGTTTGTAGCAGTACTATTTACAATAGCTAAAATCTGGAAACAGCCCAAATGTTTATTAGTAGAAGAATGGATAAAAAGCTGTGATATATATACACAATGGAGTACTATGTAGCTGTAAGAAAGTAAGATCTCTTATCCTTTGAGACCACATGGAGGAACCTGCAAAGTGTTATCTTAAGCGAAACAAGCCAAACAGAGAAAGACAAGTATCATATGATCTCACTTATTTGTGGAATATAATGAACATTAACAGTCTGAGGAATGGCGTAGTCCCAGAGACATGTAAGTGAGGTACAGACTGACAATCCCCAGAAGAGGGGCTGGATGGGGAAAGATAAACCACCGAACTTTTATGCATGTATGCATGAACAATGGACGTGGACAACAAAGCTGGGACAGGGTGGGGAGGGAGAGGGAGAGGGGAATCAGTGGAGAGAAAAAAGAAACATCTGTAACAAAAATAAATTAACTAATAAAAAATGCAAGGATGGTACAATATTTACAAATCAATAAATGTGACACACCACATAAACAAAATGAAAAACAAAAACTATATGATCATATCAATCGATACTAAAAAAGCATTTGACAAAATTTAGCACCCATTTCTGATAAAAATGCTTAGCTATCTGGGAATAGAGGGATGATGTCTCAACATAATAAATGCCACATATGAAAAACCTACAGCCAATATCGTACTCAATGGGCAAAAATTAAAAGCATTCTCCTTAAGAACAGAAATAAAACAGGGATGCCCAAATTTACCATTCTTCTTTAAAATAGTACTCTAAGTCTTAGCCACAGCAATTAGACATAAAGAAATAATAAAGAAGATCAAAATTGAAAATGACGAATTGAAACTGTCATTATTTGCAGATGACATGATATTGTACATAGAAAACCCTAAAGACGTCATCAAAAATCTACTAGAATTAATTAATGAATTTGGCAAAGTAGCAGGATACAAAATTAACATAAAAAAATTGAAGTTACACACCAATGATGAAATCACAGAAAGAGAAACTAAGAAGACAGTCCCATCGCAGCAAAAAAAATTAGGATACCTAGGAATAAACTTGACCAAAGAAATAAAGACCTATTTGCAGAAAACTACAGGTCATTGAAAAAAAAAAAGAGAGGAGGATATGAAAAAGTGGAAGCACATACCTTGTTCATGGATTGGAAGAATTAACATCATTAGAATGTCCATACTACCCAAAGCAATCTATAGATTCAATGCAATCTCCATCAAAATGCCAACAACATACTTCAAAGAACTATAAGAAGCACTCCAAAAGTTTATATGGAACCAAAAAAGACCCCAAATAGCCATAGCAATCTTGAAAAAGAAGAACAAAGTAGGAGGGATCACATTACCAGATTTCAGGTTACACTACAAAGCCACTGTAATCAAAACAGCCGGGTACTGGCACGAGAACAGGCACATACATCAATGGAACAGAATAGAGAACCCAGAAATTGACCCAAGACAATATGCTCAATTAATTTTTGACAAAGGTACCAAGAGCACACAGTGGAGTCAAGACAGTCTCTTCAATAAAAGATGTTGGGAGAATCGGCAATTATGCTCTCCCATACATGGTGTTGGGAAAGACAGCTACATGCAAAAAAATGAATCTAGACAACCAACTTACACCATACACAAGAGAAACTTAAAATGGATAAAAGACTTATATGTAACTTGTGAATCCATAAAAATTGTAGAAGAAAATGCAGGCAACAAAATTTCAGACATCATACGCAGCATAATTTTTATTGACACAACACCTAAGACAAGAGAAACATAGGAGAAAATGAACACATGGGAATACATCAAACTCAAATGCTTCTTCACAGCAAAAAAAACCAAACAACACAACCATCAAAATGGAAAGGCAACTCATTGTATGAGAGAACATAATTGCCAATGATATATAGGATAAGGGGTTAATTTCCAATATATATAGAGAGAGTGTTCATACAACTCAACAAAAGGAAAACAAAGAACCCAATTAAAAAATGGGCAGAGGAACTAAATAAGCACCTCTCCAAACAGGACATACAAATGGCCAAGAAACATATGAAGAAATTCTCAACATCACTAATCATCAGAAAGATGCAAATTAAAACAACAATGAGGTGTCACCTCACACCTGTCAGAATTGCGGCCATCAACAAAGGATAAAACAAGAAATGTCAGCGAGGGTGTGGAGAAAAGGGGATTCTAGTACCCTGCTGGTGGGAATGCAGACTGGTGCAGCCACTATGGAAAACACTATGCTGTTACCTCAAAAATTAAAAATTGAACTTCCATTTGACCCAGTGATCCCACTTCTAGGAATATACCCTAAGAATCCTGAAAAACCAATCAGAAAGCATATATGTACCTTCCTGTTCGTAGCAGCACTATTTACAATAGCTAAGATCTGGAAACAGCCCAAGTGGCTATCAGTAGAGAAATGAATAAAAATGTTGTGGTACATATACACAATGGAGTACTATGCAGCTGTAAGAAAGTAAGATCTCTTATACTTTGAGATGACATGGAAGTACCTGGAAAGTATTATCCTAAGCAAAACAAACCAAGCAGAGAGAGACAAATATCATAGGATCTCACTTATTTGTGGGATATAATGAACATAACAGTCAGAAGAACAGGGTAGTCCCAGAGACACTGAAGTAGGGTAGAGACTGACAATTTCTAGAAGAAGGGGTGGAGGGAGGGAGAGATAAGCCACAATACTTACATGCATGTATGCATAACCTTGGACATATTAAACAATGCTGAGGGTGAGAGGGGCAAGATTGGGAGGAGGGTGTCAATTGGAGAAACAGTAGAAACATCTGTAACAAAAATACATTAATTTTAAAACTTAGTTAATTATATTGGTATCAAAAGGATCTTTGCTAGCCCTGGCTGGTTTAACTCTGCAGTTATAGCATTGGTCCACGGACCAGAGACACCTGGATTAGTTCCCGCTAAGGTCAGGTACCTTGGTTGCAGTTTGTTTGTGGCCCTGGTGGGGTTGTGTGGGTGGCAATCAGTCTATGTGTCTCTCTCACTTTGATGTTTCTTTTTCTCTCTCTTTCTCTTTCTCTCCCTCCTGCTCAATCTGAATATGAATGCAAAAAAACAAAAGAAAAGAATCTATTCTAAAGTTTATGGTTATTAAAGCATAAAAACTTTTCTGCAGGTTATACCACAATGAGTTCCAGGCACTTAATAAGAGAGACAAACAATATTGTGGTATGCTTCATCAACTAATTTGAATCTAGTTGAGGCCTGCTTGCTCAAAAAATTTCCACAAAGTGAAGAGGATTCTTCCACTTAGAGACTCTGGCACAAGGAAAACTTAAATCTTATTAGTCCCAATACTCTAAGGTTGTGGGTTAAATCCCAGGTCAGAGCATATGCAAGAATCATCCAATGAATACATTAATAAGTAGAACAACAAATCAATGTTTCTCTCTCTTTCAAAAAATTAAAATTAAAATAAAAAACTTAAATCTTCTGGAAAAGGGAGAAATGTTTTTATTTGTTTATAATTAGGTAAGGATTTTACATGCAAGGAGCAAGATGCTGACTCTAGGCTGCAGGCCCTGAAGCTTCTAAAGGCAGTAAAATAAAAACCAAATTAAGGGCCTGGCTGGTGTGGCTCAGTGGTTGAGCATTGACCCATGCACCAAGAGGTCACCAGTTTGATTCCTGGTCAGGGCACATACCCAGGCTGTGGGCCAAATCCCCAGTGTGGGGCATACAGAAGGCAGCCAGTTGATGTTCTTTCTCATTGATGTTTTTCTCTCTCTCTCCTCCTTTTCTCTTTCTCTAAAATAATATATATATGTTATATATGTTTATATATGTTTATGTATATATGTTATATATGTTTATATATATGTTATATATGTTTATATATGTATGTGTGGGGAAAAAAAAAAAACAACAGCATTAAGGAACTAACCAGCCTAAGGAGTTTGATTCTGTACCCACATATGTAAAAGAAGTATGTGTCTATCATTTTACTTTTTATTTTAACCTAGAGGTCTTTCCTGTCTTGCTTTCTCCTGCCTCCCTAATTTATCACCAATGGTGATGGTGATAGATTCATGTAACCCACTCATGTCTTCTCTTTTTATTGTAATGTATAAAATAAACTGCCAAACTGCTGTTTTTCCAGAGCATTTTCTCAATCTGTTGAGGTTTTGCTTCCAAAATATTGACATAAGTTTGGCTTAAATAAACTCACAAAAATTCTTTATAGGTTTGAATGTTTCTTGTGTTGACATAAGAAAACTGTTTCTGGCTTTCTCTTTCAATCACAAGAGGCAGAGGGCAGCAGGGGAAGGAGGGGAATCCAAGCAGTGACTGAGGATGAAACCCTTTAGATGCCTCAGCCCCAGATGGTTTACCATTGGTCTGTCTTTCTGGGTAGAAAGAAAGGGAACCTCCCAGTTCCCTCCAAACATCCCTTTTTAAAACTTTTGACAGCACAGCCCAGACTGGGTTGCTCAATTGGTTGATGCGTTGTCCTGTACACCAAAAAAGTTGCAGGTTCATTTCCTGGTCAGGGTACATACCTAGGTTGTGGGTTTGATCTCAGGTGGAGGCGCATAGAGAAAACAACCATTTGATGTTTCTCTCACATCAATGTTTCTCTCCCCCCCCGCCCCTTCTCTCTCTGAAAAATCAATAGAAACATTCGTAGGTGAGGAACAACAATAAAAACTTTTGACAGCACCAAACAAGCCATTTTATTGTTCTTGGACATAAATATTAATTCTAGGTGGTGTTAACATTCTATTCACAAAAGAATGTAACATATTTCTCCCACACCATATTAGACTGAAATGTTGTTTGGCCAAGAGAAGTACAGAATGCTGGCTTCTGCAGGAAAATGTGGACATTTAAATGCATGCAGCTTTCAAAATGTCTAGGGAGCAGTCTCAGAATTTCAATCAGGCAGACCCCTTTCCTGGCTCCAGCTCTGCCCTCCTCCATCCAGTTTTTCCTTTTTAAACTTCTTTGTTCACATTGGCATTTCTAATCACCTGTAATTTAGGAAGATACTTTCTTAGAATTAGATCTTGTTTTTCAAAGACCTGGAAATGTAGGCATTGGCTCTCTTCAGGAGGTCCAGGAGGTATCACCTCACACCTGTCAAGATGGCCGCCATCAACAAATCATCAAACAACAAATGTTGGCGAGGGTGGAGAATAGGGGACTCTAGTACACTGCTGGTGGGAATGCAGACTGGTGCAGCCACTATGAAAAACAATATGGTGTTACCTCAAAAAATTAAAAATGGAACTTCCATTTGACCCAGTGATCCCACTTCTAGGAATATACCCTAAGAAACCTGAAAAACCAATCAGAAAGAATATATGTACCCCCATGCTTGTAGCAGCACTATTTACAATAGCGAAGATCTGTCCTGCTTTTCTATTTTCTTTTTCCCCCTCCAGGTGGGAAAAAAGGGCACAGGCTTTAGAACAGAGATGGTTTCTCTGAGCATTCCACCCAGGCCAGACCTATCCCAAGACTCAGATGTGCTGGCTGCCTTGGAGAGGCAAATTCCACAAGTGCTCTTGAGGGGAAAATAGAACTAATGAGAAAGTGGAATTTTTGATGTGTACGCGTGCTAACCCGGGTGCCAGAACATCTCACACAGACAGATCTTCATTCAGTGTTTCATAAGAGTGTGGTCTAGCTCATTTCCAGATGTCTGGGAGAGCTGCCTGAACAAAAGTACTGTCAGGAGAGCCAGTGCCCTCTGCTGTTCCAGCCAGGAAGCAGCATAATGGTAGGTAAATACCAGAGGTTCCTTTATGAAAGCTGTTGTCTCTGTCAAAGTACAACACAGACCCATGCTGGTGTAGAGGGTTTTGTAGCTCCTTGCTATTCACACATCGAGTCTTGTAAGGTCTTGATTCCCTCTGACTAGCTGGCTCTCTTTTATGTTTTGTGGTTGTGAACAAACTAGAAATGAAGAGGATTTATAATAAAACCCCATCTTCCTACAGCATCCACTGGCCCCGTTCCCAAGAAGGCAAGGAACAGTGGTGCTTTCTTCTTTCCCTGAATCTGGACAACAGGCCCAGGCCAGCAAAACAATGATGGCAGCTGGCTCAAGAGACCTCGTGATGATTAACAGTCCTCCAGCCACTTTCTTGGTTGGGAATGCAGCTTCTGGAAGCCCTGTTGGGGAAGAAGCAATTGCTCCCATTCAGGCACACTGGCATCTCCAAGAGGCCTCTTGAATTGGCACAGCTGAGAGACTAGCTCAGTTTACAAGCTGAGACTGAGCTGCCACCCCCTCTGCTCCACTGCCTGCTCAGCAGTGGGTTCTGGCCCAGGTTTGCTGCTGCAGTGGGGAGTGGGGTATGGGGGGGAAAAAGAGGGGAAAGGGGAGAGAGAGAGAGTTGGTGAAGGATAGAGTGAAGATATTTAGGTGGGATGGGGTAGAGATGGTAAAAAAATAGATAACCTTGCAGTTTTTTAAAAATATATTTTTTAATTGATTTTAGAGAGAGAGATAGAAACATTGACATGAAAGAGAAACATCCATTGGCCACCTCCTGCACACCCCGTACAGGAGATCAAGCCCACAACCTGGACATGTGCCCTGACTGGGAATCAAACTGGGACCTTTCAGTCCATGGGATTACGCTCAATCCCCTGAGCCATGCCAGCTGGGCAACCTTGCAGTTTTGCAAAAATGCACAAAACAATCAGTTTTTGTTCTTTGGAAGTTTTTTTAACTAAAAAAAAAATTTGGGGGGGGGAACCAATTTCCTCCCTCCCGCCAAACAAAACCCACCCACCAAACAAAACCCCGAACAGCATTGCCTTTCTCTCTCTGGGACCAATTTCCAGACTACACTGCAGTCTTGACAAGGTCAACAAGCTGGAACTATAAATGGAAGATCTTTATCTATGTGGGAAATAGGAAAATCATTTGACTGATAAAAGGAAATACAATAAATAGCATCTAAATTCCTGACTGCATTCCCCTGGGCCCTTTGTCTGTTGGATAAAGTATGTAGGGCAGGAATGCTTGTGCTGTTTAGCAAGTTTAAAAATAGCACATGGCACATAGACCTTACCTTCCAGAAAGACTTTATTACTGGATCCTCAGCCCTAAGCCTACAGTGTTGCTGCTGGTGTTTCTCCTCCCTGCCCTGGATTTTTCTGTTTTGGAAGCATTAAGGCAGCACATGTGGTATGTATTACCCACAGGCCAGCTCCTGCTCAGCTGGTTTCAATCTAGGCACATCCTGAGCTCACTTTGAAAGTTCATTTTATCTAATGGTGTGTTAACTCTGCTTGTGCAGTAATTTTACATGCTGCAAAACTAGCAAATAGAACCTGAAGTGGTGTGTATTTCTTTTCATTCTCACCCCAGTGGCCTCAGTCTCCAGGCAGTTTTGGCCCTGACTCCCAGTATTTCTCCAGCTTCAGTAGCCAAAGAAGACCTGCATGTGTTTGGAGCCAGAAAACCTGGGATTCATGTCCACCACTGCCTCTTGCTAGCATTGGTGCAACAATTCTCTTCATCTTTTGGAGGCTCATTTTTCTCATCTATTAAATAGGGAATTTAATCTGCTCTATATACCTCAAAAGGCTGTTAACATACAGTAATCTCATAAAGAAAAAACTTTTGGCTGATTTCTATGAAAACACTGGTTCTATTTTTCCCAGCTGGACCTCTTCTGCAACACCTCCTAAATTATTTAACGTCTCCAGACCACCATTTATCCACTAAAAATGGGGGTGGGGGGATTGACTGTCCTCACTGTGCTGCTGCGATTTCTAATTTTGTTATTCCTTCTACATTTATTAGTCAGCATTCTACTTTCAGGAAGAAGCTTTCCCTCCCCTCCCCTCCCCTCCCCTCCCCTCCCCTCCCCTCCCCTCCCCTCCCCTCCCCTCCCCTCCCCTCCCCTCCCCTCTCTCTTCTCTTCTCATATTCATTCACAGTGCCAGGCCTACAAGGTGCTGAATAAAGAAAAAACTAGATAATCCCTTCTAGCTTGGAATCTCTGGGTCTGGATCAAAATAACTAAAGCATATGTGGTATGTATAAGTATAAAATTCTTTGTGACTTATGCCTTGAATTATTTCCACCTGATCTAAAAGCTGCATTCTTAGGGACCTTCCAGAGTGCCCATCACTCAAACACCATCTGGACTTGTGGTAGGCAGTTAGATAGACATGAGCAGAGAAAGGACCATGGGCCAGGTACAAAAGGTAAACAAGGTGGAAAGTCCTGGGAGCCTAGCAATGGACAATTATAGGGTGGAACCTCATCCCCAGGGTGACCATTTCTCCCCTAGCATATTGCTGGTCATGTGCTTTGGACCCCTGACCTTTCATATCTATGGTCATTTAGTTTAGACCTCTTGATCTTTCCTCCCTAGAGATAACATCTAGGCCTCAGTTTTATTTCAGCTCCAGGCCCAGAAAAGTAACAAAACCAGACAAGCACCATGGCTGACCTCAGGCCCAGCTACATTGAGTGGAGACCTTGACCCTGAAAGGACATACCTGAAAAGCTGCAGAATATTCTATTGAGATCTTCCCCTGGGACCTCCCCTAAAATCTCCACCCTTAAAACCCTTAGGACAGAGGACCCAGTGTGCTCTCCATCCCCAGAATACACCTGTGCCTTTTTCTTCCCCATCCCCTCAGGTGCTCCTCACCTTTACTTTCCTCACTTCTAAGCTCCAAGATTTCTTCCTTTGCCTCTATAACAGTGGTTCTCAACCTGTGGGTCGCAACCCCTTTGGGGGTCAAACGACCCTTTCACAGGGGTCGCCTAAGACATAACAGTAACAAAATTAGTTATGAAGTAGCAACAAAAATAATTTTATGGTTGGGGTCACCACAACATGAGGAATTATATTAAAGGGTTGCAGCATTAGGAAGATTGAGAACCACAGCTCCATAACATGTTTCCTAAACCCATTTCTTCCACAAATTACTTCTTCTACCTCTGTGATTTTCTTAAATATTTTTTTCTTTATTGATTTTAGGGAGAGAGAGAGAGAGAGAGAGAGAGAGAGAGAGAGAGAGAGAGACATCAATGACAGAAACATTGATTGGCTGCTTTCTACATGCCCCCCACTGGGAATTTGACCCACAACTTGGGCATGTGCCCTGACTGGGAATCCAACCAGTGACCTCTTGGTGCATGGGTCGGTGCTCAACCACTGAGCCACACCAGCCAGGCACCTCAGTGGTTTTCTAAATAAATGTTTACTTATAGTTTGAGTCTTAGCTCTGAATTCTTTCCTAGCCAGAATTCAGGTTCCAAGATTATTGAACCCAGGCCTAGTCTGACCCCACCAGTCTAACACCTGGTGCCATTTTCACCCCACTAACAAATTTAGCTCCATCTCCAGGAACTAGGCTCCCCTCCTGCATGTCCACAGCTCATATCTGACTCTCCAGGCCCCTTCTCTGAAGTTTCCTTAGGCCTTCTTCATCTGGCATTCTGCAGAATCCTCAAATTCAATTCAAATTCAATTTGTCTCCCCAAACCCACATTTTCTCCTGTACTTGCCAACTCAGTTAAGACCTCTACATATACTCAAACTAAATTCAGCCTTCACCTTGTTTCCCCTATTGCCCTTTCCTCATCCCCTTATGAACAGACACTCTTGTACCCATAGAGCCATCCCCACTCCAGGCCTCTGTAAATTCCAGCATTCAGCTCTCCTCTGGGCTCCCATGATAGCTCATTGATTTTTATTCTTTATTAATTAGTTCTATAGTAGCTCTTGACTGGCCTTAGTACCTCTAGTGTACCATTTTACCCTCCTTGGCATCCCCCTATCTGTCCTGCATACAGGAGCAATTTTTCTAAATGCAAGTTTAATCTTATACATAATTTAAATAATTGTTCTGATAGTTGCTTTTACTTTTATTATCTTATTTAAGTGTTGTGATAATTCTATATAATAATATTATCCTCCTTACTTCACAGATGAAACTAGATTTTCTAGGTTAAAGCACCCAAGGCCACATAGCTATTACACCTTGGGAAAACAAGATTTGAACTCAGGTCTGTCTTATACTGTAATACCCACAGCAGATAAACCAATGTGTTTTTCCTTTTATTACCCCTTTTCACAAGCTAGACACTCTTTAGCAAGGTACAAAGTAAAAAGTCTGAGCCTGCAGGAGATAACATCCACAATGCAAGGCCAATGTAGAGCAAAATGATTTTATTGCATACACCTGGGTGCAGGCAGACTGAGCCCCCCAAAATGAGTCAGCCTTGGGTGTAGGTTATATACTCTGCTTCTAGCTTCTGGCAGTTCCTGCTGATGTACTCTGCATGGTCCATTGTATACTTTGCAGTTAGACTGCTCTGGTATCTCACCCTGATCCATTGTGTTGTGCATAATCTGAATAATCTGTACTCAATAGAAGGCTGTGCAAAGGTCATGCAAGCAACACATTTTTCAGTTTCCGCCTTTTGAAAGCTTTTGCCTTTACCCTTTAAAACGTTATTAACCCTTTTATTTTCATCTTCTAATGATGATAAAAAGAAAAAAGAGGTAAAGTTTCTCTTTGTCTACTTCATACAGATGTGGGGGTCATCATGGACCCCTAAAAATAATTTGTTAGATAACTTCTTGGAGAATAGAGTGATAGTGTCCTTTTACCTGTGCTAGAACAAATTGTCCAACTGTCTGGTTGACTAAAATTTGCAGTTGATTTTGTACAAACCTGGTAATCAGGTACAAGAGGCAGGGTCTGAAGTGCAATAATAAGAAGGCTGACGCTAGGGACCCTATAAAAGGGAGTAGCCTGGTTAGTTTAGATAAGGCTGCTTCTATACTTCTCTGGATAGATTGAGCTAGGTGATCCTGACTGAATTCTCGTAGCCACTGGGCATTATTTAGAATTTGTTGTGTCTGCTCCTTGACCTTGGTCAGTTAAGCTAACATAGAAGCAACAAGATGTATTTGCTATCATACATGCACCTCTTTCTTTGGCCAGTAGATAGTCTAGTGCAATGAGGTTACCTGTTACTATGCAGGCAAGAGGGTGGAGAGATTTTGAAAGAAGTTTGAGATTTTTCACCTGTATCTCTACCTATATTTGCCATGGTGATGATTATGTTTTTGCTGTTATGGCATTATAAGTAATCCCTCCCATGAGGCCTGCAGTGGTAATTGCAGCTATGACTTCTGCTTTGAGGAGTCCAACTCCCCTTTTTGCCCTGTGATGGCTTCTGGGTGCAGGGCTTAATGAGGTTGAATTTGTGATGAAGCAATGGATTAAGGTATTGGCTGGGGTGACATATCTTACTTCTCATAAGCCACCCTTCTTTTCTGGGTTTAGACATTGAATAGTAATTCTTCTCCTGGGAGCAGAAATGTTTAGTGCACCTAAAAACATAATTCTCACTGGTAAGCAAAGTAGTCCAGTCATATTTGGGCCTAGGGAGGTGTGCCACTGGCAGAACTGCACACTAGATAGTGACTAATTTCCCTAGGATGATTTTCTTGGTATAGCTTCAATTCCCTCTGTGCTTGCACATATAAACTCTTATTGCAGGGGTTGGACACATCATAAATAGTTAGATTACAGGTACCCCTCATAAGGTTATAATGTGGTGCCCACTTTCACGGTCTATATTTATACTGATAATCAAGATCAAGGGAGCTTTTGCCCTTCTGCTCCATGGAAGGTTTCTGTCCTCCTCAGCTCACCTTAGGACACCTGCACTGCCATTTGACAGGTGTACTGCCCCAGTCAAATTCCCCATCTGGCACTCTCCCCAGAGCAGGTTGCTCCTGGCCAGTGTAGCTGGGGACTTGGTGCCTGAAATGAGAGTCCCTCAGGGCTCGCCCTCCCCCACCTCACTGGGTTAGTGAAAAAATGATAAGAGTACTGGTATTTCACCACTGGTTCAAAAGACTGGTGAACTCCACCTCACCCCCTTGCAGGGATGGAGGAGCATAGGGGGGTTTATGTTGGAAGAGGTAGCAGATTCTTGGAGGAGGCAAAGAATGAGAGTGGTTGGTAAGGAGGGTAGGAGCAAAGGTTAAAGTAGCATAGAGTTATTTTTTTGTTTTTTGTTTTTCAAATCTTTATTGTTGGATGTAAAATGTATTACAGATGTTCCACATTTTTCCCCCATTGACCCCCTCTTCCCCACTCCCGCCCCCCTCCCACCTTTTCCCACACTATTGTCTGTGTCCATTGGTTATGCATATAAGTTCTTTGGTTTATTTCTTCGCACCCCCCAAACCCCTTTCCCTTTGAGGTTTGTCAGTCTAGCAATAAATTTATGCTTCTTAATCCCTTCACCTTTTTCACCCATTCCCCCAACCCCCTTCCCAACTGGCAACCAACAAAATGTTCTCTGTATCTATGAGAATGTTTCTGTTCTACCTGTTCATTTTGTTTGTAGATTTCATTGTTGATAGATATGTATTCATTGCCATTTTGTTTGTTCATACATTTTATCTTTTTCTTCAAAAAGACCCTTCATCATTTCATATAATAACAGTTTGGTAGTGATGAACTCCTTTAACTTTTTCTTGTCTGGGAAAGTTTTTATATGGCCATCAATTCTAAATGACAGCTTTGCAGGATAGAGTAATTTTGGTTGTAGTTTCTTGGTTTTCATCACTCTGAATATTTCTTGCCACTCCCTTCTGGCCTGCAAAGTTTCTTTTGAGAAATCAGCTGACAGCCTAATGGGTACTCCCTTGTAGGTAACTAGCTGCCTTTCTCTTGCTGCTTTTAATATTCTCTCTTTGTCTTGAACCTTTTGCATTTTGATGATGATGTGTCTTGGTGTGGGCCTCTTGGGGTTCATCTTGTTTGGGACTCTCTGTGCTTCCTGGACTTGTATGTCTGTTTCCTTCACCAAGTTAGGAAAGTTTTCTGCCATTATTGTTTCAAACAGGTTTTTGATTTCTTGTTCTCTCTCTTCTCCTTCGGGCACCCCCAAGATGCAAATGTTGGCACTCTTGAAGTTGTCCCAGAGGCTCCTTACACTATCCTCATTTTTTTGGATTCTTTTTTCTTTTAGCTGTTCTGATTGGGCATTTTTTGCTTCCTTATATTCCAAATCGATGGTTTGCTCCTTGGATTTACATACTCTATTATTGAAGCTGTGTAAATTATTCTTTATTTCAGTTAATGCCTCCTTTAATTCTAACTATGTATCCATGATTTCTAACTGGTCCTTTTTTATGCTCTTGAGGCCCTCCCTAAGTTCACTGAGGTTCTCACTAAGTTCATTGAGTATCCTTATAAGCAGTATTTTGAACTCAGTATCTGTTAGGTTGCTTATGTCCCTTTCGCTTAGTTCTTTTCTTGGGGTTTTGTTCTGTTCTTTCATTTGAGACCTGTTTCTTTGTCTCCTCATTTTGGCTGCCTCCCTGTGTTTGTTTCAGTGTATTACTTAATGAGAGGTATGGGGCTCGCTGAGACCCGATGCTGCTCATTTGAAAGAATTTAGGAAAAACCTGAAGCAGGATCCAAGACAGGCCAATCCTATGGTTAAGCAAGTGGCAACAGCTTGGGTGGGCTTGAATGTTGTGTGGGGCGGGGCGGGGCCTCAGGGAGTCAGCAGGGCGGGGCTACCAGTGTGAGCCAGGTGCTGGAGTCCCAGATATGGCTTCTGTCTGCCGCCCCCGGGAAGGGCTCACCAAAGGAACAAAGGCCTCTTACAGCACGTTTGTCCCCAAGGAAGCCCCCTCTCCAGCCCTCGCTCCAGTGCCAAACAGCTCAGTTCTTCCCTGTGTGTCTCTGGTGCCCCTCGAGCTGCCTCCCCTCCAAGCTTAGAGGGAGAGAGTCCGATAAGTCTGTGCGCGGGCCCTTTAGGGAGCTGCCTGGGGCTCCAGCCGCTTCAGCTTCCCTGAGCCTCAGTTTCCGCTGGGTTTTCCAGGCAGAAGTTATGGGGACTTCTCTTCCTGGCACTGGAACCCTAAACGGGGCACCTGGTGTGGGACGGGGACCCCTCAGTCCTTAGGAAGGACCTTCCCAGCCGCAGGAGCCTCCTGATTTTTATCCACCACACGTGGGTGTGGGACCAGCCCGTCTCGCCGCCGCTGGCGCCACCGCCCATCCTACCAGTCTGGATGTAGCTGCTTTTTTTTTTTTTTTTAATTCCGTAGTTGTACAACTTCCATTCAGCTTGATTTCAGGCGGTTTTGAATGATGGTTGTTCTGTAGTTTAGTTGTAACTTTGATGTGGTTGTGGGAGGACGCAATACCGCGTTTACCTACGCCGCCATCTTGACTGGAAGTCTAAAGTAGCATAGAGTTTAAATAGAGTGTCCTGCCCTAATAAAAGAGTGAGGCAGGCTGGTAACACAAGAAGAGTGGAGAAAGATATAAGAGCCTAACAAACAAGTGAGTGTCTGGTTGCTCTGGGTGTGGGTCATCAATTTCCACAACTGAAACCTCAGAGCATTGAAAAAGTTCCCTGAACTAGGGAAGGGCAGAGTAGATTGCCCTGGTATCAGTTAAACATAAAATTGGTCTACCTGCTATCATCAGAGTTGCCTAAGGTTTGGAGTTTGAGATAATGGTTGGGGCATCCATTCCTGGGCACCTTCAGTCTTCAGCTGCAAGGCCAATCAGACCAAGGCTTAGACTGCGCATTCTACTAGCCCAAGAAAGAAATGAGGACTGACTCTGCATAGCCTGTTCACGGTCTGACTTCCAGTGGGGTCCTCCGCATTGAGGACATGGCATAGGTGGTGGTTGGGGATTGATACATTGCCTCACCCAATGGCCAGTCTGACTGCATTTAAAGCAGGGACCCAGAGGTTCACTCTGCTGATTCTGGTGGGCACCCTTCTGTCCCCTGAAGGGGCTTTCCTTACCTCTTGAATAGTGGGGCCTCTGATGGCATTTGGAATTCTGCTATTCTTTGCAGTTTAGCCTCTGCTATTCTTTGCAGTTTTGATTATTAAAAACCTTAAAGGCTAAATTTAGAAATTCCCATTGAGGGGTTTGAGGGCCATCTTTCAGTTTTTGTAACTTTCTCCTAATGTCTGGGGTCAACTGAGAGATAAATCTCAGGTTTAAGATGACAGTCCCTTCTGAACTACTAAGATCTAAGTTGGTATATTTTCTCATAGCCTGTGTAAGGTGGGATAGAAAGGTTGCAGGATTTTCATTCTGTTTCTGGATTATTTCAGACAGTCTTTTATAGTTAACAGCCTTGTGTGGGGCTTTTTAAAGTCCCTCAATAAGATATATTACTATAAGTTTTCTGGCTTTTCTACCAGCCTCATTGTCCTGATAATTCCACTTGGGGTCCTGGATAGGGATTGCTTCGACAGCTACTGGGTTAGTAGGGGCCTGTCATCTCAGATTATTGGCATGGCCCTGGGTGTTAACCCAGACTCAAATTTTATCTTCTGGATTAGGGGTGGAAGAGAGAATAACATGAACATCATTCCAGGAAGATTATAGGACTGGGTAAGGTACACAGATTCCTGAGTATATTAGGTAGGATCCTCAGTAAAGGTTCCTAGTCTTTTATTTATTTGGGACAAATCTGAGAGAGAGAAGGGGACATAAACTCTGACAATCCCTTCAGCTCCTGTTACTTCCCTTAGGAGACATTCTAAAACAGGGGCCGAGTTAGGGGATGGAGAGTTACCAAAGATGGTTCCCTGTTGCATGTGTTATAAAAGGGAGTCGTTTGCAGTGGTAGAAGAGTCAGAGATGGAGTAGGAGGTTCAGGGTAGGGTTAGGGGCCCACAGAATGAGCTGAAGGAGGAGGTCCTGCTTGAGGGGCTGGGGGAGATGGTGGAGCAAGATCGGCTGGGTCAAAGGAGGAAACAGGAGAAATTAGCATGTTGTCTTCAGAGGGAGGTTTGGGAGGATTAGAGTGGAGTAAGATTTAGAAGAAAGAGTAAGAATTGCATAAAGAGGGGTGTGATCTGAGTGCAAAAAGGCCTGGATATAAGAAGCCTCAGACCATTGTCCTTGCCTTCAACAGAAATTTTCTAGGTCAGTTAGAATGTCGAAACTGAAAGTTCCATTCTCAGGCTTTTGTGACCCATTGTCCAATTTGTATCGAGGCCATGCAATGTTTAGGTTAAAAATTAGTCACATAAGTCCTGAGTGAGCCCTAGGATCTATAGATGTTTTAGGAGGTATCCTAGGGGTGTTGTATGAGAGATGGAAGATTAAGCATTTCCCATGTTGTGGTGTAAGATGTCATAGCCTAGTGGTCTGAATGGATACACTAGTGGTAGAAGGTGTCCCCTTTCTCTCCTAGAGTAAAGAGACATGAAACTCACCTATATCAGGTGTACCTAGATATGTGGTGAGCTGAGTAAACCTGGTTCCCAAGGAGTATGTCTCAACCAGTGCTGAATTTGGGGAGGGACTATCACACAGACATGACCAAGAGACCTGGCCCTCTTATGTCCCAGATGGGATGATGACAGGACAACCTGGAGAATCAAACCACTAGGCAAAAATACTCACTAGTGAATTAATGTCCAGTGTTGATACTTGATTGGCAGGAAAGTTTGGAGCTCTGGTATCTGGCTGAGCATGTGATTGATCCCAGTCCAAAAGAGACCTGGAGGACTCTGGGGACCCATGGTTGCCCTTATGCAGGATCCTCACAGACTTCCCAGGTTTTCAGCATCAAATAAAAGGTCTGAGTTGACAGGAGATCACATTCACAACACAAGACCAAAGTAGAGCAAAATGATTTTATTGCATACACCTGGGTATAGGTGGGCTGAGCCCCAAAAGTAGTTAGCCTCAAATAATAACTGGGTGTAGGTTATATACTCTGTTTCTAGCTTCTAGCAGTTCCTGCTGACATACTCTGCATGGCCCATTGTCCACTTGGCAGTTGGACAAGTCTGGTATCTCATCCTGCATCTGCTGGGTGATTCACTGTGTTGTGGATAATCTGGATACTCTGTACTCAACAGAAAACTGAGCAAAGGTCATGCAAGCAATACATTTTTCAAAGTTTACACCTTTTGCTAGCTTTTGCCTTTACCCTTTAAAACATTATTAACCCTTTCACAAAGGACAATTTCATCATGTCTGGCTTATGTCTCCAAAATATCCCGTCACTTCTGGTGCCACATTGTTACCACACTGGGGGAAAAACAAACTTTACCCTCAAGGTTCTTCCTGCTGGCCTAATAATCAAATAGACATGAGACAGATTAGCAAGAGAAAATCACCAAATTTAATACATACATATGTATGGAAACCCTGCATATATGAGAGAGTCAGGGACCCTCCACATGCAGGAGAGATTCAGAAATAGAAAGGGAATATTAGTATATAGGATATTCTGAGCCAGGGATGAGGTATGGTGCCTTGGGGACTTTAAAGAGTCATTGCAGGATGATAAGAAGAGTAGATGTTTAGTAAATAAAAGTTATCCCTGCCATATAGGTGGGTCAAAATGTTATCACTGATAATTTTTTATCATGGTCATTTTCTCTAATTCATGTTGTAGGTAGTTAAAGGAAGGGGCAGAAATTTCTCTTGGGTCTGAAGCTAACATTACCTTTAGCTCAAAACATGTGTATACTACTAAGGCACATCTTTGGGTGGCTGGTTCTGAACCACCCCCCCAGTTCCCTCCCACATTCCAGAACTTGGACTGATAGACTATTTTATCATTAAACAAGTTTCAATCTTGAGAATAATTTAGTTTATTTAAACAGTTGTCTCATTTCAGGAGGTGGTAATGCTGGTGGTCTCCCAAAGTTAAGTCTATGGTGCAAGTAAGAGACATCTATGGAAATAGAAAAAAATTGGAGCAGACTATTGTTAGGCCAAAGAGCACCTTGCCATAGAAGTGCCTCTGTACATATGGCCTTTTATTGTTCGTTGTCCATCCCCCATTGGTATGGGAACCTGACCCTTGGCAGTTTCAGTGGAGCAACTGTCATCTTGTTTGCCTGGTCTTTGCTCCTGTACATACCCTGAAGTGCCCACCAAAAACAAGCCTGCCCAGAGCTCTTTATAAGCAGCAAGCCCTGGCCAGTTCAGGGCTGACACCATTTTGGACTTAGCCTGTCTTCTTTATAGATGTCCTGAATAAAATTCTGTTCCTGCATCACCTTGGCCTTGTGCATTCCTCTCTCAGCAATCTAACATTTGGTGCCAAAACCTGGGAGGGTTTAGTGGGAGGGGAGCAGGTGGTGACCCTGGCAGCGGAAGCTCATTTCAGGCTGACCTTTGAATCTGATCAGGGTACTCTGGTGGTAGGCCAGCCCTTTCGAATCAGCCAGGGAGGACACCAAATCAAAGACTCACCCTTCCTTTGCTGACCAGCCGATCAACACCAGCCAATTCTCTGGGGTAAGTGGCCAACCATTCATTTTTGGGTCTTCTGTCTCTCACTATCTCTCTAGGGGTTAGTGACCAGCCTCTTGATCATAAACGGCTTATCACTTGCCTCTCACGTCTCACATCTCAAAAGATCTTGCACAAGCCCTGGTTGAGTTGGCTCAGTGGTTTGAGTGTCAGCCTTTGGACCAACAAGTCACGGGTTCAGTTCTGGTCAAGGGCACGTACCTCAATTGTGGTTTGATCTCTGGCCCTGGTCGGGGTCATGCCACAGGGCAACCAATCTCTCTCTCTCTCTCTCTCTCTCTCTCTCTCTCTCTCTCTCTCCTACTCTATCTGAAGATAAATGAAAAAAATATCCTCTGGTGAGGATTTAAAAAAAAAGACCTTGTGCAAGGCCAAAAGATCCCATGGCCTTTTGGCCTCAGAATCCTCTAACAAGAGATGCCCAGCTTAGAGGACTCCCACTCACTTTCATGGTATGCAGGGAGGCCTGACCTGAGCTGTGACTGCTGTCACCCTTAGTGGCTTGTAACTCACTTGCCCCTCTCAGAAATTGACCATGAACTACATCCAGTGTGCCCCACTGCCTGATCAGATAACTTTTGTCATCGCAACAAAAAGTGATCAGAGATACCTTATGTTAGCTCATAACTTCCATATTACTGCCCTAAGCCTCTCATTTCAGAAAACCAAAACTCATCACTCCAGTCAGGTGGAACGGAATGACAGAACCACCCTTACTCACTCAAAACTGCACACGGTTGCTGGACAAGAAAAACAGGTTTCAGGAGACTCCAGCTCCTGACCAATCAAGAACTCTGGAGACCCGGCCCGACGAATCAAAGATAACCATGTCACCTCAGCTGAACAACCCCCTCCCCCCAGGCCTAAATTTAAAAATCCCTAGTCTGTACAAGCCGGTAGCTACTCTCTCCTTAGAGGTAGTCTGGCAGGCTAATTCCCAATAAACATGCACTTCTGGAGATGGTGCACTGCCTCATTCCACCTCATTCTTACACCTTACATCCAGGCCTTCTTCATCTTCCAATCTTGACTCTTTCTATGCCAGTCCTGTTCTACTTATCAAATTCTCCTCTTACACTCTAAGCCTCTTACTCATAACCTCTCTGACACTGAATTTAACTTTGAGAGAGCAGATTTTTGTAAGACAACCTGGCTGCCAGCAATATTGGAATAAGTGCTCAGATATGATTCAACCTTTTCTCTGCTAAATTGGCTTAAGTAGTGACAGGCAGCACAGACTCAATTGTCCAGTTTTATTTATTTATTTATTATTTATTTATTTATTATTTTCCTCATCCGAGGGCATTTTTCCATTTTTTGTTCAGATAGAATGGGAGGGAGAGAGACAGAGAGAGAAACATCTACATGAAAGGAACACATCGAGTAGCTGCCTCCCACACGACTCAACCAGGCCCAGGGACAAACTGCAACTGAGGTACATGCCCTTAGCAGGAACCTAACCCGGGTCTCTCTGTACCACAGGCCGGTGCTCTAACCACTGAGCAAAACCGGCCAGGGCTAATTGTCCAGTTTTATTTTCTGGTGACTCTGGTGGGATCACAAGCGGAACTCCTCTGGGGTGAGTGTCAAGGATCCCACTTGCTGCCAGGACTGGGAGTGTCTGAGTGAGGCCTAGAGTACCACAGCCTCAGCAATTCCCATCATCTCACCTAAAGTTGAATCAAATGTTTGGTAACTATGTAGCCCTGTAATTCTGTAACAAAAAGCCTCTGTTGTTTGTTGCCTCTCATCTGGTGTGAGCCTGATCAGCTCTCGATTGCAAGTGACCTCTCCCATTCTTGCCTGGTCTTCAAACCTTAGCCTGATTAGCTTAGGGTCAAGGCACAGGGCATTCTGTCTGGCTGTGTAACTGAAAGGGCATAGTAAGCCATAAAGCTTTCATTTGTCTATTGTGCACACTTGTAAATATTGGCTACTAGGGTGGTTTTGTTTCTGTCTTGTGTAACTCAGCCTATAATTTTGCTTAAATATGAGGACATATTCCGCTTAGGTGAGGGCCCTAGCTGCTTGTGGTAAGCTGACCCCCATGGCAGGAATTGCAGGAACTTCCCAGCTGTTGCTGAGAGGGTTTTTTTTGTTTTTTTTTCATCTCAGGGAATGTTCTTGCTCTTCCTCTCAAGTCATCAGAACCCCAAAATGCTTAGCCAGTAAAGAAAATAGGTCTGTTTTGTTTAATAGCTAGTAAGAGTTCTTATTTTCTGTAACATAACTTTGGTTTGGATGTTCTTTCTTTGCTTTCTTATCTGTTGGGGACTTGGTTGGCTATTTTATGAACACAGGGAATCCGATCTCTACTGTTTAGGCTTTGTGCCACATAGACCTTGTGAGGGCCATTTTGCTGTGCCAGTTAGTGTGAGAAAATATTCTGAAACTAATGTCTCAGTTCTTCCTTTTGAGAGTATTCATTTATTTACTTTAGATGTTTCTATTTCTGTTTTGAGATAGGATAGGATCTCTTCTTATGTTCAAGATTTCATGTTACACCATAAGCATTGTTCAGAAAGATCTAAATTGATGGTTCAAAGGGGGGGGGGGATGTCTCACTCCCCTCCCAGAAAATATTCTTAAAAATGACTGTCACAGGCCAGAGGTGTGACTCCAGAAGCTATTCAAGCCCACCAAATCTTTTTTCCTTCCCCCAACATTCCCTATTTAGTTCAAAATGCTTATAGATAATTCATAATGGCTTTATGAAACCAATGTCCTAGGGGAAGATTCAAGAAATCTTATCTGAGGCATCTTTTAAAATGCAAGTTTCTGGGAGGTAATCCTTACAGAAAGGAAAAATGTTAGCTATTTGAATAGATCAATTAACTTAATTCAGCTGTTAAACATTGATTGCTAGACAAGTCTTAAGTAAACCTACTTTTGGCCTTTTATTACAAAAAGCGGGAAAGTAGATTTGAAGGTGTTACTTTTTGGTTGTCAAACACAAATAAGTGTTAAGAATTTTAATTAGAATACATTTTCAGATAATCCCATTACACTAGATGAAAATTACTAAAACTCAGGAACATTAAAATTTATGGAAGTATTGGCAAGAAAAATCTGGAGTAACAGAATTTGATTATGGGACTGAATGAACTAAAAGTAATTGTAATTTGGAGTGAATAAACTAAAAATAATTTTTGTAATTCTTTTAAATATTGCTGATTTTTAATCTTTTTGTTTTCCAGATATAAGAAAACTTGTTCCTTCTCTCAAAACAATTTAGTAAATTTTTCTTTTATAAACAATATTGAGGCATTTATATTTTTTTCTCTACATGGTCCCTCCAGATTTTGGAAGCTCTTAATAAGTGAGAATTATTACTTTGATGGCAATATGTTTATTTGCATGAATCTAAACGGAATCTGATTTCTTTATAACAGGACATATAAATCCAGTTTCCAGTTGTGATTTTATTAACCAAGACTTTGACTGGAATGTCATGTCTGAGAGAGACATGCCAGGACTCTGGATGTTACCAGAAAGCTTTAAGAAATGAAGACAAACTTTGAAGCCCAAAAAGCCCATCTGAGACACAGCCTGGTACCTTGGTTGGCCACATGGTTCATGACAATCTTTCTAGGTAAGAAACAAAAGTTACTTTAGGAACCTCAAAGACTTGAGGACATGGCTCAAATCTTCAGGCACCACCTGATGGCAATACAGTCATCCCTCGTTAAGCGAGGTTAATCCATTCCAGAGTCTAGCAGTTGCACCTGGTGTTGAAGGATTCCTGGGGTGCTCGAATACATAGGCTTACAGTCCATATTGTTAACTTTAACTTCCATATTACTACCCCCAGCCTCTTATTGTTTAACCTCGCCCCAAGCCCCTTATTCCAGGAAACCAAAGCTTATCGCTCTGGCCAGGCGGAACAGTATCCTGAACCCCCCCCCCCAAACCTAAACAGCCACTCAACTGAGGAGTAAAACAACTCTCCCTAACCAATCAAGGATAACTTCAATTCCTCGGTGGGGCAACCCCCCACGCAGGCCTAAATTTAAAAACCCTTAGTCTGTATGAATCGGCTGCTGGGCTCTACTTGGAGGCAGCCCGGCAGGTATTTCCCTCAATAAACCTGCACTTCCTGGTTACTCAGCTCCATCCCGTTTTTATACATATGTACAATAATTTTCATTGTAATACAGGAGTGTATAATTGACTCAGACAACCGAGCACGTGCTGTATCATTTTCACTGTCTTGATCAACTTTTTAATGAATATATTTTAAAAAACTGTGATAGAGTGAAGCCACGAAGTTGAAGCATGAAGTGGTGAGGGAAGACTGTTGTGGTTTTGGCTTCTCTGCCCTGAGGGGCTGACTGTTAACTACTCACTAGAGCTAGATTTAAAGATTCCTTATAAATGAGTAACAGTTCAGCAAAGTAAAATGGAGAAAGCTTGTGTGATCAATTTGATCTATTGATGCTCTCTTGTGTTTATGCAAATAACCAATCCAGGCTAGAACTAGACTTTTTTTAATGTCTTTTTTTGTTTTTAATCCTCACCTGAGAATATTTTTCTATTTATCCTCAACCAGAGTGGGAGGGAGGGGGAGAGAGGGGGAGAGAGAGGGAGAGAGAGAGAGAGAGACATTGATATGGGAAGGACACATTGGTTGCCTCCCACATGGCCCCAACCAGAGCCAGACACTGAACTGCAACCAAGGTACATGCCTTTGATTTGAACGGAACCCACAACTCTCTGGTCTGTGGGAAGACTCTCTAAATGCTGAGCCAAACTGGCCAGGGCTAGAACTAGACTTGATAGTCTCTTTAATAGGAGGGTACTCTTAGAGAGAGAGAAAAATTATGTCCCAATGAAAATTACAATACCCAGTTATGGGTATTGAACTCCAGTGCAGTTAAGTGTCTTCAAAGTTTTGCTTAAGGCAGTGTCTGTGAATACTATACATGCCTCAGCACCTGATAACTACCAGAATGTTCTAACTGCAGACAATCTGTTGGACTGTCACTATATGATTTTATTCGAGCAGAAGCCTTACGTCTGAAAAAAAAAATATATATATATTTTTATCCTCACCTGAGGATATTTTTCCATTTTTTTGTACAGATAGAGTGGGAGGGAGAGAGAGGAAGGGAGAGAGAGAGAGAAACATCGACATGAAAGGGACACATCGAGTGGTTGCCACCCGCACGACCAACCAGGGCCGGGGACAAACTGCAACCGAAGTACGTGCCCTTAGCGGGAACTGAACCCGGGTCTCTCAGGACCGCAGGCCAACGCTCTAACCGCTGAGCAAAACTGGCCAGGGCTGAAAATTTTTTTTTTCTTTATTGATTTTAGAGAGAGAGAAAAGGAGAGACAGTGAGAGATAAAAACACTGATGAGAGAGAACATTGATTGGCCACCTCCTAAATAACCCTCACTGGGATCAGGCCCACAACCTGGGCATGTGCCCTGACCAAGAATTAATCTGGTGACTTCTTGGTGCATGGGTTGATGCTCAACCAGTGAGACACACCAGCCAGTCTACATCTGGAAATATTCTCAATTGGTTTATGTTTTTTTTTTTCCTCAAGCCCCAGTTTATGATTTAATGTATACACGAACGTTTATGTTTTATGTTCTTCTGTTTCATAGAATGTTTGCCTATGTTTCTTTTTATCTAACTGCTTACTCACAAAATATACACCTGTCCCTTTCTAAAAGAGGAATGCTGCTTTTATATAGTTAGAGATATAGCAAAGAAACTAGCCAGTCAGGCCTCAAAAAATTTAGCAACAGCTCAGATCTCTTGACTTTTTTCTGTAGCAGGACCCCAACTAATGCTTCTCTTTGCTCTTATTTTTGGTCCTTGTATCCTATGCCAGTTTTCTTTGTTTCTCCAGAACCATGTTTGGACCTTCACCAACCAATCCATTGGTGAAATGATGCTCCTTCAATTGTTTGTCCAATACCAATCTCTATCTCAAATTCCAGAAGGCCAGTACTGCATTCCAGCCAACTATATCAAAGTCCACCCCCCCCCCTGTGACCCCCAGAACCCCCCGCCAGCAGGAAATAGCTATGGAAGAAACAACCTCCACCTCCAGTCCTTAACAGCAAAAGGATGGAATATTAGGCCAGAGAGCATTCCGTCATAAGAGTGTTCTGTAAATGTGGCTTTTCATTGTTCATAGCTCATCCACCACTGGTAAAGAAACCTGACTCTTGGCAGTTTTGGTGGAGTAACCACCATATTGTTTGCCTGATTTTTGTTTCTGTACATGATCCAAAGTGCCTACCAACAGAAAGCTCACACAAAGCTCTTTATAAGCAGCAAGTCCCCGCCAGTTTGGGGCCGACACCATTTTGGACTCAGACTGTCTTCTTTACAGATGTCCTGAAAAAAATTCTGTTTCTGCATCACTTTGGCCTCATGCATTTCTCCCTTGGCAATATAACAACTATAATCTTGGTTTCTGAGTTATGAAGGCAAGCAGCCAACAAGATTTCTAGATGTCTGTCTCAAATCATTTTCAAATGGAGTAAAATGGAATGAAGGCAGGCAGTGATGACCTGATAGATTCTCCTGGTCTGCAGCTTGAATGTTTCTAGTGATCTTTTTTCAGCAGGTATGAAGATTGCCCATAGATGAACTGTTGTAGTGATTTCTCTAAAGTCTATATTCAGTTGTTCCCTTTAGCCTTGGGATATGGGAAGTTTCAGTTCTCAGTGATTTTAAGTCAAACAATGGGAAAATGAAATGTTACTTTTTTAAAAAAATCCTTACCCAAGGACATCTTCCATTTATCTTCAGACAGAGTAGGAAGAAGGACGAGGAGGAGGAGCAGAAGGAGAGAGAGAGGGAGAGAGAAAGAAACATCGATGTGAGAGTGACACATGAATTAGTTGCCTCCCATTTGACCCAAACCAGGGTCAGGGACAGAATTGCAACTGAGGTATGTGCACTTGACTGGATTCCAACATGCAACTCTTTGGTCTGTGGGCCAATGCTCTCACCACTGAGCAAAACCAGTAGGGCAAAAATGTTACTTTTGAGGGTTGTAACTAAATAGTTAAGAAAATTAGAAAATTTCAGAATTCAGTTCAGTTTATTGGTAGAAAAATTTAAAACTCAAAGAACAATGAACAGCACTAAAATTTAATGTCCACAAGGGTTTCTACCAAATTTTTTTCTCTGAAATCATTTCTGTCTTACCAAAGATAACCAATTTTTTTTTTTTTATCCTCACCCGAGGATATTTTTCCATTTTTTGTACAGATAGAGTGGGCGGGAGAGAGAGGAAGGAGAGAGAGAGAGAAACATCGATGTGAAGGGACACATCGAGTGGCTGCCACCCGCACGACCAACCAGGGCCGGGGACAAACTGCAACCAAAGTACGTGCCCTTAGCGGGAACCGAACCCGGGTCTCTACGGACCCCAGGCCGACGCTCTAACCGCTGAGCCAAACTGGCCAGGGCAAGATAACCAATTTAAGGCTAGTTTATTTGTCAAATAAGTCTAATTTCTGTAAACATGGCCTGATTATTTGTATAAGTTCAGTAAGAAAGGTAATCACACAGGCTTTTAAATTTGCTTTGCTGGAATTTTTTTATAAGAAATCTTCAGATTGAACTTTAAAAAGACTCTTCAGGCTAAGAAGCTAAGCTGCATACTTACCATCAGACTTTGCCTACAATACCTATAAATTTGATATTACTTCTTCTCTTCTTGAGGTCTCCAACATATTCTTATGTTCTTTATTTGCATCTCCCAGTAAACAACCTTTGTTTTTTTACCTGGAAAGACTTCTCTGAATCATTTACCAGCAGGGTACTAAACTAGTTTTCCAGTGGGCTTTTATTGGCCTTCAAAGTCAATCTTTGTTGTTTAAATTTCAAAGTCATCTTAATTTCTTAAAGCTTTCTGGTCATATCTGGACTCTATCTCAAATATGACAGTCTAGTCAATGCCTAGTAATATAATTATTTTTCATTTGTGTCCTCATATATAAAGAAAAGATTCTTATTGAACTTATGCAAACAGATTGCCCTGAAAAGAAAAAATAATCACTCATTGAGAGTTTACAAAGTCTGAAGGGATCAATTAGAGAGAGAAAAAATAAATGTTTTAATGTCACTTACAAAGGTGTAATTTATCAAATTGTTCTAAGTCACAGACAGTTGGAGGTACAGAAAAAAAACCAACCTGACTTCCAGTCAAGATGGTGGCATAGGTAAACGCAATATTGCATCCTCCCACAACCACATCAAGGTTACAATTAAGCTATTGAACAACCATCATTCAAAACTGCCTGAAATCAAGCTGGATGACAGTCCTACAACTACAGAATTAAAGAAAAAGCCACATCAAGACTGGTAAAAGGGTCAGAGGTGGACGGGCTAATCCCACACCCACATGTGGCAGATAAAAATCAAAAGTATAATTTGGCTGGGAAGGTAAACCTTGAAAACTGAGGGGTCCCTGTCCCACATGAGGTGCCCTGCTCAGGGTTCCAGTGCCAGGAAGAAAATCCCCATAATTTCTGGCTGGAAAAACCAGCGAGATGAGGCTCATGAAAGCTGAGGTGGCTGGAGCTCCAGGCAGCTCCTCTGAAAGGGCCCACGCATGGACTTATCAAACTCACTCCCTCTAGGCTTGGAGGGGAGGCAGCTCAAGGGGCGCCAGAGACATACGGGGAAGAACTGAGCTGTTTGGCATTGGAGCAAGAGCTGGAGAAGGGGCTTTCTCAGGGACAGATGTGCTGTCAGAGACCTTTGTTCCTTTGGTGAGCCCTGCTCTGGGGTGGCAGACAGTCACCATATCTGGGACTCCAGCAACCTGGCTCATACTGATTACCCCACCCTGGTGATTCCCTGAGGCCCTACCCCATTTAACTTTGAGGCCCACCCAAGCTGTTGCCAGTTGCTTAACCATAGAATTGGCCTGTCTTGGATCCTGCTTTAGGTTTTCCTAAATCCTTTCAAACAAGCAGCATCTGGTCTCAGCTAGCCCCATACCTCTTGTTAATTAATATATAGAGACAAACACAGGGAGGCGGCCAAAAGGAGGAGACAAATAAACAGTTCCCAAATGAAAGAACAGAATAAAACTCCAGGAAAAGAACTAAGTGCAATGGAGATAGGCAACCTAATAGATAGTGAGTTCAAAATACTGCTTATAAGGATGCTCAATGAACTTAGTGAGAAGCTCAGAGAACTTAGTGAGGGCCTCAAGAGCATAAAAAGACCAGTCAGAAATGAAAAAGGCACTAACTGAAATAAAGAATAATTTACACAGATTCAATACTGGAGGAGGTAAAGCCAATAAGCAAACCATCTAATTGAAATCTAAGGAAGCAAAAACTCCTGATCAGAACAGCAAAAAGAAAAAAGAATCCAAAAAAATGAGGATAGTGTAAGGAGTCTCTGGGACAACTTCAAATGTGCCAATATTCGCATCTTGGGAGTGCCAGAAGGAGAAGAAAGAAAACAAAAAATGGAAAACCTATTTGCAACAATAATGGCAAAAAACTTTCCTAACTTGGTGAAGGAAACAGACATACAAGTCCAGGAAGCACAAAGAGTCTCAAACAAGATAAACCCCAAGAGGCCCACACCAAGACACCATCATAAAAATGCCAAAGGTTAAATTCAAAGATAGAATCTTAAAATCAACAAGAGAAAAGCAGATAATTATCTATAAGAAAGTTCCCATAAGACAGTCAGCTGATGTCTCAAAAGAAACTTTGCAGGCCAGAAGGCAGTGGCAAGAAATATTCAGAGTGATGAAAAGCAAGAACCTACAACCAAGGATACTCTATCCTGCAAAGCTGTCATTTAGAATCCATGGCCATATAAAGACTTTCCAAGACAAGAAATAGTTAAAGGAGTTCATCACCACCAAACCGTTATTATATGAAATATTGAAGGATCTTTTTGAAGAAAAAGATAAAATATATGAACAAACAAAATGGCAATGAATACATATCTATCAGCAATGGAATCTACAAACAAAATGAACAGGCAGAACAGAAACATTCTCACAGATACAGAGAACATTTTGTTGGTTTCCGGATGAGAAGAGGGTTGGGAGAATGGGTGGAAAAGGTGAAGGGATTACGAAGTACAAATTGGGAGATTCTAAAATGGTAGTGGAGTAAATGGAAGCTACACAGACCATCTCCCAGGAATAAGGTGGAATTACAATGAAAATAAAGACAAATTGTCAGAAGAAAAGCAACAGAAAAGCACCTTGGAAGGCCATTTAACCAGGGACATTGACACAATCCTGGTAGAATTGCAAAGGCATGTGAGGGGGGCTGGGAGCCCACAGACAGCAGCGACTTTAGCTGTGACCTTACCCTTGGGGGTACACTCCCAAGCAACTCCACAGCTCAAAACCAGGACAGATGCTAAAATAGCCACAGCCACACACCTTGGGCTCTGGCAGAGGGAGGGCGGACTGGACTGGAACTGTGTGGAAACAATCGGAATTTGGAGGGTGCTCAGAGCTTTTGCTGAGTTGTAACCATGCAGGGTAGTGGTCATCTTACTCCTTCCCAGGGCTCTGGGGAGAGGTGTCAGCTCCTCCCTTGGATATTCAAGCCCACCCTGTGGTCATTGAAATGCAAATTGAGACCCATAAACTACCAGTATCTGCCCCATCCTCCGGAAATCCTTTTATGCTGAGCATCTGAGAGAGTTTTTCATTCAACTGAAAAGCCAAGGCTCTTCAAGTAACTGTGACTAATAGCCTCCAGGCAAAAAGCAAGAGAATAACTGAACCATTCCTGGGCTTGCAACTCTGCTCAGGAAAATAAGATTTGACAGTTGTGTTTAATGTGGGTCCTCCCACACTCATTGAAACCTAGTAAAGGGTGCCACAGACAATAGAACACCAACACCCACAGGGACTATTTGGCAGGCTCCAAAGCCCACTGTGATAGCCAAAATGGTGAAACAAAGAAACAAATGTCAAATGAAAGAACAACAGACCTCTACAAAGATGAGATAAAAGAGGTGCAGTTAAGCAAGTTAACAGAACTAGAATTCAGAGCCATGATCTTGAAAAAGCTTAACAACATGTGTAAGGACATGAGCACCATGAGTAAAGACACAGAAATGTTGAAAATCAACCAGTTGGAAATTAAAAAACACCAAAAAGTAATGAAGAATGACATATTAGAAATAAAGAACACATTAGAAGGTCTAAACAACAGAGTAGAGGAAGCGAAGTACCGGATCAGTGAATTAGAAGACAGGGTAGAAAAAAAATCAACCAATCAAAAAACCAAGAGGAAAAAACAATTAAAAAGCAGGAAGACAGTGTAAGAGAACTGTGGAACAACTGGAAACGTAATAATATTCGCATCATAGGAGTCCCCGAATAAGAGAAAATGAGCAAGGGTTAGAGAATATATTTGAAGAAATAGTGACAGAAAACTTTCCTATATTGGTGAAGAAAGAAGGCATACAAATTCAAGAAGCACAGAGAACCCAAGTAAGAAGAACCCAAACAGGCCCACACCAAGACACATAGTAATCAAAATGCCAAAAATTAAAGACAAAGAGATAATCCCAAAAGCAGCAAAAGATAAGAAATTGGTTACCTACAAAGAAACCCCCATAAGGCTCTCAGCTGACTTCTCACAAGAAACACTATAGACCAGAAGGGAATGGCATGAGGTAATCACGGTCATGAAAAACAAGGATCTGAATCCAAGACTACTGTACCCAGCAAGGCTATCATTCAAAATAGAAGGTCAAATAAGAGCTTCCCAGACCAAAAAAAAAATAAAAAAATAAAAAAAGGCTAAGGGACTACATTAGCACAAAACCAGCACTGCAAGAAATGTTAAAAGGACTGCTGTAATTAGTAGAAGCAATAAGAAGAAAGACAGAACCACAATAAACAAACAGGGAAATACATAAATACATATTAATAATGACCTGAGCCCTGGTCGGTTTGGCTAAGCGGTTAGAGCGTCGGCCTGCGGTCTTTAGAGACCCGGGTTCGGTTCCCGCTAAAGGCACGTACCTCGGTTGTAGTTTGTCCCGGGCCCTAGTTGGGTACTGAGGGTGGCAACCACTCACTGTGTCCCTTTCACATTGATGTTTCTTTCTCTCTCTCTCCCTCCCACTCTATCTGAACAAAATATCAAAAAATGTCCTCGGGTGAGGATAAAAAAAAAATAATAATAATGACCTGAAATGTAAATGAACTGAATGCTCTAATAAAATGAAAGAGTAGCTGATTGGATAAGAAAGCATGACTCATATATATGTTGTTTACAAGAGACCAACCTCACAACAAAAGACTCACATAGATTGAAAATGAAGGGATGGAAAAAAATCTTTCAAGCAAATGGAAAGGAAAAAAAAGCTGGGGTACCAATACTCATATCTGATAAAATAAATTTCAAAATGAAGGCCATAACTAGAGACAAAGAAAGCCACTACATAATATTGAAAGGATCTATGCAAAAGGAAGATATAACTTTGATAAACATATATGTATGCACCCAATATAGGAGCACCAACATATATTAAAAATCTTCTGGAAGACTTCAAAGGAGAAATCGATAGCAATACATTCATAGCAGGGGATTTCAACACCCTGCTGACATCACTGACTAGATCCTCTAAACAAAAAATTAACAAGGAAACAGACACTCTTAATGAAGCACTAAACCAAATGGATTTAATAGATATCTACAGAGAATTACACCCCCAAAACTACAGAATTCACATTCTTCTCAAGTGCACATGGGACATTCTTAAAGATAGACCACATAATAGTACACAAACTAAATATCTACAAGTTCAGGAAGATTGAAATGATATCAAGCATCATCTCTAATCACAATAGCATGAAACTCGAAATCAATTGCAACAAAAACATGGAAAGACATTTGAAAACATGGAGGTTAAATAGCATGTTATTAAACTATGAATGATTTACCGAAAAGATCAAGGAAGAAATTAAAAACTTCCTGGAAACCAATGAAAATGAACACACAACAACACAAAATCTATGGGATGCAGCAAAAGCAGTTCTGAGAGGGAAGTTCATAGCACTACAGGCCTACCTCAAGAAACTAGAATATTCTTTAATAGATTATCTAACCTCACAACTTAAAGAACTAGAAAGCAAACCAAAAGAAAACCCCAGAGCAAGTAGAAGGAAGGAATAGTAAAGATCAGAGCAGAAATAAATGACATAGAGTACAAAAAAACAATTCAAAGGATCAATGAAACAAAGAGCTGGTTTTTCGAAAAGATAAACAAGATTGATGGACCCTTAGCTAGACTCACTAAGAAACAAGGAGAGAGAGAACCCAAATACACAAAATCAGAAATGAAAAAGGAGAAGTAACAACTGACACCACAGAAATACAAAAGATAGTTAACAACTACTATGAAACATTATATGGCAACAGATTCAACAATCTAAGCAAAATGGACAAATTTCTAGAAACACAGTCTCCCAAAACTGAACTGGGAAGAAGTAGAAAACTCAAACAGACCAATAACAGCTAAGGAAATGAAACATGTAATCAAGACTCTCCCAGAAAACAAAAGCCCAGGTCTGGATGCCTTCACGGGGGAGTTTTACCGAACATTTAAAAAAGAACTAACACCCATTCTTTTCAAACTATTTCAACAAATTTGAAAAGAAGGAAGACTTCCAAACTCATTTAATGAGGCCAGCGTAATACTAATTCCAAAACCAAAAAAAGACACTACAAAGAAACAAATCTACAGGCCAATATCCTTGATGAACACAGATGCCAAAATCCTGAACAGCATACTAGCAACTTGGATCCAGCAATACATCAAAAAAATTACTCATCATTTACCATTGCAGCAAAAAAATTAAGATACCTAAGAATAAACTTAAACAAAAAAATAAAGAACATATTGGCAGAAAACTACAGGTCATTGAATAAAGAAATAAAGAAAGATAAAAAAAAGTAGAAGCACATATCTTATTCATGGAATGGAAGAATTAACATCATTAAAATGTCAATGCTACCCAAAGCAATCTATAGATTCAATGCAATCACATCAAAATCCCAACGGCATACTTCACAAAACTAGAACAAATACTTCAAAAGTTCATATGGAACCAAAAAAGACCTCGAATAGCCACAGCAATCTTGAGAAATTAGGACAAAGTAGGAGGGATCACATTACCAGATTTCAGGTTATACTACAAAGCGACTGTAATCAAAACAGCCTGGTACTGGCACAAGAGCAGGCATATAAATCAGTGGAACAGAACAGAGAGTCCAGAAATGGACCCAAGGCAATATGCTCGATTAATATTTGACAAAGGTAGCAAGAGCATACAGTGAAGTAAAGACAGCCTCCTTAATAAATGATGTTGGGAAAATTAACAGCTACTTGCAGAAAAATGAAACTAGACCATCAGCTTATGCCATACACAAGAATACTCAAAATGGGTCAAAGACTTAAATGTGACTCATGAATCCATAAAAATCCTAGAAGAAACTGTAGGCAACAATATTTCAGACATCAGATTCAGCAGAATTTTCACTGATACATCACCTAAGGCAACAGAAACAAGGGAGAAAATGAACACATGAAACTACATCAAAATCAAAAGCTTCTGCACAGCGAAAGATACAATCATCAAAATGGAAAGGCAACCCACTGTATGGGAGAGCATAATTGCCAATGATATATCAGATAAGGGGTTAATATGCAATATATATAGAGTGCTCACACAACTCCACAAAAGGAAGAAAAAAAAACCCAATTAAGAAATTGGCAGAGGAACTAAATAGACAGCTCTCCAAACAGGACATACAAATGGCTAAGAGAAATATGAAGAAATGCTCAACATCACTAATCATCAGAGAGATGCAAATTAAAACAACGAGGTACTACCTCACACCTGTCACAATGTCCGCCATCAATAAATCATCAAACAAGTGTTGGCGAGGGTGTGAAGAAAAGGGGACTCTAGTTCACTGCTGTTGGGATGCAGACTGGTGCAGTGACTATGGAGAATGAAATTAAAAACTTCCTGGAAACCAATGAAAATGAACACACAACACAAAGTCTATGGGATGCAGCAAAAGCAGTCCTAAAAGGGAAGTTTTTATCACTACAGTCCTACCTCAGTAACAGAAAAAATTTCTGTTTGACTATGTAACCTCACAACTTAAAGAACTAGAAAGCAAGCAAACAAACAAACAAAAACCCCAGAGCAAATAGAAGGAAGGAAATAGAAAAGATCAGAGCACAAATAACATCGAGACTAAAAAGAAACAATTCAAAAAATCAATGAAACAAAGAGCTGGTTCTTTGAAAAGATAAACAAGATTGCTGGATTCTTAGACTCACCAAGAAACAGAAAGAGGACCCAAATAAACAAAATTAGAAATGAAAGAGGACACATAACAATTGACATCACATGAACACAAAGGATCATTAACGAATACTTTGAACAATTATTCTCCAACAAATTGGACAATCTAGGTGAAATGGACAAATTTCTAAAAACACTTAGTTTGCCATGGCTGGTTTGACTCAGTGGTTGGAGCATTGGCCTGCGGACCAGAGAGTCCCGGGTTCAGTTCTCTTCAGGTGCATGTACCTAAATAAATAAATAAATAAATAAATAAATAAATAGATAAAAAATAAAAAACCTTAGTCTCCTGGATTCAGTTCTCTTCAGGTGCATGTACATAAATAAATTAATAAATAAATAAATAAAAAACCTTAGTCTCCCAAACAGAATGAGGAAGAGATAGAAAACTTGAAAAGACCAATAACAACTAAGAAAATTGAAGATGTAATCAGGAATCTCCCAGCAAACAAAAGCCTGGGCCCAGAGGGCTTCACAGTAGAGTTTTACCGAACATTCAAAGAAGAACTAAAACTTGTTCTCCTAAAACTATTCCAAAAGACCAAAAAAAAAGAAAAACTCCCAAACTCATTTTATGAGGCCAGTATCATTCTAATTCTAAAACCATATAAAGACATTACAAAGGAAGGAAACTACAGCTCAATATCCCTGATGAACTTAAATGCCAAAATTCTTACAAAATATTAGCAAATCAGATTAAGCAATACATTAAAAAATTTTTTACCTTTCTAACTGGAATTCATCCTAGGGATGCCAAGCTGGTGCAATATTTGCAAATCAATAAATGTGATACACCACAGACAAAAAATGAAAGATAAGAACCATATGATTATATCAATGGATGCTGAAAAAGCATTCAACAAAATCCACCACCCATTTCTGATAAAAACACTCAGCAATGTCAGAATAAAGGGATCATATCTCAACACCATAAAGGCCATATATGAAAAACCTAAAGCCAACATCATACTCAATGGGCAAAAACTAAAAGCATTTGATGGAACAGAAAAATGGCGGCGGAGTGAACGGAAGCTACATAGACCATCTCCCAGAACCAAACTGGAATTACAACTATAACACAGACAAATCGACGGGAAAAACCAACAGAAAAGCAGCTTGCGAGGACCATACAACGAGGGACACTGACTCCATCCTGGTAGGCTTGCCAAGGCGTGAGACGGGGGCTGGGAGCCCACAGTCAGCAGCTCGGCAACGGCCTTAGCTGGGAGCAGCGCCCTCGGGTTACACTCCCAGGTGGCTCCACAGCGCAGAGCCAGGACAGAGGCTAAAACAGCCACAGCCACTCACCTTGGGCTCCAGCAGAGGGAGGGCAGACTGGACTGGAACTATGTCGGGACACTCGGGATTTGGAGGTCGCTCAGAGTTTTGGCTGAGTGCAGCCACGCAGGACGGTGGGCATATTGCTCCTTCCCAGGGCTCTGGGGAGAGGCAGCAGCCCCTCCCTCGGAGATCCAACCCCACCCTGTGGGCCACTGAAGTGCTAATTGAGGCTCACTAACAACCAGCATCTGCCCCACCCTCAGGAAATCCCCTTGTGCTAAGCACCTGAGGGAGCTTTTCAATCAACTGACAACCCAAAACTCATCAAGTAACCTCGACTGCTAGCCTCCAGGCAAAAAGCTAGAGGATAACAGTACCTTTCCTGGGCTGGCAACTTTAACCAGGAAAGTAGACTTGACAGTGGTGTTCAACGTGGGTCCTCCCTCGCTCATCTAAACACAGGAGAGGGAGCCACAAACAGCAGAACACCAACACCCACAGGGAAAACTTGACAGGCTCCAAAGCCCACAGTGATAGCCAAAATGGTGAAACACAGAAACAGAAGCCAAATGAAAGAGCAAGAGACCTCCACCAAAGATGAGATCAATGTGGAGCAATTAGGCATGTTAACAGAGCTAGAATTCAGAGCCATGATCTTGAGGAAGCTGAACAGCATGAGTAAGGACATAGAGACACTGAAAACAAGCCAATTGGAAATTAAAAACCATCAAGAAGAGATAAAAAATGACATATCAGAAATGAAAAACACATTGGAGGTTTAAAAAGCAGAGTAGAGAAAGCTGAGGACCAGATCAGTGAATTAGAAGACAGGGTAGAAAAAATCAACCAATCAGAAAAACAAAAGGAAAAAACTATCAAAAAACAGGAAGACAGTATAAGAGAACTATGGGACAACTGAAAACGTAATACTATTCGCATCATAGGAGTCCCTGAAGAAGAAAAAAATGAACAAGGGATAGAGAATATATTCAAAAAAATAGTGACAGAAAACTTCCCTAATTTGGTGAAGGAAGAAGGCATTCAAGTTCAAGAAGCACAGAGAGTCCCAAGTAAGAAGAACCCAAACAGGCCCACACAAAGACACATAGTAATTAAAATGCCACAAATTAAAGACAAAGAGAGCCCTGGCTGGTTTGGCTCAGTGGTTGGAGCGTCGGCCTGTGGTCCAGAGAGGCCCGGGTTTGGTTCACGCTAAGGGCATGTACCTCGGTTGCAGTTTGTCCCCAGCCCTGAATGGGTCATGCAGGTGGCAACCACTCGATGTGTCCCTTTCACGTCAATGTTTCTCTCTCTCTCTCCCACTCTATATGAACAAAAAATGGAAAAATGTCCTCTAGTGAGGATATAAATAAATAAATAAATAAATAAATAAATAAATAAATAAAATAAAGACAAAGAGAGAATCCTAAAAGCAGCAAGAGATAAGCAACAAGTTACCTACAAAGGGAACCCCATAAGGCTCTCAGCTGACTTCTCACAAGAAACACTACAGGCCAGAAGAGAATGGCATGAAATAATCAGAGTCATGAAAAACAAGAATCTGAATCCAAGACTACTCTACCCAGCAAGGCTATCATTCAAAATAGGAGATCAAATAAAGAGCTTCCCAGACAAAAAAAGGCTAAGGGAATACATTAGCACCAAACCAGCACTGCAAGAAATATAAAAAGGACTGCTGTAATTAGCACTAGAAATGAGAAGAAAAATAGAACCACACTAAACAAAAATGGCAATAAATAAGTACATATCAATAATCACCTTAAACGTAAATGGATTGAATGCTCCCATAAAAAGACACAGAGTAGCTGATTGGATAAGAAAACATGACTCATCTATATGTTGTTTACAAGAGACCCACCACTCAACAAAAGACTCACATAGGTTGAAAGAGAAGGGATGGAAAAAAATTTTCCAAGCAAATGGAAAGCAAAAAAAAGCTGGGGTAGCAATTCTCATATCTGATAAAATAGATTTCAAAATGAAGACCATAACTAGAGACAAAGAAGGCCACTATATAATATTGAACGGATCTATCCAATAGGAAGATATAACCTTGATAAACCTATATGCACCCAATACAGGAGCACCAAAATATATTAAAAATCTTCTGGAGGACTTCCAAGGAGAAATTGACAACAATACAATCATAGCAGGGGACTTCAACACCCCATTGACAGCACTGGATAGATGCTCAAGGCAAAAAATTAGCAAGGAAACAGAGACTCTAAATGAAGCACTAGACCAAATGGATTTAATAGATATCTACAGAGAATTACACTCCAAAACTACAGAATACACATTCTTCTCAAGTGCACATGGGACAGTCTCAAAGATAGACCACATGATAGGACACAAACTAAATCTCTACAAGTTCAAGAAGATTGAAATCATATCAAGCATCTTCTCAGATCACAATGGCATGAAACTAGAAATCAATTGCAACAAGAACATGCAAAGACATTTCAACACACGGAGGCTAAATAGCATGTTATTAAACAATGAATGGGTCACCGAGGAGATCAAGGAAGAAATTAAAAACTTCCTGGAAACCAATGAAAATGAACACACAACAACACAAAATCTATGGGATGCAGCGAAAGCAGTTCTGAGAGGGAAGTTCATAGCACTACAGGCCTACCTCAAAAAACAAGAAAAAATTCTAATTAACTGTCTAACCTCACAACTTAAAGAATTAGAAAGCAAACAAAAAGAACACCCCAGAGCAAGTATAAGGAAAGAAATAGTAAAGATCAGAGCAGAAATAAATGACATAGAGATCAAAAAAAAAATTCAAAGGTTCAATGAAACAAAGAGCTGGTTTTTCGAAAAGATAAACAAGATTGATGGACCCTTAGCTAGACTCACCAAGAAACAAAGAGAGAGAACCCAAATGCACAAAATCAGAAATGAAAGAAGAGAAGTAACAACCAACACCACGGAAATACAAAAGATCGTTTTAACAACGACTATGAACAACTATATGGCAACAAATTCGACAATCTAAGCGAAATGGACAAATTTCTAGAAACACACAGTGTCTCAAAACTATTCCCGGAAGAGATAGAAAACTTGAACAGACCAATAACAACAAGGAAAGTGAAGAGGTAATCAAGAATCTCCCAGCAAACAAAAGCCCACGCCCAGATGGCTTCTCGGGGGAGTTTTACCAAACATTCAAAAAAGAACTAACACCCATTCTCCTCAAAGTATTTCAAAAAATTCAAGAAGAAGGAAGACGTCCAATCACGTTCTATGAGGCCAGTATAATTCTAATTCCAAAACCAGAAAAAGACACTACGAAGAAAGAAAACTACAGGCCAATATCCCTGATGAACATAGACGCCAAAATCCTGAACAAAATACTAGCAAATCGGATCCAGAAATACATCAAAAAAATTATTCACCATGACCACGTGGGATTCATCCCAGGGATGCAAGGCTGGTACAATATTAGCAAATCAGTAAACGTGATACACCACATAAACAAAATGAAGAATAAAAACCACATGATCATATCAATAGATGCTGAAAAAGCATTCGACAAAATCCAGCATTCATTTCTGATAATAACGCTCAGCAATGTGGGAATAGAGGGATCATATCTTGACATAATAAAGGCCATATATGAAAGACCTACAGCCAACATCATACCCAATGGACAGAAACTAAAAACATTTCCATTAACAACAGGAACAAGACAGGGATGTCCACTTTCGCCACTCTTATTCAACATTGTAATGGAAGTGTTAGCCACAGCAGTCAGACATGAAGAAAAATAAAAGGGATCCAAATAGGAAAGGAGAAAGTGAAACTGTCATTATTTGCCGATGACATGATATTATACATAGAAAACCCTAAAGACTCCATCAAAAATCTACTAGAGTTAATAAATGAATTTGGCAATGTAGCAGGATACAAAATTAACGTCAAGAAATCGACGGCATTCTTGTACACCAATGATGAACTCACAGAAAGAGAAACTGAAAAAACAATCCCATTTACCATCGCACCAAACAAATTACGATACCTAGGAATAAACTTAACCAAAGAAGTAAAGGACCTATTTGCAGAAAACTACAGGTCATTGAAAAAAGAAATAGAGGAAGATATAAAAAAGTGGAAGCACATACCCTGTTCATGGATTGAAAGAATTAACATCATTAAAATGTCCATACTACCCAAAGCATTCTATAGATCCAATGCAATCCCCATCAAAATACCAATGTCATATTTCATAGAACTAGAACAAATACTTCAAAAGTTCATATGGAACCAAAAAAGACCCCGAATAGCCACAGCAATCTTGAAAAAGAAGAACAAAGTAGGTGGGATCACAATACCAGATATCAGGTTATACTACAAAGCGACTGTAACCAAAACAGCCTGGTACTGGCACAAGAACAGGCATATAGACCAGTGGAACAGAACTGAAAACCCAGAAATGGACCCAAGGCAATACGCTCAATTAATATTTTACAAAGGTGGCAAGAGCATACAGTGGAGTAAAGACAGCCTCTTTAATAAATGGTGTTGGGAAAATTGGACAGCTACATGCAAAAAAATGAAACTAGATCATCAACTTACACCCTACACAAGAATAAACTCAAAATGGATAAAAGACTTAAATGTGACCCGTGAATCCAGAAAAATTCTAGAAGAAAATGTAGGCAACAAAATTTCGGACATCATACGGAGCAGAATTTTCACTGATACATCACCTAAGGCAACAGAAACAAAGGTAAAAATGAACACATGGGACTACATCAAACTAAAAAGCTTCTGCACAGCAAAAGAAACAATCATCAAAATGGAAAGGCAACCCACTGTATGGGAGAACATCATTGCCAATTATGTATCAGAAAAGGGGTTAATTTCCAATATATATAGAGTGCTCATACAACTCAACAAAAGGAAGACAAAGAACCCAATTAAAAAATGGGCAGAGGAGCTGAATAGACACCTCTCCAAACAGGACATACAAATGGCCAAAAGACATGTGAAGAAATGCTCAACATCACTAATCATCAGAGAGATGCAAATTAAAACAACAATGAGGTATCACCTCACACCTGTCAGAATGGCCGCCATCAACAAATCATCAAACAACAAGTGTTGGCGAGGGTGTGGAGAAAAGGGGACTCTAATACACTGCTGGTGGGAATGCAGACTGGTGCAGCCGCTATGGAAAACAATATGGTATTACCTCAAAAAATTAACAATTGAACTTCCATTTGACCCAGTGATCCCACTGCTAGGAATATACCCTACGAAGCCTGAAACACCAATCAGGAAGAATATATGTACCCCCATGTTCATAGCAGCACTATTTACTATAGCTAAGATCTGGAAACAGCCCAAGTGTCCATCAGTAGACAAATGGATAAAAAAGCGGTGGTACATATACACAATGAAGTACTATGCAGCGGTAAGAAAGAAAGATCTCTTATCCTTTGAGACGACATGGAGGGACCTGGAAAGTATCATCCTAAGTGAAAGAAGCCAAGCAGAAAAAGACAAATACCACATGATCTCACTTATATACAGAATATAATGAACATAACAGTCTGATGAATACAGTAGACTCAGAAACATGGAAGTAGGGCACAGTCTGACATCCCTCAGAAGAGGGGGGGGGGGTGGAAAGAGATGAACCACAGAACTTATATACATGTGTGCATGACCAATGGACATGGACAACTAAGCCGGGGACGGGGCGGAGGTGGGGTGGGGTGGGGTGTGCCAATGGGGTAAAAAATGTAAAATATCTGTAACAAAAAAATAAATAAAAAATTTATATAAAAATAAACAAACTAAAATCATTTCCCTTAAGAACAGGAACAAGACAGAGATGCCCACTTCCACCACTCTTATTTAACCTAGTACTGGAAGTCTTAGCCACAGAAATTAGACATTTATAAAAAATAAAAGGAATCCAAATTGGAAAGGAGGAATTAAAATGGTTATTATTTGCAGATGACATGATGTTGTACATAAAAAACCCTAAAGACTCCATCAAAAATCTATTAGACTTAATAAATGAATTTAGCAAAGTAGCAGGATTAAAAATTAACATCAATAAATCAACAGCAATTTTATACACATATAATGAACTCACAGAAAGAGAAACTAAAAAAATAATTGCATTTTCCATTGTGGCAACAATATTAAGATACCTAGGAATAAACTTAACCAAAGAAGTAAAAGACCTATTTGCAGAAAACTACAGGACACTGAAAAAAGAAATTGAGGAAGATATTATAAAGTCAAAACATATACTTTGTTCCTGGATTGGAATAATTAATATCATTAAAATGTATATTCTACCCAAAGTGATTTATAGATTCAATGCAATCCCCATTTAAAAACCAATGAAATATTTTACAGAACAAAAACAAAAACTTCAAAAGTTTATGTGGAACCCCAAAGGCCACAAATAGCCACAGAAATCTTGAAACAGAAGAACAAAGTAGGAGAGATCACAGTACTGAATATCAGGTTATACTAAAAAGCCATTGTAATCAAAACAGCCTGGTACTGGCACAATAATAGGTATATAAATCAATGGAACAGAACAGAGAACTAAGAAATTGACCCAAGACATTGTGCTCAATTAATATTTGACAAAGGTGGCAAGAGCATACAATGGAGTAAAGACAGCCTTTTTAATAAATCGTTTGGAAAAGTGGACAACTATATGCAAAAAAATGAAGGTAGACCACCTACTTACACCATACACAAGAATAAACTCAAAATGGATAAAAGACTTAAATTTGACTCATAAATCTTGGGCCCAGGATATAGAAGAAAATGTGGCAACAAAATTCAGACATCTTATGCAGCAGAATTTTCACTGATACATGCCTAAGTCAAGAGAAACTAAGGAAAAAATTAATAAATAAGACCATACCAAACTTAAAAGCGTCTGTTCAGCAAAATAAACAAGCATCAAAATGGAAAGGGAATCCACTATATGGGAGAGCATAATTGCCAATGATACATCAGTTAAGGGGTTAATTTACAAAATATATAGAGTGCTCATACAACTCAAGAAAACAAAGACAAAGATCCCAATTAAAAAATGGGCAGAGGACCTAAATTGATACCTTTCCAAATAGGACATACAAATGACTAAGAGACATATGAAAAAATGCTCAATGTCACTAATCATCAGAGAGATGCAAATTAAAATGACTATGAGGTATCCCCTCACACTTGTCAGAATGGCTGCCATCATCAAATCATCAAACCACAATTGCTGTGAGGGTGTGAAGAAAAGGGGACTCTATTATACTGCTTGTGGGATTGTAGACTTGTGCAGCCACTTTGGAAATCTATATGAGTTTTCCTCAAAAACTGAGAATTGAACTGCCATTTGACCCAGTGATCTCACTTCTAGGAATATATGCTAAGAAGCTTGAAACACCAATCTGAAAAAATATATGTACCCCTATGTTCATAGCAGCACTATTTACAATTGCGAAGATCTGGGAACAGCCTGTTTCTATCAATGGATCTGTGGATTAAAAGGCTGTGGTACATATACCCAAGGGAACACTATGCAGGTGTAAAACGAAAGATCTCTTATCCTTTAAGATGACATGGAGGGACCTGGGAAGTATTATGCTAAGCAGAATAAGCCAATCAGAGAAAGAAATACCACATGATCTCACTTATTTGTGGAATATAATGAACAAAATAAGCTGATAAACAACATTGACCCAGAGACATAGAAAGGAGTATGGTTTAGAGTGACAAACCACAGGGGAGGGATGGATAAGGGAGAGTTGAGTGAAACCAAAGAAGTTATATGCATGTATGGGTAACCAATGGACATAGACAACAATTTTTCGGGGTGAGGGTAGAGGGAGGAGGATGTCTGGGGGTAAAAAGGTAAAACATTTGTAACAATAATAAATTAATTTGTTAAAAGAATAACAATTTATTATATAGACTTTAAAAAATCTTTTTTGCTGGAATCTCATGATTGAGTCAGCACATCAGGGCAAAGAAGCTGAGCCACCTATTTGTCATCAAGTGTGCCTCCAACATTTATAGGTTTGGGTAAATTTCTCAAGTTCGTGAGATCCCCAGAAATGTCTTGAGGGTTTTCATTTGCCATTTTTCAGGAAAGCAACTTTTGTTCCTTACCTGGAAAGACTGCCATGAACCACATTGAAACAGGACTTTGAATGGGTCAGGCTGCCTGTTACTACTTGAGCCAATTAGGCAGAGAGAAGGTTGAATTGTATGAGCATTTATTTTATAATTGCCAGCAGTATAGGCGGGCAGCAGGTTATCCCTGAAAAATCTGCTCTGAACTCCCTCACATAGCTGGTCACTTATATTGGGTAGCTACATGGGGAAGGTCAGGTAAGCAAAAAGGAATAACAATGTAAAACAGTTGCACTTTACAGGCATGGGAAAGTAATGTGGGGTTAAATGTTACCGGCTGAAATTGTTAGTAACATTTTAAAGGGTAAACATAAAAGCTTGCAAAAGGTGGAACCTGTGAAAAATGCATTGCTTGCATGAATTTTCCTCCACCTTCTGTTGAGTACAGATTATCTGGATTATCTGCAAAACAATGAATCATTCAGCAGATGCAGGATTAAATGCCAGACCAGTCCAACTGCAAAATGGACAACGGGCCATGCAGAGTATGTCAGCAGGAACTGCTGCAAGCTAGAAGTATAGTATATAACCTATACCCCAATTGTTATTTGGAACTGACTCCCTTTTGGGGGTGGGGGGGCTCAGCCTACCTGCACCCAGGTGCATGCAATATAGCCATTTGCTCTACAATGACTGTGTTGTGGATGTGATCTCTCGCTGGCTCAGACCTTTTATAGACATGGGGAAGTAATGTGGGCAAGGGGCTATGGAGGGTTGTTCATCTCCAGGGCTCCAAGGTTGTTACTTTTTATGATGTTGAACAGTTTTTCTTTGTTTTCAGTTGAGAATGGACAGAATTCCTGAGGTAAACTTCAAGGGTGTACCCAGCCAGGTCAGAATGGATTTCTTTAATCAGAACAAAGCAATCGTGCTTAACAGAGCAAAGATGTTTAACATTTCTTATAACTATGCCTAGTACCTCATTATAATTAGTTCTCTAATATTCTGTTATTGTCTTCTGCCCCTTTCAACATGACTAAACAAGGTACAAGGCCATATCTCTAAGGGGCTCTTTTTGGCTTCAAAGTCAGTCTTTATTCTTAAGTCTTTCTGGTGACATCCAGAGTCCAGGTATATCTCTCTCAGACATAATGTTCCAGTCAAAATCTTAGGTAATAAATCACAATTGGAAGCTGGTCTTATTGAATCTATGCAAAGAAATGTATTGCCTTGACACGCTCATTAAGAATTGCCAAATTTTGGAGGCATTAGGTAGGGAAATAATATATTATTTACCAAATTGCTTTTAAAAAATGTCTTCTTAGCTCTGGCTGGTTTGGTTCAGCAGTTAGAGCATTGGCCTGTGGACCAGAGAGTCCCGAATTCAGTTTCTGCTAAGGGCACGTACCTCGATTGCAGCTTGCCCCCAGCCCTGGTTGGGGTTGTGTGGGTGGCAACCAGTCTATGTGTCTCTCTCACCTCAATGTTTCTCTCTCTCTCTTCCTCTCTCTCCCTCTTGCTCTATCTGAAGATAAATGCAAGAACATCCTCAAGAGAGGATAAAAAAAAAAAAATGTTTCCTTAGCCTGGCTGGTTGGCTCAGTGATTAAGCGTGGACTCATGCACCAAGAGGTCATTAGTTCAATTCCTGGTCAGGACACATGCCCAGGTTGTGGGCCAAATCCCCAGTTGGGGACATGCAAGAGGCAGCCAATCGATGTTCTCTCTCATCAATATTTCTATCCCTCTCTTTTTTTTCTTCCTTCCTCTCTAAAATGAATAAAGAAAAAAAATTTAAATAAAAGTGTCTCTTTATGTCTAAAAAGCAAGAGAAAAATTCATGTTCTTTTAACAAAGTGGAAAAGAACTGAACTCTGTATTAGCTTATTTTTGTCTTTACATTAATTATGTAGCTTACTTATAATTTCCTTTTAAGATTTATCTTTACAAACCTTTTATAACTTTCACAAAACTTCTTACAACTTTTTTTTTTTTTTTTATCCTCACCCAAGGACATTTTTCCATTTTTTGTTCAGATAGAGCGGGAGGGAGAGAGAGAAAGAGAGAGAGAGAGAAACATCGATGTGGCTGCCACCCGCACAACCAACCAGGGCCGGGGACAAACTGCAACCGAGGTACGTGCCCTTAGCAGGAACCGAACCCAGATCTCTCTGTACCGCAGGCCAACGCTCCAACTGCTGAGTCAAACCGGCCAGGGTCTTCTTACAACTTTTACCAACCTTTTTACCCAGAAATAATTAGCTTTAGAAAAACTTTCTTTTATTTAAAAAAAAAAAAGGTCTTCATACCTTATGCCTTTTATTATTAAAACCATATGATTTCTTTCCAGTAGTTATAATTCTTATTTCTTGGAAAACTTAATTTATTTTAGTGAGCACTAAAAAGTAAGTAACTAAAAAGTAAAATATACTTTAGATTGGCAAGTACATTTTCTAACTTCTAGAAACATGGGTTCCTTCATTGGCAAACACATTCACATTTTTAAGAGACATGCTTCTAATGAAGTACATTCATTAAAAGCTCCAAATCTACTTCACAGAATTTCTCCAATAAAAAGCCAAAAGCAGGAAAATTTAAGACTTGCCTAGCAATCAATGTTTCAGAATTTTGTGTTATTTTTAAATCAATTAGATATTTAATAACATTAAAATTTACTAATTGAGAAAAGAATGGCTGAAATAAGTTAAATGGATCTGCTTAGATGGCTAGGCTTTTTCCCTTTTTGGTTGGATTGCCTTCCAAATATTTGCATTTTATTTATTTATTTATTTTTTATAAACTGCTGTGTTTTTTTTAAATCCTTGCTGGAGGACACTTTTGCATTCATCTTCAGATAAAGCGAGAGGGAGAGAGGGAAGAAGAGAGAGAGAGAAACATCAATGTGTGAGAGACACCTTGACTGGCTGCCACCCACACAACCCCAACTGGGGCCATGGACAAACTCCAACTGAGGTACATGCCCTTAGCGGGAACTGAACTCAAGTCTCTCTGGACTATGGGCTGACACTCTTACTGCTGAGTCAAACCAGCCAGGGCCAAATATTTGCATTTTAAAAAGAAGCCCAGACAAGTGTTCTTTAGATATTTGCATTTTAAAGATCCTGGAACTTTGATTTTATAAAGCTAATTATCTATAAGCCTCTTGAGATGAATAGGGAAGGTTTGAGGGAAGGTAAAAGGATTTGGTCAGCATTGAATTGTTTCTGGAGCCACACCTCTGACCCTGTAAATGCTTTATTTAGAAAAGAAGTACAGTCTGTTTTAATATCTTAAAGACTGGTAAATGTTTGCAAAGGACTAACAAATTTATTCATGTTGGGAATGTTTCATTCCTTTTGAGTATATATTATTTTTCAGGCTCTGTAGCAATTAAAGAAATCTAATTTACAGGTAGCACAAAGAGAGGATCATTTCTGAGAGCCATAAAGGCTTGCATATATGAAAAAGACATTGATCAAATGCTTCATTTTCCATTTACTTCCCTTGGGAACAGCAAAACAGGTCTAGCTGCAGGATAGTAGTGAACATAATGATACTATTAAGTGGCCAAACCTCTCCATTGCCCACTTTAAAGTGGAACCAGGCTATGTTACCAAGAGAAACTTGAAGGACTCATGGTCAAATTTCTTCCAGTTTGTAAATATGCATTCCAAAAGCATGTCTCAAGGCACTGTGGGTTCATTCTCCATCTATGAAGAGACAGATAAATTCTAAGCTGAGAGAGGTGTCCCTGCTAGTTTCTGGACTGTTCTGGGGTGTCTTTTGATCTAAGAACTACAGTGGATAATGTTCCCTCTCACCCAGGAACTACCTGGGGTGTAGAGTGTTACCCAGTGCTCTAAAGGAAAACTTACCAATGGTCTTAGTGATGACTGGGTATTGTAACATTGGACTCACTCTGCTCAGACAGGTGGACTCTACACAAAGCCAATCACAAGCAAGATTTTTCTACTTATCTGCCTCTGGACTTAGCCAGCCTTACTGGATATCTCCCCTATTGAATCTGTCCATACAAGGGGTGCTTAGAAAACTTGTTCTACAACTCTCATCTTTAGTAGTTGAGCTAGTGACCTTTTGCCCTATTTTTCATTTTCCAAAAAAGCCCTGGTCCTTTTGGAGGCCTAGGAGAGAGAAGCACAGTTGTCCATGAAAAGGAAGGGAGAGTCACTGTTAAGATATCCCTGATGCTTTTATAAAAGGTAACAAAGAAAAGATGTTTAGCACACATTCAATCAGTCTCAACGTTAGTTTCCTCCTGTGGAGATGTCTTTAAAAATCATCATTTTGCCCTTTGGTTCAGTATCTGGTTCATTTAGTTCTAAATACATATTACCCTTCTGGAAAAAGCATTCATAAGCATCACTGATTTCAACAACAAAACAACCTCACTCTATCAGGTAAATTGGGACAGCTTTGATTAGGAAAAATTATATGTGTGTGTATATATTCCCATAACATTCCCTAGTTGAAAGGAAACAGTTTTTTATTTAAAAAAAAAAAAAAAAACAGACATTGAGCCCTGGACAGTTTTCTCAATGGTTAGAGCATTGGCCTGCAGACCAAAGGGTCTTGGGTTTGATTCCCAATCAAGAGCATGTACCTGGGCTGCAAGTTTGATCCCCAGCCTGGGTCTGAGTCATGCATGAGGCAACCAGTAGATGTGTCTCTCTTACATTGATGTTTCTCTCTCTGTCTTCTTCTTTCCACTTTCTCTAAAAATCAATGGAAAGGGATCCTTGGGTGAGGATTAACAACAACAATAAAAATAAACAGACAGTGATTAAATATTCTTGCCATTTTTTCTATTGATTTATAGTCAAAGTGGAAGAGAGAGAGAGAAACATTAATGTGAGAGACACATCGATTGGATGCCTCCCATCTGACTCCAACTAGGGTGAGGGATCAAACTTGTAACCCAGCTACATTCCTTTGACCAATAATCAAACCCTTGACCCTTCAGATCTTGGGCAGATGCTCTAACCACTGAGGCAAACTGGCCAGGATTATTTCTGCCATTTGTATATATAGAAGTTTACTCTGAAGGAGAAGGCAATTAGTTGAGTGTGACTAAGAATAGATAACTAGCTCCAGTATCTATGGCTTTCCCTTTTTTATAATAATTTTAACTTCTCCCAAACTCTCAGTAGGGAGAGTGCCCATGGAGCAACACTATGCCTGCTTCTGCTTTGTTTTCTCTCTCTACGTCTAATTTTAATTTTATACGTTTCTTTTTAAGGTGACTTGGCTTTCTACAAATAAAGCAGACTCCTCTACAGTTTCCTAGCAGGCCTCATTTAGTAATTCTGTTGTCTTGCTCCTGGAAACCAGTAGATATATTAATTGGAATAGATCAGAATAAATGACAATATATTCTTTAACAGTAAATAAAACTCCATTGTAAACCCATCAGAAAGAAATGTATATAATCACTGTTCTCTGCTTGACTGAAACCAGCCTTCCTGGTTTTCTATGTAATTGACCTGGGCTCTTCCTAGGAGCTTCCAATTTTCAATCAAGATAAATTTCCCACTCATTCAGTTTTAATTCTAAACCTGGCCTTTTCTAATTTTTGAAGGCAAAAATTGATTTTGGCATCACAAGAGCTACATGGTGGTCATTTAAAGTTGGTATCACCTCTAGTTAAAGCTTCCCATTTCTGTGAGTCAGGAGTGTTGATGGGGGCTGGGAGCTGGGACTTTCTGGCCTTGAAGGCTCAATTTCCCATGTTGATTTTAGCTTTATTTTGAGATTTGAAGGGTCTGAATAAACCTCTAGATATACTTTGTACTGGGTTGAAGCATGCGGCCTGTGGGCTGAACCTCAAGTCATCTCAAGCCTTTCCACCTGTCTCACCCTCCTTCCCCCCACAAAGATTCGTAGTCACCTAAGAATGTCTGAGATTTGAGCCAGAGGGAGTAAGCACACCCTCATCCTCTGAACCAAATGAACCTAGGCTCACATTCATGTGGTAAAAAATTTTATTCAGACCCCCAGAAAGCAACTTTAACTGAAAAGCCAAAGTCAAAAACCAGCCATTAATTTTTTTCTCCCCTCCTTAGTTATCTCCATTCATATATATATCTTAGTTTCTCTTGACCCTTAAACTCTTAGCTCTACCTTGAGAATTTTTTTAAAAGCAGCTTAAGAAAAGTCAACCTCTTACCTTAAAACAGTGAGGTCTAAAAAAAGAAATCTACCCAAATCAACCCAATGCAAAGTGAGGAGCTGGTGAAGCACAATGGGTTCCTGTTGGAACCTAACACTGGTTCAGATCTACAAGGTGGTTTTGTGTGGGCTCTCTGTGTGGTATGCAGTTAGACAGCTATAAGCAGAACAAAGGCAATGGTCCAGTACAGAAGGTTACCAGGATGAAAAGACATGGGTGCCTAGCAAAGGACAACTGTAGGGTGGGACCTCACCCCCATGGTGATTTTTTCTCCCCTAGCATATTGCTGGTCATTTGGTTTGGATCCCCTGATCTATCCTCCCTAGACATTGCATTTAGGCCTCATTTGTATTTCAGCTTCAGGCCCAGAGAAGCAGCAAAACTAGACAAGCAACCCCACAGCTGACCCCAGAACTGGCTATATTTGATAATGATCCCTTGACCTGGCACCAATGAATCACAGTGGAGACCTGAATTTGAAAGGACACAACTTAAAAGCTGATGAATATTCTATTAAGATCTTCCCCTTGGACCTTCCTTAAAATCTCCACCCTTAAAATCCTTAGGATAGGGGATGCAGTATGCTCTCCCTCCCAGCAACACACCTAAGACTTTCCTTTTCTGCTTCTCTCTCCCCTCCCCCAGGCATGTTACCATTACCTTCCTTACACCCCAGCTCCAAGGATTCTTTATTTACCTCTGTAATTTGTTTCCTAACTTATTTCTTGTACAAATTACTTCATTTACCTCTGCGATTTTTCAAATAAATGTTTTCTTATAGTTTGGATCTTGGCTTTGAATGCTTTCCTAGGTAAAATTCAAGTACTGAGTTTCCATTTGGATATATATTATTTCCCAGGCTCTCTAGCAATTACAGAGACCAGGTCCAATCTAACCCCATTGGTCCAACACCTGGTACATTTCCACCACCTATAACATTGTGGTGCTGTGATTCAGATTGTGAGTTTCTAGGAATTTCAGGTCTCCATTTTAAGGTAAAAGGATGCCTTTCCTTAAACTGCTTTTTAAAATACCCTCAATAGAGCTAATGGTTAAGGCTTGAGAGACACTAGGATATAGATAAGAATGGAGATAACTAAGGAGGGGAGAAAAAAATTAATGGCTGGTTTTTGACTTTGGCTTTTCAGTTAAAGTTGCTTTCTGGGGGTCTGAATAAAATTTTTTACCACATGAATGTGAGCCTAGGTTCATTTGGTTCAGAGGATGAGGGTGTGCTTACTCCCTCTGGCTCAAATCTCAGACATTCTTAGGTGACTACGAATCTTTGTGGGGGGAAGGAGGGTGAGACAGGTGGAAAGGCTTGAGATGACTTGAGGTTCAGCCCACAGGCCGCATGCTTCAACCCAGTACAAAGTATATCTAGAGGTTTATTCAGACCCTTCAAATCTCAAAATAAAGCTAAAATCAACATGGGAAATTGAGCCTTCAAGGCCAGAAAGTCCCAGCTCCCAGCCCCCATCAACACTCCTGACTCACAGAAATGGGAAGCTTTAACTAGAGGTGATACCAACTTTAAATGACCACCATGTAGCTCTTGTGATGTCAAAATTAATTTATTATTATTATTAGTTTATCCTCACCCAAGGACATTTTTCGATATTTTGTTCAGATAGAATGGGAGGGAGAGAGAGAGAGAGGGAGAAACATCGACGTGAAATGGACACATTGAGTGGCCACCACCCCCATGACCCAACCAGAGCTGGGGACAAACTGCAACCGAGGTACATGCCCTTAGCGGGAACCTAAACCGGGACTCTCCAGACTGAAGGCCAATGCTCTAACCGCTGAGCCAAACCAGCCAAGGCCCTACATTAATTTTTGCCTGCAAAATTTAGAAAAAGCCAGGTTTAGAATTAAAACTGAATGAGTGGGAAATTTATCTTGATTGAAAATTGGAAGCTCCTAGGAGGAGCCCAGGTCAATTACATAGAAAACCAGGAAGGCTGGTTTCAGTCAAATGGGGAACAGTGATTATTTACATTCCTTTCTGATGGATTTGCAATGGAGTTTTATTTACTGTTAAAGAATACAGTGCTGGCTATTCTGACCTATTTCAATTAATATATCTACTGGTTTCCAGGAGCAAGACAACAGAATTGCTAAATGAAGTCTGCTAGGGGTCTGCTTCATTTGTGGAAAGCCTAGTCACTTTAAAAAGAAACGTATAAAATTAAAATTGGACGTAGAGAGAGAAAACAAACCAGAAGCAAGGATAATGTTGCTCCAAGGGCATTTCCCCCACTCCTCACTGAGAGTTTGGGAGAAGTTAAAATTATCATAAAAAGGGAAAGCTACTAAGGCTCTCATAGATACTGGAGCTAGTTATTTGTTCTTAGCCATACCCAACTAATTGCCTTCTCCTTCAGAGTAAAGCTTTTCTGCAAATGGGAGGCATATTTAATCAATGTCTGTTTTAAAATCAACACCTGTTTCCTTCCAACTGGGAAATGTCATGGCACAATATATATCTTTTTTGTTTGTTTGTTTTTTTTTTTTGTTTGTTTGTTTTTTTTTATATTTTGTTCAGATAGAGTGGGAGGGAGAGAGAGAGAGAGAGAGAGAGAAACATCGATGTGAAGGGGACACATCGAGTGGCCGCCACCCACACAACCAACCAGGGCCGGGGACAAACTGCAACCGAGGTACATGCCCTTAGCGGGAACCGAACCCCGGTCTCTCTGGACCGCAGGCCAACGCTCTAACCGCTGAGCCAAACCGGCCAGAGCTGTTTGTTTGTTTTTTAATTTAACTTTATTATTGAAAGTATTACCAATGTCTCTCCCTACCCTTCTGCCCATTGATACCCTCCTCTGCACTCCTGCCCCTCCTGTACTGTTTGTGTCTATTGGTTATACATACATGTATATAACTTCTTTGGTTTATCTCTTCCTGCCCCCCCCACCCCATCTCCCTCTGAAGTTTATCAGTCTGTTTTCTACTTCCATGTCTCTGGATCTATATTGTTTCTCAGTTTAATTTGTTCATTAGATTTTATAAGTAAGTGAGATCTTATAATACTCATTTTTCTGTGACTGGCTTATTTTGCTTAGTATAATCTCCAGGTCCTTTCATGTCATCTCAAAGGGTAAGAGATTTCTTATTGCTGCATAGTATTCCATTGTGTAAATGTACCACCTCTTTTTTATCCACTCATCTACTGATGGGCACTAGGGCTGTTTCTAGATCTTAGCTATTGTAAAAAACACTGCTATGAACATAGGGGTGCATATATTCTTTCTGATTGGTGTCTCAGCCTTCTTAGGATATATCCCAAGAAATGGGATCACTGAGTCAAATGGCAGTTCAATATATTATTTTTAGAGGAAACACCATATTGCTTTCCATAGTGGTTGCACCAATCTGCATTCCCACCAGCAGTGTACTGAGTCCCCTTTTTGCCACATCCTTGCCAGCACTTGTTGTTTGATGAGTTATTGGTGGTAGTCATTCTGGCAGGTGTGAGCCAAAACCTTATATGTTTTAATTTGTATCTCTCTGATGATTAGTCACGTTGAGCATTTTTTCATATGTTCTCTTGTCATTTGTAGGTCCTCCTTGGAGAAGTGTCCATTCAGGTTCTTGGCCCATTTTATAATTAGATTGTTTGTCTTCTTTTTCTTGAGTTGTATGACTATTTTATATATTTTTGAAATCAGTCCCTTATCTGATATAACATTTGAAAATATGTTTTCCCATAAAGTGGGTTCCCTTTTCATTTAATTTGAGTGTCTTTTTCTTTTTAAATTAATTAATTTATTTTTGTTACAGATGTTTCTCCTTTTTTTCCCACTAACTCCCCACTACCCCTCCCCACCCTGTCCCCAGCTTTGTTGTTCATGTGCATTGTTCATGCATACATGCATATAAGTTCTGTGGTTTATCTCTCCCCCAAAACCCTCTCTTTTGGGGATTGTCATTCTGTACCCCACTTCCACATCTCTGGGACTACCCCATTCCTCAGACTGTTATGTTCATTATATTCCACAGATAGGTGAGATCATATGATACTTGTCTTTCTCTCTTTGGCTTGTTTCGCGTAGGATGATACTTTTCAGGTCCCTCCAAGTCATCTCAGAGGATAAGAGATCTTTCATTCTTACAGTTGCATAGTACTCCATTGTGTATATGTACCACAGATTTTTTATCCATTCGTCTACTGATGGACATTTGGGCTGTTTCCAGATCTTAGCTATTGTAAATAGTGTTGCTACAAACATGGGGGTACATATATTCTTTCTGATTGGTGTTTCAGGCTTCTTAGGGTATATTCCAAGAAGTGGGATCCCTGGGTCACATGGAAGTGCAATTTTAAAAATTTGAGGTAACACCATGTTGTTTTCCATAGTGCCTGCACCAGTCTGCATTCCCACCAGCAGTGTACTAGAGTCCCCTTTGCTCCACACCCCTGCCAACACTTGTTGTTTGATGATTTGTTGATAGTAGCCATTCTGAGAAGTGTGAGGTGATACCTCATTGTTGTTTTAATCTGTATCTCTCTGATGATTAGTGATATTGAGCATTTCTTCATATGTCTCTTAGCCTGTTTGGAGAGATGTCTATTCAGCTCCTCTGCCCATTTTTTAATTGGGTTCTTTGTCTTCCTTTTGTTGAGTTGTATGAGCACACTATATATGTTGGAAATTAACCCCTTATCTAATATATCATTGACAATCATGCTCTCCCATACAGTGGACTGCCTTTCCTTTTTTTTTTTTTATCCTCATCCGAGGACATTTTTCCATTTTTTGTACAGACAGAGTGGGAGGGAGAGAGAGGAAGAGAGAGAGCAGGAAACATCGACGTGAAAGGGACACATCGAGTGACTGCCACCTGCACGACCAACCAGGGCCGGGGACAAACTGCAACCGAGGTACATGCCCTTAGCGGGAACCGAATCCCAGTCTCTCCGGACCGCAGGTGGACGCTCTAACCGCTGAGCCAAACCGGCCAGGGCTGCCTTTCCATTTTGATGATTGTATCTTTTGCTGTGCAGAAGCTTTTGAGTTTGATGTAGTCCCATGTGTTCATTTTCTCCTTTGTTTCTGTTGCCTCAGGTGATGTACTAGTGAAAATTCTGCTGCATATGATGTCTGAAATATTGTTGCCTACAGTTTCTTCTAGAATTTTAATGGATTCATGAGTCACATTTAAGTCTTTGACCCATTTTGAGTTTATTCTTGTGTAGGGTGTAAGTTGATGGTCTAGTTTCATTTTTTTTGCATGTAGCTGTCCAATTTTCCCAACACCATTTATTAAAGAGGCTGTCTTTACTCAACTGTATGCTCTTGCCACTTTTGTCAAATATTAATTGAGCATATTGCTTTGGGACCATTTCTGGGTTCTCTGTTCTGTTCCATTGATCTATCTGCCTGTTCTTGTGCCAATACCAGGCTGTTTTGATTACAGTGGCTTTGTAGTATAACCTGAAATCTGGTAATGTGATACCTCCAACGTTGTTCTTCATTTTCAACATTGCTGTGGCTCTTCCGGGTCTTTTTGGTTCCATATGAACTTTTGAAGTATTTGTTCTATTTCTATGAAGTATGTTGTTGGTATTTTGATGGGGATTGCATTGAATCTATGAATTGCTTTGGGTAGTATGGACATTTTAATGATGTTAATTCTTCTAATCCATGAACAAGGTATGTGCTTCCACTTTTTATATCTTCCTTTATTTCTTTTTTTAATGACCTGTAGTTTTCTGTGAATAGGTCCTTTACTTCTTTGGTTAAGTATATTCCTAGGTTTTTTTTTGTGTGTTTTTTGTTTGTTTGTTTGTTTGTTTTCTGCAATGGTAAATGGAATTGTTTTCTTAGTTTCTCTTTCTGTGAGTTCATCCTTAGTGTATAAGAATGCCACCTATTTCTTGACGTTAATTTTGTATCCTGCTACTTTGCCAAATTTATTTATTAAGTCTAGTAGATTTTTGATGGAGTGTTTAGGGTTTTCTATGTATAATATCATGTCGTCTGTGAATAATGACAGTTTTACCTCCTACTTTCCAATTTGGATCCCCTTTATTTTTTCTTCCTTTATGATTGCTGTGGCTAAGATTTTAGTATTATGTTAAATAAGAGTGGCAAAAGTGGGCATCCTTGTCTTTTTCCTGTTCTTAAGAAACATGCTTTTAATTTTTGCCCATTGAGTATGATATTGGCTGTAGGTCTTTCTTTTTTTTTTTAATCCTCACCAGAGGACATTTTTCAACATTTTGTTGAGATAGAGTGGGAGGAAGAGAGAGAGAGAGATGCATCGATGTGAAAGGGACACATTGAGTGGCTGCCACCCACACGACCCAACCAGGGCCAGGAACAAACTGCAACCGAGGTACATGCCCTTAGCAGGAACCGAACCCGGGTCTCTCCAGACCACAGGCCGATGATCTAACCGCTGAGCCAAACCGACCAGGGCTGTAGGTCTTTCATATATGTCCTTTATTATGTTGAGATATGGTCCCTCTATTCCCACATTGCTGAGCATTTTTATCAGATATGGGTGCTGATTTTTCTCCAATGCTTTTTCAGCATCTATTGATATGATCATATGATTTTTATTTTTCATTTTGTTTATGTTGTGTATCACATTTATTGATTTACAAATATTGTACCAGCTTTGCATCCCCGGGATGAATCCCACTTGGTCATGGTGAATAATTTTTTTGATCTATTGCTGGATCCGATTTGCTAGTATTTTGTTCAGGATTTTGGCATCTATGTTCATCAGGGATATTGGCCTGGAGTTTTCTTTCTTTGTAGTGTCTTTTTCTAGTTTTAGAATTAGAATTATGCTGGCCTCATGAAACAAGTTTGGAAGTCTTCTCTCTTCTTGAATTTTTTGAAACAGTTTGAGGAGAATGGGTTAGTTCTTCTTTGAATGTTCGGTAAAATTCCCCGTGAAGCCGTCCAGGCCTGGGCTTTTGTTTGCTGGGAGTGTCTTGATTACATCTTCAATTTTTTTCTGTTGTTATTGGTCTGTTCAAGTTTTCTATCTCTTTGGAATTCAGTTTTCGGACACTACGTGTTTCTAGAAATTGGTCCATTTTACTTAGATTGTCAAATTTGTTGCCGTATAATTGTTCATAGCAGTTGTTAACGATCTTTTGTATGTCTGTGGTGTCAGTTGTTACTTCTCCTCTTTCATATCTGATTTTGTGTATTTGGGTTCTCTCTCTTTTTTTCTTGGTGAGTCTAGCTAAAGGTCCATCAATCTTGTTTATTTTTTCAAAGAATCAGCTCTTTGTTTCATTGATCCTTTGAATTGATTTTTGGTCCCCATGTCATTTATTTCTGCTCTGATCTTTATATTTTCTTCCTTCTACTTGCTCTGGGGTTTTCTTTTTGTTTTCTTTCTTGTTCTTTAAGTTGTGAGGTTAGATAGTATACTAGAAATTTCTCTTGTTTCTTAAGGAGGGCCTGTAGTGCTATGAACTTCCCTCTCAGAACTGCTTTTGAGGTATCTCATTGATTTTGTGTTGTTGTTGTGTGTTCATTTTCATAGGTTTGCAGGATGTTTTCAATTTCTTCCTTGATCTTCATGGTAACCTATTCATTGTTCAATAACATGCTATTTAGCCTCCATGTTTTCAAATGCCTTTGCATGTTCTTGTTGCAATTGATTTTGAGTTTCATGCCATTGTGATCTGAGAAGATGCTTGATATGATTCCAATCTTCTTGAACATGTAGAGGCTCAGTTTGTGCCCTAACATGTGGTCTATCTTTGAGAATGTCCCATGTGCACTTGAGAAGAATGTGAATTCTGCAATTTTGGGCATAATTCTCTGTAGATATCTATTAAATCCCTTTGATTTAGCGCTTCATTTAGAGTCTGTGTTTCCCTGTTAATTTTTTGTCTAGACGATTTATATGGTGTAGTCAGTGGGGTATTGAAGGAGGGCCTGTAGTGCTATGAACTTTTATTGACTTTATTGCTGTTTATTTCTCCTTTGAAGTCCTCCAAAAATTTTTTAATATATGTTGGTGCTCGTAAATAGGGTGCATATATGTTTACCAAGTTTATATCTTCCTGTTGGATAGATTCTTTCAATGTTATGCAGTCGCTTTCTTTGTCTCTAGTTATGGCCTTCATTTTGAAATCTACTTGATCAGTTATGAGTATTGCTACCCCCCTCCCCCGCTTTTTTTTTTCTTTCCGTTTGCTTAAAAGATTTTTTTTCCATCTCTTCACTTTCAACCTATGTAACTCTTTTGTCGTGAGGTGGGTCTCTTGGAGACAACATATATATGATCATGCTTTCTTATCCAGTCAGCTACTCTGTGTCTTTTTTTTTTTTTTTATCCTCACCCGAGGACATTTTTTGATATTTTGTTCAGATAGAGGGAGAGGGAGAGAGAGAGAGAGAAGCATCGACGTGAAAGCGACACATCGAGTGGTTGCCACCCACACGACCCAACCAGGGCTGGGGACAAACTGCAACCAAGGTACGTGCCCTTAGTGGGAACCGAACCCGGGTCTCTCCAGACCGCAGGCCGATGCTCTAACCGCTGAGCCAAACCGGCCAAGGCTACTCTGTGTCTTTTTATCAGAGCATTCAAACCATTCACATTTAAGGTGATAATTGATATGTACTTATTTATTGCCATTTTTATTTAGTGTGGTTATGTTTTTCTCCTATTTCATCTACTAACTACAGCAATCTTTTTAGCATATCTTGCAGTGCTGGTTTGGTGTTAATATATTCCCTTAGCCTTTTTTTTGTCTGTAAAGTTCTTTATTTGACCTTCTATTTTGAATGATAGCCTTGCTGGATAGAGTAGTCTTGGATTCAGATCCTTGTTTTTCATGACCTTGATTACTTCATGCCATTCCCTTCTGGCCTGTAGTGTTTCTTGTGAGAAGTCAGCTGAGAGCCTTATGGGGGTTCCGTTGTAGGTGACCTGTTGTTATCTCTTGCTGCCTTTAGGATTCTCTCTTTGTCTTTAATTTTTGGCATTTTAATGACTCTGTGTCTTGGTGTGGGCCTCTTTGGGTTCTTCTTACTGGGGGCTCTCTGTGCTTCTTGAACTTGAATGTCTTCTTCCTTCACCAAGTTAGGAACATTTTCTGTCACTATTTCTTCAAATATATTTTCTAACCCTTGCCCATTTTCTTCTTCTTTGGAGATTTCTATGATGTGAATGTTATTACATTTCCAGTTGTCCCACAGTTCTCTTAAGCTGTCTTCCTGCTTTTTTAATTGTTTTTTCCTTTTGATTTTCTGTTTGGTTGATTTTTTCCTACCCTGTCTTCTAATTCACTGAACTAATCCTCAGCTTCCTCTAATCTGCTGGTTAGTCCTTCCAATGTGTTCTTTGGTTCTGCTATGTCGTTCTTCATTTCCACTTGGTTGGTTTTCAGTGTTTCTATATCTTTACTCATGGTGCTGATGTCCTTACTCATGCTGTTGAGCTTCCTCAAAATCATGGCTCTGAACTCTACCTCTGATAATTTGCTTAGCTACATTTCATTGATCTCATTATTGATAGAGTTTTCTTGTTCTTTCATTTTGGATTTGTCTTTGTTTCATTATTTTGGCTATCTCAGTGGGTTTTGGAGCCTGCCCAATTTTCCCTGTGGGTATTGGTGTTCTGCTGTTTGTGGCTCCCTCTACTGGGTTTGGAGGAGCCTGGGTGGGCCACTGTTAAACGCCACTGTCAAGTCTTACTTTCCTGGGTAGATTTGCAAGCCCAGGAAAGGTTCAGTTATCCTCTAGCGTTTTACTGGAAGCTAGTAGTCTTAGTTACTTAGTGCCTTGGAATGTAGCCCTGGTGTTCTGCCTAAGAGGATTTCCAGAGGGTGCGATAGATGCTCGTTATTAATGAGCCTCAATTTGCATTTTTTGCCTCACCTGGGAAAGGCTGAATGTCTGAGGGGGGGGCTGCTGCTTTTCCCCACAGCTCTGGGAAGGAGCACATTGGCCACCGTCCTTTGTGGCCACAACTCAGCAAAAACTCTCAGTGCCCTCCAAATCCCAGGTGTCCCCAAAGAGTTTCAGCCCAATCTGCTCCCCCCAACCCCCCCCCCCGCCCCCACCGTGTCAGAGCCCCTAGGTGAGTGGCTGTGGCTATTTTAGAGCTCTGTCCCGGCTCTCTGCACTGTGGAGCGGGCATGGTCTTTATTCCCCAAGGTCACTGCTCATAGCTAAGACTGCTGCTGTCCATGGGCTCCCAGCCCACCACCCTCTTGTGCCTCTGCAGATTCTACCAGTGTCTTAGGTTATAAGGTCCTGTCCTGCTGTTTTTCTGTTGCTTTTTCTCAAGGATTTGTCTTTATTTTAGTTGAATTTTTTGTTTGGTCCTGGGAGATCCTCTGTGTAGCTTCTATTCACTCAGCCTCCATTTTCCCATCCTCTACTCCTATCTTGTGCACAGCTGGGTTGCACAGGCCTTTCTGGTGCCTCTGCACCCTGCAGGTCCTGTGGGTAACTGGATTGCACAATCCCTTTGGCGACCCATCTCTATGCCTATGTTATGGGGTGCTGGGTGGCACAGACCTCTCTGGTGCTTCAGCATGCTGCAGCTCCCTCAGGTAACTGGGTGGCACAGGCCCTGCTGGGTTGTGCACGCCTTTTTTGTGCTTCAGCTCCCCACAGGCCCCATGGGTAACTAGATCGTGCAGTCCCTGCTGGGTTGTACAGTCCTCTCTGGTGCTTCAGCACCCTGCAGATCCCATGGATAACTAGATTGCACAGTACCTGCTGGTTTGCACAGGCCTCTCAGTTGTTTCAGCATCTTGCAGGTCCTGTGGGCGGGTAGCTGGATCGCACTAGTCCCTCTCAGGCTCAGGCTTCCCACTGCTTTTGTGGGCTACTGGGTTGTAGATCCCTTTCTGGTGCCCCTGCATCCTGCAGGTCCCGTGGGCAGGCTGCTGGATTGCACCAGTCCCTCTGGGGCTCTGGCTTCCCACTGCTCTTATGAGCTGCTGGACCCAACAGGCCTCTGTGGAGCCCCAGGTCCCACCGCTGGTGGCTGGGGAGTGCTGCTGCCCTGTGGGGCTCAACTTCTGCTCAGCTTTTGCTGTAGATTTTGGGGATTGGTCTCATCTGCTTGTCTGTGCTTCTGTTGCCTGGGGATGGATGTCTGCTCCCCAGCCTCTGTTGCTGGGGGTATATCTCAACTATGATCAGGCTGCTACTATGGGGGATGGTGCTGGGCTCTGGGCTGCCTGTGGCTTTTGTGACCGGCACTACTGTGCACTGGTCTGTGTTGAAACAGCAGGGTCCACTGCTCTGATGGTGCCATGTGTGCTGGTGGGCACAGGTTGCTGGGCCCTAGCCGCTCTCACTGCCTCCTCTCAGGGAAGCCCCGGGATCTTCCAAAATGGTGGGACCTCCCCATGGTGCAGGGAAGTGCCCTGAAGGGCCGCTTAGAGCCATAGCTAGCTGGTCCGTCCACAGCACAGGAACCTTCTGCTTCATGTCTCTGTACTGCTCGGGTTTGGTCATCCACCTTCACGTCCACTCAAACTCTCACACTCTCGCTCACTCTCTCACATACTCATCCTCCCTCCGGTCCTGCCTGCCACCATCTTTCTAAATATATATCTTTTCTAATTAGATTTGCCCCAATTCACATAATAGGTCAAAGATTTTTTGTTTTGTTTTTTATTTTTTTTCATGTCACCAGCTGCCAGTGACAGCCAAATATGGGCCCGATGCTCCAGCATCATCCATTTTCAGGGCTCGTTGATTTGGCAGGTGAGTGTTACACACTCCTTATTGGATTGTTTTGTTTTTAAAATCAGTGATGCCCACCTTTTCCCAGAAGGGTTATATGCATTTAGAACTAAGTGAACAGGTACTGAACCAAAGGGAAGTGATAATTGTAAAGGAACCTCTTCAGGAGGAAACCAATGTTGAGACTGACTGAATGTGTGCTCACCATCTTTTCTTCATTATTAATTTCCATGAGAGCCTTAGGGATACCTTAATGTGGACTCTCCCTTCCTTTTGAGGGGCAGCTGCTCCCTCTCTTCCTAGGCCTCCAAAATGACCAGGGATTTTTGGAACATTAAAGGCAGACAAACAGGTTACTAGCCTGGCCAGAGAGATATTAGGCACCTCTTATGTGGACAGATATGATAAGAGAGACCTCTGGTAAAGCTAGCTAAATCCAGAGGCAGACAAGGAGAGAGCCTCACTTGCAATTGGCTTTGTGTAAATTAGAGTCCTACTTTCTGAGCTGAGTCCATCATTACAGTAACCAGCCATCATTGTGACCATTGGTAAGTCTGCACTCAGAGCACTGAGTAACACTACATCTGGGTGGCACCTGGATGGCAGAATATCTGTGGAGTTGGAATCTACCTGTCTGAGCAGTGTAAGCTCATCCTCACCCTGACTGGTCATCATGGGATCATTGGTAAGTCTGCTCTCAGAGCATGACGTAACACTCTATACCTGGGTAGTTCCCAGGAGATAAGGAATCTTCCCTAGTGTGTTTTTTAGACCACAGGATGGCCCAGGACAGCCCAGAGATTAGCAGGATGCCTCTAACTCAGTTTGAAATTTATCTGTGTCTCTGTAGATGGGAAACCAGTCCACAGTGACTCCATGAAACTAGACAACAAAAGGGTCTGGGATGCTGGTCACTACTTGAGCCAATTAAACAGAGACAAGGTTGAATTATATATGAGCATTTATTCCAATATTGCCAGCCATTTGGGAGAGCAGTGGGTCATTCCTGAAAAATCTGCTCTGGACTCCCTTGATAGCCAGTCATTTAAATTGGGTAGCTATGTGGGGAAAAGCAGGTAGGCAAAAAAGGAATAACAATGGATAAAATGGTTACTGATTAGGGGCATGGGGAAGTAATGTATGCTGGGGAAACTGGGCTGTAGGCTGTGATGTATTGTCCACCTCTAAGGCTCTAAGGTCGTTAGTCTTTCTATGATACTGAGCAGATTTTCTTTGTTCTCAGATGAGCATGGACAGCATTTCTGTGATAAAGTCCCAGGGCATATAACTCTCAGCCAGGTCAGACTGGGCTTTCATTAATCAGAACAACGCAATCACGATTAACAAAACAACAATTCTTATAACTATGGCTGGTACCCCACTATGATTAGTTCTCTATTGTTCTATGATTCTCTCCCACCTTTTTGGGATATATATTTGCCAACTGGGAGAAATTTGACCTTGAGTCTTTCATGCTTCTTTTGCAATACAGCCTGGCCCCACTATAAACTGGTCAATGGTGAGGTATGGCTAGTTAATGTCACCGTTAAGTTTAATATTATTCTGCAGCTAAACCTGTTTTGCTGTTCCCAAGGGAAGTGAATGGAGAATGAGACCTTCTTAGATCAATGTGTCTTTTCCATACATGCACTTTTATAACTCTCAGAAATGACTCTCAGCTATTTGCTACCTGTAAACTAGACTTCTGAGATTGCTACAGAGCCTGAAAGAAAACTATACCCAGATGGGAAAAAAAAAATTCCAAAACTAAATGAATAAATGTGTTAGTCCTTTGCCAACATTTGCCAATTTTAAGGTGTTAAAATTTACGGTCCTTGTTTTATAAATAAAGTCTTTACAGTACCAGAGATGTGGTTCCAGAAGCAATTAAAGTCCATTGAATCCTTTTACCTTCCCCAAATCTCCCCTAGTCATCTCAGAAAACTTATTAGATAATTGGCTTTATAAAACCAAAGACCCAATACCTTTGAAATGCAAATACCTTGACTCCACCAAGAACTCTCATCTGGGCCATCTTTTAAAAAGGCAAATCTCTGGAAGGTAAACCTTATTAAAAATTTAAAGAAAGATCTCAGCCATAAATCACTTTACCTTATTTCAGCTATTCCTTTATAAAGTGAATTTTAATTAAAGTTATTGAATATTGATATTTGAGATAACATGAAGCACTAAAACATTAATTGGTAGACAAGTCTTAAGTCTACCTGCTTTTGGCTTTTTATTGCAGAAAGTCTATAAAGTGGATTTGGAACTGTTGAGGTAATGTCTTGTGCTTTGTTGAAGGTGTGTTTCTTGAAAGTGAAAGTGCATTTAAAATTTGTTCATAATCCCTAGCTGGTTTGGCTCAGCGGTTGGAGCATCAGCCTGCGGTCCAGAGAGACCCCGGTTTGGTTCCCGCTAAGGGCATGTACCTCAGTAGCAGTTTATCCCCAGGTCTGGTTGGGTTGTGTGGATGGCAACCATTTGATGTGTCCCTTTCACGTCGATGTCTCTCTCTCCCTCTCTCCCTTCCACTCTATCTGAACAAAAAAAATGGAAAAATGTGCTCGGGTGAGGATAAAAATAAATAAATAAATAAATAAATAAATAAATAAATAAATAAAATAAAATTTGTTCATAAAAATCAATCTAAGAAAGGCTGTTTTTTTCCCTAGTTATCATTGGAAGTTGAGGTTTCTAAGAGTTAAAGTTTAAATTAAGTTGGAAAGAAATTGTATAGTTTTAATAATAAAAGGCATAAGGGATGGAGTTTTATTTTTATTTTTTTTCAAATCTTTATTGTTGGATGTAAAATGTATTACAGATGTTCCACATTTTTCCCCCATTGACCCCCTCCTCCCCACTCCTGCCCCCCTCCCACCTTTTCCCACACTATTGTCTGTGTCCATTGGTTATGCATATAAGTTCTTTGGTTTATTTCTTCCCATCCCCCCAACCCCTTTCCCTTTGAGGTTTGTCAGTCTAGCAATGAATTTGTGCTTCTTAATCCCTTCTCCTTTTTCACCCATTACCCCAACCCCCCTCCCAACTGGCAACCAACAAAATGTTCTCTGTATCTATGAGAATGTTTCTGTTCTACCTGTTCATTTTGTTTGTAGATTCCATTGCTCATAGATATGTATTCATTGCCATTTTGTTTGTTCATACATTTTATCTTTTTCTTCAAAAAGACCCTTCATCATTTCATATAATAACGGTTTGGTAGTGAACTCCTTTAACTTTTTGTTGTCTGGGAAAGTTTTTATATGTCCATCAATTCTAAATGACAGCTTTGCAGGATAGAGTAATTTTGGTTGTAGGTTCTTGCTTTTCATCACTCTGAATATTTCTTGCCACTCCCTTCTGGCCTGCAAAGTTTCTTTTGAGAAATCAGCTGACAGCCTAATGGGAACTCTCTTGTGGGTAACTAGCTGCCTTTCTCTTGCTGCTTTTAAGATTCTCTTTGTCTTGAACCTTTTGTATTTTGATGATGATGTGTCTTGGTGTGGGCCTCTTGGGGTTCATCTTGTTTGGGACTCTGTGCTTCCTGGACTTGTATGTCTGTTTCCTTCACCAAGTTAGGAAAGTTTTCTGCCATTATTGTTTCAAACAGGTTTTTGATTTCTTGTTCTCTCTCTTCTCCTTCTGGCACCCCCAAGATGCAAATGTTGGCACTCTTGAAGTTGTCCCAGAGGCTCCTTACACTATCCTCATTTTTTTGGATTCTTTTTTCTTTTAGCTGTTCTGATTGGGCATTTTTTGCTTCCTTATATTCCAAATCGATGGTTTGCTCCTTGGATTTACATACTCTATTATTGAAGCTGTGTAAATTATTCTTTATTTCAGTTAATGCCTCCTTCAATTCTAATGTGTATCCTTGATTTCTAACTGGTCCTTTTTTATGCTCTTGAGGCCCTCCCTAAGTTCACTGAGGTTCTCACTAAGTTCATTGAGCATCCTTATAAGCAGTATTTTGAACTCGGTATCTGTTGGGTTGCTTATGTCCCTTTCGCTTTGTTCTTTTCTTGGGGTTTTGTTCTGTTCTTTCATTTGGGACCTGTTTCTTTGTCTCCTCATTTTGGCTGCCTCCCTGTGTTTGTTTCAGTGTATTACTTAATGAGAGGTATGGGGCTCACTGAGACCAGATGCTGCTCGTTTGAAAGAATTTAGGAAAAACCTGAAGCAGGATCCAAGACAGGCCAATCCTATGGCTAAGCAACTGGCAACAGCTTGGGTGGGCTTGAAAGTTGGGTGGGGTGGGGCGGGGCCTCAGGGAGTCGCCAGGGTGGGGCTACCAGTGTGAGCCAGGTTGCTGGAATCCCAGATATGGCGACTGTCTGCCGCCCCCGGGAAGGGCTCACCAAAGGAACAAAGGCCTCTGACAGCACGTTTGTCCCAGAGAAAGCCCCCTCTCCAGCCCTCGCTCCAGTGCCAAACAGCTCAGTTCTTCCCTGTGTGTCTCTGGTGCCCCTCGAGCTGCCTCCCCTCCAAGCTTAGAGGGAGAGAGTCCGATAAGTCTGTGCGCGGGCCCTTTAAGGAGCTGCCTGGGGCTCCAGCCGTGTCAGCCTCCCTGAGCCTCAGTTTCCGCTGGTTTTTCCAGCCAGAAGTTATGGGGACTTCTCTTCCTGGCACTGGAACCCTGAGCGGGGCACCTGGTGTGGGACGGGGACCCGTCAGTCTTCAGGAAGGACCTTCCCAGCCGCGGGAGCCTCCTGATTTTTATCCGCCACACTTGGGTGTGGGACCAGCCCGTCGCGCCGCCGCCGCCCCTCCTACCAGTCTGGATGTGGCTGCTGCTTTAATTTTGTAGTTGTGGAACTTTCATTCAGCTTGATTTCAGGTGGTTTTGAATGATGGTTGTTCTGTAGTTTAGTTGTAACTTTGATGTGGTTGTGGGAGGACGCGATACCACGTTTACCTACGCCGCCATCTTGACCCTGGAGTTTTATTTTTAAAAGAAAAAGTTGTTCTAAAGATGTTCTACAGAATGGATAAAAAATTTTGTAAAATTTATAAAAAGCTTTGTGGATATAATAGAAGATTTATGAAGAGAAATCTTTAAAAAGCTTTTTTTTTTATGTATTGATTTTAAAGAGAGAGGAAGGGAGAGGAGAGAGAGATAAAAACATCGATTAGCCACCTGCTGCATACCTTCCACTGGGGATTTGACCCACAACCTGGGCATGTGCCTTGACCAAAAATCAAACCCATGACCTCTTGGTGCATGGGACAGTGCTCAACCACTGAGCCACATTGGCAGGGCTGTGAAAAGAAATCTTGAAATAAAATTATAGGTTAGCTGAATAATAAATTTGTTTTTTATCCTCATTCAAGGACATTTTTTGGATTTATCTTCAGATAGAGTGGGAGGGAGAGAGAGGAAGAGAGAGAAAGAAATGTCGCTGTGAAAGAGACACACTAAGTGGTTGCCACCCACATGACCCCCAACCAGGGCCAGGAGCAAACTGCAACTGAGGTACGTGCCCTTAGCGGGAACCAAACCTGGCACTCTCTGGTCCGCGGGCTCATGCTTTAACCACTGAACCAAACTGGCCAGAGCAATTAGCTGAATAATAAATTTAATTACGTAAATAAATGTAAACCAGAAAAATAAGCTAATACAGAGTTTAGTTCTTTTTAACTTTATTAAAAAGACAAGGATTTTCATTGTGCTTTTCAGATATAAGGAGATATTTTAAAAGCAATTTTGTAAATTATATATTTTTCTTCTTACCTTATCCCTCCAAAATTTGGCAGTTCTTAATGAGTGACTTATGGCAATACATTTCTTTGCACGAATTCTATAAGACCAGCTTCCAGTTGTGGTTTATTACCCATGATTTTGACTGGAATGTCATGGCTGAGAGAGACATGCCTGGACTCTAGATGTCACCAGAGAGCCTTAAGAACAGACTGACTTTGAAGCAAAAAAGAGGCCCTTGGAGATTTGGCCTGGTACCTTGTTTGGTCACATGGTTCATGGCAGTCTTTCCAGGTAAGAAATAAAGGTTGCTTTTTTGAGATATGGTAAATGAATAACCTCATGACATTTTGAGGGAACTCGAGAACTTGAGGAATTTACCCAAACCTACAGGTATTATGGGCAAACCTGATGGCTACTAGGTGGCTCAGCTCCTTTGCCCTGAGGGGCTAATTATAGCTCAATCATGACATTCCAGCAAAGCAAAATTTAAAATACCTATATAGCCCTGGCTGGTTTGGCTCAGTGGTTGGAGCTTTGGCCTGTGAACCAGAGAGTCCCGGGTTCGGTTCCCACTAGGGGCACGTACCAAAAAATTAAATAAATAAATAAATAAAATGCCCCTATAATTTATTGTTTTTCTTATGTGTTTATGCAAATAACCAGGCCAAACTGAAACTAGACTTAATGGAGTAATAAATTGGTCTTAATTTGGCCCTTTAAAAAAAATAAGGGTGATTTTAGAAGTAAAAATTATGTTTCAAAAAACTCTATAACAGTTATAATTATTAGATTCTACAGTTGTTTCTCGCCACTTTGCACTTCGACTAAGCTATATTTGAAAAACCACAATAGAGTGAGGTCGCAAAAGTTGAAGTGCAAAGTGACGAGGGGTGACTGTATATAAATAATTCTACTTTGAGGAAATTCATTTATCATGGTAGAGTCTGAAACTGATTAACCATGATAAACCAGGGCCAGCTGAAATCCAATTAATTGTCTTCAAAGCTTTATATTTTTTGCTTATAAAACTAACTAGATCCTGAATTTATCTAGTTTTTTTTTTTTTTTTTTTTAATATTTGGCTACAACCTTTCAACCTAATGTTTTATTTTTCTCCCATCCGTTTTTTTTATCCTCACTCGAGCACATTTTTCCATTTTTTGTTCAGATAGAGTGGGAGGGAGAGAGAGAGAGAAACATCAACGTGAAAGGGACACATCGAGTGGCTGCCACCTGCACAACCAACCAGGGCCGGGGACAAACTGCAATGGAAGTACGTGCCCTTAGTGGGAACTAAACCTGGGTCTCTCTGGACCACAGGCCAATGCTCTAACCACTGAGCCAAACCGGCCAGGGCTTTTCTCCCATCCTTTGACTTAGAACTAAAACTTTGTTCTTTTTATCAGACCATTTGTCATAATTCTTGTTCTAGTTTTTGCCCTAATAATACTAAGATTTGTAACACAGTTTATCTGTACTGGGTTACAAGCTCTACTGGTGCTCAGAAAATACTACCTCTAGACACCATTGCTACCTTTTTTCCTGCCCAGGTTTTATTGTTACTCTGAAATAGAGCAAGGATCTATTGGCTCTAAAGAAAAACTTCACCCTTCTTCAGCAGGAAAAACCTACAGAAGAGACTCTGTGCCCCTTTATTGTGAAAGAATTCAGAGCCAAGATTCTTGAGGGGGGTATGTAGTAGGCAGTTAGACAGACAAGCAGAGCAAGGACAATGGGCCAGGTACAGAAAATCACTAGGGTGGAAAGCCCAGGTTGCCTAGTAAAGAACAATTGTAAGGTGAGACCTCATCCCCAGGGTGACCTTTCCTCCCCTAACATATCACTTGTCATTTGATTTGGACACCTGACCTTTTCTCCCTAGAGATAACATCTAGGCCTCAATTGTATTTCAGCTCCAGTCCCAGTCATACAACAAAAAGATCAGTGACCCCACTGCTACCCTCAGGACCAGCTGCCCTGGCATTTACCAAACAATTAGTGGAGACCTCATCCTAAAAGAACACACCTAGAAAGCTGATAAATAGTCTATTAAGATCTTCCCCTGGGACCTCCCCTAAAATCTCCACCTTTAAAACCCTTAGTATGTAGGACCCAGTGTGCTCTTTTTTTTTTTTTTTTTATCCTCGCCTGAGGACATTTTTCCATTTTTTGTTCAGATAGAGTGGGAGGGAGAGAGAGGAAGAGAGAGAGAGAAACATCAACGTGAAAGGGACACATTGAGTGGCTGCCACTCGCACGACCAACCAGGGTTGGGGACAAACTGCAACCGAGGTACATGCCCTTAGCAGGAACCGAACCTGGGTCTCTCTAGACCGCAGGCTGACTAACCACTGAGCAAACCGGCTAGGGCGGACCCAGTGTGCTCTTTATTCCAAGACTACACACTAGCCTTTTCCCTTCCTTTTCCTTCCCCCTCCCTTTTCCCTCAGGGCACTACCCTTACCTTCCTCACTCCCCAGCTCCAAGGGCCCTTCTTTTACCTCTATATCTTGTTTTCTAAGCCCATAATTTGTACAAATTACTTCTTCTACCTTGTGATTTTCCAAATAGATGTTCTCTTATAATTTGTCTTGGCTCTGAATACTTTCCTAACCAGAACTCAAATACTGAGGCTGCTGAAGGCATGTCTGGTCTGACCCCACCAGTGTAATACCTGGTGCTGTTCCCACTGCCTCCAATAAGGAGAAGATGTCTTAAAAGTACAATCTCGGGAAGTCTAAACATCATTGATTCCTACATCCAATGAGTTTGGAAAAAGACTAGGTTTACACACACACACACACACACACACACACACATATGTATGTTTATGTTGATTTAAAAAAATATTTTTTCTTTATTGATCTTTAGAGAGGAAGGGAGAGGGGGAGAGAGAGAGAGAGAGAGAAACATCAATGAGAAAGATTATTAATTGTCTGCCTCCTGCATGCCCCCCACTGGCCCACTGGGGATTGGGCCTACAACCTGGGCACATGACCTGACTGGGAATCAAACCAGTGACCTCTGGATGCATGGGTCTCTCAACCACTGAGCCACACAGGCCGGGCTGTTGATTGTTTTTTAGAGGAAGAGGAAGGGAGTGGGAGAAACAATGTGAGAGAGAAATATCACTTGGTTGTCTCATGTACACACCCTGACAGGAGTTCCAACTTGCAATCTGGGCATGTGCATTTAACCAAGAATCAAATCAGCAAACTTTTAGAGCCTGGGATGACACTCAACCAACTGAGCTACATTGGCCAGGAATGAAAAAATACTAGGTTCTTTAATTTAACCTGATATTCAATGCCGAGCATGATCTCGCCCAGCCCACTTTTCCAGCCCCATTCTCTACTCTACCTTCAGATCAGAAATGGGCACACATAGTCAATATTTTGGAACACATAAAAATTATATGAAATTCAAATTGGAATGTTTGTGATCAAAATTACAACTAGACTACAGGACAACTATCATTCAGAACAGCCTGAAATCAAGCTGAATGGAAGTCCTACAACTACAAAATTTAAAAAGAAGTCACATTGAGACTGGTAGGAGGGAAGAAGGTGCAGGTAGGCTGGTCCCACACCCGCTTGTGGAGGATAAAAATCAGGAAGGCTTCATCAGCTGAGAGGGTCCTTCCTGAGGAGCAAGGATTTCCCATTCCACACCAGGCCCCACAGCTCAGGATTCTAGCACCAAAAAAAGTTTTGCTGGCATGTTTATAACCCCATAATAGATGATTATTGTGCTGTTTTATAATTGATGATTGGGAAAGTCACTGTGTGCCCTCTAGCTGAATCTATTTAGTCAAAATAACCTCAGTAAATTGGAATACTCCCTGAATCAAGAAATTGTTGGGAGCCGGCTACATGTCTGACAGAGTCCACAGAGCCCGAAGGTCTTGAGTCAGAAACTTGACCTTCCCCACAATCTCAAGGAATCAGGCTTGCATTGTGTTTGTGCAGCTTGGGGCTAAGTGTGACCCAATGTACCTTGAAATACCTGAAATGCCTGAGAGTGCCTGGGTGTGCCTGTTATCCGCAAGGCAAACTAATTCTATACAGCATTGCTGTGGCCCTGGGCATTATATCAAGAAGATCCTATTTTCTGTAAGGTATAAAAGGCATGTAATAAAGCATATCGGGGCTGATTGTGAAGACTCTGTCATAGGGGTGTTTGGAATCAGACACCGGCTGGCTAATAAACAGCTCTTATTAGGACTTCAATTCTTTAGTGGTCTTTCTTTGACTCTGTGGTGCCACAACATTTGGAGGCCCCAGGGCTGGTCTCCAAGAACTCGGGATCAGTTGCCAGCCGGCTTTGCTCTCTATTTGGCTTTAATTTGGCTCTGGTGGTCTCTTGGTTCTCTCATGCCACAACAAAGTCCCCATAACTTCTGGCTGTAAAAACCAGTGAGAATTGAGGCTGAGGAAGGCTGAGACTTCTGGAGTCCCAGGCAGTTCCTCTTAAATGGCTCATGCATGGACCCACTTACTTGGACCCACTCTCTCTAGACTCCGGCATGAGGGAGGCAGCTTGAAAGGCACCAGAGGCATACAGAGAAGAACTGAGTGGTTTGGAATCGAGGTAAGAGCTGGAGAGGCAGCTTTCTCCCAGACAGGCATGCCAGTGAAGGCAGTTGTTCTTTTGGTGAACCCTTCCTGCATGGGGCAGGCAGATGGGTGTTATATCTGGGATTCCAGAAACCTAGCTCACACTGTTTTCTCTGCCCCGTTATTACCCGAGGCCCTGCCAACCCACCCAAGCTGTTTCCAGTGGTTTTACCATAGAATTGGCCTGTCTTGGCTCCTGCTTCAGATTTTCCTAAATTTTCTCAAACAAACATCACCTTGCCTCAGTGAGCCCCATGACTCTAGCTAACTGGCCCCATTTCTGGCACTAGAAGCAGCCAAACTTGCTTCATAGCTTTGCTTTGCCTGGGCACCTCCAAGATGAGTATAAGAAGCAACTATCTGCAGATAACTTTGTAAATTATACCTGGTGGCCCCAGGTACAACATAGGCAGTGCTGACCTTGCCCCAAAGTAAGTACATCCAGTGAGCAGCTTCAGACCACCACCCAAATACCTCCACAAGCAGTGCACTCAAGGGGTGTACTCAGTGGTACCAGAGCCCTGCTGAAGTAAGTATTGCTCTGTGTGGTGGGCCCCTACACTGCAGATCCAACAAGGTAGTCTAAAATCAGTGGTCAGTGGGCACAGCCAGTCCTTGCAGTTGATCAGCCTGAGTAAATCCCTACTATTAGTGTGCCAACAGCAATCAAGACTCAATTACAACAGAAGAGTGGACAGTCCACATGAGGGGTGCACCTCGAGGGCCTAACTGTGGTGATCAGGGAGGCTGTGCCACTGTACACGACAGGACACCTACTACAACAGGTCACTCTAGAAAGCCTAGGAGACATAGAAACTTTACCTAATACATAGAAAGTCACACGGGGAGGCAACCAAGTGAGGAGACAAAGAAATATGTCCTTAATAAAATTACAGAACAAAACAAAACAGAGATAAGCAATCTAACATACGCAGAGTTCAAAGCACTTCTTATAAAGATGTTCAAGGAACTTAATGAGAATTTCAAAGAACTTAATGAGAACAACAAGAAACTTAGTGAGGACCTCAAGACCATAAAAAAGGTCTTGAAACAAAGTCAGAAACGAAGGATGCACAAACTGAAATAGAGTAGGTAGGGCCAAAAAGCAAACCATTGATTGAGAATATAAGGAAGCCAAAAACACTCAATCAGAACAAAGAATCCAAAAAAAGAGGATAGTGTAAGGATCCTCTGGGACAACTTCAAGTATACCAACATTAGCATCATGGAGGTGCCAGAAAGAGAAGAAAGCAAGATATTAAAATCCTGTTTGAAAAAATAATGACAGAAAACTTCCCTTACTTGGTGAAGAAAACAGACGTACAAGTCCAGGAAGGACAGAGTCCCAAACAAGATGAACTCAAAAAGGTTTACACCAAGACACATCATCATCAAACTACAAAAGGTTCAAGTCAAAGAGAAAATCTTAAAGGCAGCAAGAGAAAAGCAGGTAGTTACCTATAATGGAGCTTCCATTAGACTGTTAGCCAATTTTTCAAAAGAATCTTTGCAGGCCAGAAAGGAGTGGCAAGAGATATTCAATAACCAAGATTACTCTATCCTGAAAAGCTATCTATCATTTAGAATCAATGGACATATCAAGAGTTTCCCAGACAAGAAAAAGCTAAAGGAGAACAAGAGGAGGAGGAGGAGGAGGAAGAAGAAGAAGAAGAAGAAGAAGAAGAAGAAGAAGAAGAAGAAGAAGAAGAAGAAGAAGGCGGCAATTAATACATATCTATTATCAATTGAATCTATAAAACAAAATGAACAAGCAGAACAGAAACAGACTCATAGATACAGAGAATTTTTTTTGGTTGCTGTATGGGAGGGGATTGGGGGGATGAGTGAAAAAAGTGAAGGAATTAAGAAGTACAAGTTTGTTGTTAGACTGAAGAATGTCAGACAGAAGTGGGGAGGGGAGGAGGGAAGAGATAAGCCAAAGAACTTATATGCATATATGTTTAACCAATGGACACAGACAATAGTGTGGGGAAGACAGGAGGGGGGCAGGAGTGGGGAGGAAGGGGTCAATGGGGAGGAAAAGGGTTAACACATGTAATATATTAAACAATAAAGATAAGTTTAAACAGAAAAAAATTTTTTCAGTGTTTTTAAATAAAGTTGTATTGGAACACAGCCATGCTCATTTCTTTACTTATTATCTATGATTGCTTTCCAGTTACAGTGGGGGAGTTGAATAGCTATAATGAGACAGGCCAGAAAGCCAGGACAAGTGGAATAGGAAAACTGAGACAGATAGCTAAACAAGCAGTTTGCAGCTATCTACTAAATCTAAATGCCAAGCAGTTTTCAGCATCTAGTAAATCCTATCTTCCCTAAACCAAGGATACTTAGGGATAAATTGTATTTCTCCCCAACTAGAGAGTAAATAGCTTAAGTCATTCAATTCAGGGAGATAGATAGCACAAGTCCCATTAGTGCCATTTGTCAACCACACCTAAAGACAGATGAAGCTAAGAGAAAATTGGGGAAAGGCCCCAAATGTCTAAATTCAGTATACTCAGAACTGACACAGAGCCTTATTCAAATTCATAAGAACTTTAATAGGAGAAACTTACATATACAGGCAAAGCAGCTGCTTGCTCCCTGTGGTGGCCAGCCAGGAAGACATCCACGCCCTCTCAGAACAGGGTCTCTCTTCTATAGAAGGTTAATAGTAGAAGCATATGGTGAGGAGTCACATTGAGCACCAGTAAGAACAATTCATTTCTTTATTTTTTTATATATAATTTTTTTTTATTCTCACCTGAGAATATTTTTTCCATTTTTTGTTCAGATAGAGTGGGAGGGAGAGAGGAAGAGAGAGAGAGAGAAACATTGATGCAAAAGGGACACATCGAGTGGCTGCCACCCACGCAACCAACCAGTGTTGTAGACCAACGAGAAAGACCAGACTCAGACTCCAAACTGGGTTCAAATTAAGAGAGCTTTATTAGCTGCCCAGCGACTGTCCCATTCTACTCAGAGGAGACAGCAGCCCTGAGCTCACAGGGAGGGTTGCTCATATAGTTGTCTTAGCCCTTGTTAAGGAATTTGGATTAGGGTATGCGAGCAAGCAAGCAGATATTTGCAGTTAGCTTTTATGCCTGAGGGAACAATCAGTTTCTGTGTACACAAAGCAATGGTTATCTATACAATGCAGTGGTTATCTATTAGCAGATAGTTCTTGCCATTCCCTTAAAATCCAGGGGGCAAAGTCATGTGTTTATCTTTTATACCAGGGCGGGGGACAAACTGCAACCGAGGTACTCCCCCTTAGTGGGAACGGAACCCAGGTCTCTCTGGACCACAGGCCGACGCTCACACCGCTGAACCAAATTGGCCAGGGCAAGAATAATTCATTTCTAAGTTAACAGATAAAATCAGGCAGTTATTCACACTCTATAGGTTCATTAACCTTCTTCCTGGGGCCTGATGTTTATCTTTGGGTTGCATTTAGCAAAGCCTGAGGCTACCTAAAGTTAAACAGTAACAGAAAGCTAAACAGAAAGTCCAAGATTTCCCAGACACCTTTACTGCTGCAGACATATTAAATCTCTAGAGTGAGTTCCCATAGAGGCAATAAATCTCATTTTGACACATCAGCATAAAACTGATGAACATTTTATTGAGATCTTTCCCTGAGACCTTCCCTAAACTCCCAATATTTATTTATTTATTTATTTATTTATTTATTTATTTATTTATTTATTTTTAATGTACCACTTTTTTTTTTTCTTTATTGATTTTAGATAGAAAGGGAGAAGGGGAGAGAGAGAGAAACATCAATGGGAAAGAACATCAATTGGCTGCCTCCTGCATGCCCCTCTCTGGGAATTTGGCCCAAAACCTGCACATGTGACCTGACTGGGAATCAAACCAATGACCTCTTGGTGAATGGGTCAATGCTCAACCACTGATCCACACTGGCAGGGCAATGTACCACTTGCTTTAAAAAAGAGCCTTAGACCAAAAGACATATGAAGAAATGCTCAACATCACTAATCATCAGAGAGATGCAAATTAAAACAACAATGAGGTATCACCTCACACCTGTCAGAATGGCTGCCATCTACAAATCATCAAACAACAAGTGTTGGCGAGGGTGTGGAGAAAAGGGGATTCTAATACACTGCTGGTGGGAATGCAGACTGGTGCAGCCGCTATGGAAAACAATATGGTGCTACCTCAAAAAATTAAAAATTGAACTTCCATTTGACCCAGTGACCCCACTGCTGGGAATATACCCTAAGAAGCATAAAACACCAATCAGGAAGAATATATGTACCTCCATGTTTATAGCAGCACTATTTACAATAGCTAAGATCTGGAAACAGCCCAAGTGTCCACCAGTAGACGAATGGATAAAAAAGCTGTGGTACATATACACAATGGAGTACTATGCAGCGGTAAGAAAGAAAGATCTCTTATCCTTTGAGACGACATGGAGGGACCTGGAAAGTATTATCCTAAGTGAAAGAAGCCAAGCAGAAAAAGACAAATACCACATGATCTCACTTATATACGGAATATAATTAACGTAACAGTCTGAGGAATACAGTAGACCCAGACACATGGAAGTAGGGCACAGACTGACATCCCTCAGAAGAGAGGATGGGGGTGGGGGTGGGGGGGTGGGAAGAGATAAACCACAGAACTTATATGCATGTATGCATGACCAATGGACATGGACAACTAAGCCGGGGATGGGGCGGAGGTGGGGTGGGGTGGGGGGTGCCAATGGGGTAAAAAGGTAAAATATCTGTAACAAAAAAATAAATAAAAATTCATAAAAAAAAAAAAAAGAGCCTTAGAAAGTAAATTTTTGAAGGGAAGATGATGAGTCCCTATTTGGACATGCTCAATTTTGAGGTGCCCATGAGATATCCAAGAGAGATTCTAGGTGGACTGTTGGATACTGTGGTAGGCCTACTACCTGCAGATGAAAGAACTAAAGTTTGAAAAAATTGAGGATGTAAAGCTAAGTATACCTGCTTGAACCTTCCTGTTCATGTTCCCAGATGCCAAGATTCAAGAACCCGAGGGGCTGAGCAGAGATCTCACTGAGCACTATGACTCAAATATTTACTCCCTAGGTTGAACCAGGCATTTGAAAGCCAGAAACTTATTCCAATCATTAAGACATGTGACAAGAAATGCTTCAATGGAAGGAGTCTTGTTTTCATAGCAACTATTAAGCCTGGGTTAAAAGGTGGGTACAGATCAGAATAAACACTTTTGTTACCAGGCTAAGTTTGTTAAAGAGGGAGGGGTGTGTGGAGCTGGGGGCCTCAGAAGACTGGAGCTCTGCCAGAGGCAGCATTTCCCAATGAGTGTGGTGCAGCAGAAAGATTGTTTCCTGAAGTCTGGTAAACAGGCAGGTGGGAAAGGCTCTCCACCTCTGAGATGCTCACTAACCTGTGGAAGTGGATCCTACAGACTTGGCAATGGCCAGGCACTTGACCACAGATGCTATTGCCCTCCCTACCCATCCCAGCTCTCCCTTGATTCCATGCAGATGCAGCCTAAGCACTGGGCCACCACCTCGATTACGATGATGATGACAAGGCCCTGCAGTTGGGCATAGGGTGTGCTGGGCCAACTCCTAGTTTTTATTTTTATTTTTTTTATGCAGGTGGAATATGGGGGTGACCAATTCCCAGCCTTTGAAACCCCTCAATACGAAGACCTCAATGGATGCTCTCCCTCCCAGGAGCATGTTGGTGCCTTTCCCATCCTGTCCCCACTTCTACCCCACAGGTATGTGTCTCCTAAACTCTAAGGGACTCCATGAAACTTGCAGCCAGGGCAGCAATGGGCTCAGGCAGTCTAACCTCCTGAACCTGTCCCCAAGGCCCTCTTTTCTTTTACTTTCTAGTAAGCCAAAGCAGCTCAACTTAAGCTCATTCCCCCACCTAACCCATTTCCTCTTATCCTAGGCCACTCCTGTTTCAACGTACCGAGCTTTAATAAACAACCCCTAAAATTCACCTGGACTTGTGTTGTAAAATTTTTCCTTCAGGAACTCAAGAACCCAAATACTACAGGCTGGCCCTTGGAAGACCCTCCAAGGACAAGTTCCCTTTCTGGCAACAGTAACAGAACTTATGACCTATACAGCGTAAAATGTTTACTATCTTGCCTTCTACAGAAAAAGTTTGCAGATCTCTTGCTATGATCTGAATGTTTGTCTCCCCAAAATTCATATGATGAAGCCTAATCCTCCAATGTGATGGTATGAGAAAGTGATTTGGGAGGTGATAAGGTCATGAGAGTGAAGCTCTCAAGTGGGATTATTATCCTTATAAAAGAGAACCAAGAGTTTTGGCTGGTTTGACTCAGCGGTTAGAGCATTGGTCTGCGGTCCAGAGAACCAAGAGAGCTCCCTCACCCCTTCTGCCATGTGGAGACACAACCACAAAATGCCACCTGTTATCCAGGAAGTGAGCCATGCTCACCAGACACCAAAACTTCCAGTGCCCTGATCTTTTTTTTTTTTAATAATTAAAAAATTTTTTTTCTCTATTGATTTTATTTTATATATATATATATCTTTTAAATCTTTATTGTTGAATGTAAAATGTATTACAAATGTTCCACATTTTCCCCCTATTGACTCCCTCCTCCCCACTCCTGCCCCCCTCCCGCCTTTTCCCACACTATTGTCTGTGTCCATTGGTTATGCATATAAGTTCTTTGGTTTATTTCTTCCCACCCTCCCAACCCCTTTCCCTTTGAGGTTTGTCAGTCTAGCAATGAATTTTTACTTCTTAATCTCTTCACCTTTTTCACCCATTCCCCCAACCCCCTCCCAACTGGCAACCAACAAAATGTTCTCTGTATCTGTAATAATGTTTCTTGTTCTACTTGATCATTTTGTTTGTAGATTCCATTGTTGATAGATATGTATTCATTGCCATTTTGTTTGTTCATATATTTTATCTTTTTCTTCAAAAAGACCCTTCATCATTTCATACAATAACGGTTTGGTGGTGATGAACTCCTTTAACTTTTTCTTGTCTGGGAAAGTCTTTATATGGCCATTGATTCTAAATGACAGCTTTGTAGGATAGAATAATTTTGGTTGTAGGTTCTTGCTTTTCATCACTCTGAATATTTCTTGCCACTCCCTTCTGGCCTGCAAAGTTTCTTTTGAGAAATCAGCTGACAGCCTAATGGGAACTCCCTTGTAGGTAACTAGCTGCCTTTCTCTTGCTGCTTTTAAGATTCTCTCTTTGTCTTGAACCTTTTGCATTTTGATGATGGTGTGTCTTGGTGTAGGCCTCTTTGGGTTCATCTTGCTTGGGACTCTCTGTGGTTCCTGGACGTGTATGTCTGTTTCCTTCACCAAGTTAGGAAAGTTTTCTGCCATTATTGTTTCAAACAGGTTTTCGATTTCTTGTTCTCTCTCTTCTCCTTCCGGCACCCACAAGATGCGAATGTTGGCACGCTTGAAGTTGTCCCAGAGGCTCCTTACACTATCCTCATTTTTTTGGATTCTTTTTACTTTTTGCTGTTCTGATTGGGCATTTTTTGCTTCCTTATATTCCAAATCGATGGTTTGCTCCTTGGATTTACGTACTCTATTATTGAAGCTGTGTAAATTATTCTTTATTTCAGTTAATGCCTCCTTCAATTCTAACTGTGCATCCATGATTTCTGACTGGTCCTTTTTTATGCTCTTGAGTCCCTCCCTAAGTTCACTGAGGTTCTCACTAAGTTCCTTGAGCATCCTTATAAGCAGTATTTTGAACTCAGTATCTGTTAGGTTGCTTATCTCCAATTTGCTTAGTTCTTTTATTGGGATTTTGTTCTGTTCTTTCATTTGGGACCTGTTTCTTTGTCTCCTCATTTTGGCTGCCTCCCTGTGTTTGTTTCAGTGTATTACTTAATGAGAGGTATGGGGCTCATTGAGACCAGATGCTGCTCGTTTGAATGAATTTAGGACAAACCTGAAGCAGGATCCAAGACCAGCCAATCCTATGGTTAAGCAAGTGGCAACAGCTTGGGTGGGCTTGAATGATGGGTGGGGTGGGGCAGGGCCTCAGGGAGTCAGCAGGGCGGGGGTACCAGTGTGAGCCAGGTTGCTGGAGTCCCAGATATGGAGACTGTCTGCCGCCCCTGGGAAGGGCTCACCAAAGGAACAAAGGCCTCTGACAGCACGTTTGTCCCAGAGAAAGCCCCCTCTCCAGCCCTCGCTCCAGTGCCAATCAGCTCAGTTCTTCCCTGTATGTCTCTGGTGCCTCTCGAGCTGCCTCCCCTCCAAGCTTAGAGGGAGAGAGTCCCATAAATTTGCGAACGAGCCCTTTTAGAGCTGCCTGGGGCTCCAGCTGCTTCAGCTTCCATAGTCTCAGTTCCCGCTGGTTTTTCCAGCCAGAAGTTATGAGGACTTCTCTTCCTGGCACTGGAACCCTGAGCGGGACACCTGGTGTGGGTCGGGGAACCCTCAGTCCTCAGGAAGGACCATCCCAGCTGAGGTATCCGCCACACTTGGGTGTGGGACCAGCCCATTGCGCAGCCACTGCCGCTGCCGCCGCCCCTCACGCCTCCGCCCCTCCTACCAGTCTGGATGTGGCTGCTGCTTTAATTCCGTAGTTGTAGGACTTCCATTCAGCTTGATTTCAGGTGGTTTTGAATGATGGTTGTTCTGTAGTTTAGTTGTAACTTTGATGTGGTTGTGGGAGGACGCGATACCACGTTTACCTACGCCGCCATCTTGACCAGAAGTCTATTTTTTATATTTTTAAATATTTTTGTTACAGATGTTTCTCCTTTTTCTCCCACTGATTCCCCCCTCCCTCTCCCTCCCTACCCCTTCCCCAGTTTGTTGTCTATGTCCATTGTTCATGCATACATGCATATAAGTTCTGTGGTTTATATCTCCCCCACCACTCCCTCTTCTGGGGATTGTAAGTCTTTACCCCACTTCCACGTCTCTGGGACTACCCCATTCCTCAGACTGTTATGTTCATTATATTCCACAAATAAGTGAGATCATATGAAACTTGTCTTTCTCTGTTTGGCTTGTTTCACTTAGGATGATACTTTCCAGGTCTTTTCATGTCATCTCAAAGGATAAGAGATCTTTCATTCTTACAGCTGCATAGTACTCCATTGTGTATATGTACCACCACTTATTTTTTTATCCATTCGTTTACTGGTGGACACTTGGGCTGTTTCCAGATCGTAACTATTGTAAATAGAGCTGCTATAAACATGGGGGTACATGTATTCTATCTGATTGGTGTTTTAGGCTTCTTAGGGTATAATCCAAGAAGTGGAATCCCTGGGTCAAATGGAAGTTAAATTTTTAATTTTTTGATGTAGCAGCATAGTAATTTCCATAGTGGCTGCACCAGACTGCATTCCCACCGGCAGGGTACTAGAGTCCCCTTTTCTCCACACCCTCGCCAACACTTGTTGTTTGATGATTTGTTGATGGCGGCCATTCTGACAGGTGTGAGGTGATACCTCATTGTTGTTTTAATTTGCATCTCTCTGATGATTAGTGATGATGAGCATTTCTTCATATGTTTCTTAGCCATATGTAGGTCCTGTTTAGAGAGGTGTCTATTCAATTCCGCTGCCCATTTTTTAATTGGATTCTTTGTCTTCCTTTTGTGGAGTTGTATGAGCACTCTATATGTATTGGAAATTAACCCCTTGTCTGATATATCATTGGCAATTATGCTCTCCCATGCAGTGGGTAGCCTTTCCGTTTTGATGATTGTATCTTTTGCTGTGCAGAAGCTTTTGAGTTTGATGTAGTCCCATGTGTTCATTTTCTCATTTGTTTCTATTGCCTTAGGTGATGTGACAGTGAAAATTCTGCTGTGTATGATGTCTAAAATTTTGTTGCCTACAATTTCTTCTATGATTTTTATGAATTCATGTGTCACATTTAAGTCTTTTATCCATTTTGAGTTTATTCTTGTGTAGGGTGTAAGTTGATGGTCTAGTTTCATTTTTATGCATGTAGCTGTTCAATTTTCCCAACACCATGTATTGAACAGGCTGTCCTTACTCCACTGTATGGTCTTGCCACTTTTTCAAATATTAATTGAGCATATTGCCTTGGGTCCATTTCTGGGTTCTCTGTTCTGTTCCACTGGTCTATCTGCCTGTTCTTGTGCCAGTACCAGGCTGTTTTGATTACAGTGGCTTTGTAGTATAACCTGAAATCTGGTAATGTGATCCCTCCAACTTTGTTCTCCTTTTTCAAGATTGCTGTGGCTATTTGAGGTCTTTTTGGGTCCATATGAACTTTTGAAGTATTTGTTCTAATTCTGTAAAGTATGCCGTTGCTATTTTGATGGGGATTGCGTTGAATCTATAGATCGGTTTGGGGTAATATAGACATTTTAATGATGCTAATTCTCTCAATCCATGAACAGGGTATTTGCCAGTTTTTTATATCTTCCTCTATTTCTTTTTTTTTTTTTTTAATTTTTTTTATCTTCACCCGAGGATATTTTCCCATTTTTTGTACAGATAGAGTGGGAGGGAGAGAGAGAGGAAGGGAGAGAGAGAGAGAAACATCGACGTGAAGGAACACATCGAGTGGCTGCCACCCCCACGACCAACCAGGGCTGGGGACAAAGTGCAACCGAAGTACGTTCCCTTAGCGGGAACCAAACCCGGGTCTCTCCGGACCGCAGGCCGACGCTCCAACCGCTGAGCCAAACCGGCTAGGGCTATTTCTTTTTTAATAACCTGTAGTTTTCTGCGAATAGGTCCTTTATTTCATTGGTTAAGTTTTTTCCAAGGTATCTTAATTTTTTTGCCACTATAGTAAATGGGATTATTTTTTTTGTGTCTCTTTTTGTGAGTTCATCATTGGTATATAGGAATGCCATCGATTTCTTGACTTTAATTTTGTATCCTGCTACTTTGCCCAATTCATTTATTAAGTTTAGTAAACATTTGATGGAGTCTTTGGGGTTTTCTACGTATACTATCATGTCATCTGCAAATAATGACAATTTCACTTCCTCCTTTCCAATTTGGATCTCTTTTATTTTTTCTTTCTGTCTGATTGCGGTGGCAAAGACTTCCAGTACTATGTTAAATAAGAGTGGCATAAGTGGGCATCCTTGCCTTTTTATTGTTCTTAAGCAAAATGATTTTAGTTTTTGCACATTGAGTATGATGTCGGCTGTAGGTCTTTCATATATGGGCTTTATTATGTCTAGATATGATCCTTCTATTCCCACACTGCTGAGCGTTTTTATCAGAAATGGATGCTGGATTTTTTCGAAGAATTTTTTGGCATCAATTGATATGATCATGTGGATTTTATTCTATATTATATATATGATGTATCACGTTTATTGATTTGCGAATATTGTACCAGCCTTGCATCCCTGGGTTGAATCCCACTTGGTCATGGATAATTTTTTTGGTGTATTGCTGGATCTGATTTGCTAGTATATTGTTCAGGATTTTGGCATCTATGTTCATCAGGGATATTGGCCTGTAGTTTGTTGTATCTTTTTCTTATTTTGGAATTAGAATTATGCTGGCTTCATAAAACGGATTTGGAAGTCTTCCTTCTTCTTGCATTTTTTGAAATAGTTTGATGAGAATGGTATTAGTTCTTCTTTGAATGTTCGATAAAACTCCCCCGTGAAGTCATCGGGCCTGGGCTTTTGTTTGCTGGGAGAGTTTTGATTACATCTTCAATTTCTTCTGTTGTTATTGGTCTGTTCAGGTTTTCTATCTCTTTCTGATCCTGTTTGGGGAGACTATGTGTTTCTAGAAATTTGTCCATTTTGCTTAGATTGTCGAATTTGTTGCCACATAATTGTTCATAGTAGTTGTTAACGATCTTTTGTATTTCTGTGGTGTCAGTTGTTACCGCTCCTCTTTCATTTCTGATTTTGTGTATTTGGGTTCTCTCTCTTTGTTTCTTGGTGAGTCTAGCTAAGGGTCCATCAATCTTGTTTATCTTTTCAAAAACCTGCGATAAAGGATCTTTATTGATCCCTTGAATTGTTTTTTTTTTTATTCTATGTCATTTATTTCTGCTCTGATCTTTACTATTCCCTTCCTTCTGCTTGCTCTGGAGTTTTCTTTTTGTTTGCTCTCTAGTTCTTTACATTGTGAGGTTAGATAATTTATTAGAGATTTTTCTTGTTTTTCTGAGGTAGGCCTGTAATTCTATGAACTTCCCTCTCAGAACTGCTTTCGCTGCATCCCATAGATTTTGTGTTGTTGTGTCTTCATTTTCATTGGTTTCCAGAAAGTTTTTGATTTCTTCCTTGATCTCCTCGGTGACCCATTCATTGTTTAATAACATGGTATTTAACTTCCATGTGTTCAAATGTCTTTGTATGTTCTTCTTGCAATTGATTTCTAGTTTCATGCCAATGTGATCTGAGAAGATGCCTGATATGATTTCAGTCTTCTTAAACTTGTAGAGACTTAGTTTGTGCCCTAACATGTGGTCTATCTTGAGAATGTCCCATGTGCACTTGAGAAGAATGTGAATTCTGTAGTTTTGGGGTGTAATTCTGTGTAGATATATATTAAATCCATTTGGTCTAGTGTTTCATTTAGAGTCTCTGTTTCCTAGCTAATTTTTTGTCTAGAGGATCTATCCAGTGATGTCAGCGGGCGTTGACGTCCCCTGCTATGATTGTATTGCTATATATTTCTCCTTTGAAGTCCTCCAGAAGATTTTCATATATTTTGGTGCTCCTATATTGGGTGCATGTATGTTTATCAAGGTTATATCTTCCTGTTGGATAGATTCTTTCAATATTATGTAGTGGCCTTCTTTGTGTCTGGTTATGGCCTTCATTTTGAAATCTATTTTATCAGATATGAGCATTGGTACCCCAGCTTTTTTTTTCCTTTTCGTTCCCTTGGAAGCTTTTTTCCCATCCCTTCACTTTCAATCTACGTGAGTCTTTTGTTGTGAGGTGGGTCTCTTGTAAACAACATATAGATGAGTCATGCTTTCTTATCCAATCAGCTACTCTGTGTCTTTTTATGGGAGCATTCAATCCATTTACGTTTAAGGTGATTATTGATATGTACTGATTTATTGCCATTTTTGTTTAGTGTGGTTCTATTTTCCTTCCCTTTTCTCTTGCTAATTACAGCAGACCTTTTAACATTTCTTGCAGGGCTGGTTTGGTGCTAATGTGTTCCCTTAGTCTTTTTTTTTTTTTTTTCTTGTCTGGGAAGCTCTTTATTTGATCTTCTATTTTGAATGATAGCCTTGCTGGGTAGAGTAGTCTTGCATTCAGATCCTTCTTTTTCATGACCTTGATTACTTCATGCCATTCCTTTCTGGCCTATAGTGGTTCTGTGGAGAAGTCAGCTGAGAGCCTTATGTGGTTTTCTTTGTAGGTAACCTGTTGCTTATCTCTTGCTGCTTTTAGGATTCTCTCTTTTCTTTAATTTTTGGCAGTTTGATTACTAAGTTTCTTGATGTGGGCCAGTTTGGGTTCTTCTTACTTGGGGTTCTCTGTGCTTCTTGAACTTGAATGCCTTCTTCCTTCACCAAATTAGGGAAGTTTTCTGTCACTATTTTTTTTTGTTTCAAATCTTTATTGTTGGATATAAAATGTATTACAGATGTTCCACATTTTTCCCCCATTGACCCCCTCCTCCCCACCTCCGCCCCCTCCCATCTTTTCCCACACTATTGCCTGTGTCCATTGGTTATGCATATAAGTTCTTTGGTTTATTTCTTCGCACCCCCCCAAACCCCTTTCCCTTTGAGGTTTGTCACTCTAGCAATGAATTTGTGCTTCTTAATCCTTTCACCTTTTTAACCCATTCCCCCAACCCCCTCCCAACTGGCAACCAATTAAATGTTCTCTGTATCTATGAGAATGTTTCTGTTCTACCTGTCATTTTGTTTGTAGATTCTGTTGTTGATAGATATGTATTCATTGTCATTTTATTTGTTCATACATTTTATCTTTTTCTTCAAAAAGTCTCTTCATCATTTCATATAATAATGGTTTGGTAGTGATGAACTCCTTTAACTTTTTGTTGTCTGGGAAAGTTTTTATATGTCCATCGATTCTAAATGACAGCTTTGTAGGATAGAATAATTTTGGTAGTAGGTTCTTGGTTTTCATCACTCTAAATATTTCTTGCCACTTCCTTCTGGCCTGCAAAGTTTCTTTTGAGAAATCAGCTGACAGCCTAATGGGAACTCCCTTGTAGGTAACTAGCTGCCTTTCTCTTGCTGCTTTTAAGATTCTCTCTTTGTCTTGAACCTTTTGTATTTTGATGATGATGTGTCTTGGTGTGGGCCTCTTGGGGTTCATCTTGCTTGGGACTCTCTGTGGTTCCTGGACGTGTATGTCTGTTTCCTTCACCAAGTTAGGAAAGTTTTCTGCCATTATTGTTTCAAACAGGTTTTTGATTTCTTGTTCTCTCTCTTCTCCTTCCGGCACCCACAAGATGGGAATGTTGGCATGCTTGAAGTTGTCCCAGAGGCTCCTTACAGTATCCTCATTTTTTGGTATTCTTTTTTCTTTTTGCTGTTCTGATTGGGGATTTTTTGCTTCCTTATATTCCAAATCGATGGTTTGCTCCTTGGATTTACGTACTCTATTATTGAAGCTGTGTAAATTATTCTTTATTTCAGTTAATGCCTCCTTCAATTCTAACTGTGCATCCATGATTTCTGACTGGTCCTTTTTTATGCTCTTGAGTCCCTCCCTAAGTTCACTGAGGTTCTCACTAAGTTCCTTGAGCATCCTTATAAGCAGTATTTTGAACTCAGTATCTGTTAGGTTGCTTATCTCCAATTTGCTTAGTTCTTTTATTGGGATTTTGTTCTGTTCTTTCATTTGGGATCTGTTTCTTTGTCTCCTCATTTTGGCTGCCTCCCTGTGTTTGTTTCAGTGTATTACTTAATGAGAGGTATGGGGCTCATTGAGACCAGATGCTGCTCGTTTGAATGAATTTAGGACAAACCTGAAGCAGGATCCAAGACCAGCCAATCCTATGGTTAAGCAAGTGGCAACAGCTTGGGTGGGCTTGAATGATGGGTGGGGTGGGGCAGGGCCTCAGGGAGTCAGCAGGGCGGGGGTACCAGTGTGAGCCAGGTTGCTGGAGTCCCAGATATGGAGACTGTCTGCCGCCCCTGGGAAGGGCTCACCAAAGGAACAAAGGCCTCTGACAGCACGTTTGTCCCAGAGAAAGCCCCCTCTCCAGCTCTCGCTCCAGTGCCAATCAGCTCAGTTCTTCCCTGTATGTCTCTGGTGCCTCTCGAGCTGCCTCCCCTCCAAGCTTAGAGGGAGAGAGTCCCATAAATTTGCGAACGAGCCCTTTAAAGAGCTGCCTGGGGCTCCAGCTTCTTCAGCTTCCATAGTCTCAGTTCCCACTCGTTTTTCCAGCCAGAAGTTATGGGGACTTCTCTTCCTGGCACTGGATCCCTGAGCAGTGCACCTGGTGTGGGAAGGGGACCCCTCAGTCCTCAGGAAGTACCTTCCCAGCCGCGGGAGCCTCCTGATTTTTATCAGCCACACGTGGGTGTGGGACCAACCCGTTGCGCCACTGTCCTGCCGCCGCCGCCCCTCCTACCAGTCTGGATGTAGCTGCTTTTTTAATTCCGTAGTTGTAAGACTTCCATTCAGCTTGATTTCAGGCGGTTTTGAATGATGGTTGTTCTGTAGTTTAGTTGTAACTTTGATGTGGTTGTGGGGGGACGCGATACCACGTTTACCTACGCTGCCATCTTGACCGGAAGTCCTTCTGTCACTATTTTTTTGAATGTATTTTCTAACCCTTGCTCATTTTTTTTTCTTTTTGGGGGACTCCTATGATGCAAATATTATTCCTTTTCCAGTTGTCCCACAGTTCTCTTATGCTGTCTTCCTGTTTTTTAATCGTTTTTTTCCTTTTGGTGTTCTGATTGGTTGATTTTTTCTACCCTGTCTTCTAATTCACTGATCCGGTCCTCAGCGTCCCCTACTCTGCTTTTTAGACCTTTCAATGTGTTTTTTATTTGTGATATGACATTCTTCATTTCTTCCTGGTGGTTTTTAATTTCTAACTCGTTGATTTTCAATGTTTTTATGTCTTTACTCATGGTGCTTATATCCTTACACATGCTGTTGAGGTTCCTCAACATCATGGCTCTAAATTCTAGTACTGTTAACTTGTTTTACTGCACCTCATTTATCTCATCTTTGGTAGAGATCTCTTGTTCTATCATTTGGCTTTTGTTTCTGTTTTTCACATTTTGGCTATCACAGTGGGCTTTAAAGTCTGCCAACTTTTCCCTGTGGGTGTTGGTGTTCTGCTGTTTGTGGCTCCCTCTCCTGGGTTTAGATGAGGCAAGGAGGACCCACTTTAAACACCACCGTCAAGTCTTAGCTTTTCTGGTTAGTGTTGCTAGCCCAGGGAATGGTAGTTTTCCTCTAGCTTTTTTTGCCTGGAGGCTATTAGTAGAGGTCACCTGAAGAACCTTGGTTTCTGAGTTGCCTGAAAAACTCCCTCAGGGTCTCAGTGTAAGAGGATTTCCTGAGGGTGGGGCAGCTGCTGAGTGTTAATGGGCTTCAATTAGCATTTCGATGGCCACCAGGTGGAGGTGAATCTCTGAGGGAGGGGCTGCCGCCTCTCTTCTGGGCCCTGGGAAGGAGTAAGATGACCACAGTCCTGCGTGGCTGCACTCCACAAAAGCTCTGAGCACCCTCCAAAACCCGAGTGTCCCCACACAGTTCCAGTCCAGTCTGCCTTCCCTCTGCTGGAGCTCAAGGTGAGTGGCTGCTGCCAATTTAGCCTCTGTCTAGACTCTGCATTTTGGAGCCACCTGGGTCTTTTAACCCGAGGGCACTGCTTCCAGCCAAGGACGGCCTAGGCTGTGGCACCAGCAGTGAGTGTAGCACTCAGCCAAAGGCACAGGACTCAGCCGCGGTCGCAGCAGCTTCCAGCAGAGTCCCCTGGTCCCAGCCAGTCCATGCGACACCAGCCGAGGGATTAGCACGCAGCCTAGTTCGCAGGACTCAGCCGCGGTTGCTGCCGAGGCGGCAGCGGCTGCCCCCGGAGTCCCATGGTCCCAGCTGAGTCCGCTGGTCCTAGCTCAGGCTGCTGCGGACCGTGGGCTCCCGGCCCCCTCTCATGCCCTCGCAAGCCTACAAGAATTGAGTCGGTGTCCCTGGTTATGTGGTCCTCCAAGGTGTCTTTTGGTTGCTCCTTCCTGAAGATTGGTCTTTATTTTTCTTGTAAATCCAGTTTGGTCCAGGGAGATGTTCTATGTAGCTCCATTCACTCCGTCGCCATTTTTTTCTATCACATGTAAGTCTTTTATCCATTTTGACTTTATTCTTGTGGACGGTATAAGTTGATGGTCTAGTTTCATTTTTTTTTGCATGTAGCTGTCCAATTTCCCAACACCATTTATTAAAGAGACTGTCTTTACTCCACTGTATGCTCTTGCCACCTTTGTCAAATATTAATTGAGCATATTGCCTTAGGCCCATTTCTGGGTTCTCTGTTCTGTTCCACCGATCTATATGCCTGTTCTTGTGCCAGTACCACGCTGTTTTGATTACAGTGTCTTTGTAGTATAACCTGAAATCTGGTAATTTGATCGCTCCAACTTTGTTCTTCTATTTCAAGATTGCTGTGGCTATTCAATGCCTTTTTTGCTTCCATATGAACTTTTGAAGTATTTGTTCTAGTTCTGTGAAGTATATCGTTGATATTTTGATGGCGATTGCATTGAATTTATAGATTGCTTTGGGTAGTATGGACATTTTAATGATGTTGATTATTCGAATCCATGAAGAAGGTATGTGCTTCCACTTTTTTATATCTTCCTCTATTTCTTTTTTCAATGACCTGTAGTGTTCTGTGCATAGTTCCTTTATTTCTTTGGTTAAGTGTATTCTAGGTATCTTAATTTTTTTTTGCTGCAATGGTAAATGAAATTGTTTTTTTTGTTTTTTTTTTTTTTAGTTTCTCTTTCTGTGAGTTCATCATTGGTGTACAAGAATAGCATCAATTTCTTAACGTTAGTCTTGTATCCTGTGACTTTTCCAAATTCATTTATTAAGTCTAGTAAATTTTTGATGGAGTCTTTGGGGTTTTCTACATATAGTATCATGTCATCTGCAAATAATGACAGTTTCACTTCCTTCTTTTCCATTTGGATCACTTTTATTTTTTTCTCCTGTCTGATTGCTGTGGCTGAGACTTCCAATACTATGTTAAATAAGAGTGGCAAAAGTGGGCATCCTTGCCTTGTTCCTGTTCTTAAGGGAAATGCTTTTAATTTTTGCCCATTGAGTATGATGTTGGCTGTAGGTCTTTTATGTATGGCCTTTATTATGTTGAGATATGATCCCTCTATTCCCAGACTGCTGAGTGTTTTTATCAGAAATGGGTGCTGGACTTTGTTGAATGCTCTTTCAGCATCTATTGATATGATCATATGATTTTTATCTTTTATTTGTATATGTGGTGTATCACGTTTATTGATTTGCAAATATTGTACCACCCTTGCATCCCTCGGATGAATTCCACTTGGTCATGGTGAATAATTTTTTTGATGTATTGCTGTATTCAATTTGGTAGTATTTTGTTCAGGATTTTGGCATCTATGTTCATCAGGAAATTGGTTTGTAGTTTTTTCCCTTGTAGTGTTTATTTCTGGTTTTGGAATTAGAATTATGTTGGCCTCATGAAAGGAGTGGGGAAGTCTTCCTTCTTCTTGAATTTTTTGAAATAGTTTGAGGAGAATGGGCATTAGTTCTTCTTCTAATGTTCAGGAAAATTCCCCCGTGAAGCTGTCCAGGCCTGGGCTTTTGTTTGCTGGAAAAGTATTGATTACATCTTCAATTTCCTTTGTTTTTATTGGTCTGTTAAAGTTTTCTATCTCTTCCTGGTTCAGTGTTGGGAAACTAAGTGTTTCTAGAAATTTGTCCATTTTGCTTAGATTGTCAAATTTGTTGCCGTATAATGTTCATAATATTTGTTCACAATCCATTGTATTTCTGTGGTGTCAGTTATTATTTCTCCTCTTTTATTTCTGATTTTGTGTATTTGGGATCTCTCTGCTTCTTGGTGAGTCTAGGTAAGGGTCCTTCAATATTGTTTATCTTTTCAAAGAACCAACTCTTTGTTTCATTGATGTTTTGAATTGCTTTTTGGTCTCCATGTCATTTATTTCTGCTCCTATTTTTATTCTGTTTTTTCTTCTACTTGCTCTGGGGAATTTTTGTTTTGTTTTGTTTTGTTTTGTTTTGTTGTTTGTTTCCTTTCTTGTTCTTTATGTTGTGAGGTTAGATAGTCTGTTAGAAATGTTTCTTGCTTCTTGAGGTGGGCCTATAGTGCTATGAACTTCCCTCTCAGAACTGCTTTTGTTGCATACCATAGATTTTCTTTTGTTGTGTGTTCATTTTCAATTGTTTTTAGGAAGTTTTTAATTTCTTCCTTAATCTTCTCAGTAACCCATTAATTGTTCAATAACATGCTGTTGAGCCTCCATATGTTTAAATGTTTTTGCATGTTCTTGTTGCAGTTGATTTCTAGTTTTATGCTATTGTGATCTGAGAAGATGCTTGATATGATTTCAATCTTCTTGAACTTTTAGAGACTGAGTTTGTGTCCTAACATGTGGTCTATGTTCGAGAATGTCCCGTGTGCACTTAAGGAAAATGTGAATTCTGCAGTTTTGGGGTGTAATTCTCTGTAGATATCTATGAAATCCATTTGATCTAGCACTTCATTTAGAGTCTGTGTTTCCTTGTTAATATTTTGTCTAGAAGATATATCCAGTGATGTCAGCGGGGTGTTGAAATCCCCTGCTATGATTGTATTGCTCTTAATTTCTCCTTTGAAGTCTTCTAGATGGTTTTTAATATATGTTGGGGCTCCTATATTGGGTGCATATATGTTTACAAAGATTATATCTTCCTGTTGGATAGATCCTTTCAATATTATGTAGTGGCCTTCTTTGTCTCAAGGTATGGCCTTCATTTTGAAATCTACTTTATCAGATATGAGTATTGCTACCCCAGATTTTTTTGGTTTCCATTTGCTTCAAAGATTTTTTCCATTCCTTCACTTTAAATGATGTGAGTCTTTTGTTGTGAGGTGGGTCTCTTGTAGAAAATATATATGTGAGTAATGTTTTCTTATCTAGTCAACTACTCTGTGTCTTTTTATGGGAGCATTCAAACCATTCACATTTAAGGTGATAATTGATATGTACTGATTTATTGCCATTTTTGTTTAGTGTGTTTCTATTTTTCTTCCTATTTCTCCTGCTAATTACAGCAGTCCTTTTTTGCATATCTTGCAGTGCTGGTTTGGTGTTAATATATTCCTTTAGGTGTTTTTTTTTTTTTTTTTTTTTGGTCTGGAAAGCTTTTTATTTGACTTTCTATTTTGAATGACAGCATTGATGGATAGAGTAGTCTTGGATTCTGATCCTTGTTTTTCATGACCTTGATTACTTTATGCCACTCCCTTTTGGCCTGTAGTGTTTCTGTGGAGAAGTCAGCTCGGAGTCATATGGGATTTCCTTTGTAGGTAACATGTTGCTTACCTCTTGCTGCCTTTAGGATTCTCTGTTTGTCTTTCATTTCTAGCTTTTACATTACTATGTGTCTTGGTGTGAGCCTGTTTTGGTTCTTTTTACTTGGGTTCTCTGTGCTTCTTGAACTTGAATGCCTTCTTCCTTCACAAAGTTAGGAAAGTTTTCTGTCACTATTTCTTCAAATATATTCTATAACCCTTGCCCATTTTCTTCTTCTTTGGGGACTCCTATGGTGCGAATGTTGTTACATTTAAAGTTGTCCCACAGTTCTCTTAAGGTATCTTCTTGCTTTTTAAATTTTTTTTTTTCATTTTGGTTTTCTGATTGGTTGATTTTTTCTACCCTATCTTCTCATTCACTGATCTGGTCCTCAGCTTCCTCTACTCTGCTGGTTAGTCCTTCCAATGTGGTCTTTGTTTCTGCTATATCATTCTTTATTTCCACTTGGTTGGTTTTCAATGTTTCCATATTTTTACTCATGGTGCTGATGTCCTTACTCATGCTGTTGAGCTTCCTCAAGATCATGGCTCTGAACTCTACCTCTGATAATTTGCTTAGCTGAATTTCATTGATATCATTTTTGATAGAGTTCTCTTGTTGTTTCACTTGGGATTTGTTTCTTTGTTTCACCATTTTAGCTATCTCTGTGGGTTTCGGAGCCTGCCCAATTTTCCCTGTGGGTGTTGGTGTTCTGCTGTTTGTGGCTCCCTCTACTGGGCTTGGATGAGCCTGGGTGGGCCACCGTTAAATGCCACTGTCAAGTCTTACTTTCCTGGGTAGATTTGCAAGCCCAGAAAAGGTTCAGTTATCCTCTAGTTAATTTCTGGTGGCTAGTAGTCTCAGTTACTCAGTGCCTTGGAATGTAGCCCTGGTGTTCTGCCTAAGAGGATTTCCAGAGGGTGGGATAGATGCTGGTGGTTAATGAGTTTCAATTTGCATTTCTTTCCCTCACCTGGGAAAGGCTGAATCTCCGAGGGGGGGGGAGGCGGCTGCTGCTTTTCCCCACTGCTTTGGGATGGAGCACACTGTCCACTGTCCTTTGTTGCCTCAACTCAGCAAGAACTCTGAGTGCCCTCCAAATTCTGGGTGTCCCCACAGAGTTTCAGCGCAGTCTGCCCTCCCTCTGCAGTAGCCCCCAGTTGAGTGGCTGTGGCTATTTTCGTGCTCTGTCCTGCCTCTCTGGGCTGTGGAGTGGGCTTGGTCTTTATTCCCCAAGGTCACTGCTCACAGCTCAGTCTGCTGCTGTTTGTGGGCTTCCAGCCCACCACCCTCTTGTGCCTCCGTAGATCCTAGCAGTGACCCTGGTTATATGGTCCTGTCCTGCTGCTTTTCTGTTGTTTTGTCTGAGGATTTGTCTTTATTTTAGTTGTAATTTTTGTTTGGTCCTGGGAGATGTCTGCGTATCTTCTCTTCACTCAGCCTCCTTTTTCACATTCTCTAAACCTATGTTGTGTGCAGCTGGGTCGCACAGGCCTTTCTATTGCCCCTGCCCCCTGTAGGTCCTGTGGGTAACTGGATCACACAGTCCCTCTGTGGACCCGGCTCTATGCCTATGTTATGGGCTGCTGGGTGGCACAGTCCTCTCTGGTGCTTCAGCACCCCGCAGGATCCGTTGGTAACTGGATTGCACAGTCCCTCCTGGGTCTCACAAACCTCTATGGTGCTTCAGCACCCTACAGACCCAGCGGGTAACTGTATCACACAGTCCCTGCTGATTTGCACAGGCCTCTCTGGTGCCCCTGCACCCTGCTGTTCCCGCAGGCTGGAAGCTGAATCGCACCAGTCCCTCTGGGGCTTGGGCTTCCCACTGCACTTGTGAGCTACTGGACCGAACAGAACTTTGTGGAGCCCCAGGTCCCACTGCTGGTGGCTGGGAAGTACTGTTTCCCAGTGGGGCTCAACTCTTGCTCAGCTTTTGCTGTAGATTTTGGGGATGGGTCTCATCTGCTGGTCTGTGATTCTGTTGCCTGGGGATGGATGTATGCTCCCCATCCTCTGTTGCTGGGGGTATTTCTTGACTCTGATCCAGCTGCTACTGTGGGGCATGGTGCTGGGCTCTGGGCTGTCCATGGATTCTGGAACTGGCACCTTGGGAGCTCCACTGCTGTGCACAGGTCTGTGTTGACACAGAGTGTCCACTTGTCTTATGATGCCAGGTGCCCTGGTGGGCTCAGGTGGCTGGGCCCTAGCCGCTCCCACAGCCTCTTCCCAGGGAAGACCCAAGGTCTTCCAAAAATGGTCGGACCTCCCCATGGTGAAGGGAGAAGTGCCCTGAAGGGACACTTAACGAGGTAGCTGGCTATTCCCGTCCACAGCACAGGAATCTTCTGCTCAACCTCTCTGCACTGCAGGAGTTTGGTCATCCACCTTCACGTCCACTCACACTCTCTCACACACTCACTCACTTTCTCACACTCTCACCCTCTCTCCAGTCCTGCCTGCCTCCATCTTCCCCAAATCCCCACTATTGATTTTAGAGAGGAAGGGAGAGAGAGAAAAAATCATTGAGGAGAGAGAATATCGATTGGTTGCCTCCTGCATGTCCCCCACTGGGGATTTGGCCCACAATCTGATCACGGGCCCTAACCTGGAATTGAACCAGCGACCTCTTGGTGCATGCTCAACCACTGAGCCACACCAGTCCAGCATAAAACTTTTATATTAATTAATTTTTATTACAGATGTTTCACCTTTCCCTTCCCCAGAAACCCTTTGCCTGATCCCGATCCCCAACACATTAATTGTTGTCTCTGTCCACTGGTTACGCATACCTGCAAATAAGTTCTTTGGTATATCTCATCCCTTCCCCCTGCCCCCTCCTCTGAGGTTTGCCAGTCTGACCCACACTTCTTTCTATGTCTCTGGTTCTATTTTGTTTATAAGCTTATTTTGTTCATTATATTCTACAAATAAGTGAGATCATGTGATATTTGTCTTTCTCTGATTGGCTTATTTCGCTTAGCATAATACTCTCCAGGTCCCTCCATGTTGTCTCAAAAGATAAGAGATCTTTCTCTTTACAACTGCATAGTGTTCCATTGGGTATATGTACCACAGCTTTTTTATCCATTTATATCCTGATGGACATGTGGGCTGTTTCCAGATCTTAGCTATTATAAATAGTGTTGCTACAAACATGGGGGTACATATATTCTTTCTGATTAGTGTTTCGAGTTCTTAGGGTATATTCCTAGAAGCGGAATCATTGGGTAAAATGGAAGTAAAATTTTTAATTTTTTGAGGTAACACCATATTGTTTTCCATAGTGGCTGCACCAGTCTACATTCCCACCAGCAGTGCACTAGAGTCCCCTTTTCTCCACACCCTCGCCAACACTTGTTGTTTGATGATTTGTTGATGGCGGCCATTTTTGACAGGTGTGAGGTGATACCTCATTGTTGTTTTAATTTGCATCTGTCTGATGATTAGTGATGATAAGCATTTTTTCATATGTCTCTTAGCCATTTGTATGTCCTGTTTGGAGAGGTGTTTATTTAGTTCCTCTGCCCATTTTTGAATTGGGTTCTTTGTTTTCCTTTTGTGGAGTTGTATGAGCACTCTATATATATATTGGAAATTAACCCCTTATCTGATATATCATTGGCAATTATGCTCTCCCATTCAGTGGGTAGCCTTTCCGTTTTGATAATTGTATCTTTTGCTGTGCAGAAGCTTTTGAGTTTGATGTAGTCCCATGGGTTCATTTTCTCCTTTGTTTCTATTGCCTTAGGTGATGTATCAGTGAAAATTCTGCTGCGTATGATGTCTGAAATTTTGTTGCCTACAGTTTTTTCTATGATTTTTTTGGATTCATGAGTCACATTTAAGTCTTTTATCCATTTTGAGTTTATTCTTGTGTGGGGTGTAAGTTGATGGTCTAGTTTCATTTTTTTTGCATGTAGCTGTCCAATTTTCCCAACACCATTTATTGAACAGGCTGTCTTTACTCCATTGTATTCTCTTGCCATCTTTGTCAAATATTAATTGAGCATAATGACTTGGGTCAATCTGGATTCTCTGTTCTGTTCCACCGATATATATGCCTGTTCTTGTGCCAGTACCAGGCTGTTTTGATTACAATGGCTTTGTAGTATAACCTGATATTTGGTATTGTGATCCCTCTGACTTTGTTCTTTTTCAAAATAGCTGTGGCTATTCAGGGTCTTTTTTGGTTCTATATAACCTTTTGAAGTATCTGTTTTAGGTCTGTGAAATATGTTGGTATTTTAGTAGGGATTGAATCAAATATATAGATTGCTTTGGGTAGTATGGACATTTTAATGATGTTAATTCTTCCAATCAATGAACAAGTTATATGCTTCCATGTTTTTGTATCTTCCTCTATGTATTTTTTTAAATATCCTGTAGTTTTCTGCAAATAGGTCTTTTACTTCTTCTTCTTTTTTTAATCCTCACCTGAGGATATTTTTCCATTTATCCGCAGATAGAGTGGGAGTAAGGGGGAGAGAGGAAGAGAGAGAGAGAAACATTGCTGCAAGAGAGACACATCAACTGGTTGCCTCCCATACGACTCTGACCAGGGCCAGGATGAACCGCTACTGATGTACATGCTCTTGACTAGAATCAAAACCACGACTCATGGTTCTGTGGGCTGATGCTCTAACTCCTGAGCCAAACTTGCTAGGGCTACTTCTTTTGTTAAGTTTATCTGTAGGTATCTTAATTTTATTTGCCACAATGGTAAAAGGGAATTTTTTAGTTTCTCTTTCTGTGAGTTCATTATTGGTTTATAAGAAAGCCATTGATTTCTTTATTTTTTTTTTTTTAGACTTTTTTTTTGTACATGCCCCTAGCTGTTTTGGGAACCAAACTTGGGACTCTCTGGTCCACAGGCCGACGGTCTAACCACTGAGCCAAACCGGCCAGGGTGTCCATCAATTTCTTGATGTTGATTTTGTATCCTGCTACTTTGCCAAATTCATTTATTAAATTCAGTAGATTTTTGATGAAGTCTTTAGGGTTTTTTGTGTACAATATTATGTCATCTGCAAATAATGACAATTTCACTTCCTTCTTTCCAATTTGGATCCCTTTTATTGTTTCTTCATGTCTAATTGCTGTGGTTAAGACTTACAGAACTATGTAAAAATAAGAGTAGTAAAAGTGGGCATCCCTGTCTTGTTCCTGTTTTTAAGCGAAATGCTTATAGTTTTTGGCCATTAAGTATGATGTTGGCTGTAGGTTTTCATATATGGCCTTTATTATGTCAAGATATGATCCCTCCTCTTTTGTTTCTGATTTTGTTTATTTGGGTTCTCTCTCTTTGTTTCTAGGTGAGTCTAGCTAAGGGTTAATAAATCTTGTTTATCTTTCCAAAGAATCAGCTCTTTGCTTCATCGATTTTTTGAATTATTATTTTTTAGTGTCTATGTCATTTATTTCTGTTTGGATCTTTATTATTTCTTTCCTTCTACTTGCCCTGGATTTTTCTTTTCATTTGCTTTCTAATTATTTAAGTTGGGAGGTTAGATAGTCAACTAGAAATTTTTATTGTTTTTTGAGGTAGTGCTGTAGTGTTAGGAACATCCCTCTCAGACTGCTTTTGCTGTGTCCCATAGATTTTGTGTTGTTGTGTGTTTATTTTCATTGGTTTCTAGGAAGTTTTTAATTTCTTCCTTGATCTTCTTGGTAACCCATTCATTGTTTTATTTATTTATTTATTTTTATGTATTTTTTTATCCTCACCCGAGGACACTCCTCCACTTTTTGTTCAGGTAGAGTGGGAGGGGGGGGGAGAGGAACAGAGAGAGAGAGAGAAACATCAATGTGAAAGGGACACACCGAGTGGCTGCCACCCACCCGCACAACCGACCAGGGCAGGGGAAAAACTGCAACCGAGGTACATGCCCTTAGCGGAAACCAAACCCGGGTCTCTCAGGACCGCAGGCCGACGCTCCAACCGCTGAGCCAAACCGGCCAGGGCCCATTCATTGTTTTATAACATGCTATTTAGTGTCCATGTATTTAAATGTTTTGGTGTATTTTCATTGTAATTAATTCCTAGTTTTATGCCATTGTGATCTGAAAATATGCTTTATATGATTTCAAAATTTTGAACTTGTAGAGACTTAGTTTGTGCCCAAACATGTGGTCTCTTTGAGAATGTCCCATGTGCATTTAAGAACAATGTGAATGTTGCAGTTTTGGTGTATAATTCTCAGTAGATATTTATTAAATCTATTTGACCTAGTGCAACATTAAGAGTCCCTGTATCCTTATTAATTTTTTGTCTAGAGCAGTGGTTATCAACCTGTGGGTTGTGACCCCTTTGGCGGTTGAATGACCCTTTCACAGGGTTGCCTAAGGCCATCAGAAAACACATATTTCCGATGGTTTTAGAAACTGAGATGCCAGTCCTCTATTTGTCTCTAGGGGGTCTGCCCACATGCAGATATGCCCACATACAACATGAGGAACTATATTAAAGGGTCATGGCATTAGAAAGGTTGAAAACTACTGGTCTAGAGGATATATCCAGTGATGTCAGTGGGTTGTTGAAGTCCCCTGCTATGCAGTCCTCCAGAAATTTTGTAATATATTTTGGTGCCTTTATATTTGGTGCATATATGTTTACCAAGATAATATCTTCCTGTTGGATAGGGCCTTTCAATATTGTGTAGTGGCCTTTTTTTGTCTCTAGTTACAGCCTTCATTTTGAAGTCTATTTGATCAGATATGAGTATTGCTATCCCAGCTTTTTTTCCTTTCCGTTTGCTTGAAAGATTTTTTTCTCATCCCTTTACTTTCAACCTATGTGAGTCTTTTGTTGTACGGTGGGTCTCTTGGAAACAAGATATATATATATATATATACACACACACACACACACACACACACATACACACACACACATATATACACACACATACATACATATACATATATATCTCATGTATCTCTCTATATATCTCATCTATCTCTCTCTCTGTATCTCATCTATCTCTCTCTATATATCTCATCTATCTATCTATCTATCTATCTATCTATCTATCTATCTATCTATCTAATCAGTCTTTCTTTCTTTCTTTCTTTTTCTTTTCTTTTTTTCTTGTAAAGGGCACTTTATTGAAAAGATGGAAATACCAATAAACCTTTTCTTTTGGTCAGCAGAGCCTCCAGACCAGAAGACTTTGGGATCATATCACCATCCAGAGCATGAGCAAGACATGGTGTTCTTTAGTGATTTATTCAAGAATGACAGCCGACAGCTTCCCGGCTGGGAGACACCCTTCAGAAAGCAGACAGTCTACTTATTTACAAAGAAAGCCAGCCAAGACCTAGTGACAAGTCTTATCTCTCCCTTACTTTGCTAGGAAACAATTGCCTTTTAAGAAATGCCCATGGTGTAGGATAGATGCTAAGAGTGAGAAGACATCAAACACAGTCATATATGACTGGGTAATTAAAAATAACTCCTGATACCCAAACTTGCATATTATCCTCAAATGTAGGTGCAGTGGTGCTGAGAACAAGAAAAATAGCATGTAGACTCATTCTAAGGGTTATAGGGCTTAGGGCTAATAAATCAATGTCCCACTGGTCTATCACAGAGCCTTCTGCCTTCAAAGGCTGGATCTGACACATATGCTTCACTCCTACCCCCTTGGCAGACATAATTTATGAATCTTAACAAAACTTTAGAATCCTTCTCAACATAATAATCCCCTGGCCACTAACAATCTATCTGAACTGGTGAAAGTGATACCTAAATGTTACCCCTTGCGTAAATCAACTTCCCATAAAGTATCTTTTTATTATTTTATTTATTAATTTGTTTTTGTTACAGATGTTTCTCACTTTTCCCCCATTGACACCCTCCTCCCCTTCCCCCTTTCCCCATCTCCAGCTTTGTTGTCTATGTTCATTGGTCATACATACATGCATGTAAGTTCTGTGGTTTATTTCTTCCCTCTCCTCTGAGGCTTGTCAGCCTGTACCCCACCTCCATGTCTCTGGGTTAATTTTGTTCAGCAGTTTGTTTAGTTCATTATATTCCACAAATAAGTGAGATTATGTGATTGAGTCATGCTTTATTATCAAATCAGTTGCTCTGTGTCTTTTGATCAGAGTTTTCAACCCATTTACATTAAAGGTTATTATTGATATGTACTTATTTATTGCCATTTTTGTTTATTGTGGTTATATTTTAATTATTTCTTCTACTAATTACAGCAGTCCTTTTAACATTTCTTATAGTGGTGGTTTGGTGCTAATATATTCCCTTAGCCTTTTTTTTTTGTCTGGAAAGCACTTCATTTCTCCTATTTTGAATGATAGCCTTGCTGGATAGCGTAGTCTTGGATTAAGATCCTTGTTTTTCATTATTTGATTACTTTGTGCCATTTCCTTCTGGCCTGTAGTGTTTCTGTTGAGAAGTCAGCTGAGAGCCTTATGGGGATTCCTTTATAGGTATCCTGTTGCTTATCTCTTGCAGCCTTTAGGATTCTCTCTTTGTTTTTAATTTTTGGCATTTTAATTAGGATGCATCTTGATGTTTGCCTGTTTGGGTTCTTCTTACTTGGGGTTCTGTGTTCTTTTTGTATGCCTTGTTTTCTTCACCAAGTTAGGAAAGTTTTGTGTTATTATTTCTTTAAATATGTTCTCTAACTCTTGCTCATTTTCTTCTTCTTCTGAAACTCCTTTAATGTGGATATTGTTATGTTTCATGCTGTCTCACAGTTCTCTTATGTTGTGTTCCTGTTTTTCAATCTTTTTTTTTTCTTTTTGGATCTCTGATTGGGTGATTTGTCTACTCTGTCTTCTTATAAACTGATTCAGTCCTTGGCCTCCTCTACTCTACTGGTTATTCTTTCCAATGTGTTCTTTATTTCTGCTATGTCATTCTTGATTTTCAGTTGGTTGGTTTTCAATGCTTCTATATCTTTACTCATGCTGTTGAGCTTCCTCATGATTATTACTCTGAACTCTCCCTCTGATATTTTTCTCAATTTCTTTTCATTTATTTCATCTTCTGTTGAAATGTCTTGTTCTTTCATTTGGGATTTGTTTCTTTGTTTCACCACTCTGGTTGTCTCAGTGGGTTTTGGAGCCTGGAATTTTTCCTGTGGTTGTTGGTGTTCCACTGATCATGGTTCCCTGTACTTTTTTAGATGAGTGTGGGAGGACCCACATTAAACACCACTGTCAAGTCTTATTTTCCTAAGTAGATTTGCAAGCCCAGGAAAAGTTCAGTTATTGTCTGGCTTTTTGCCTGGAGGCTATTATTCTCAGTTACTTGGTGAGCCTTGAATTGTAGCCCTCAACTGAGTGAAAAAAATTTCCTCAGGTGTTCAGGGTAAGAGGATTTCCAAAGGTGGGGCAGATGCTTGCCGGCTGTTAATGAGCCTCAATTTGCATTTCTCTGGCCTGGCCTGGTGGTGTTAAATTACCAAGGGAGAAGCTTTTGCTTCTCTTGGGGTTCTAGGAAAGGGTTCTTTGAGTAATAATGCTACTGTCCTGTGAGGGAGTTATTCAACAGAAAACTCCCAGTGCCTTTCCAGCTCTCCAAATCCTGAGTATCTTCACACATTTCCAGTCCAGTCTTCCCTCCCTCTGCCGGAGCCCAAGGTGAGTGGCTGTAGCTAATTTAGTTCTCTGTCCCAGCCCACTGTGCTATGAAGCTGGCTTGGGATTTTAACCCCAAGGGAGCTGCTCACAGCTGAAATAGTTGCTGTCCATGGGCTCCCAGCCCACACTCTCATGCCTCTACAGTTTGTACCAGGCTCAATGTAGTGTACTCTTTCTGTTTGTTGTTATATAAGTCCTCTTCAGCTGCTTTTTTGTTGGTTTATCCTGAGGATTTGTCTTTATTTTAGTTGTAATTCCAGTTTGGTCCTGGGAGATGGTCTGTGTAGCTTCCATTCATTGCACCACCATTTTGGAATCCTCCCCAGTGCCTTGATCTTGGACTTCCTAGCCTCCAGAACTGTAAAAAATAATTTTCTGTTATTTAGAAGCCACTCAGTCTCTGGCATTTTGCTATAGCAGGACAGACTAAGACACTTCTGTTCTACATGAAACAAGGGACAAGGACATTCCCTGTCCCTTAAACATACTTTGCAAATTTACTTTGCAGTTTTTCTCTCATTACTCTGTTTCTATTTAAATCCTACCTGCCTGTAGGCTTTCTAATTTAATATATCTTAGAATCTTCCATGTCTGCTTCACCAAGTGATCTCTCATTCTCCCTAAAACCCCTCTGGTAACATATAAAGTTGGTGGACTTACCACTTAGGGCCTTGTCTGAATGTTAGCTTGTCTGGGGCATATGTCCTATATCCTTTCCAGATTGGGAACAAGGTGATTACTGTACAGTGTCTTGCTCCTCTTGTACCCCATGGCCAAACACAATCCCTACTAACATCAGTGTAGTCTTTTCTTTTTTTTATCCTTACCCGAAGACAAAGAAACATCGACATGAAAAAGACACATCGAGTGGTTGCCACGCACATGACCCAACCAGTTCTGGGGACAAACTGCAACCGAGGTACGTGCCCCCAGCGGGAACCAAACCCAGGTCTCTCCAGACCGCAGGCCAATGCTCTATTCACTGAGCCAAACCAGCCAGGGCTAGCGTAGTCCTTTCTGAGTGGTGTTGTCTATTCTGATAGTCCCTTATTTAAGTCTGAGAGAGAGAACTATTCGTTTATTGACTTAGGTATTCAATTTAAAGAAGATGCAAATTTTATCCAGTTTCTTCTAGTTTATCTCCTTGAGGCACTGAAGATAGGCAAAAATAGGAAAGTATTCAGAGCGGCTTTAGGAGACAGTGAAATGGAAAATCCCTGGGGTTCAGTTCCAACTCAGCCACTGACTATCAGTTTTGCTATTTCACCTCTCCTTCCTCAGTTTTATCTGTGAAATTGTTGAGTGAATATTGGATATCTGCTTGAGCAAAGGAGTTCCTAAAATTCTTTTTAGTTCTAAGACCTAAGGATCCTGTTTTTCCTAAAAGCCCTCAGTATGGTGAAATCCCAGCTCACTTCTCGGAGCAAGAACCTGAGCTAGTCTCCTTGAGCACAGTCTTGTGAGAGCAAAGGTCATTATTATCTCCATCTGGCAGACCAGGAAATAATACCCAAGAGGATCTGCCCCAGCAGGGCCCACACATCACAAGGCTCCAGGGCTGCCACTCAACCATGGCCTTTGTTCATAGTACTCCCTGAAATCATTACATATAAGAGATTCTCAGACTCTAACATTTGATTCACCTGTGGATTTTGTTAAAACAGATTTGATTCAGTAACTCTGAGGTGAGGCCCAAGATTCTGTATTTCTAATGAGCTCCCAGGTAATATTGATGTTGCTGTTTTTGGACCCCACTTTGAATAGCCAGTTAATATACAACCTGCATAGCTATACATGTGACAAGCACAGGTCAAAAGCAGCAAAACTGTGACTTACATTTAGATCTTTTGACTCAAAATCCAGTGCACACTCTTTTGAGCCAGTACTTTGCAAAAAGCAACTCCACCTTGGACATGTGGGTCTCTGGGGATCTAGAGAAAGTCTGATAAGAAAAGACTTACTACAGAGAAACTTGCTGGCCAGGAGTTCTCAGCTAGGGCCCTTTTGCAGTAGGTATGGTTAGATATCTGCACAGGTGCGAGAGCCCTGTGGGAACAAGAAGAAGCCATGGCACCACAGGCCTACCCTACTGGCCATTTGTAGTCAGAAAGAATGAGAAAAAATAGCTAGGCTCCCAGTCTGCAGCTCCCCTGGTGGCCAAGAGCAGGTTGTTCTTTTGTGCAGGTGCTAAGAAGTGAAAAGATGCTTGCAAGAAGAGAGGGGTGCTTAGTTACAGCATTGAGGCCTTAATTCCCAAATCCTCTCTGTCAGCTGAAGACCAGTTTCTGTTTGTGTAAAACTGGGTGACATTTTGCAAGGAATTTTTGGCACATGGGTGCTCTTTCTGGCCTCTAAGGGCAATTGCCTGAGAGGTACAAGTGCTTTCCCCTGGGGCTGAAGTCTGTTGGAGAAATGAACATGACATAATATATTGGGAAAGCTTTGCAAATTATAGAGAACTGCAAATGCCAGGATTCATGGGGTAGAAGATGGACTTTCAGTGAGGTGCAGTGCTAGAGGAACATTAGAGGGTCAGTGGTGAAAGGACAGCTTCTGTGGGAGAAGCCTGGGAGGCCTTGGGGAAAAATGGCAGCAGAGAGCTGAGAATACAGACAAAAAGAGAAGGGAATGGGGTAGCAGTAAACTTGCAGCTGGGAATCTGAGGTTAAATGCTAGCTCTATCACTCACCACATTTAGGCAAGTATCTGCAGTTCTATGTGCCTCTGTTATCTCATTGTATGTGGGAGCATGAAGCAATAGGAGCTGAGACATCTCCACTGGGTTATTTCAGGGGTTCCTAGAAGAGTATATATGAGTTGGCTCTAAGGCTTGGGGTCATGTGTGGCAGGCCACTGAGCACAGAGCACAGGTCATGAGCCCCTGCTTGGCCATGGAGTCATGGACTGGCCTTGATCAAATGCCTTCCTGTTGCAGGGCCTCAGTTTCCCCACATGCACATTGGGGAAGGGTTGGGGTACATGGCCCACAAGTGCCCTCATAGCCTTAGGCTTATGCTCCAGATGACTACAGGTTGTGACCAGCAAGGCTGAAGCAGGATGTTTACTTTGAAACTTTGCCTCTCCAACAAAACTGAAGCTAGCAGAGGCTTCCAGAGCCAAGGTGGAGGGCCTCAGCCTCTGCTGGATCAGTTCTTGAAGTCAGTGGCTGTGTAGAAGCATCTCCCTTCTAGGAAGGGTCTCAGGGATGTCCAGCAATGGATACATGGCTAGATGAAACCTCACAGAATAATGTCTGGGTAGCATGGTGAACCCAGTGGGCATGGTCTTAGGGCCCTGCCTCACCTTCTCAGCTCCTGTGAGCACAGGCAGGAGGACCAGGAGACATGTTGGCCTCTGCATTCTCACCAAGCATGTACTAGAAACTCAGGGCAGTCACGCTAGATTCACTAGCTAGAGAAATATGATGGGAGTAAGGATGCAAACCAAGCTGGTGTGGACTGTAGGGCCTGTGTTCTTCTCCATGTCTGTAACTAGTTAGTAAGAAGCTAGGAAGATTCCTGGGCAAGTGGGATAGGGAAACTGAGATAAGAAAATTTAAAAAGGCCAAACAATTTGGGCAGCTCACAGATAGTTTGTGAATTGCCAAGGACACTTGAGAGCAAATCATTAATGCCTCTCCTCCCTGTCCAGAGAATACAAGGCTTAAATAACCCTGGAACTACTAAGGTAGGAAGGGGGGAGGGGAAGGATAAAAGAGACAGTTTTGTCTCACTCACTAAACAAGTAAGTCAGCAGTCTTGGGACTTGCCAAGATAAAAATTTCCAGATGTTCTCATAAATGCTGGAAAAAAGCCACAACAAAGTAAAAGTGGAACCTTGAAATCTAGTCTGTGCCCAAGATATCTGGCAGGGGAACCTTGAAACCTATAGACAGAAGGGTATAAAACCTCTTGAACCCTTAACTAGGCAGGGTACCTAGATTAGCTGAATTGCCCACTTGTGCTTTATACCAAGTGTATTTTTAATAAATTGCTTGCTTTGCTTCCTTAATAAATTCACTTGCTACAATGTTACTGTGTGGTGTCACTCATTTGAAATATTTCCTGCCTCATTGCTGTGGCTCAGTTGATTGAGCATCCAATGCACCATGAGGTCACAGATTCAATTCCTGCTCAGGGCATATGCCCAGTTTGAAGGTTTAAGCCCCAGTAGGGATCGTGCAGGAGGCAGCTGATTGATGGGTCTCTCTCATCGATGTTTCTCTCTCTCTCTCACTCTCTCTCTCTCTTCCTCTGTCTGAAATCAATAAAAACATATTTTTTAAAAATCAAATATTTTCTATGAGACTACACGTGCTGAGAAGGGACAGCCCTCTCTCTCTGACTCAGGGGCTGTCTGATAACACCTTTCCTGGTGCTTATAACATGTCCATGGAGTAGGTGGTGGAGCCAGATCTGCACTGTATCTTCTTTCTGCCATTTACTGTCTTCTGAAACAGACCATATAACTGCTATTTCAAAATGCATTTGTTTTTATTTTGTGGTTCTAGCTCTATCCCAGAAAGCTGAAATTAAAAGCCAATACACCGCCCTGGCCGGTTTGGCTCAGCAGTTAGAGCGTTGGCCTGCGGTCCCGAGAGACCCGGGTTCAGTTCCCGCTAAGGGCACGTACCTCGGTTGCAGTTTGTCCCCGGCCCCCTGGTTGGTTGTGTGGGTGGCAACCACTCGATGTGTCCCTTCACATCGATGTTTCTCTCTCTTCCTCCCACTCTACCTGAACAAAAAAATGGAAAAACCTCCTCGGGTGAGGATGATAAAAAAAATAAATAAATAAAAGCCAGTACACCTATCCCTGTAGGCTGCCGAGATCAACATCCTCAGTTTCATCAACCATTTTGTCCCCTACCTAGAAGTGCCAGATTTAGCAGAAAACATTAATTAGTTAATTAATTGATTAACTAACTAACTAACTAACTAATTAATTAATATGGGACAGCTGGTTAAATTTGAATTTTTGAAAAACACCAAATAATTTTTCTTTTTTCTTTCTTTTTCTTTCTTATTAACTCATCTTTATTGTCGAATGTATTACAGATGTTCCCCCTTTTTTCCTCATTGACCCCCTCCTCCCCATTCCCGCCCACCTCCTGCCTTCCCCACACTATCGTTTGTGTCCATTGGTTATGCATATGCATAGAACTTCTTTGGTTTATCTCATCCTGCCCTCCCTCCCCCCTTCCCTTTGAGGTTCATCAGTTTAACAGCCAATTTGTACTTCTTAATTCCTTCATCTTTTTCACTCATCCCCCAGCCCCCACCCATCTGGCAAGCAACAAAAAGTTCTCTCTATGAGTCTGTTTCTTTCTGCTTGCTCATTTTGTTTGTAGATTTAATTGTTGATAAATATGTATTAATTGCCATTTTATTGTTCATATTTTTGTTCTTTTCCTTCAAGAAGACCCTTCAACATGTCATATGATACTGGTTTGGTGGTGATGAACTCCTTTAACTTTTTCTTGTCTGGGAAACTCTTGATATGTCCATTAATTCTAAATGATAGCTTTGCAGGATTGAATAATCTCAGTTGTAGGTCATTGCTTTTCATCACCTTGAATAGCTCTTGCCACTCCTTTCTGGACTGCAAAGATTCTTTTGAGAAATTGGCTGACAGTCTAATGGGAGTTCCTTTGTAGGTAACATACTGCTTTTCTCTTGCTACTTTTAAGATTCTATCTTTGTATTTAACCTTTGGCATTTTGATGATAATGTGTCTTGGTGTGGACCTCTTCAGGTTTATCTTGTTTGAAACTCTCTGTGCTTCCTGGGCTTGTATGTCTGTTTCCTTCACCAAGGTAGGAAAGTTTTCTATCATTGTTGTCTCAAATAGGTTTTCAATTTCTTGTTGTGTCTCTTCTCCTTCTGGCACCCCTATGATGCAAATGTTGGCATGCTTGAAGTTGTCCCAGAGGCATCTTACACTATTCTCATTTTTTTTGTAATTCTTTTTTCTTTTTTCTATTCTGAATGGGTGTGTTTTGCTTCCTTATATTCCGAATTGATGGTTTGCTTCTTGGCTTTACCTAGTCTACTATTGATTCCCTATAAATTATTCTTTATTTCAATTAGTGCATCCTTCATTTCTGACTGTTTTTTTTTATGTTGTTGGTGTTCTCACTAAGTTCCTTGGAGTTCTCCTTAAGTTCCTGAAGATCTCACTAAGTTACTTGAATGTCTCACCAATTTCCTTGAGCAACCAGTGTTTTGAACTCTGCATCTGATTGATTGCTTCTCTCCACTTTGTTTAATTCTTTTCCTGGAGTTTTGTTATTTTCTTTCATTTAGGACATGTTTCTTTGTTTCCTCATTTTGGCTACTTCCCTGTGACTGTTTCTATATATTAGGTAGAGTTGCTATGTCTCCTAGGCTTCGTAGGGAGGCCTATTGTTGTAGGTGTCCTGTGAGATCCAGTGGCACAGCCTCCCTGATCACACCAGCTGGGCCTTGAGGTGCACCCCAAGTTGTGGAACATACACTCTTCTTTTATAATTGAGTCTTGATTGCTGTTGGCACATCAGTGGGAGGGGTTTACTCAGGCTGATCAGCTGCAAGGACTGGCTGAGCCCACTGACCACTGGCCTCTGACTACCTTGGAGGACCAGCTGTGTAGGGGCCCACCACACACTTACTTCATCAGGGCTCTGTAGTTGTGGCAGAAATTTGGTTGGTGGGAAGAGACAGACTGCAATGCACTCGGAGGATTAGAAAAGGACTATTTAATGCACACCTGTGCTGTCTCAGCAGTGTCACCTCCAAAGGCTAAGCCCCGTGCCTGGGTTCCCACCACCTTTTTTTTTTTTTTTTAGATATGTGCCCCTAGTGGTAACTGAACCCAGGACTCTCTGGTCCGCAGGTCAACGCTCCAACCGCTGAGCCAAACTGGCCAGGGCTCCCACCACCTTTTATACATGATAAGCCTCCAGGTATTTGGGGGCTTCTAGTTCTGCTGTAGTTTAGGCAGTTGGCAGATGTAAGGGGATTATAAGAGCCAGGAGCAGGGGTCTCTGCACTGTGAACTAAGGAAATTGTTTGTGTCTGGCTTGCCTTCTCACTGGTACCCATTGAGTCTGCTCATTGAGTGTGTCACTTGTGGAGGTGGTTGGGTGGTGGTGTTTTGATGCAGTCGAGCTGTCCACTGGGTGTGCTGGCTCTGGGGCAAGATCAGCCACTGCCTGTGTTCTATCTGGGGCCACCCAGCATAAGCTACAAGTTGATCTGCATATGGCTGCTTCTTGTGCTGGGCTTGGAGGTGCCCAGGAAAAGCCAAGTTGTGAACTAACTTTGGTTGCTTCTTAGCAGGCCTGGGGCCACGTGACCAGAGGTATGGGCTCGCTGAGACCAGATGCTGCTTGTTTGAGAGATTTTAGAAAACTCTGAAGCCGGATCCAAGACAGGCCAATCATATGGTAAAACCTTTGTAAACAGCTTGGGTGGGCCCAAAAGTTGGATGGGGCAAGGGCCTCAGGGAATCACCAGGGCAGGGCAAATAGTGTGAGCCAGGTTGCTGGAGTCCCAGATATGGTGGCCGTCTGCTGCCCCAGGGAAGGGCTCACCAAAGGAACATCAGCCTCTGCCAGCATGTCTGTCCAGGAGAAAGCTACCTCTCCAGCCCTCGTCCCGAGACCAGTTCTTCCCTGTATGTCTCTGGTGCCCCTCAAGCTGCCTGTTCTCCAAGCTTAGAGGAAGCAAGTCAGAGTAAGTCTGTGCATGGGCTCCTTAAGAGGAACTGCCTGGAACTCCAGCAGCCACACCCTCCCTAAGACTCAGTTCTCACTGGTTTTTCCAGCCAGAAGCTGTGGGTACTTCTCTTCCTAGCACTGGAACCCTGAGCTGGGCGCATGGTGTGGGATAGGGACCCCTCACTCCTCAGGGAGGACCTTCTCAGGCAAGGTGTCCCTCCTGATTGTTATCCTCCACATGTGGGTGTGGGATCAGCCCATCCACGCCTCTGCCCCTCCACCCCTCTGCCCCTCCACCCCTCCTACCTGTCTCAATGTGGTTGTTTCTTTAACTTCGTAGTTGTAAGACTTCCATTCAGCTTGATTTCAGGCAGTTCTGAATGATGGTTGTTCTGTAGTTTAGTTGTAATTTTGATGTAGTTGTGGGAGGAGGCAATACCAAGTTTCCCTACGCTGCCATGATGACCAGAAGTCCCTAAATAATTTTTTAGTATAAGTACATCCTATGCAATATTGGAAACAAACTAACAAATTATTTGTTGTTTTCTGAGATTCAAATTTAGGAGGGTGTTCTCTATTTTATCTAGTATTTCTACTTACACCCCATATGTCTTCCTGGCTAACCCCTCTCTGGGAACTTCCAGAGAAGTTTCAAGAATGTCACAGGGTCTCATGTCTTGTTCAGGGTGTCTTTAATGGGCAGCCCTTAACCACTCCATGCCCTGCCTCCACCCTTTCTTGAAGGCCCCCTTCCCTTCAGGCTGTGGTTAGTTTGTGACGGAGGGGGCAGCTTTACCTCTCCCACCAGGCTTCCCAGCTTCATGTTCTCTTCCCAATGACTGTGTTTATCTGCACTTCTATTCTGGCCCCCAGCATGTGGTAAGCCTGCCCTCTTTTTTTTTTTTTTTTTGATGTCAGGACTTCATCATATTTATAATGTGTAGGGAAGGAGCCATGGGTTACAGGTAACTGGTAAAGAAATATCAATGAGAGGAGAGGAGAGCCTCTCAAGTAGAAAGACTAGTCTTGAGTAAATGGGACACCTTTTGAAGTGGAAGAAAGCAAGTAGAGAAGACTGCAGATAGAGATGGGTTTTTAGGCATAAGCATGAGAAGTTGACTTCACTGAAGTTTGCTTTTGGCATGAGTTTTGACTGGTTGTCAGGCCAAACATATTCACACTTGCTTTACTATATGTAGGACTGCAGCGGGTAGCTCACACGCAAGTCACTTGGTAATTAGCATCTGCCCTCTTGAACCCTTTTCTTGCTGTTCATTACTGTCACTCAGCCACTGAGCACATTAAACAAACTTTATTCTTCTTTTCACCCCAACGTGGGAGTTCTGGGAAGGAATCCAAGGATTTAAGAAGGGCTGCTGACAGAGGGAGCTCCATGTGCCTCCCTGCCTGCCATACTGTGACTGCCTTGTTCTGGTGCCATGCCTGCAGAATGGGTGTGACCTGCTTGATGCTATAGGCAGTGGCTCCCAGACTCTCACAGAAGTGGTCTGCTGAAGAAGGAACTATTCTAAAATTCCAGCCTTTGCCTCTGTGGGTGCTTGTCCAGTGTCCATTTGATACCAGCAGAAAGCTGAGTCAGCACCTCCACTCCAGGGCTGCAGAAGAGGCAAAGTAGAGAGGCCTCCTCCTCCTCCTTCCACCCTCTGTGAGGATAGAGGCCAGCTGGGTGCACACACAGCTACCAGGTGTCAAATGACAGGCCTTTCCTGGACACCTTCCTCCACTGTGCCTAGTCCGATGTCCCTCTGAGGCAGATTAAATGAAGGATTGGTGTGAAAGTGATTTATTAGGAAGCTATCCAAGGAGAGAAGAATGCAGAGAACTAGAGAAGTGGGACAGGAAAGCAAAGAGAAAGAAGTCAAGCAAGAGTGTGGCATCAAGCCAAGTTTCACAGAAGGTGATTTTGGCCCAATCCTATGGGGAGCTCTGGGGCACCACAGAGTTGTACAGTCAGGCTAGGAGAGCTGGGGTATTGACCTCTCCATACTACCGGTCCTTGAGGCAACATACATTTTCAGGCACTTCCTGTTTTGGAGTATGGTTCTGGCAGAGTGGTCTGGCAGCCTGGGGCTGTCCTCCAAAAGAGAGAGGGTGTAAAGGTACCAGGGTGGATAAAAACAGGGGGAATGGTAAAGCATGGGGCCCATGCTGGGCACAGATCAGGGGAGTTGGGGAAGGGCAGGTTGAGGAAGGATTGCTTTTGAGTGGTCCACCCAACATGCACCTCTATGAGTCTGAGTTTCCCTCAGAAAAAAAACTTCCCTAAATAAGTAACACACAGCACTCATGCCCAACTCCTGTGGGCCCCAGTTCCCAAGCTATTTCTGTTTCACTCTAATAACAATAAGTCCAGTGTGCACACTTCCTGACTGAACCACTAAGCGAGGCTGGAGTAGAGGGCAGGTCCAAGAATGGAGGACCCATCTTAGGCCAAGAATGAAGGCTGAGCCAACTGGCTAGGTCAAATGTGGAAAAGACTGTCCCACCACCCCCACCCCTGCTTCCAGGCCCTGGTCCTGCTGCCTCACCTCTAACTCAGATGGCAGTAGGGGTTCTGCTTCATTATAGAAGGCCCATTTCTGGTTAGAACTGCAGAAAACTATGGGTCTGCCTGGTACTGAGGCAGATCCTGTGCTAGGACCTTTGCATGCCTTATTTCATGTGCCCTCATGCCCAATCCACAATGTAGTTACTATGAGCACATTTATTCCGATATATAAGCTGAGGCTCAGGGACACTAAGTGGTGATCCAAAAATACATGCCTGCTTTTTGCCTGGTAGGGTTCTATGACCCCAGATGGGCTGTGAGCTCTCTGTGGGTGGAGGTTCTTCCAAATGCCCTCTCCAGGCCCTGCACTTGGCAGGTTTCAGTGAATTCTCATGTCTAAGGCTTCCCCAGGCTGGGGAGCAGGCTGGGCATAGGAGCTGGGGTGGTCAGGCTGGCTGAAACCCTGGGGGTGGGCCTGAGCCAGGACAGAAATGCCCCTCCCCCTTCCAGGTGTCCCTCTGTTGTTGGAAAGGCTGAAACACAGTGGCAGGTAAAAACATTTCATATGGAAAGGAAGCCTTGAAATCATTTGGACCTATAAAATGAAGCTTAAATATGCTGGGAATGAGGCAATTGTAGTCAGCTAAGAGCTTCTGAATTGATTACGATTCTCTTCCAATTTTCACCTGATCTCCTGGGATAGGCCTGCCTAGGGTCCCCTAGCTAGCTGGAGAATGCCCAAGGCCTCAGCATTATACCCGACCCTGCCAGGTCCAAGGTCCCTGGAAAGGGTTCAAGTGCTGGGCAGGGCCAGGGCCACATCACTACCTGCAACAGGTGCCAGCATTTGTCCCGACTTACAAGCATGGCGCTGAAGTAAATTGGTTTATCATGGTCAGGTGGGTATTCCTGTGACTGGTGCCAGCCCAGGATCTTCTCAGGAACACGGAAGCAGAGTGAAAGTTACAGTCCTGAGACCAATTAAAGGCAAGTCCTTGAGCTTTTGGCCAATTACATAGGGCAGAGATGCACAGAAGTGGTCCACACAATTTAAAACCCAGCACTGTTCTTGCTTCCTTTCTTCCTTCCTGAATTATTGAAATTTTCTTGCTAAAAGCTAGTAGGACCTCTTCCCTTGATCCAATTCTTTTTTTTTTTTGGTATTTATTTATTTATTTATTTATTTATTTATTTATTTATTTATTTTAATGTATTATTAAAATGATTATTTTCTTTATTGATTTTTAAAGAGAGAGGAAGGGAGAGGGAGAGAGAAACATTAATGAGAGAGAACATCAATTGCCACCTCCTGCATGCCCACCACTGCAAAACGGACCCACAACCTGGGCATGTGCCCTGACGGAGAATCCAACCAGCGACCTCTTGATGCACGTGTCGATGCTCAACCACTGAGCCAGCCACACCGGCCAGACTTAATTTATTTTTGTTACAGATGTTTCTCCTTTTTCCCCCATTGACACCCTACCTTGTTCCAATTCTTGTTGAAGGTAGAGGGTTGGGGTAGAGTAAGAAGATGGCCAATGAAATGGAGGTCAGTGGGGTCAGGAGATTGGCTACATACAGAGGGACTGAGTGATAAGTAAATGTATTGAGGATAGTAGGAGCCAGATTTCTCAGTGATGGAGAAGAGAGTTGCAAATATGGAAATGGAGAGAGACAAACTGACCAGTTGTCTCCTGCATGTGCCCCAGCCAGGGCCAGGGATCAAACCTGCAACCCAGGTATATGCCCTTGATCAGGAATTGATCCTGTGACCCTGTGGTGCACAGGCTGACACTCTAATCACTGAGCAACACTGGTCAGGGCTCAAGATAACTTTTTAAAAAAAATTAATTAATTGATTGATTTTTCATACAGATGTTTCTCTTTTTCCCCCACTGATTAACCCCTCCCCCTCCCTTCCCACCCTGTCTCCAGCTTTGATGTCCATGTCCATTGTTCATGGATACATGCATATAAGTTCTGTGGTTTATCCGCCCCCCAGCCCTTTACAGAGGATTGTCAGTCTGTACCCCACTTTCATGCCTCTGGGACTACCCCATTCCTCAGACTGTTATGTTCATTATGTTCCACAAATAACCGAGATCCATATGATACTTGTCTTTCTCTGTTTGGCTTGTTTCGCTTAGGATAATACTCCCCAGGTCCTTCCATGTCATCTCAAAGGATAAAAGATCTTTCTTCCTTATAGCTGCATAGTACTCCATTGTGTATATGTACCACAGCTTTTTTATCTATTTGTCTACTGATGGACATTTGGGCTGTTTCCAGATCTTAGCTATTATAAATAGTGCTGCTACAAACATGGGGGTACATATATTCTTTTTGATTGGTGTTTCAGGCTGCTTAGGGTATATTCCTAGAAGTGGGATCACTGAGTCAAATGGCAGTTCAATTTTTAATTTTTTGAGGTAACACCATATTGTTTTCCATAGTGGTTGCACCAATCTGCATTCCCATCAGCAGTGTAATAGAGTCTCCTTTTCTCCACACCCTCGACAACATTGTAGTTTGATGATTTGTTGATGGCAGCCAATCTGACAAGTGTGAGGTGATACCTCATTGTTGTTTTAATTTGCATCTCCCTGATGAATAGTGATGTTGAACATTTCTTCATATGTCTCTTGGCCATTTGTATGTCCTGTTTGGAGAGGTGTCTATTTAGGTCCTCTGCCCATTTTTAAATTGGGTTCTTTGTCTTCCTTTTGTGGAGTTGTATGAGCACTCTATATATATTGGAAATTAACCCCTTATGTAATGTATCATTGGCAGTCATGCTCTCCCGTAGAGTGGGTTGCCTTTCCATTTTGGTGGTTGTTTCTTTTGCTGTGCAGAAGCTTTTTAGTTTGATGTAGTCCCATGTGTTCATTTTCTCCTTTGTTTCTGTTGCCTTGGGTGATATATCACTGAAAATTCTGCTGCATATGATGTCTGAAATTTTGTTGCCTACATTTTCTTCTAAGATTTTTATAGATTCATGAGTCACATTTAACTCTGATCCATTTTGAGTTTATTCTTGTGTATGGTGTAAGTTGATAATCTAGTTTTATTTTTTTTGCATGTAGCTGTCCAATTTTCCCAACACCATTTATTGAACAGGCTGTCTTTACTCCACTGTATGCTCTTGCCACATTTTTCAATTATTAATTGAGCATATTGTTTTGGGTCCATTTCTGAGTTCTCTATTCTGTTCCATTGATCTATCTGCCTGTTCTTGTGCCAATATCAGGCTGTTGTTTGTTTTTTGTACAGATAGAGTGGGAGGGAGAGAGAGAGAGAAACATTGATGTGAAGAGACACATCGAGTGGCTGCCACCCGCACGACCAACCAGGGCCAGGGACAAACTTGCAACCAAAGTACACGCCCTTAGCGGGAACTGAACCAAGGTCTCTCCGGACCACAGGCCAACGCTCTAACCACTGAGCCAAACTAGCCAGGGCACCAGGCTGTTTTGATTACAGTAGCTTTGTAATATAGCCAGATATTTGGTATTGTGATCCATCCAACTTTGTTCTTCTTTTTCAAGATTGCTGTGGCTATTCCGGGTCTTTTATGGTTCCATATGAACTTTTGAAGTATTAGTTCTAGTTCTGTGAAATATGTCGTTGGTATTTTGATGGGGATTGCATTGAATCTATAGATTGCTTTGGGTAGTATAGACATTTTAGTGATGTTAATTCTTCCAATCCATGAACAAGATATGTGCTTCCACTTTTTTTTATATCTTCCTCTATTTCTTTTTTCAATGACCTGTAGTTTTCTGTAAATAGGTCCTTTATTTATTTGGTTAAGTTTATTTTTAGGTATCTTGATTTTTTTGCCGCAATGGTAAATGGGATTGTTTTCTTAGTTTCTCTTTCTGTGAGTTCATCATTGGTGTATGAGAATACCATTAGTTTCTTGACATTAATTTTGTAGCCTGCTACTTTTCCAAATTCATTTATTAACTCTAGTAGATTTTTGATGGAGTCTGTGGGGTTTAGTACGTATACTATCATGTTGTCTGCAAATAATGACAGTTTCACTTCCTCCTTTCCAGTTTGGATTCCTTTTATTTTTTCTTCCTGTCTGATTGCTGTGGCTAAGACTTCCAGTACTATGTTAAATAAGAGTGGTGAAAGTGGGCATCCTTGCCTTCTTCCTGTTCTTAAGGAAAATGCTTTTAGTTTTTGCCCATTGAGTATGATATTGGCTGTAGGTCTTTCATATATGGCCTTTATTATGTCGAGATATGATCCCTCTATTTGCACATTGCTGAGCGTTTTTATCAGAAATGGATGATGGATTTTATCAAAGGCGTTTTTGGCATCTATTGATATGACCATGTGGTTTTTATTCTTTATTTTATTTATGTGGTGTATCATGTTTATTGATTTGTGAATATTGTACCAGGCTTGCATCCCTGGGTTGAATCCCATTGGTCATGGTAAATAATTTTTTTGGTGTATTGCTGGATCCAGTTTGCTAGTATTTTGTTCAGGATTTGGTGTCTATGTTCATCAGGGATATTGGCCTGTAGTTTTCTTTTTTTGTAGTGTCTTTTTCTAGTTTTGGAATTAGAATTATGCTGGCTTCATAAAACGAGTTTGGAAGTCTTCCTTCTTCTTGAATTTTTTGAAATAGATGGAGGAGAATGGTGTTAGTTCTTATTTAAATGTTCGGTAAAACTCCCCCATGAACCTATCTGGGGCTGGGCTTTTGTTTGCTGGGAGAGTCTTGATTACATCTTCAATTTCTTCTCTTGTTATTGGTCTGTTCAAGTTTTTTATCCCCTCCTGGTCCATTATGGAAGACTATGTGTTTCTAGAAATTTGTTCTTTTCACTTAGATTGTCAAATTTGTTGCCATATAATTGTTCATAGTAGTTGTTAACGATCTTGTGTGTTTCTGTGGTGTCATTTGTTACTTCTCTTTCATTTCTGATTTTGTGTATTTGGGTTCTCTCTCTTGTTTCTTGGTGAGGCTAGCTAAGGGTCCATCAATCTTGTTTATCTTTTCAAGAAACCAGCTCTTTGTTTCATTGATCCTTTGAATTGGGTTTTGTTTTTTTTTTTTTTTTGGACTTTCTGTCATTTATTTCTGCTCTGATCTTTACTATTTCCTTTCTTCTACTTGATCTAGGGTTTTCTTTTTGTTTGCTCTCCAATTCTATAAGTTGTGAGGTTAGATAGTCTATTAGAGATTTTTCTTGTTTTTTTGAAGTAGGCCTGTAGTGCTATGAAGTTCCCTCTCAGAACTGCTTTCGCTGCATTCCATAGATTTTGTATTGTTGTGTCATCATTTTCATTGGTTTCCAGGAAGTTTTTGATTTCTTCCTTAATCTCCTCGATAACCAATTCATTGTTTAATAACATGCTATTTAGCCTCCATGTGTTCAAAAGTCTTTGTATGTTCTTCTTGCAATTGATTTCTAGTTTCATGCCATTGTGATCTGAGAAGATGCTTGATATGATTTCAGTCTTCTTGAACTGTAGAGACTTGGTTTGTGCCCTAACATGTGGTCTATCTTTGAGAATGTCCCATGTTCACTTTAGAAGAATGTGAATTCTATAGTTTTGGGGTGTAATTCTCTGTAGATATCTATTAAATCCATTTGGTCTAGTGCTTCATTTAGAGTCTCTGTTTCCTTGCTAATTTTTTGTCTAGAGGATCTATCCAGTGATGTCAGTGGGGTGTTGAAGTTCCCTGCTATGATTGTATTGCTATCGATTTCTTCTTTGAAGTCCTCCAGAAGGTTTTTGATATATTTTGGTGTTCCTGTATTGGGTGCATATATGTTTACCAAGGTTATATCTTCCTATTGGATAGATCTTTTCAATATTATGTAGTGGCCTTCTTTGTCTCTAGTTATAGCCTTCATTTTGAAATCTATTTTCATAGATATGAGTATTGCTACCCCAGCTTTTTTCCTTTGTGTTTGCTTGGAAGATTTTTTTCCATCCTTTCACTTTCAACCTATGTAAGCCTTTTGTTGTGAGGTGGGTCTCTTGTAAACAACATATGTATGAGTCATGCTTTCTTATCCAATCAGCTACTCTGTGTCCTTTTATGGGAGCATTCAATCCATTTACATTGAAGGTGATTATTGATATGTACTGATTTATTGCCATTTTTGTTTAGTGTGGTTCTATTTTTCTTCCTATTTCTCCTGCTAATTACAGCAGTCCTTTTAATATTTCTTGCAGTGTTGGTTTGGTGCTAATATATTCCCTTAGCCTTTTTTTGTCTGAGATGCTCTTTATTTGACCTTCTATTTTTTTTTTTTTTTATCCTCACCCGAGGACATTTTTCCATTTTTTGTTCAGGTAGAGTGGGAGGGAGAGAGAGGAACAGAGAGAGAGAGAGAAACATCGATGTGAAAGGAACACATCCAGTGGCTGCCACCCACACAACCGACTAGGGCCGGGGACAAACTACAACCGAGGTACGCGCCCTTAGCGGGAACCGAGCCCGGGTCTCTCCGGACCGCAGGCGGACACTCTAACCGCTGAGACAAACCGGCCAGGGCTGACCTTCTATTTCGAATGATAGCCGTGCTGGGTAGAGTAGTCTTGGATTCAGATCCTTGTTTTTCATGACCTTGATTACCTCATGCCATTCCCTTCTGGCCTGTAGTGTTTCTTGTGAGCAGTCACCTGAGAGCCTTATGGGGTTTCCTTGGTAGATAACCTGTTGCTTCTCTCTTGCTGCTTTTTAGATTGTCTCTTTCTGTTGAATTTTTGGCACTTTGATTTCTATGTGTCTTTGTGTGGGCCTGTTTGGGTTCTTCTTACTTGGGGCTCTCTGTGCTTCTTGAACTCGAATACCTTCTTCCTTCATCAAATTAGGGAAGTTTTCTGTCACTATTTCTTTGAATATATTCTCTAACCCTTGCTCATTTTCTTCTACTTCAGGGACTCCTATGATGCGAATGTTATTACGTTTCCAGGTGTCCCACAGTTTCCTTAAGCTGTTTTTCTGTTTTTTAATTATTTTTTCCTTTTGGTTTTCTGATTGGTTGATATTTTCTACCCTATCTTCTAATTCACTGCTCCAGTCCTCAGCTTCCTTTACTCTGATAGTTAGACTTTCCAATGTGTTTTTTTATTTCTGATATGTCATTCTTCATTTTTTCTCGGTGGCTTCTAATTTCCAACTGGTTGATTTTCAACATTTCTGTGTCTTCACTCATGGTGCACATGTCCTTATGCATGCTGTTGAGCTTCCTCAAGATCATGGCTCTGAATTCTAGTTCTGTTAACTTGCTTATCTGCACCTCATTTATCAAATCTTCGGTAGTGGTTCCTTGTTCTTTCATTAGGCTATTGTTTCTGTTTTTCACCATCTTGGCTATCACTGTCGGCTTTGCTGTCTGCCAAATTTTCCTTGTGGTTGTTGGTGTTCTGCTGTTTGTGGCTCCCTCTCCTGGGTTTGGTGAGGCAGGAAGGACACACTTTAAATACCACTGTGAAGTCTTAACTTTCCTGGTTAGAGTTGCTAGGCCAGGGAATGGTAGTTATCCTCTAGCTTTTTTGCCTGGTGGCTATTAATAGTGGTAACCTGAAGAACCTTGGTTTCTGAGTTGCCTGAAAAACTCCCTCAGGTGCTCAGTGTAAGAGGATTTCCAGAGGGTGGGGCAGCTGCTGGTTGTTAATGGGCCTCAATTAGCATTTCAGTGGCCACTGCTTGGCTTGAATCTCCATGGGAGGGGCTGCCGCCTCTCCCCAGGGCCCTGGGACGATGTAAGATGACCACAGTCCTGCATGGCTGCACTCAGCAAAAGCTCTGAGCACCCTCCAAATCCCAAGTGTCCCCACACAGTTCCAGTCCAGTCTGCCCTCTCTCTGCTGGAGCCCAAGCTGAGTGGCTGCTGTCAATTTAGCCTCTGTCTGGGTTCTGCGCTGTGGAGCCACATGGTACTTTAACCTGAGGGCACTGTACCCAGCTAAGGGAGTCTGAGGCTACGCTAGCTCCCATCCGAAGGCGTAGCACCCAGCCGAGGTCGCAGGTCCCAGCTGAGGTGGCTGCTGGTCCCAGCTGAGGCCACAGGACACAGCTGAGTGCGCAGCTTCCAGCCAAGTCCCCTGGTCCCAGCTGAGGACACAGCAGGTCCCAGCCCAGGCCGCTGTGGACAGTGGGCTCCTGGCCCCCTCCCACATCCTCATAAGCCTACTAGGATTGAGTCAGTGTCCCTAGTTATGTGGTCCTGCAAGCTGCCTTTTGGTTGCCCCTTCCTGACGATTTGTCTTTATTTTTGTTGTAATTTCAGTCTGGTCCTGGGAGATGGTCTTTGTAGCTTCCATTCTCTCCGCTGCCATTTTTTCTCTCCTATGCTCTGATCTTTACTATTTCCTTCCTTCTACTAGCTCTGAGGCTTTCTTTTTGTTTGCTTTCTTGTTCTCTATGTTGTGAGGTTAGATAGTCTATTAGAAATTTTTCTTGTTTCTTGAGGTAGGCCTGTAGTGTTATGAACTTCCCTCTCAGAACTGCTTTTGCTGCATACCAAAGATTTTGTGTTGTTGTGTGTTCATTTTCATTGGTTTTCAGGAAGTTTTTAATTTTTTCTCTGATCTCCACGGTAACCCATTCATTGTTCAATAATATGCTATTTAGCCTCCATGCGTTCAAATGTCTTTGCATGTTCTTGTTGCAATTGATTTCTAGTTTCATACCATTGTGATCTGAGAAGATGCATGATATGATTTCAATCTTCTTGAACTTGTGGAAACTTAGTTTGTGCCTGAACATGTGGTCTGTCTTTGAGAATGTCCCATATGCACTTGAGAAGAATGTGAATTCTGTAGTTTTGGGGTATAATTCTCTGCAGATATCTATTAAATCCATTTGGTCTAGTGCTTCATCTAGAGTGTCTGTTTCCTTGCTAATTTTTTGTCTAGAGGATCTATCCAGTGATGTCAGCGGGGTGTTGAAGTCCCCTGCTATGATTGTATTGCTATCAATTTCGTCTTTGAAGTCCTCCAAACAATTTTGAATATATTTTGGTGCTCCTATATTGGGTGCATATATGTTTACCAATGTTATATCTTTCTGTTTAATAGATTCTTTCAATATTATGCAGTGGCTTTCTTTGTCTCTAGTTATGGTTTTCATTTTAAAATCTACTTTATCACATATGAGTATTACTACCCCAGCTTTTTTTTTTTTTTCATTTGCTTGAAAGATATTTTTCCCATATGAGTATTACTACCCCAGCTTTTTTTTTTTTTTTTTTTTTTTTTCATTTGCTTGAAAGATATTTTTCCCATTCCTTCACTTTCAACCTATGTGTCTTTTGTTATGAGGTGGGTCTCTTCTAAACAACATATAAGAGTCATTCTTTCTTATTTAGTCAGCTACTCTGTGTCTTTTTATGGGAGCATTCAAACCATTCACATTTAAGGTGATATTTTATATGTACTTATTTATTGCCATTTTGTTTATCTTGCAGTGCTGGTTTGGTGTTAATATATTCCCTTAGCCTTTTTTTTGTCTGAGAAGTTCTTTATTTGACCTTCTGTTTTGAATGACAGCCTTGCTGGATAAAGTAGTCTTGGATTCAGATCCTTGTTTTGCATGACGTTGATTACTTCTTGCCACTCCCTTCTGGCCTATAGTGTTTCTGTGGAGAAGTCAGCTGAGAGCCTTATGGGGTTTCTTTTGTAGGTATCCTGTTGCTTATCTCTGGCTGCCTTTAGGAATCTCTCTCCATCTTTAATTTTTGGAATTTTACTTACTATGTGTCTTGGTGTGGGCCTGTTTGGGTTCTTCTTACTTGGGGTTCTCTGTGCTTCTTGAACTTGAATGCCTTATTCCTTCATGAAATTAGGGAAGTTTTCTGTCATTATTTCTTCAAATATATTCTCTAACCCTTGCCCATTTTCTTCTTCTTCAAGGACTCCTATGATGCAAATGTTATTACATTTCCAGTTGTCCCACAGCTCTCTTAGGCTATCTCCGTGTTTTTTAACTGTTTTTTCCTCTTGGTTTTCTGATTGGTTGATTTTTTTCTACTCTGTCTTCTAATTCACTGATCCCATTCTCAGCTTCCTCTACTCTGCTGGTTAATCCAATGTGTTCTTTATTTCTGCTATGTTGTTCTTCATTTCCACTTGATTAGTTTTTAATGTTTCTATATTTTTACTCATGGTGTTTGTGGTCTTTACTCATGCTGTTGAGCTTCCTCAAGATCATGGCTCTGAACTCTACTTCTGATAATTGCTTAGCTGCATTTCATTGATTTCATCTTTGATAAAGTTCTCTTGTTCTTTCATTTAGGATTTGTTTTGCTGTTTTACCATTTTGACTCTCTCAGTGGGTTTTGAAGCCTTCCAAGTTTTCCCTGTGGGTGTTGGTGTTATGCTGTTTGTGGCTCCCTCTACTGGGTTTGGATGAGCCTGGGTGGGCCCACGTTAAACATCACTGTCAAGTTTTTCTTTCCTGGGTAGATTTGCAAGCCCAGGAAAGGTGCAGTTATCTGCTAGTTTTTTTCCTGGAGGCTAGTAGTCTCAGTTACTCAGTGCCTTGGAATGTAGCCCTGGTGTTTTGCCTAAGAGGATTTCTAGAGGGTAGATGCTGGTGGTTAATGAGCCTCAATTTGCATTTCTTTGCCTCACCTGGGAAAGCCTGAATGTCTGAGGGAGGGGGGCTGCTCCTTTTCCCCACAGCTCTGGGAAGGAGCACATTGGCCACCGTCCTTTATGTCCACAACTCAGCAAAAACTCTAAGTGCTCTCCAAGTCCCAGGTGTCCCCACAGAGTTTCAGTCCAATCTGCCTTCTCTCTATGGTAGCCCCCAGGTGAGTGGCTGTGACTATTTTAGCACTCTGTCCTGTCTCTCTGGGCTGTGGAGTGGGCTTGATTTTTATTCCCCAAGGGCATTGCTCACAGCTAAGCCTGATGCTGTCCATAAACTCCCAGCCTGCCACCTCTCATGCCTCTGTAGACCTTGGCAGTGTCCCTGGTTATATGGTCCTGTCCTGCTGCTTTTCTGTTGCTTGTTTCTGAGGATTTGTCTTTATTTTAGTTGTAATTCCTTTTTGATATTGAGCGATCATCTGTGTAGCTTCTATTCACTCCACCTCCATTTTCACATCTTCTATGCATATAGCTTAGGGAGCTTTTCATTCAACTGAGAACCCAAGACTCTTCAACTAACTTTGACTATTAGCCTCCAGGAGAAAAGCTAGAGAATAACTAAACTAATCCTGGACTTGCAACTCTACCCAGGAATGTAAGACTTGACAGTGGTGTTTAACGTGGGTCCCCCTCCCTCATTCAAACCCAGTAGAGGGAGCCACAAACTGCAGAACATCAATACCCACAGGAAAATTTTAGCACACTCCAAAACCCACTGAGATAGCCAAAATGGTGAAACAAATCCCAAATGAAAGAACAAGAGACCTTTACCAAGAATGAGATAAATGAAATGCAGTTAAGCAAGTTAACAAAGGCAGAATTCAGACCCATGATCATGAGGAAGCTCAACAGCATGAGTAAAGACATCAACACTATCAGTAAAGACATAGAAACATTGAAAATCAACCAGTTGGAAATAGAAAAAACATGAAGAAGAAATGAAGAATGACATATTAGAAATAACACATTGGAAGCACTAAACAAAAGAGAGAAGGAAGCTGAGGACCAGATCAGTGAATTAGAAACAGAGCAGAAAAAATCAACCAACTGAAATCCAAAAGGAAAAAACAATTAAAAAACAGGAAGACAGCTTAAAAGAACTGTGGAACAGGGGGAAACGTAACAACATTTGCATCATAGGAGTCCCAAAGAAGAAGAAAATGAGCAAGTGTTAGGGAATATATTTGAAGAAATAGTGATGAAAAAGTTTTTCAATTGTGAAAAGGAAGAAGGCATTCAAGTTCAAGAAGCACAGAGAGCCCCAAGTAAGAAGAACCCATACAGACAAACTCCAAGACCCATAGAAATTGAAATGCCAAAAATTATAGACAAAGAGAGAATCCAAAAGGCAGCAAGAGATAAGCAACAGGTTACCTACAAAGGAAACCCCATAAGGCTTTCAGCTGACTTCTTAACACAAACACTACATGCCAGAAGAAAATGGCACGAAGTAATCAACATCATAAAGAACAAGGATCTGAATCCAAGACTACTCTACCCAGCAAGGCTATCATTCAAAATAGTAGGTCAAATAAAGAGCTTTCCAGACCAAAAAAAAAAGGGGGGGGGGAGGGTAAGTGAATACATTAGTACTAAACCAGCACTGCAAGAAATGTTAAAGGGACTGTTGTAATTAGTAGAAGAAATAGGAAGAAAAACAGAACCCCAATAAACAAAAAGGGCAATACATAAATACATATCAATAATCACCTTAAATGTAAACTAATTAAATGCTACGATAAAAAGACAGAGTACCCGATTGGATAAAAAAGCATGACTAATATATATGTTGTTTACAAGAGACCTACCTCACACCAAAAGACTCACATAGGTTGAAAGTGAAGGGATGGAAAAAATCTTTCAAGCAAATGAAAAAGAAAATAAGCTGGGTAGCAATATTTATATCTGATAAAATAGATTTCAAAATCAAGGCCATGACTAGAGACAAAGAAGGGCACAACATAATATTGAAAGGATCTATCCAACAGAAAGATATACCCTTGATAAACATATATGCAGTCAATAGAGTAGGCACCATACTATATTAAAAATCTTCTGGAGGACTTCAAAAAATAAATCGACAGCAATACAATCATAGCAAGAAATTTCAAAACCCTGCTGACATCACTGGATAGATCATCTAGACAAAAAATTATCAAGGAAACAAACAGTCTAAATGAAGCCCTAGACCAAATGGATTTAATAGATATCTACAGAGAATTACACCCCAAAACTATAGAATTCACATTCTTCTCAAGTGCACATGGGACATTCTCAAAGGTAGACCATGTGTTAGGACACAAACTAAGTCTTTACATTCAAGAAGACTGAAATCATATCAAGCATCTTCTCAGATCACAATGGCATGAAACTAGAAATCAGTTGCAACAAGAACATGCAAAAATATGTGAACACATGGAGGCTAAATAGCATGTTATTAAACAATGAATGGGTTACCAAGCAGATCAAGGAAGGAATTAAAAACTTCCTGGAAACCAGTGAAAATGAACACACATCAACACAAAATCTATGGGATGTAGAGAAAGAAGTTCTGAGAGGGAAGTTCATAGCGCTACAAGGCCTAAGGCCTAATTCAAGAAACAAGAAAAATTTCTAATAGACCATCTAACCTCATAATTTAAAGAAATAGAAAGCAAACCAAAGAAAACCCCAGAGCAAGTAGAAGGAAGGAAATAGTGAAGATCAGAGGAGAAATAAATGACATAGAGACCAAAAAAACAATTCAAAAGATCAATAAAACAAAGACCTGATTCCTTGAAAAGATAAACAAGATTGATGGACTCTTAGCTAGGCTCACCAAGAAAACATAGAGGGAGAACCCAAATATACAAAATCAGATATGAAAGAGGAGAAGTAACAATTGACACCACAGAAATACAAAGAATCGTTAACAAATACTATGAACAATTATAAGGCAACAAATTTGACAATCTAAGCGAAATGGACAAATTTCTAGAAACACACAGTCTCCCAAAACTGTACTGGGAAGACATAGAAAATTTGAACAGACCAATAACAACTGAAGACATTGAAGAGGTAATTAAGACTCTCCCTGCAAACAAAAGCCCGAGCCGGGATGGCTCCTGGGAGAGTTTTATCGAACATTCAAAGAAGAACTAGAACCCATTCCCCACAAACTATTTCAAAAAATTCAAGAAGAAGGAAGACTTCCCACCTCATTTTATGAGGCCACCATAATTCTAAATCCAAAACCAGAAAAAGACACTACAGAGAAAGACTACAGACCAACATCCCTGATGAACATAGATGCTGAAATCCTTAACAAAATACTTGCAAATCGTATTCAACAATACATCAAAAAAATTATTCATCGTGACCAAGTGGGATTCATTCCAGGGATGCAAGGCTGGTACAATATTTGCAAATCAATAAATGTGATACACCACATAAACAAAATGAAAGATACAAATTATATGATTATATCAACAGATGCTAAAAGAGCATTCGACAAAATCCAGCACCCATTTCTGATAAAAATGCTCAGTAATGTGGAAATAGAGGGATCATATCTCGACATAATAAAGGCCATATATGAAAGACCTACAGCCAATATCATACTCAATGGGCAAGAACTAGAAGCATTTCCCTTATGAACAGGAACAGAACAAGGATGCCCACTTTCACCACTCTTATTTTACATAGACTTTAAGTTTTAGCCACAGCAATCAGACAGGAAGAAAAATAAAAAGGATCCAAATTAGAAAGGAGAAAGTAGAACTGTCATTATTTTCAGATGACATGATATAATATGTAGAAAACCTTTAAAGACTCCATCAAAAATTTACTGTACTAAATGAATGAATTTGGTAAAGTAGCAGGATACAAAATTAATGTCAAGAAATCGATGGCATTCTTATATGCAATGATGAACTCACAGAAAGAGAAATAAGAAAACAATCTCATTTAGCATCGCAGCAAAAAAATTAAGATACCTAGTAATAAACTTAACCAGAAAAGTAAAAAACCTCTTTGCAGAAAACTACAGGACATTGAAAAAAGAAATAGAGGAAGATACAAAAAAGTGGAAGCTCATACCTTGTTCATGGATTAAGAGAATTAACATCATCAAAATGTTCATACTAACCAAAGCAATCTATAGATTCAGTGCAATCTCCATCAAAATACCAATGACACATTTCACAGAACTATAACAAATACTTCAAACATTCATATGATACAAACAAACAAACAAACAAACAAACAAAAAACCCAAATAGCCACAGCAATCTTGAAGAAGAAGGACAAAGTAGGTGGGATCAAAATGCCAAATATCTGGTTATACTACAAAGCTACTGTAATCAAAACAGCCTGGTCCTGGCACAAGAACAGGCATATAGACCAGTGGAACAGAACAGAGAACCCAGAAATGGACCCAAGACATTATGCTCAATTAATATTTGACAAAGGTGACAAGAGCATACAATAGAATAAAGACAGCCTCTTTAATAAATGGGAAAATTGGACAGCTACATGCAAATAAATGAAACTAGACCATCAACTTACACCATACACAAGAATAAACTCAAAATGGATAAAAGACTTAAATGTGATCTGTGAATTCATAAAAATTGTAGAAGAAAATGCTGGCAACAAAATTTCAGACCTCATACACAGCAGAATTTTCAGTGATACAACACCTAAGGCAACAGAAACACAGGAAAAAATGAACACATGGGACTACCTCAAACTAAAAAGCTTCGGCCCAGGAAAAGAAACAACAATCAAAATGGAAAGGCAACCCACTGTATGGGAGAGCATAATTGCCAATGATATATCAGATAAGGGTTTCATTTTTAAAATATATAGAGTACTCATGCAACTCCACAAAAGGAAGACAAAAAAAAAACAATGGGCAGAGACGCTTAATAGGCATCTCTCCAAACAGGACATACAAACGGCCAAGAGACATATGAAGCAATGCTCAACATCACTAATCATCAGAAAGATGCAAATTAAAATAACAATGAGTTATCACCTCACACCTGTCAGAATGTCCACCATTAACAAATCATCAAACAACACGTGTTGGCGAGGATGTGGAGAAAAGGGGACTCTAGTATACTGCTGATGGGAATGCAGACTGGTGCAGTCACTATGGAAAACACTATGGTGTTACTTCAACAAATTTAAAATCTAATTGCTATTTGATCTAGTGATCCCACTTCTAGGAATATACCCTAAGAAGCCTGAAACACTAATCAGAAAGAATATATGTATCTCCATGTTCAAAACAGCTCTATTTACAATAGCTAACATCTGGAAACAGCCCACATGTCCATCAGTAGACAAATGGATAAAAAAGCTGTGGTACATATACACATGGAGTACTGTGCAGGTGTAAGAAAGAATGATCTCTTATCCTTTGAGACGATATGGAGGGACCTGGAGAATATTATCCTAAGTGAAACAGGCCAAGCAGAGAAAGACAAATATCATATGATCTCACTTATTTGTGAATATAATGAAGATAACAGTCTGAGGAACAGTATAGACTCAGAGATGTGGAAGTTGGGTACAGATTGAGAACCCTCAAAAGAGGGGGCAGGGGGGAGGGAAGACATAAACCACAGAACTTATATGCATATATTCATAACTGATGGACATGGACAACAAAGCTGGGGATGGGCAGGAGGGGATGGGGAGGAGGGTGTCAATGTGGAAAAAAGGAGAAACATCTTTAACAAAAAAAATTTTAAAAAATTAGTGTTGTTGAGAAACTGAAACTCACACATGGCTGATGTGCATGTAAATTTGTAGATTAACACTTTGCAAATGTGTTTAACTGCATTTGCTAACCTTGAACATATGCATATCCACCCCTAGATACAAAACACATTGCAGTACCAGAATGTTAATACCACTATTCATAAAGGCAAAAACAAAACAAAAGCTGGAAATGCCATCAACAACATAACAGATAAAAATATGGTGATATGTTCATACATTGTATTACTAAATATTAATGAAGAAACTACACACAACCAGGTGAGTAGATGTTGCAAACATAGTGTTAAGCTTAAGAAACAGACACCAAAGAGTAAATATTATACAAATTTATTTATACAACATTCAAACAAGGCAAAACTAATCAGGCCAGTCCCCCCCCACCCCAGCCATAAACAGCTTCCCAGAAGTCTTCAAACACTATTTTCTGTGTGTATATTATTCTTCAATTAAAAAAAGTAAACAATAAAATGAGGAAAATCTTTACGAACTGATACAGAATGGTGTATTGTTAAGTGAAAAAAAATCAAAGTGCTACTTTTAGTGCAGGAAAGAATAAAAAATACAAAAATGTGTAAGATTGTTTTTATAAGGAGAAACACAGGAAGAATAAACTGAAACAAGTTACCCACAGAAGTTGAGTGAGAATGGGGTGGAAGAGATATATTTCTCTGAGTATAACTTTTTGTATAATGTTTTGGAACCATGTTAATGCTTTATATACTCAAGTAATAATAATAATGATAATAGATGAAGAAAATCCCTGAAGTGGAATACAAAAAGAACAAACCAAACAAGCTTTAAAATGAATTACATAATCACACTGAAAGAGGGAAAGAGGAGAATCTAATGAAGTTTTAACACAGTATTTTGACTATATATACACAGACAAGGGACAAAAATATCAAACTCTAGTTGGAAGGTTTGCTTTTCACAGTGATATAGGTTAGCAATTCTGAAACTACTTTCTGTGTGTTCTAGGTTTGAGAAAGTGAGTTAATATGATGAAAATCATGGAACCATGTTTCTCACTATTGAAGAAGTACATTACAAATATGGCATCTGGACAGACAAAGATGTACCTTTAGGTAATGGACAGGAATTAATAACAGTAGGAACTCATAGTTTATAAATATATAAGAATATAGATATGATTATGGATATTCTACGCCCAGATCCTTGTCTGCTAAAATAAACAAAGGCTCCTTGGTGATATGGCTGATAATAGGACAAGTATATGATAAGTCTGAAACTAAGGAAATGCTCAAAGAATGATGGAGAAATATGTCAAAAGCATAAAGGAACTAGCTTAAAGAGGCTCCCACCAGCCAAATCTGGGATAATTTCAGCATCAACATAAGGATAGAAATGAATTAATCACCCATTGAATACAATAAAAAGCCATGGATCCATACAGATATAACATAATGAAATCAATACTTGGGGGAAGAAAAACTCTTCTTTATAGAAGGATTTGAATTAATACATAAAGAGGGAATTATGGGGTTAGAAAATTACATTTGACCCCCATAATAATAATAATAATTCATTCAGGCAAAAATAATCATCAATGCATGATAAATTTAGTGGGTGAACAGTTTGATAAAAAACAGGATATTTGTATAGTTTTTGGGTGACTCACCCTCATAATATTTATTAAATAAAAATTGAAAAATAGTAACTTTACAGTGATAGACACCACTTTAACCAGTGATCCACATTAGTATCACTAGTAATAGGACAGATGGACATCATGTACCTCCTGAGTGGTGTACCAAGAAGGACATAATGTCACTTCTGTGACAGTCCTGCCCAAACTAGTAACCTGAATCCAATCACGAGGAAACAGCAAACACACACAAACTGCAGAACATTTATTAAACTAACTTGTTTGTTTTTTAAAAAAAAATATCAAGCTCATGAAGACAAAGAAAGGCTGAGAAAAATAGTTCAAATTAAATAAGACAAAAAAGACATGAAAACTAAATGCAACTCATGATTTTGGATCAAATTCTGGGCCAAGAAAGAAAATTTTTTAAATAAAAGCTATTATAATAAGGTCTATAGATTAGATAATAGTATTTTATCTGTTTTAATATCTTTTTTTTTTAAATTCTCACCCAAGGATATTTTTCTATTTATTTTCAAACAGAGTAGGAGGGAGAGAGAGAGAGAGAGAGGAAACATAGATGTGAGAGAGACAGATTAACTGGTTGCCTCTTGCATGATCCAGACCAGGGCTGGGTACCAAATTGCAACTGAGGTACATGCCCTTGACTGGAATCAAACTCATGACTCTTTGGTCCATGGGCTGATGCTCTAACTGCTGACCCAAACCAGCCAGGGGCAGTTTTAATATCTTAACTTTGCAACAGAAGAAAGGAAATATTCTTGTTCTTAGGAAACACACACTGATATATTTTAGTACAGACATATGATATCTGCAACTTACTCTGAAATGGTTCAAGAAAAAAATCCATATATGCATATATGTGTGTGTGTGTGTGTGTGTGTGTGTGTGTGTATACAGAACTATAAAGCTGAGAGGAAAAATGGCAGCAGAGTGAATGGAAGCTACACAGACTGTCTCCCAGGACCAAACAGAAACTACAACTGAAATAAAGACAAATCATTGGGGAAAACCAACTAAAAAGCTGCTAGAGAACCTATATAACCAGGGACAGAAAAAGGATGCCAAATTGAGCCTGGTAGAAACTGAAAAGGCACAAGAGGGTAGCCTGGGAGCCCATGGACAGCAATTGAGGGATGTTTTAGCTGTGAGTGGTTGTGGCTGAGAGAGTGGGGTTTTAAAAAGCACCAAATCAGCTAGAGCCACTCACCTTGGTCTCCAGCAGAGGGAGGGTAAACTGGACTGGAACTGTGTGGAGAGAGTCTAGGGATCCTGGTTCAGAAGAAAGCTGGAGGGGAGGACACCAGGAGTTTTGTGCTGATTCATTCCCTCATAGAGCAGTAGCCATCAAAGAGCCTCTTTCCAGAGCCCTGGGGAGAAGCAACAGCCCCTCCCTCAGGAATTCAACACCATCAGGCCAGGCCACAGAAATGCAAATTAAAGCTCATTAACATATAGAGCCTGACAGCAAGCAAGTGCCCCACCCACTGGAAATCCTCTTATACCTGAGGGATTTTTAATTCAGCTGAGGGCTACAAGCAGAGGCTCATCAAATACCTGAGACAGCCTCCAGGCAAAAGCTAGAGGATAACTGACCTTTCCTTGGCCTGCAGATCTACACAGGAACATTAGATTTGACAGTGGTGTTTAACATGGGTCCTCCCACACTCATCCAAACAAAGTAGTGGGAGCCACAACCAGTGGAACACCAACATGCACAGGGAGAATTTGGCAGGCTCCAAAACCCACTGTGAGCCAAAATGATGACACAAAGAAACAAATTCCAAGTGAAAGAACAAGAGAATTCTATAGGAGAAGAGATAAATAAAATGGAATTGAGCAAGGAAAAAATGGCGGTGGAGTGAATGGAGCTACACAGACCATCTCCCAGGACCAAACTGGACTTATAACAAAAATAAAAGCAAATCGTCAGGAAGGGGCAACCAAAAGACACCTTGGAGGACCATATAACCAGAAACACCGACTCAATCCTGGTAGGCTTGCGAAAATGCGAGAGGGGGCCGGGAGCCCACAGTCCGCAGCGGCCTGGGCGGGGACCTGGGGACTTGGCGGGAAGCTGTTGCTACCGCCTCAGCTGTGACCCACATAAGTCCTGCGAACTCTGCTGCCTGCTAAGCCCTCGGCTGGTGCCGCACAGACTGGCACAGACTGGCTGCAACCAGGGGACTCGGTGGGACACAGCTGCTGCCTTGGCTGCGATCCCGGCTGAGTCCTGTGACCTCTGCATGCTAAGCCCTCGGTTGGTGTCGCACGGACTTGCTGGGACCAGGGGACACTGCTGGAAGCTGCTGCCACCTTGGCAGTGTCCCACTACCACGGCTTAGTCCTGGGGCTTCTGCGGAGTGCAACGCCCTTGGCTGATGCCACAGCCGCGGCAGCCCTGGGCTGGAAGTAGCGCCCTAAGGTTAAAAGTACCAGGTGGCTCCACGATGAAGAGTATAGACAGAGGCTAAATTGGCAGCAGCCATTCACATTGGGATCGGACAGAGGGAAGGCAGACTGGACTGGAACTGTGTGGGGACACTCGGGTTTTGGAGGGTGCTCAGAGCTTTTGCTGAGTGCATCCACATAGGACTGTGATCATTTTAATACTTCCCAGGACCTTGGGGAGAGGCACAGGCCCCACCCTCAGAGATTCAACCCCACCTGGTGGCCATTGAAATGCTAATTGAGGCCCATTAACAACCAGCAGCTGCCCCACCCCCAGGAAATCCTCTTACACTGAGCACCTGAGGGAGTTTTTCAGGCAACTCAGAAATCAAGGGTCTTCAGGTGACCTCTACTAATAGCCTCCAGGCAAAAAAAGCTAGAGGAAAACTACCATTCCCTGGGCTAGCAACACTAACCAGAAAAGCTAAGACTTGACGGTGGTGTTTAAAGTGGGTCCTCCTTGCCTCATCTAAACCCAGGAGAGGGAGCCACAAACAGCAGAACACCAACACCCACAGGGAAAAGTTGGCAGACTTTAAAGCCCACTGTGATAGCCAAAATGTGAAAAACAGAAACAAAAGCCAAATGAAAGAACAAGAGACCTCTACAGAAGATAAGAAAAATGAGATGCAGTAAAGCAAGTTAACAGAACTAGAATTTAGAGCCATGATGTTGAGGAACCTCAACAGCATGTGTATGGATATGAACACCATGAGCAAAGACATAGAAATGTTGAAAATCAACCAGTTGGAAATTAAAAGTAAACAAGAAGAAATGAAGAATGGCCCTGGCCGGTTTGGTTCAGTGGTTGGAGCGTCGGCCTGCGGTCCTGAGAGACCCGGGTTCGGTTCCCGCTGGGGGCGCGTGCCTCGGTTGCAGTTTGTCACCGGCCCTGGTCAGTTGTGCGGGTGGCAGCCACTCGATGTGTTCCTTTCACATTGATGTTTCTCTCTCTCTCTCTGTTCCTCTCTCTCCCTCCCACTCTACCTGAACAAAAAATGGAAAAATGTCCTCGAGTGAGGATAAGAAAAAAAAAAAAAATGAAGAATGACATATCAGAAATGAAAAACACATTGAAAGGTCTAAAAAGCAGAGTAGGGGAAGCTGAGGACTGAATCAGTGAATCAGAAGACAGGGTAGAAAAAATCAACCAATCAGAAAACCAAAAGGAAAAAACTATTAAAAAACAGGAAGACAACTTAAGAGAACTGTGGGACAACTGGAAATGGAATAATATTCACATCATAGGAGTCCCGGAAGAAAAAGAAAATGAGCAAGAGTTAGAGAATATATTCAAAGAAATAGTGACAGAAAACTTCCCTAATTTGGTGAAGGAAGAAGGCATTCAAGGTCAAGAAGCACAGAGAGCCCCAAGTAAGAAGAACCCAAACTGGCCCACACCAAGACACATAGTAATCAAACTGCCAAAAATTAAAGACAAAGAGAGAATCCTAAAAGCAGCAAGAGATAAGCAACAGGTTACCTACAAAGGAAACCCCATAAGGCTCTCAGGTGACTGCTCACAAGAAACACTACAGGCCAGAAGGGAATGGCATGAAGTAATAAAGGTCATGAAAAAGAAGGATTTGAATTCAAGATTACTCTACCCAGCAAGGCTATCATTCAAAGTAGAAGGTCAAATAAAGAGCTTCTCAGAGAGAAAAAAAAAAAAGGCTAAGGAAATACATTAGCACCAAACCAGCACTGCAAGAAATGGTAAAAGGACTGCTGTAATTACCAGGAGAAATGGGAAGAAAAATAGAACCACACTAAACAAAAATGGCAATAACTCAGTACATGTCAATAATCACCTTCAATGTAAATGGATTGAATGCTTCCATAAAAAGACACAGAGTAGCTGATTGGATAAGAAAGCATGACTCATCTATATGTTGTTTACAAGAGACCCACCTCACAACAAAAGACTCACATACATTAAAAGTGAAGGGATGGAAAAAATCTTCCAAGAAATGAAAAAGAAAATAAAGCTGGGGTAGCAATACTCATATCTGATCAAATAGATTTCAGAATGAAGGCCATAACTAGAGACAAACAAGGCCACTACATAATATTGAAAGGATCTATTCAACAGGAAGATATAACCTTGATAAACATATATGCACCCAATATAGGAGCACCAAAATATTTTTAAAAACTTCTGGAGGACTTTAAAGGAGAAATCGATAGTATTACAATCATAACAGGGGACTTCAACACCCCACTGACATCACTGGATAGATCCTCTAGACAAAAGATTAGCAAGGAAACAGAGACTCTAAATGAAGCACTAGATCAAATGGACTTAATAGATATCTACAGAGAATTACTCCCCAAAACTACAGAATACACATTCTTCTCAAGTGCACATGGGACATTATCAAAGATAAACCACATGATAGGACACAAACTAAATCTCTACAAGTTCAGGAAGACTGAAATCATATCAAGCATCTTCTCAGACCACAATGGCATGAAACTAGAAATCAATTGCAAGAAGAACATACAAAGACATTTGAACTCATGGAAGCTAAATACCATGTTATTAAACAATGAATGGGTCACCAAGAAGATCAAGGAAGAAATCAAAAACTTCCTGGAAACCAATGAAAATGAAGACACAACAACACAAAGATGCAGTGAAAGCAGTTCTGAGAGGGAAATTCATAGCACTATAGGCCTACATCAGAAAAACAAGAAAAATCTCTATTAGATTATCTAACCTCACAATTTAAAGAACTAGAGAGCAAACAAAAAGAAAACTCCAGAGCAAGCAGAAGGACAGAAATAGTAAAGATCAGAGCAGAAAAAATGACATACAATCCAAAAAAACAATTCAAGGGATCAATAAAACAAAGAGCAGGCTTTTTGAAAAGATAAACAAGATTGATGGACCCTTAGCTAGACTCTTCAAGAAGCAAAGAGAGAGAACCCAAATACACAAAATCATAAATGAAAGAGGAGCGGTAACAACTGACACCACAGAAATACAAAAGATCATTAACAACTACTATGAACAATTATATGGCAACAAATTGGACAATCTAAGCAAAATGGAAAAATTTCTAGAAACACATAGTCTCCCAAAACTGGATCAGGAAGAGATAGAAAACTTGAACAGACTAATAACAACAGATGAAATTGAAGATGTAATCAAGACTCTCCCAGCAAACAAAAGCCCAGGCCCAGATGGCTTCACGGGGGAGTTTTACCGAACATTCAAAGAAGAACTAATACCCATTCTCCTCAAACTATTTCAAAAAATTCAAGAAGAAGGAAGACTTCCAAACTCGTTTTATGGAGCCAGCATAATTCTAATTCCAAAACCAGAAAAAGACACAACAAAGAAAGAAAACTACAGGCCAATATCCCTGATGAACATAGATGCCAAAATCCTGAGCAAAATACTTGCAAATAGGATCCAGCAATACACCAAAAAAATTATCCACCATGACCAAGTGGGATTCATCCCAGGGATGCAAGGCTGGTACAATATTCACAAATCAATAAATGTGATACACCACATAAATAAAATGAAGAATAAAAACCACATGATCCTATCAATAGATGCTGAAAAAGCCTTTGACAAATCCAGCATCCATTTCTGATAAAAATGCTCAGCAGTGTGGGAATAGAGGGATCATATCTAGACATAATAAAGGCCATATATGAAAGACCTACAGCAAACATCATACTCAATGGGCAAAAAGTAAAAGCATTTTGCTTAAGAACAGGAACAAGGCAAGGATGCCCACTTTCACCACCCCTGTTTACAATAGTACTGGAAGTCTTAGCCACAGCAATCAGACAGGAAGAAAAAATAAAAGGGATCCAAATTGGAAAGGAGGAAGTGACATTGTCATTATTTGCAGATGACATGATACTATACATAGAAAACCCCAAAGACTCCTTCAAAAGTTTACTAGACTTAATAAATGAATTTGGCAAAGTAGCAGGATACAAAATTAACGTCAAGTAATCGATGGCATTCTTATACACCAAGGATGAACTCACAGAAAGAGAAACTAAGAAAACAATCTCATTTACCATTGTGGCAAAAAAATTAAGATACCTAGGAATAAACTTAATCAAAGAAATAAAGGACCTATTTGCAGAAACCTGCAGAACATTGAAAAAAGAAATAGAAGAAGATATAAAAAAGTGGAAGCACATACCCTGTTCATGGATTTGGAGAATTAACATCATTAAAATGTCCATATTACCCAAAGCAATCTATAGATTCAAGGCAATCCCCATCAAAATACCAATGGCATACTTCACAGAATTAGGACAATTATTTCAAAAGTTCATATGGAATCAAAAAAAGGCCTCGAATAGCCAAGAAATCTTGAAAAGGAAGAACACAGTTGGGGGGATCACAATATCAGATTTCAGGTTATACTACAAAGCCACTGTAATCAAAACAGCCTGGTACTGGCACAGGAACAGGTATATAGACCAGTGGAACAGAACAGAGAACCCTGAAATGGACCCAAGGCAATATGATCAATTAATATTTGACAAAGGTGGCAAAAGAATACAGTGGAGTAAGGACAGCCTCTTAAATAAATGGTGCTGGGAAAATTGGCAGCTACTTGCAGAAAAATGAAACTAGATCATCAACTTACACCCTACACCAAAATAAACTCAAAATGGATAAAAGACTTAAATGTAACTCATGAATCCATAAAAATCCTGGAAGAGACTGTAGGGAATAACATTTCAGACACCATATGCAGCAGAATTTTTACTGACACATCACCTAAGGCAATAGAAACAAAGGAGAAAATGAACACATGGGACTACATCAAACTCAAAAGCTTCTGCACAGCAAAAGATACAATCATAAAAATGGAAAGGCAACCCCCTGTATGGGAGAGCATAACTGCCAATGAAATATCAGATAAGGGGTTAATTTCCAATACATATAGAGTGCTCATACAACTCCACAAAAGGAAGACAAAGAATCCAATTTAAAAATGGGCAGAGGAACTAAATAGACACCTCTCCAAACAGGACATACAAATGTCTAAGAAACATATGAAGAAATGCTCATCATCACTAATCATCAGAGAGATGCAAATTAAAACAACAATGTGGTATCACCTCATATCTGTCAGAATGGCCGCCATCAACAAATCATCAAACAACAAGTGTTGGCGAGGGTGTGGAGAAAAGGGGACTCTACTACCCTGCTGGTGGGAAGGCAGACTGGTGCAGCCACCATGGAAAACAATATGTTGTTACCTCAAAAAATTAAAAATTGAACTTCCATTTGACCCAGTGATTCCACTTCTAGTAATATATTCTAAGAAGCCTGAAACACCTATCAGAAAGAATATATGTACCCCCATGTTCATAGCAGCACTATTTACAATAGCTAAGATTTGGAAACAGCCCAAGTGTCCATCAGCAGAAGAATGGATAAAAAAGAAGTGGTACATATACACAATGGAGTACTATGCAGCTGTAAAAAAGAAAGATATCCTTTGAGACTACATGAAGGGACCTGGAAAGTATCATCCTAAGTGAAACAAGCCAAACAGAGAAATACAGGTTTTTTATGATCTCACTTATTTGTGGAATATAATGAACAGAAATGGGGTAGTCCCAGAGACGTGGAAGTGGGGTACAGACTGACAATCCCCTAGAGAGGGGGGTGGTGGGGGAGAGATAAACCACAGAATTTATATGAATGTATGCATGAACAGTGGATATGGACCACAAACTGGGGAAAGGGCAGGGAGGGAGGAGGAGGGGGGAATCAGTGGGGGGAAAAGAAACATCTGTAACAAAAATTAATTAATAAAAAAATTTCTCAAAAAAATATGGAATTGAGCAAGATATTAGAGGTAGAGTTCAGAGTAATAATTATGAGGAAGCTCAACAGCATAAGTAAAGATAGGGAAACATTGAAAATCAACCATTTGGCAATGAAGAATGACATAGCAGATATAAAGAACACATTGAAATGAATAACCAGAGTAGAGGAAACCCAGGGACAGAACAATGAATTAAATTAGAAGACAGAATAGAAAAAAATCATGCAATCAGGGAACCAAAAGGAAAAACAGCAAGACAGCCTAAGAGAACTGTGGGACAATATGAAACATAACAACACCTGCATCATAGGAATGCCAGAAGAAGAAGAAAATGAGCAAAGGTTAGAGAATATATTTGAAGAAATAATAACAGAAAACTTCCCTAACTTGGTGAAGGAAGAAGGCATACAAGTTCAATAAGCACAGAGAGCCCCAAGAGAGAAGAACCCTAACAGGCCCACACCAAGACACATCATAATTAAAATGCCAAAAATGAAAGACATAGAGAATCCTAAGCAAAAGATAAACAACGGGTTACCTACAAAAAAAAAATCCCATAAGGCTGTCAACTGACTTCCCAACAGAAACATTTCAGGCCAAAGGGGAATGGCATGAGGTAATCAAATTAATGAAAAACAAGGATCTGAATCCACGACTACTTTATCCAACAAAGCTATTATTCAAAATAGAAGGTGAAATAAAGAGCTTCCCAGAAAAAAAAGGCTAAGGGAATATATTAGCAACAAACCAAAACTGCAATATACATTAAAACACTGCTGTAATAAGCAGAAGAAATGGGAAGAGAAACATAACCATAATAAACAAAAATAAAAATAAATAAGTACATATCAATAATAACCTTAAATGTAAATGGATAAAATTATCTGGACAAAAGACACAGAGTAGCTGAATGAATAAGAAAGCAGGATTTATATATGTGTTGTTTACAAGAGATCCACCTCATAACAAAAGACTCATATAGGTTGAAAGTGTAGTGATGAAAAAACAAATGGAAAGGGAAAAAAAGCTGAGTGGCAATATTTATATCTGATAAAATAGACTTCAAAATGAAGGCCATAACTAGAGACAAAGAAGGCCACTACATAACATTGTAAAGATCAATCAAACAGGAGGATATAACCTCAGTAAACATATATGTACCCAATACAGGAGCATCAAAATACATTTAAAAACTTCTGGAGGACTTCAAAGCAGAAATCAACAGCAATACAATCATAGCAGGGGACTTCAACACCCAGCTGACATCACTGGATAGATTCTCTAGACAAAAAATTAACAGGGAAACAGAGACTCTAAATGATTCACTAGATCAAATGGATTTAATAAATATCTACAGAAAATTACACCCCAAAACTGCACAGTTTACATTCTTCTCATGTGCACATGGGACATACAGACCATATGTTAGTTCACATACTAAGTCTCTACAAGTTCAAGAATATGGAACTTATATCAAGCATCTCAGATCACAGTGGTATAAAACTAGAAATCAATTACAACAAAAACACTCAAAAACATTCAAACACACGGAGGCTAAATAGCATGTTTTTAAACAATAGATAGGTTACCAAGGAGATCAAGGAATAAATTAAAAACTTTCTGGAAACCAATGAAAATGAACACACAACAACAAAAAATCGATGGGACACAGCGAAAGCAGTCCTGACAGGAAGTGCATAGCATTACAGGCCTACCTCAGAAAACAAGAAAATTTTCTAATTGATTTTCTAACCCAACAACTTAAAGAATTAAAATGTAAACAAAAAGAAAAACCTAGAGCGAGTAGAAGGAATGAAAGAGTAAAGATTAGAAAAGAAATAACGTAGAAACTAAGAAAACATTCAAAAGATCAATGAAACAAAGAGCTGGTTCTTTGAAAAGATAATTAAAATTGATGGACCCTTAGCTAGACTCACCAAGAAACAAAAGAGAGGACACAAATAAAATCAGAAATTCAAGTAACAACTGACACCACAGGAATACAACAGATCAATAAAAAATACTATGAACATTTATATGCCAACAAATTGGACAAGTTAGGCAAAATGGACCAATTTCTAGAAACACATAGTCTCCCAAAACTGAACCGAGAAGAGATAGAAAACTTGAACAGACTGATAACAACTAAGAAAATTGAAGATGTAATCAAGAATCTCCCAGCAATCAAAAGCCCAGGCCTGGATGGCTTCACAGGGGAGTTTTACCTAACATTCAAAGAAAAACTAACACCCATTCTCCTCAAACTATTCAAAAAAATTCAAGAAGAAGGAAGACTTCCAAACTCATTTTATGAAGCCAGCATAATTCTAATTCCAAAACCAGATAAAGACACTACAAAGAAAGAAAACTACAGGCCAATATCCCTGATGAACATAGATGCCCAAATTGTTAACAAAAAATTAGCAAATCAGATTCAGGAATACATTAAAAAATATATTCATCATGACCAAGTGGGATTCATCCCAGTGATGCAAGGCTGGTACAAATTTTGCAAATCAATAAATTTGATACACCACATAAACAAAATGAAATATAATAACCATATGATCATATCAATAGATGCTGAAAGAGCATTCAACAAAATCCAGCACCCATTTCTGATAAAAATGCTCAGCAATGTGGAAATAGAGGGACCATATCTCAACATAATAAAGGCCATATAGTCTGGCCAGTGTTGCTCAGTTGTTGAGGGTCGGCCCATGTACCAAGAGGTCACCGGTTTCATTCCCGGTGAGGACACATGCCAGGTTGTGGGCCAGATCCCCAGTAGGAGACATGTAAAAGGTAGCCAATCAGTGTTCTCTCTCATTGATGTTTCTATCTCTCTCTCCCTCTACTTCCTCTCTCTGTAAAATCAGTAAAAGACAAAACACATAAAGGTCATATATTAAAAACCAACAGTCAACATCATACTTACTGGGAAAAAACTATAAGCCTTTCCCTTAAGAACAGGAACAAGACAGGATGCTCAACTTCACCACTCTTATTTAACATAGTTCTGTAAGTCTTAGCCACAGCAATTAGACATGAAGAAACAATAAAAGGGATCCAAATCAGAAAGGAGGAAGTAAAACTGTCATTATTTGCAGATGACATAATATTGTACATAGAAAACCCTAAAGACTCCATCAAAAATTTACTAGATTTAATAAATGAATTTGGCAAAGTAGCAGGACACAAAATTAACACCAAGAAATCAATGGCATTCTTATACACCAATAATGAACTCACAGAAAGAGAAACTAAACAAACAAACAAACAAAAAAAAAACAAAAACAACCCAAAATCCCATTTACTATTGCAGCAAAAAAAACTAAATAAACATAACTAAAGAAGTAAAGAACCTGTTCACAGAAAAAAGAAATAGTGGAAGATATAAAAAAGTGGGAGCATATACCTTGTTTATAGATTTGAAGAGTTAAGATCATTAAAATGTCCATACTACTCAAAGCAATTTATAGATTCAATGCAATTCCCATTAAAATACCAATGACATATTTCACAGAAATAGAACAAATACTCCTAAAGTTTATATGGAACCAAAAATGACCACGAATAGCCACAGCAATCTTGAAAAAGAACAAAGTAGGAGGGAATCACAATACTACAAAATCACTGTAATTAAAACAGCCTGGTACTGGCACAAGAACAGGCAGATAGATCAATGGAACAGAGCAGAGAACCTGGAAATTGACCCAAAACATTATGCTCAATTAATATTTCACAAAGATTTTAAGAGCATACAGTGGATTAAAGACAACCTCTTTAATAAATGATGTTGAAAAAATTGGACAGCTACATGCAAATAAATGAAACTAAACCACCCACGTATACCATACACTAGAATAAACTCCAAATAGATGAAAGACTTAAATGTGACTCACAAATCCATTAAAATCTTAGAAGAAAGTGTAGGCAACACAATTTTAGACATCGCACGCAGCACAATTTTCACTGATACAATGCCTAAGGCAAGAGAAACAAAGGAAATAATTAATACATGGGACTACATCAAACTGAAAAGCTTCAACATCAAAAGAAAGAAGCATCAAAATGGAAAGGGAACCCACTATATGGGAGAGCATAATTGCCAATGATACATCAGGTAAAGCATTAATCTAAAAAATTAATAGAGTACTCATACAACAAAAAAAAGGAAGACAAAGAAACAGTTAAAAAATGGCCAGAGGATATAAATAGACACTTCCCCAAACAGGACATACAAATGGCCAAGAGACATATGAAAAACTGCTCAACGTCACTAACCATCACAGAGATGCAAATTAAAACAACTATGTGGTATTACCTCACACCTGCCAGAATGACTGTCATCAACAAATCATCAAACAACAAGTGCTGGCAAGGGTGTGGAGAAAAGGGGACTCTAGTACACTGCTGGTGGGAATGCAGACTGGTGCAGCCACTATGAAAAACAATATGGTATTTTCTCAGAAAATTAAAAAGTGAACTGCCATTTGACCCAGTGATCCCCCTTTTAGGAATATGCCCTAAGAAGCCTGAAACACCAATCAGAAAGAATATATGTACCCCTGTGTTCATAGTAGCACTATTTACAATCGGTAAGATCTGGGATCAGTCCATTTGTCTATTAATAGCTGAGTGGATAAAAAAGCTGTGGTACATTTACACAATGGAATACTATGCAGCTGTAAGAAAGAAGGATCTCTTACCCTTAGAGTCAATATGGAGGGACCTCGAGAGTATTATGCTAAGTGAAATAAGCCAATCAGAGAAAGACAAATATCACATGATTTCACTTATTTGTGGAATATAATGAGCAAAATAAACTGATGAACAAACAGAGCCAGACACATAGAAGTAGGGTACAGACTGATAAGCCTCAGAAGAGGGGGTTGGGAGGGAGGGAAGAGATAAACCAAAGAACCTATATGTATATATGCATAACCAGTGGACATAGACAACAATGAGGGGCAGGGCCAGGGGCAGAATTGGGAGGAGGGTGTCAATGGAGGAAAAAGGAGAAACATCTGTAACAAAAATAAATTAATAAAAAAAAAAAAAAGAACTGAAAAGCAAATACAGTAAAATGTTACTTTCTGGAGAATTTATGTGAAGGGTAAATGGGAGTTTTTTATGCTGATCTTGTAATTTTTTTAAGTTTACAATTATTTCAAAATAAAGATTAACTTACTAAATACATGCTATTTGCCATGCTTTTATTATTATTTATATATTTATTTACTGACGTAAATTTTCATACAGCTTTAAGTATACAGTTTGATGGGTTTTGACAATTGTCTGAGTTCCCACTACCCAAGTCAAGGCACAGAACACTGTCAAATCACTCTAGAAAGTACTTTTCTGCCTCTTTCCTGTCATTTCCTTCTCCAACCTGACACAACCACTCTTCTGATTTCTATCATGAAGATGAGGTTGCCTGTTCTGCATTTTCATATAGATGGAATCATTCAGCACGTACTCTTCTTTGCCTAGTTCAGCATAATTATTTTGAGATTCATCCATGCAGTTAGTGTGTATTAGTAGCTCATTCCTTTTAGTGGCTGAGTAGTATTTCATTATATGTACCACAGTTTTTCTAGTTCCTTGTTGATGGAAATTGGGGTTGTTTCTAGTTTGTGGTTATTATGAATAAACAAGATACTCTTGTACAAGTCTTTGTGGGGACCTATGTTTACATGGGTCTCTCTCCAGAGATACCAACTCTTTTGTTGACCTGACTCATGTACATGGTGGACACATAAATATGGGCTTTTAAGAATACTAGAAAAGTGCCCTGGCAGGTTAGGCTCAGCAGTTGGAGCATCGGCTCATGGACTGAAGAGTTGTGGGTTTGATTCCTGATCAAGGGCACATACCTTGGTTGTGGGTTTGATATCCGGCCCAGGTCAGGGTACTAAGAGGGGCAGCTGGTTGATGTGTCTCTCTCACATCCATGTTTCTCTCTGTCTCTCTCTCCCTTCTTCCCTCTGATTCTATCTTAAAAATCAATGGAGAAATATCCTCTGGTGAGGATACAAAGAAGGAAAGCTTCCTGACTCAAATGATCCCTTCTGTGAATGTCTAAAGTTCTATTAGCTGTCTCTTCTTTTGAAACTACCCTAGCTCTGGCTGGTCTGAAGTTTTATTGGAAGGTTGTTGATTAAATGTTTGTCTTCTGGCCAGGAAGGTACCTGGATAGCGCTATTGCAAGTAAATGAAGGGAGTGTAGAGAAACTTTCCCTATTCACCATTTTCTGGACCTTGTACACTCTCCTGTCCTCTCAGACTGTGTCCTTCTTAGGAGTTCATACCTGAGGCCAGAAACAATATACCTGGGTTAAATCTTCAGTTTGACTTAGGAACCTGGCATTCCAGGCTTGTCCACCTCCAGAATGAAAGCCATTCTCCTGGGAGGACACACAGAGAGGCCCATAAGGAATCTCCATATCCCAGAATCTGCGAGGGTCCATGGAGGTCTGGGTGTGAGGAAAGAGGGGAGCAAGAGGGGTGTGCTGGCAAGAGTGAGCTGGCAGTGGTGTGCAGAAGTGACTCTCCTGGTCCTCATGGGACAAAGCCTCTCTGGATCAGTGGAATAAATCAATGTGCTCCCCTACCACCTTCTCCCAGGAAGGATTCAGTGAACTTTGTGTAAGGGGATTAAGACTTAGCTTGCTCAGAAGGGAGATGGGTTCTCAGCTTCAAGTTCTCAGGCTTTGTGGCCATGTTTCCATGTGTCCATGTGGGCTGCTGCAGGCCGTGATTCATGGGCAGCAGGTGCTGTGGCTGGAAAGAGAAGCTATTGCCAGCATCTTCCCTAGAGAGGTGAGTATGTGGGTCTTGTGCCTGTATCCTCCTAGGGGCCCAAGAAGAAGTACTTCAAGAGTAGGAGGGTGTGTGTGGAAGTAGGCAGAAAGATATGCCACAGAAAGATCTGAGCCCAGATAGGAGTGACGGTGGGTCTGGCAGAGATTCTAAAACCAAAGGAGTATCAGTTCACACTCCCATTTCAAGTTCAGAGAGAGCCGGCATCTTGCCCACTATCATACAGCATGTCAGAATCAGGGCTCAATCACTGATTACTTTAGCCACTCCCTTCAGCGCCTCTTCCTCCTGCCTCCCAACCCCAGAAGAGGGTCCTGCTGAAGGAAAGGTTGGCATGAAAACCTTCCCAAGAGCCATTTGTATTTGAACAGGGATGAGTGAGTAGGTAGAGTCTTATCTACAGCCCAAAGGGGGATTCTGACAGATCTGGGTATGTGTTATGAGCCATCAAGATTGTCAACAGGAGCATCTTTGCATGAGAGTCTATTGCTACAGGAGAAGTAAAATGGCTTTTATAGCCCCTCAAGGGAGCCACCTGGCATGGGAGACTGGGGGAGAGAAATGGTGTGGGTCTAAGTGGGTATGATTGGCCCTTGACCAATCTCAGGGATGTGATTCCAAGACCTATACAGAGAGGGACCATGAGCAGAGGGTCTTTTTTTAAAAAAAATGAATTTATTTATTTTTGTTACAGATGTTTCTCCTTTTTCCTCCACTGATTCCTCCCTCCCCCTCCCTCCCTGCCCTGTCCCCAGCTTTGTTGTCCATGACCACTGTTCATGCATACATGCATATAAATTCTGTGGTTTATCTCCCCCGCCCACCCCCTCTTCTGGGGATTGTCAGTCTGTACCCACTTCCATGTCTCTGGGACTACCCCATTCCTCAGACTGTTATGTTCATTATATTCCACAAATAAGTGAGATGATGTGGTATTTGTCTTTCTCTGTTTGGCTTGTTTCACTTACAAAAATACTCTCCAGGTCCCTCCACGTCGTCTCAAAGGATAAGAGATCTTTATTTATTACATCTACATAGTACTCCATTGTGTATATGTACCACCGCTTTTTTATCCATTTGTCTACTGATGGACATTTGGGCTGTTTCCAGATCTTAGCTATTGTAAATAGTGCTGCTATGAACATGGGGTACATATATTCTTTCTGATTGGTGTTTCAGGCTTTTAAGGGTATATTCCAAGAAGTGGGATCCCTGGGTCAAATAGAAGTTCAATTTTTAATTTTTTTGAGGTAACACCATATTGTTTTCCATAGTGGCTGCACCAGTCTGCATTCCCACCAGCAGTGTACTAGTGTCCCCTTTTCTCCACACTCTCACAGGAGTGAGGTGCTACCTCATTGTTGTTTTAATTTGCATCTCCCTGATGATTAATGATGTTGAGCATTTCTTCATATGTCTCTTAACCATTTGTATGTCCTGTTTGGAGAGGTGTCTATTTAGTTACTCTGCCCATTTTTTAATTGGGTTCTTTGTCTTCCTTTTGTGGAGTTGTATGAGCACTCTATATATATTGAAAATTAATGCCTTATCTGATATATCATTGGCAATTATGCTCTGCCATACAGTGGGTTGCCTTTCCATTTTGGTGTTTGTTTCTTTTGCTGTGCAGAAGCTTTTTAGTTTGATGTAGTCCCATGTGTTCATTTTCTCCTTTGTTTCTGTTGCCTTAGGTGATGTATCAGTGAAAATTCTGCTGTGTATGATGTCAAAAATTTTGTTGCCTACATTTTCTTCTAAGATTTTTATGGATTCATGAGTCACATTTAAGTCTTTTATTCATTTTGAGTTTATTCTTGTGTATGGTGCAAGTTGATGGTCTAGTTTCATTTTTTTGCATATAGCTGTCCAATTTTCCCAGTAAAGAGGCTGTTAAGTAAAAAGACAGTAAAGAGGCTGTGTTTACGCCACTGTATGCTCTTGCCACCTTTGTCAAATATTAATTGAGCATATTGTCTTGGGTCCATTTCTGGGTTCTCTATTCTGTTCCATTGATCTATCTGCCTGTTCTTGTGCCAGTACCAGGCTGTTTTGATTATAGTGGCTTTGTAGTATAACCTGAAATCTGGTAATGTGGTCCCTCCAACTTTGTTCTTCTTTTTCAAGATTGCTGTGGCTATTTGGGGTCTTTTTTGGTTCCATATGAACTTTTGAAGTATTAGTTCTAGCTCTGTGAAGTATGTCTTTGGTATTTTGATGGGGATTGCATTGAATCTATAGATTTCTTTGGGTAGTATGGACATTTTAATAATGTTAACTTTTCCAATCCATGAACAAGGTATATGCTTCCACTTTTTTATATCTTCCTCTATTTCCATTTTCAATGACCTGAGAATTGAAATAGTTTTCTGCGAACAGGTCCTTTATTTCTTTGGTTAAGTGTATTCCTAGGTATCTAAATATTTTTTGCCGCGATGGCAAATGGGATTGTTTTTTTAGTTTCTCTTTCTTTGACTTCATCATTGGTGTATAAGAATGCCGTTGATTTCTAGATGTTAATTTTGTATCCTGCTACTTTGCCAAATTCATTTATTAAGTCTAGTAGATTTTTTTTTTTTTTTATCCTCACTGGAGAACATTTTTCCATTTTTTGTTCAGGTAGAGTGGGAGGGAGAGAGAGGAACAGAGAGAGAGAGAGAGAGAAACATCGATGCGAAAGGAACACATAGAGTGGCTGCCACCCGCACAACCGACCAGGGCCGGGGACAAACTGCAACCGAGGTACGCGCCCTTAGTGGGAACTGAACCCGGGTCTCTCAGGACCGCAGGCCGACGCTCTAACCGCTGAGCCAAACTGGCCAGGGCAAGTCTAGTAGATTTTTGATGGAGTCTTTGGGGTTTTCTACGTATAGTATCATGTAATCTGCGAATAATGACAGTTTCACTTCCTCCTTTCCAATTTGGATCCCTTTTATTTTTTCTTCCTGTCTGATTGTGCAGAGGGTTTTATGGGACAAGTGACCTGGCCCTGGGCAGGTCTGCCTATAGCCAGCTGGTAGTGTGTAGGTTCTTGACTTCATGAAGTAAAGATTTTATAATATGAGTCCAGGTGACTATGAGGGCACATTTATTAAAAAAGGGGCTTAGTACAGAGGAGGCAACAGGAGGGCCTAGCCTGGGCTGCTTTGGCTCACTGGGAAGTCACAGAAAAGAGGGCCTGGGAGACAGGTTCAGGGGGTTAGCCTGTGACAAGCTGCTGCTGCCCATTCCTACCTTGGTTGCAAGTCTCATGGGGTCCTATAGAGTTTAGGAGATGTGTGCCAGTAGGGGAAGCTGGGGGGAAGGGAAAGTCAGAGCTGCCAGAGGGAGAGAGTGCCCTGAGTCCTTTGTGTTGAGGGTATTGATCTCTCTCTTGCAGGCTGGAATCTTAGGGGGGGGGGGGGGTCTCAGGGAAGGGTTTCAGCAGAATATTCATCAGCTTTTCCAGATGTGCTCTTTCAGGATTGTGGTCTCTACTGATTAGTCAGCACCAGGGCTGGTGGAGGGGGAGAAGGGCATTAGTCAATGCAGCTGGTCCTGGCACTGCCCACCTGGTTTTGCTGCATTTCTGGGCCCGGAGCTGAAATACAGCTGAGGCCTAGATGTTATCTCTAGAGAGGTGGACTTCTGCATCAGGCTACAAATCGCTCAGCTCTGTTTATTCAGCTATCTGTCTCAGTTTTTCTATTTCACTTGTCCTGGCTTACTGGCCCATCTCAAAGGGACAAGAGCCTTGGGGCCCAGCAAATTGCTCTTTGAGTCCTGGGTGAAATTGAGTCCCAGTAAGAGAAAGGCCTTTACATGTGTTTTCAGGGCACAGCCCAGTTTTAGCACATTGGAGATGGCAGGGAACCTGCTCTGTAACTTTGGGGGTGGGGAATTTAGGTGGATGGTGAGAAACAGGCCCCTGGGGCAGAGAACATTATAAGGAGGCTGAAGAAGGAAAAAAATGTGTTGATAGTAGCTAACAGACTGATCTGCTAGCTTGTGTGAAACACAGGGAATAATGAAGACTGCAGGCACTGGATGTCCGGTGTCAGCCTTAGTGCCATCAATGTCCCTCTCACAGTGAGGCAGCTCCTTCTCTGTGCCCTCTGGGCCTGAGTTGGGTGCTGAAGCAGACACACCTGCCCTAAGGAGTCTGGAGAAGGCAGTGCTTAACCCTCCAAAAGGAGCTGCTTATGGGGGGAGGTCAGGCCCTCACACAGGCCAAGAGAATGGGGGGCCTTTTGCTTAGGCCTTTTGAACTTGAGTCAGAAAACCAGAGTCTAAATCTGGGCCTTCACTTACTAGCTCTATGAAATGGGTGTCTGGTTTTTGCTGTGGTCAAGTGGGCATGGATGTTCTCCATTGGATGACCAAGGAATGAGAACTATGAGATGCCGTCCACTTGAGGGACTCTTGCTGGGACTGTGCCTCTCTGAAGGCTGTTTCCGATATGTCCTGGAGCGGACCAGAGTAGTGTCAGGAGTGGAGATAGGACTGGCAGCCCTGCCTTTGCATGGGAGAGCAGCCTCCACACCCTCTGCTCACCCCCATCCCCAGGGGACAAATCCTGCAGGTCAGCCTTGGACCCAGAACCTTGGAGCCAGGACTTAGAGCCTGGCTCTATCTGTGTGTCTAGCCTCAGAAAGGCCTCAGGCTCTTCATCTATAAAACAGCAGTCTAAGACCAGAGCTCCATCTGCTGGTACCCAGCCTGTTCTCCCCTGCCCCTTTTTGAGGAATGAGCAGGGCTGATAGGGAAATAGCTGGCTCCTCCCTCAGGGCCCCCGACCACAGCAGGAATGTTCCCTGGTCATAGCTGCCTTGGGCTGAACCCAGGGCCTCAAGGTCCTGGGATATTGCTCTATGTTTATTTTCTGCCTGGCTTCTTCAAGTATTGTGGTTTCCACTTGGAAAGGCTACAGTGGGAACTGAGGGGCTTGCTCTAGGGGCTAGGCTGTTTCTGTGGGAAAATTTGAGTTTTGCTGATGGCTTGTAGCCACCACCAAGACCCCTCTTGGCCCATGGCAGAACTGAGACTGGACCTAGGCCACCTGGTTTCTAACTCAGGGAGTTATCTATGGGGCTTGAAGTCTCCTTATTCCTTTGGGTTTTTCTGGGATGGGGTCACCTATAGCCCTGAGTTTCCCATGACTTCTCTCTGGAAGGGGCTTGGCCCTTCTTCTTCACTGTGTCTGAGCTGAAGGGAAGTTGGGTGGGGGCCACCCCTTGCTTTTGCTCTCCCTGATGTCCACTCAATGGCCTGGCTGCTAGGGGAGCCTAGCCCAGCCCTGGAAACCTGATCTGCTGCTGAGAAGGTTATAATATTCCTCCTCAGGGTGAACCCCACTGTGCTATGCCATTGGATTTGAATTCCAGCTCCTTCTCCTTTGCCTCCTATCTCACCAACCCTTAGGCAAATAATCCCAGCTTCCTGTGCCTCAGTTTCCTTGTCTTTAAAATGGACTTATAACACCCCCACTTTTCAGAGGATAATGGGAATGGAAGGGCTGTGTGAGCTATAAAGTACTCAGTGTACATAGGAGTTGAGACCTTTGGCCATGGACTTACTAAAAGTAGTAGCTGGGAAGAGGTTGAGGTCCCTGTGGCCTAGACAGGCCTGCTGTGGGGCTGTGGTATGGCCCTAGGGTAGTGAAGGTGCTAAGCCTTCCCTGGGGACTTCTTGCCCTCTCTAGAGTCTTGAAGCAATGTGTTAGGGAGAGGTGTGGCCTGGTGTGTGGCCCATTTTGCAAGGTCCACACTATTCCTGCCACCTGGGTGACCCATCTCTCAGGGAGAGGTCCTAATTTTTATTAATCTGCAGGACAAAGAAAGCAGAGCTGTCCTGTTGACGTAGCTTCGAGAAGAGGAAGTCATCCCCAGCCTCTCCTGCTGAGGAGTTTTGGTAGGTAGGGAAGAAAAGAAAGCCCAAAGGCCCTTGGAGTGGAGATCTAGACAGCTCCTGTCCCTCCACTTAATACCTTTTCATTGCTGTTTTTAAAAATACTTATCCTCAGCTCAGGCCCCCAGGGCTTCCTTGACAAAAGGGAAGCTCCTAGGATTTTAGTTGTAGCAGTCCCTGGACTTGGTGCCCCTGGTACTGACTGGGCTGTTGCCTAGAGGGGATATAGCTTCAAGGTCAGGCTGACCTCAAAAGCTTCTCCTGCCTCCCCTGACATGCCTCCACTTTCCAAGCTCAGTGAGCCCCATCACATTAAAAAGCTGTTAAAAGCACCCATCTGGTTCTCTGCCTCCACAGCTCTGCGATCAATACCCGGGAGGGCAGCCTCCGTTCAGGGATGGGCCTCTGTGAGAGCCTCTGCAGGGTCTGCCCTAGAGACTGAGGCCTGAGGGGCTGCCTGGAGCTTCCCACCCATCCACTCTCACTCAAGGGAGGGCAGTGGGAAGAAGACAAAATAGAGTGGGGGGGGGGGTTGTGCCCTATACATTATATGTATGTAAAAGGCACCCCCTGCAGTTGTGCTGTGATCAGGGTCAACACTTACCCTGTGCCAGATATTACCTTAAGTGCTTTAGGTAGATGAACTCATTTAATCTTCACAGCAACCCTATGAAGTAGTGCTATTATTAATCCAATTTTTCAGCTGGAAAAATGAGGCACAGACAGGTTAAGTAACTTACCCAAGACCACACAGCTGGAAAGTGGTAGGGCCGGGATATAAACCCAGGAATTTTGGCTTTAGAACTCCTTCAGCCTCTAGTGCTGGCTGGGCTGCTCCCTGGGAGGGAATAAAACTATACTTTTCCATGATACCTTTATAGCAATCTTGAGAGAGAAGTATAATCATGCTCATATTATAAAAAAAGAAGGGCTAAGAAACATTAAGACGTATCTCCAGAGTCACACAGCTAGTAAGCAGCTGAGATGTTCAATACTAGAACTCACTGGCTTCAACCTTACCTGCAGGAGTTTTTGACATCCACCTTCCCACTCTGCACAAGGCATATTGCCTAGAATGCAGGTTATACTCTCCTCTGGGCTGTGGTTCACCCCCAACTCATAGACACAAAGCTTCTCTTGTCCTAGGACCCTGAACTCTGGGCCTCAGAACTCTGGGGCTTTGGTCTTGAGTTACTATGTGGCCACAGTCAAGCCCTTTTCCTCCCTGCTTGGGATGTATTTCCTTAGGTGAGGGGTCTAGGAGCTGGTCGGTTAGATAGGTCAGATAATAGGAAATTTGGAGCTATGGCTACGTTTCAAGCCCTTTATTAAATTCTGAAAAAACCTCATTGAAGACTTCTATGGTGAGCCTCATGGGCCTCCAAAGTCTTTTGTCTGCCTGCTAATTGTTGTTAGTGATCCTACAGTGCCTGGCAGTTTCAAAGCTCTCAGAAATTTGCAGCCAGCCCTTCTTAGGCTGAGTAAGGCTCTGGAGGAAGCACAGGCCTTCCTTCATCACCCCAGTCTGGCCTGGCCTCCCTGAGATATATCCCAAGCAGAGCTGGGGGAAGGGGTAGGCTGGGGGTGGTTACCCAGAGGTACTGAGAGGTCATGTTCCACACCTTTCTTTGCTAAATGTTTCAAGGACTCCTATGTGGGGCTGTCATGAGCCCTCAACTTCATCATTTGTAGGATCTTCAGATTAACCCAATAATAATTTTTAAGTCCAAAATGGGAGCAGAGTGAATGGACGCTACACAGACCATCTCCCAGGACAAAACTGGAATTACAACTAAAATAAAGACAAACCATTGGGAAAAAGCAACTGAAAAGCAGCTTGTGAGGACCATATAACCAGGGACACTGACTGAATCCTGGTAGGACTGCGAAGGCGCAAGAGGGGGACTGGGAGCCCACCGACAGCAGCAGCGTTAACTGTGAACGGTGCCCTCGGGGTTATACTGCCAAGTGGCTCGATAGTGCAGAGTCAGGACAGACACTGAAATAGCCACAGTCACTCACCTTGGGCTCTGAAAGAGAGAGGAGGGACTGAATAAGAACTGTATGGGGACACGGGATTTGGAGGGCACTCAGACCTTTTGCTGAGTTGTGGCCACACAGGATGGTGGACATCTTACTCCTTCCCAGGGCTCTGGGGAGAGTCAACAGCCCCTCCCTCACAGATCCAACCCCACCCTGGGGCCATTGAAATGCAAAATGAGGCTTATTAACAATAAGCATCTGCCCCACCCTTGGGAAATTCCCTTATGCTGAACACCTGAGGGAGTTTTTCATTCAACTGAGAACCCAAGGCTCTTCAAGTAACCATGACTGCAGGCAAAAAGCTAGAAGATAACTAAACCATTCTGTGGCTAGCAACTCTAACCAGGAAAGTAGGACTTGAAAGTGGTGTTTAACGTGGGTCCTCCCTTGCTCATCCAAACCCAGTAGAGGGATGCCAAACAGCAGAACCCCAACACCCAATAAACAAATTTTGGCAGGCTCCAATGGCCCCTGTGATAGCCAAAATGGTGAAAAAAATGAAACAAATGCCAAATGAAAGAACAAGACCACTCTACCAAAGATGAGATAAATGAAGAGCAGTTAAGCAAGTTAACAGAGCTAGAATTCAGAGCCACGATCATGAGGAAGCTCAACAGCATGAGTAAGGACATCAACGCCATGAGTAAAGACATAGAAATGTTGAAAATCAACCAATTGGAAATTAAAAATTACCAAGACGAAATGAAGAATGACATATCAGAAACAAAGAACACATTGGAAGGTCTAAACAGCCAAGCAGAGAAAGTGGAGGACTGGATCAGTGAATTAGAAGACAGGGTAGAAAAAAATCAACCAATCAGAAAACCAAAATAAAAAAACAATTAAAAAACAGAAAGATAGCCTAAGAGAACTGTGGGACAACTGAAAATGTAATAATATTTGCATCATAGGAGTCACTGAAGAAGAAGAAAATGAGCAAGGGTTAGAGAATATATTTGAAAAAATAGTGACAGAAAACTTCCCTAATTTGGTGAAGGAAGAAGGTATTCAAGTTCAAGAAGAACAGAGAGCCCCAAGTAAGAAGAACCCAAAAAAGCCCACACCAAGACACACAGTAATTAAAATGCCAAAAATAAAACACAATGAGAGAATCCTAAAAGCAGCAAGAGATAAGCAAATGGTTGCCTACAAAAAAAACCCCATAAGTCTCTCAGCTGACTTCTCCACAGAAACACTACAGGCCAGAAGAGAGTGGCATAAAGTAATCAAGGTCATGAAAAACAAGGATCTGAATCCAAGACTACTCTACTCAGCAAGGCTATCATTCGAAATAATAGGTCAAATAAAGAGCTTCCAAGACAAAAAGAGGATATGGGAATACATTAGCACCAAACCAGTACTGCTAGAAGGACAGTTAAAGGACTGCTGTACTTAGTAGAAGAAAGAGGAAGACAAATATAACCACACTAAACAAAAATGGCAATAAATAAGTACATGTCAATAATCACCTTCAATGTAAATGGATTGAATGCATCCATAAAAAGACATAGAGTAGCAGACTAGATAAGAAAGCATGACTCATCTATATGTTGTTTACAAGAGACCCACCTCACAACAAAAGACTCACATAGGTTGAAAGTGAAGGGATGGAAAACCATCTTCCAAGCAAGCAGAAAGAAAAAAAAGCTGGGGTAGCAATACTCATATCTGATACAATAGATTTCAAAATGAAGGCCATAACTAGAGACAAAGAAGGCCACTACATAATATTGAAAGAATCTATCCAACATGAAGATATAACCTTGATAAATATATATGCACCCAATAAAGGAGCATCAACATATTTTACAAATCTTTTGGAGGACTTCAAAGGAGAAATCAACAGTAATACAATCATAGCAGGGGACTGCAATACCCCTCTGACATCACTGGATAGATCCTCTAGACAAAAAATTAACAAGGAAACAGAGACTCTAAATGAAGCACTATACCAAATGGATTTAATTGATATCTACAGAAAATTACCCCCCAAAACTACAGAATTCACATTCTTCTCAAGTGTACATGGACATTATCAAAGATAGACCACATGATAGGACACAAACCAAGTCTCTACAAGTTCAAGAAGATTGAAATCATATCAAGCATCTTCTCAGATCACAATGGCATGAAACTAGAAATCAATTGCAACAAGAACATGCAAGGACATTTGAACACATGGAGGCTAAATAGCATGTTATTAAACAATGAGTGGGTTACCGAGGAGATCAAGAAAGAAATTAAAAACTTCCTGGAAACGAACAAAAATGAACATACAACAACACAAAATCTATGGGAGGCAGCGAAAGCAGTTCTGAGAGGGAAGTTCATAGCATGACAGGCCTACCTCAAGAAACAAGAAAAATTTCTAATAGACTATATAACCTCACAACTTAAAGAACTAGAAAGCAAACAAAAAGAAAACCCCAGAGCAAGTAGAAGGAAGGAAATAGTAAAGATCAGAGCAGAAATAAATGACATAGAGACCAAAAAACAATTCAAAGGATCAATAAAACAAAGAGCTGGTTTTTCAAAAAGATAAAAAAGATGGATGGACCCTTAGCTAGACTCACCAAGAAACAAAGAGAGAGACGAAAATCTGTAATGAAAGAAGAGAAGTAACAACTGACACCACAGAAATACACAAGATCGCCCTGGCCGGTTTGGCTCAGCAGTTAGAGCATCCGCCTGCGGTCCGGAGAGACCCGGGTTTGGTTCCCGCTAAGGGCATGTACCTCGGTTGCAGTTTGTCCCCGGCCCTGGTTGGTCGTGCGGGTGGCAGCCACTCGATGTGTCCCTTTCACATCGATGTTTCCCTCTCTCTCTCTTCCTCTCTCTCCCTCCCACTCTGTCTGTACAAAAAAATTGAAAAATGTCCTCAGATGAGGATAAAAAAAAAAAAAGAAATACACAAGATTGTTAACAATCACTATGAACAATTATGTGGCAACAAATTTGACAATGGAAGCGAAATGGACAAATTTCTATAAACACATAGTCTCCCAAAACTGGACTGGGAAGAGATAAAAAAAACTTGAACAGACCAATAAGAACTAAGGAAATTGAAGAGGTAATCAAAACTCTCCTGGCAAACAAAAGCCCAGGTCCCTATGGCTTCATGGGGGAGTTTTACCAAACATTCAAAGAAGAACTAACACCCATTCTCCTCAAACTATTTCAAAAATCCAAGAAGAAGGAAGACTTCCAAACTCATTTTATGAGGCCAGCATAATTCTAATACCAAAACCAGAAAAAGACACTACAAAGAAAGAAAACTACAGGCCAGTATCCCTGATGAACATAGACGCCAAAATCCTGAACAAAATACTAGCAAATCTGATCCAGCAATACATAAAAAAAATTATTCACCATGACCAAGTGGGATTCATCCCAGGGATGCAAGGCTGGTACAATATTCGCAAATCAATAAATGTGATACGCCACATAAACAAAATGAATAATGAAAACCACAGGATCATATCAATAGATGCTAAACTCCAAAATCTAGCACCCATTTCTGATAAAAATGCTCAGCAATGTTGGTATAGAGGTATCATATCTCAACATAATAAAGGCCATATATAAAAGACCTACAGCCAACATCATACTCAATGGGCAGAAACTAAAAGTATTTCCCTTAAGAATAGAAACAAGACAGGGATTCCCACTTTCACCACTTTTATTTATCATAGTACTGGAAGTCTTAGCCACAGCAGTCAGACATGAAGAAAAAATAATAGGGATACTAATTGGAAGGAGGAAGTGAGACTCTCATTATTTGTAGATGACATGTATTATACATAGAAAACCCTAAAGATTCCATCAAAAATCTACTAGAGTAAATAAATTAATTTGGCAAAGTAGCAGGATACAAAATTAACGTTAAGAAATCGACGACATTCTTATACACCAATAATGAACTCACAGAAAGAGAAACTGAAAAAACAATCCCATTTACCTTCGCGGCAAAAAAATTAAGATATCTAGGCATAAACTTAACCAGAAAAGTAAATAACCTATTTGCAGAAAACTGCAGAACATTGAAAAAAGTAATAGAGATGATATAAGAAAGTGGAAGCACATGCCTTGTTCATGGATTGGAAAAACTAACATCATTAAAATGTTCATATTACCCAAAGCAATCTATAGATTCAATGCAATCCCCATCAAAATACCAATGACATATTTCACAGAAGTAGAACAAATACTTCAAAAGTTCATATGGAACCAAAAAAGACCCCAAATAGCCACAGCAATCTTGAAAAAGAAGAACAAAGTAGGAGAGATCACATTACCAGATATCAGGTTATACTACAAATCCACTGTATACATAACAACCTGGTACTTACATAAGAACAGGCATATAGCCCAGTTGAACAGAACAGAGAGCCCAGAAATGGATCCAAGATGTTATGCTCAATTAATATTTGACAAAGGAGGCAAGAGCATACAATGGAGTAAAGACAGCCTCTTTAATAAATGGTGTGCGGAAAATTGGACAGCTACATGCAGAAAAATGAAACTAGACCATCAACTTACACCATACACAAGAATAAACTCAAAATGGATAAAAGACTTAAATGTGACCCGTGAATCCATAAAAATCCTAGAAGAAAATGTCGGCAACAAAATTTCAGACATCATACGCAGCAGAATTTGCACTGATACATCATGTAAGACAACAGAAACAAAGGAAAAATTTACACATGGGACTACATCAAACTCAAAAGCTTCTGCACAGCAAAAGAAGCAACCATCAAAATGGAAAGGCAACCCACTGTATGGGAGAGCATCACTGCCAATAATATATTAGATAAGGCATTAATTTCCAATATATAGAGAGTGCTCATACAACTCAACAAAAGGAAGACAAAGAACCCAATTCAAAAATGGTCAGAGGAGCTAAATAGACACCTCCCCAAACAGGACATACAAATGGCCAAGAGACATATGAAGAAATGCTTAATATCACTAATCATCTGAGAGATTCAAATTAAAAGAACAATGAGGTATCACCTCACACCTGTCAGAATGGCCACCATCAACAAATCATCAAACAAGTGTTGGTGAGGGTGTGGAGAAAAGGGGACTCTAGTACACTGCTGGTGAGAATGCAGACTGGTGCAGCCACTATGGAAAACACTATCGTGTTACCTCAAAAAATTAAAAATTGAATTGCTATTTGACCCAGTGATCCCACTTCTAGGAACATACCCTAAGAAGCCTGAAACACCAATCAGAAAGAATATATGTACCCCCATGTTCATAGCAGTACTATTTACAATAGCTAAGATTGGAAATAGCCCATGTGTCCATCAGTAGATGAATGGATAAAAAAGCTGTGGTAGATATACAAAATGGAGTACTATGCAGCTGTAAGTAAAAAAGATCTCTTATCCTTTGAGATGACATGGAGGGACCTGGAAAGTATTATCCTAAGCAAAACAAGCCAAGCAGAAAAAGACAAATACCACATGATCTCACTTATTTGTGGAATATAATGCTCATAACAGTCTGAGGAATAGTGTCGTCCCAGATATGTGGAAGTAGGGTACAGACTGACAACCCTCAGAAAATGTGGTGGTTGGGGGAGGGAGGAGATAAATCTCCGAACTTATGTGCATGTGCACATAGCCAATGGACATGGACAACAAAGCCAGGGACGGGGTGGGGGAGATGGGGAGGAGGGTGTCAATGGGGTAAAAAAGGAGAAACATCTGTAACAAAAATAAAATAATAAATAAATAAATAAATAATTTTAATGCCAATGCCAACATGATCCATTCCTCTCTCTTCATCACCTTCCACCCATCTCTTGCTCACTCCTCTGCTCCAGCTACACTAGCCTCCCTGCTGTTCTCCAGTACAACAGACCCACTGCCGTCCAGGGCCTTTGCACTTGTTACCCTCTGCTGTTGTGCCCTTTCCCCAGGGCCCTTGTGATAGGTTCTCTTCTTCAGCTCCTTCAAGTTTCTGCTCTTGACTTTCACCTTCTCGCCAAGGCCTGACCTGACTACTAAACTCTAAACTGTTCCTCCTGGCCCTCCTCATCCTTCTCACCCACCCTCCCCATTACCTTCTGGCACTTTATAATTGACTTATTTATGCTGTTCTTCTGTTTGTCCTCAGTTAAAATATAAGCTCTAGTAGGCCAGGGATTTCTGTTTGTTTTGTTCAATATCTAATTCCTTCTTAGCACTGGGACAATGCCTAAACACAGTGTAGGTGATCAAAAAAAAAAAAAAAAAAACCTGTGGAATAAATGAATGGATGGATTTCAGTACATCTCAAAGCAGAGTAACCATAAAATGTGTTTGTTTAGGGATCATAGAATGGAGCCTCAGAAGACATAGATTGGAGTCTCACCTCTGCCTTGTTCTTGATGTGTGATCTTGAGCAGTTCACTCAACTCTAGGAGCCTTAGCCTACTGTCTCTGACTGCATGCCTGTCCTGTCCCCTCATAGGACTACAGTTTCTGAAGAGATGGCTTCTAGAAAAGGGATTGACAGCTGGCATGCCATTAGGACTGCCCTGCCATTCTCTGCACCATGCAGCCTTCCACATCCTGGTTTTGTGTCCTTGACACTTCACAGTCACCCAACCTCTCTAAGGCTCACTTTCTCTGAAATGGAGGACAATGCAGATTCAGCCCTGTGACCAGGTGGCATTGTGCCTGGGACTTGGTGAGTGCTCTGCAAAAGTTCTCTTGATTCAGATGTTGCTTTATAAACAGGGAGGAGTGGCTTTCACTACCCGGCACTGGACCACCAGACTGTCCTTGACCCTCTCTAATGAAGGAGGGAGGAGCTACCAGAGCAGAGGGCAGCAGAACTGCAGAAATCTTGGGGATCATCAGCAGGTTGGAGGGTGGCTCCAAAGGGGACAGGAGCTTGTCCAAGGCTACCCTCACTCTGAGTTGGCCTTTTACTGAGCACCAGCTGGGGCTGGCCCTGATTCGGTGTGTCTGTGCTATCTAGCTGCATTATCAGATCTCTGGCACTAGCACCCTGTGTAAAACCAGGATGGTCATTGCCATGACCTTGTCTTTGGGTCCATTTTCAGTGGCTGGGCCCTGGAGGGTGACACACAGCTCCTTTGACATTCACAATCAGGCTACAGATGGAGGACCCCCTGAGGCTCAGGTACATGGTTAGGAGCGGTAAGACAGGCAAGGGAAGCAGAAAGAATGTCATTTGAGGAAATATTCTCTAGCTCAGAGAGGCCACAGAGCATACAGATCAAAGAAATAGAAACCAGGATTTGAATTTTTGCTTATAGCTTTCAGAGTCTATGTCTTACCCCAATGGATGGAACATTCTCACTATTTAATTCAGTGTTGAGCAGCTACTGTCTACAGAATCCTGAGTCAGACAACCTGGGAAGACACAGATTTTGGGGAAGCAGAGAAACCACTAGAAACACCCAGGGCAATAATAGTAATCATAACAAAGGAATAATAGTAGCTAACATTTTGGGAACACTTAATAGGGGCCAGCATTATGCTAAACAATTTTCATGGATTATCTCATTTAAGCTCTCAAATACTTTGGGATATATAAGTAGCAGTATACCCATTAGTAGTAGTAGTAATAGTAGTAGTAGTAGTAGTAGTAGTAGTAGTAGTATCTAAAAGTGTATACCCATTTTCAGCAAGGTAGGTGACTTGCCCTCAAAGGTGATGTCCCACTATGGCTCCACCCCTCACCACCTGGGCCTTGTCTAGTCCTGTGGCAACCTGGGCAGGTATCACCTAGGCCTGGGCTGGGCAGAATGGATAGGCAACACCCTGGATTGCTCTAGAAGAATTTCATTCCCTGTGCCCTCTCTGGGCCTCAGTTGCCCACCTTTATTCCTCTGACTTCTAATGTCCTCAAATCTGTGATCTGAGCCATTCTCTCATGCTAGATGCCTAAGGCCCATTGAAAGGTGAGGGTCTCTGCAGGAGCAAAAAATTACTTGATAGAGGAGAGAAGGGGTGAGGGGCACAGCACCAGCAAGGGAAAATGAGAAAAATACACAGGTAGGAGCATGGTCTTTCACAGGTGAGCTCTTGTGCCAGGGAGAGTGTGGGGGACAAGAGCCAGCCTTCCTCCTAGCTCCATACTCAGCAAGCCCCAAGCAGCTGCATACTCCCACCCTTAAAGGCCAGCATAATACCAAATCAAACAAGAACGCAAAGAAACCCATGCTAGGAGAAAAAGAGCTGGCCCCATTTTTTGGCCTTTCAGTTATTTGGGAGATTTTCATCCCAGGCTGGCACTGGAGCAGAAGTAAGTGTGGTTCCCTCCCTTCCTTGCTCCATCTGTGATGGGTGACTCATCCTCCCTCCCCTCCCCTCTCTACCTCCTCTCTTTTACAACCCCAGTGTGCTGTGCAGTTATTAGTTTAGGTTCATTTAGAAGCAACTCAGCAACCCCACATCTCTGAAACCTGGAAGCTCAAAGCACAAGATGTCTGGCAAATCGAAATTCAATTGCTTTAATATAGAGACTATTTTGCTGCAGTCGAACTGGAGCCTCTTATTAAGAATCTGATGGAATTTCTAAACAGGAAGAGAGACCCCAAGGAGGGGGTCATCACCCATTATACACCAACATTGTTCTTGACATATAATGGCTCCAATAAAATCTCCCTGCTGGTATATTTTAAAATAAAATATAAAATTTATCACTTTCCCCTAGCCGGTTTGTCATTCTCTCCAGGAGGAGATGGCCAGCCTGAGACTGAAGGCAGCAGGCAGGTAGGTGGCAGTAGGTGGGGAAGCCTGGCAGAGAGGTTAGACCAGGCTCTGATTTAAATTTTAGTACCTTCCCCATTACAGCTGTCTGGGCTGACAGATTACTAGGGGGAAGCAGGCTGTGTGCTCTCCTATTTCTCTGGACACCTTGCTTGGCTCTCTCCTCTGGGGTTCACAGGCTTGGTTTGTTCGCTCCCCTGGTTTGCAAAGTCTAGATGAACCAGGACATGGGAGACTTGGCAGAAAGCCCTGCCTAATGGGATAACAGTGCTCTAGGCCTGGGACTTAGTAACATCGATATTTCCTGTCTGGAGCCCTGCTGGACATCTTTGGGAACTGCCAAGTGGTTCAAGAGGGCCCCTCTGTTTATTAAGTTTCAGAGATCAAGATCAGGGTTTGATCTCCACATAGGTGAAGATGAAGATTCAATCTATAGCCAGAATTAAAGTTCATTATAAAACTGAGATCAGAACTTAAACTTAATTCAGGATCAAGGCTCAGTCTATCACCAAGGTCAGGGCTGAGACCTAGGCTGGGATCAAGGTTCAATCCACTAACAAAGAAAAGGATCAGACCGCATCATGATAGAAATCAATTCACATCTCTGAGCTTCAGTTTCTTCAGTGAAATGGGGTGATAAGTATTGCCTTTCATGTTTCACAAGGCTATTTAGAAGTTCAAATGAAAACAAGAACATCTTTCACTTTTATAGCATTTTATAGTTTATAAAATGCCTGTGCATACTTTATTTAATTTGGTATTCATAATAACTCCTATTTTATTTTTATTTTTAATTTATTTAAAAATTTTTATTTATTGATTTTTTTTTTTTAGAGAGAGAGAGAAAGAAAAACATTAATACACCAAGGTTGTGGGTTCAATCCTTGGTCAGGTAATATAAAATAAACAAGTGAATGCATAAATAAGTGGAATCACCCCTATTTTAAGGACAAGAATAGAATGTGAGAGGTTAAGAAGCTTATCCAAGATCACACAGCCAGGAAGAAAGGGTTAGGCTCAGCTCTTCCTGACTTCAACCAATCCCTAGAACACAGCAGTACAAAAAGCAGTGATGAGATTTCACTTGTCTACATAGTACTCATTTTCTCCTTTTTCTATGATAACAGAATGCTTATTCTATTTTGGGGTAGGGGACAATATGTCCATTTTAAAGACTATATGTCCCAGCTTTCCTTAAAGTCAAGAGTGACCAATGAGATATGAGCAATGAGAATTATTTGATGGGACCCTGGGGAAGTTCTGTAATAGGGAAATGGAAAACTTACACCTTCCCCCCTTCCCTCTTCCTTGCTTCCTACTCAGAATGCAGAAGATGGAACCCAGTAGGCATTTTGGACCATGAGGTAACACTAAGATAAATAGCAGTGCTGAAGAAGAAGCTGAAAGAGAGAAGGAGCTCCACAATGGGCTGCTGACCTCAAGATTTGGGAGAGTAAAAGACACAACTCATTTGTTTAGGCTATTATGGTTGAGTCTCTGTTACCAGCAGGCAAATGTAATTGATTTAAAATGTTACCCTGAAAAAGAATATGGTCAAATAAGCTTGAGAAATATCAAGTTAAACAGAATCTTTTTTTTTTTTTGAACAGTTCAGAAATTTAAAAAAAAAAAATTTTTTTTTCTTTATTAATTTTAAAGAGAGAGGAAGGGAGAGGGAGAGAGAGAAACATTGATGAGAGAGAACATTGATTGGCCACCTCCTGCATGATCCCCACTAGGGATTGGGCCCACAATCTGGGCAATCAAACTGACAACCTCTTGGTGCATGGGTCGACGCTCAACCATTGAGCCACACCAAACAGAATCTTTCTTGCAGGACTTTCCATAGTCTTTTTTTTTTTTTTTTATGAATTTTTTTATTTATTTATTTTTTTGTTACAGACATTTTACCTTTTTACCCCATTGGCACCCCCCACCCCACCCCCCCCCCCACCCTGTCCCTGGCTTAGTTGTCCATGTCCATTGGTCATGCATACATGCATATAAGGTCTGTGGTTTATCTCTTCCCACCCCCCCACCCCCCATCCCCTCTTCTGAGGGATGTCAGTCTGTGCCCTACTTCCATGTGTCTGGGTCTACTGTATTCCTCAGACTGTTATGTTCATTATATTCCGTATATAAGTGAGATCATGTGGTATTTGTCATTTTCTGCTTGTCTTCTTTCACTTAGGATAATACTTTCCAGGTCCCTCCATGTCGTCTCAAAGGATAAGAGATCTTTCTTTCTTACCGCTGCATAGTACTCCATGGTGTATATGTACCACAGCTTTTTTATCCATTCGTCTACTGGTGGACACTTGGGCTGTTTCCAGATCTTAGCTATTGTAAATAGTGCTGCTATGAACATGGGGGTACATATATTCTTCCTGATTGGTGTTTCAGGCTTCTTAGGGTATATTCCCAGCAGTGGGATCACTGGGTCAAATGGAAGTTCAATTTTTAATTTTTTGAGGTAGCACCATATTGTTTTCCATAGCGGCTGTACCAGTCTGCATTCCCACCAGCAGTGTATTAGAGTCCCCTTTTCTCCACACCCTCGCCAACACTTGTTGTTTGATGATTTGTTGATGGCGGCCATTCTGACAGGTGTGAGGTGATACCTCATTGTTGTTTTAATTTGCATCTCTCTGATGATTAGTGATGTTGAGCATTTCTTCATATGTCTCTTGGCCATTTGTATGTCCTGTTTGGAGAGGTGTCTATTCAGCTCCTCTGCCCATTTTTTAATTGGGTTCTTTGTCTTCCTTTTGTGGAGTTGTATGAGCACTCTGTATATATTGGGAATTAACCCCTTATCTGATACATCATTGGCAATGATGTTCTCCCATACAGTGGGTTGCCTTTCCATTTTGATGATTGTTTCTTTTGCTGTGCAGAAGCTTTTTAGTTTGATGTAGTCCCATGTGTTCATTTTCTCCTTTATTTCTGTTGCCTTAGGTGATGTATCAGTGAAAATTCTGCTCCGCATGATGTCCGAAATTTTGTTGCCTACATTTTCTTCTAGAATATTTATGGATTCACGGGTCACATTTAAGTCTTTTATCCATTTTGAGTTTATTTTTGTGTATGGTGTAAGTTGATGGTCTAGTTTCATTTTTTTGCATGTAGCTGTCCAATTTTCCCAACACCATTTATTAAAGAGGCTGTCTTTACTCCACTGTATGCTCTTGCCACCTTTGTCAAATATTAATTGAGCGTATTGCCTTGGGTCCATTTCTGGGTTTTCAGTTCTGTTCCACTGGTCTATATGCCTGTTCTTGTGCCAGTACCAGGCTGTTTTGGTTACAGTCGCTTTGTAGTATAACCTGATATCTGGTATTGCGATCCCTCCAACTTTGTTCTTCTTTTTCAAGATTGCTGTGGCTATTCGGGGTCTTTTTTGGTTCCATATGAACTTTTGAAGTATTTGTTCTAGTTCTATGAAATATGTCGTTGGTATTTTGATGGGGATTGCATTGAATCTATAGATTGCTTTGGGTAGTATGGACATTTTAATGATGTTAATTCTTCCAATCCATGAACAGGGTATGTGCTTCCACTTTTTTATATCTTCCTCTATTTCTTTTTTCAATGACCTGTAGTTTTCTGCAAATAGGTCCTTTACTTCTTTGGTTAAGTTTATTCCTAGGTATCGTAATTTTTTTGGAGCGATGGTAAATGGGATTGTTTTTTCAGTTTCTCTTTCTGTGAGTTCATCATTGATATACAAGAATGCCGTCGATTTCTTGACGTTAATTTTGTATCCTGCTACTTTGCCAAATTCATTTATTAAGTCTAATATATTTTTGATGGAGTCTTTAGGGTTTTCTATGTACAATATCATGTCATCTGCAAATAATGACAGTTTCACTTCCTCCTTTCCAATTTGGATCCCTTTTATTTTTTCTTCATGTCTGATTGCTGTGGCTAAGACTTCCAATACAATGTTAAATAAGAGTGGCGAAAGTGGACATCCCTGTCTTGTTCCTGTTCTTAATGGAAATGTTTTTAGTTTCTGTCCATTGGGTATGATGTTGGCTGTAGGTCTTTCATATATGGCCTTTATTATGTCGAGATATGATCCCTCTATTCCTACATTGCTGAGCGTTTTCATCAGAAATGGATGCTGGATTTTGTCGAATGCTTTTTCAGCATCTATTGATATGATCATGTGGTTTTTATTCTTCATTTTGTTTATGTGGTGTATCACGTTTATTGATTTGCGAATATTGTACCAGCCTTGCATCCCTGGGATGAATCCCACTTGGTCATCGTGAATAATTTTTTTGATGTATTTCTGGATCCGATTTGCTAGTATTTTGTTCAGGATTTTGGCGTCTATGTTCATCAGGGATATTGGCCTGTAGTTTTCTTTCTTCGTAGTGTCTTTTTCTGGTTTTGGAATTAGAATTATGCTGGCCTCATAGAACGTGTTTGGAAGTCTTCCTTCTTCTTGAATTTTTTGAAATAGTTTGAGGAGAATGGGTGTTAGTTCTTTTTTGAATGTTCGGTAAAACTTCCCCGTGAAACCATCTGGGCCTGGGCTTTTGTTTGCTGGGAGAGTCTTGATTACCTCTTCAATTTCCGTAGTTGTTATTGGTCTGTTCAAGTTTTCTATCTCTTCCGGGAATAGTTTTGGGAGACTGTGTGTCTCTAGAAATTTGTCCATTTCGCTTAGATTGTTGAATTTGTTGCCATATAGTTGTTCATAGTAGTTGTTAACGATCTTTTGTATTTCCGTGGTGTTGGTTGTTACTTCTCCTCTTTCATTTCTGATTTTGTGTATTTGGGTTCTCTCTCTTTGTTTCTTGGTGAGTCTAGCTAAGGGTCCATCAATCTTGTTTATCTTTTCGAAAAACCAGCTCTTTGTTTCATTGATCCTTTGAATTGTTTTTTTGGTCTCTATGTCATTTATTTCTGCTCTGATCTTTACTATTTCCTTCCTTCTACTTGCGCTGGGGTTTTCTTTTTGTTTGCTTTCTAGTTCTTTAAGTTGTGAGGTTAGACAGTCAATTAGAAATTTTTCTCGTTTTTTGAGGTAGGCCTGTAGTGCTATGAACTTCCCTCTCAGAATGCTTTCGCTGCATCCCATAGATTTTGTATTGTTGTGTGTTCATTTTCATTGGTTTCCAGGAAGTTTTTGATTTCTTCCTTGATCTCCTCGGTGACCCATTCATTGTTTAATAACATGCTATTTAGCCTCCATGTGTTGAAATGTCTCTGCATGTTCTTGTTGCAATTGATTTCTAGTTTCATGCCATTGTGATCTGAGAAGATGCTTGATATGATTTCAATCTTCTTGAACTTGTAGAGATTTAGTTTGTGTCCTATCATGTGGTCTATCTTTGAGAATGTCCCATGTGCACTTGAGAAGAATGTGTATTCTGTAGTTTTGGGGTGTAATTCTCTGTAGATATCTATTAAATCCATTTGGTCTAGTGCTTCATTTAGAGTCTCTGTTTCCTTGCTAATTTTTTGCCTAGAGGATCTATCCAGTGCTGTCAACGGGGTGTTGAAGTCCCCTGCCATGATTGTATTGTTGTCGATTTCTCCTTGGAAGTCCTCCAGAAGATTTTTAATATATTTTGGTGCTCCTATATTGGGTGCATATATGTTTATCAAGGTTATATCTTCCTGTTGGATAAATCCTTTCAATATTATGTAGTGGCCGTCTTTGTCTCTAGTTATGGTCTTCATTTTGAAATCTATTTTATCAGATATGAGAATTGCTACCCCAGCTTTTTTTTGCTTTCCATTTGCTTGGAAAATTTTTTTCCATCCCTTCACTTTCAACCTATGTGAGTCTTTTGTTGAGAGGTGGGTCTCTTGTAAACAACATATAGATGAGTCATGCTTTCTTATCCAATCAGCTACTCTGTGTCTCTTTATGGGAGCATTCAATCCATTTACGTTTAAGGTGATTATTGATATGTACTTATTTATTGCCATTTTTGTTTAGTGTGGTTCTATTTTTCTTCCCATTTCTACTGCTAATTACAGCAGTCCTTTTAACATTTCTTGCAGTGCTGGTTTGGTGCTAATGTATTCCCTTAGCTTTTTTTTGTCTGGGAAGCTCTTTATTTGATCTTCTATTTTGAACAATAGCCTTGCTGGGTAGAGTAGTCTTGGATTCAGATTCTTGTTTTTCATGACTTTGATTACTTCATGCCATTCTCTTCTGGCCTGTAGTGTTTCTTGTGAGAAGTCAGCTGAGAGCCTTATGGGGTTCCCTTTGTAGGTAACCTGTTGCTTATCTCTTGCTGCTTTTAGGATTCTCTCTTTGTCTTTAATTTGTGGCATTTTAATTACTATGTGTCTTGGTGTGGGCCTGTTTGGGTTCTTCTTACTTGGGACTCTCTGTCCTTCTTGAACTTGAATGCCTTCTTCCTTCACCAAATTAGGGAAGATTTCTCTCACTATTTTTTTGAATATATTCTCTATCCCTTGCTCATTTTCTTCTTCTTCAGGGACTCCTATGATGCGAATATTATTACGTTTCCAGTTGTCCCATAGTTCTCTTAAGCTGTCTCCCTGTTTTTTAATAGTTTTTTCCTTTTGTTTTTCTGATTGGTTGATTTTTTCTACCCTGTCTTCTAATTCACTGATCCGGTCCTCAGCTTCCCCTACTCTGCTTTTTAAACCTTCCAATGTGTTTTTCATTTCTGATATGTCATTTTTTATCTCTTCTTGTTGGTTTTTAATTTCCATTTGGCTTATTTTCAGTGTCTCTATGTCCTTACTCATGCTGTTCAGCTTCCTCAAGATCATGGCTCTGAATTCTAGCTCTGTTAACATGCCTAATTGCTCCACATTGATCTCATCTTTGGTGGAGGTGTCTTGCTCTTTCATTTGGCTTCTGTTTCTGTGTTTCACCATTTTGGCTATCACTGTGGGCTTTGGAGCCTGTCAAGTTCTCCCTTGGGTGTTGGTGTTCTGCTGTTTGTGGCTCCCTCTCCTGTGTTTAGATGAGCGAGGAAGGACCCACGTTGAACACCACTGTCAAGTCTTACTTTCCTGGTTAAAGTTGCCAGCCCAGGAAACGTACTGTTATCCTCTAGCTTTTTGCCTGGAGGCTAGCAGTCTAGGTTAATTGATGAGTTTTGGGTTGTCAGTTGATTGAAAAACTCCCTCTGGTGCTCAGCCAAGGGGCTTTCATGAGGGTGGGGCAGATGCTGGTTGTTAGTCAGCCTCAATTAGCACTTCAATGGCCCACAGGGTGGGGTTGGATCCCCGAGGGAGGGGCTGCTGCCTCTCCTCAGAGCTCTGGGAAGGAGCAATGTGGCCACCGTCCTGCGTGGCTGCACTCAGCCAAAGCTCTGAGCGTCCTCCAAAACCCGAGTGTCCCGACACAGTTCCAGTCCAGTCTGCCCTCCCTCCGCCGGAGCCCAAGGTGAGTGGCTGTGGCTGTTTTAGCCTCTGTCCCGGCTCTGCGCTGTGGGGCCGCCTGGGAGTGTAACCCGAGGGCGCCGCTTACAGCTAAGGCCGCTGCCAAGCTGCCGACTGTGGGCTCCCAGCCCCCGTCTCGCGCCTTCGCAAGCCTACCGGGATGGAGTCAGTGTCCCTCGTTGTATGGTCCTCGCAAGCTGCTTTTCTGTTGGTTTTTCCCGTCGATTTGTGTGTGTTATAGTTGTAATTCCAGTTTGGTTCTGGGAGACGATCTGTGTAGCTCCGTTCACTCCGCCGCCATTTTTCGGTTCCTCCATAGTCTTTGAATGCCAACCAGTTTGGGGGAACTATCAAGTGGGAGGTATAGTGTGCCATATTTCCCAAGCTTGTTTGTCATAGAACCATTTTGCCATGGCACACTGTATGTGTGTTAGGTGGTAGTTGTGTGTGTGTAAAGGTGTGCATAATGTGTGTTTGAGTATATTTGAAGTTGTGTGTGGACTATGTGTGTGAGGTGTGTGGTGTATCAGTGTGTGTGTGGTTTGTGAGTATGTTGGGGTGTGTGTGTGATATGTATGTGTATGGGGTGTATGTGAGGTGTGTGGTGTGTGTGTGGTTTTGAGTAAATGTGGAGGTGTGTGGAGGGCATGTGTGAGGTGTGTGTGGTTTGTGATGTATGTGAGTATGTGGGATGTGTGTAAGGTGTGAGTGTGTAGTGAGTATGTGTGGGGTGTGAGATATAAGAGTGCGTGGTATGCATGAGGTATGTGTGAGTATGGGATGTGTGTGTGAGTTGTATATGATGTATGTGGTGAGTATGTGTTGTATGTGTGAGGTGATTGTGTGTAGTCTGTGAGGATTTGTGCAGTGTATGGTGCATGTGAGGTATGTATGAAGTATGTATGAGTATGTTTGTGAGGTATGTGATGTGTGTGAGGTGTATATATAGTGTGTGATGTGTTAGCTGTGTGTAATTTGTGTGTGAGGTTTGTATGTGGTATGTGTGAGGTATGTGGTGTGTGAGGGCTGTCTAGTAGGGTGTGTGAGGGTGTGTGTGTAACTGTGATCTGGGTTCTGTGAGACCATTCCTGATGTCTGACAGGAATTGGAATGTGCTTTGCCTAATGCTTTCACAAAGACAGTTGAAGACACAGGACCCTTCTTCTGAGATTTCCTTAAGCCTCAACTAGCATTTTTAAAAATATATTTTTATTGATTTTAGAGAGAGAGTAGGGGAAAGGGAGAGAGAAAGAAACATCCATGAGAGAGAAAAACATTGATTGGCTTTCTCCTGCACACCTCCTACTGGAGCTCAAGCCTGCAACATGGTTAACCTAGGCATGGGAATAGAACTGATAACCTCTAGGTACATGGGCAACATTCAACCAATTGAGCCACACTGGCCAGGGGTCAACTAGCATTCTGCTTTCAGTTTCTCGGTGTCTAAGGAATTAGGGCCAAGTGTGAGAGGGAGCTGATTTGGGGACAAAGCTAGAAAGCTGTCTGGGGCAAGAGGGTCTCCTAGTGACAGATACAGCCTTTATAGACCGGGGCTTATCTCACAGATATGGGGCCATTATGGGGAGAAGAGGACCCTGGACCTCCTTCCCATCTTATGTAGAACACTAGCAGTTGGGCCCTCCTTCATCCCATGGCAGAGAGGTACAGAGAGGCATGGAAAGTGGAAAGGACTTGTCCAGGGCCACAGAAAGAGTGACTGGCAGGCTGGCACAGCTGGTTCCTGGTCTAGGGCTCTGCCCATACTCCCTGCCCTCTCCCCAAATTATCCCCTGCCCTTCAGTTTTCCAGAAGTATTTCGCTGAGTAAAATACTTATCTGCTGCAATGGCCATCTCTCATTCCTCTGTGGGCTCCTATTTCAGACTGCGAGATCTTAAAATGTCCTTTCAATGGCATTTTAAGAGACTCAGAACACTATAGCAGTAACAGAGGCACACACTGCCTGGCTCAGTAATTACTGCATTTCTTGCTGGGAGAACTGTGTACTGCCTTGCAAAGGGGTGACGTCTTTCACAATGTCTTAAATAAGTGTTATCCCTGGAGAGCATGGCCATAGTTGGGCAGTTAGTCGCCAGCCTATGTCATGGAGGGAGAGTCAGGGAGCCCCAGTGTGACAGCCTAGGTGGAGGATACTGAGGGCAGCGGGGAGGGCAGCTAGAGGCCACAATTCCAGACTGAGGATGGGGGTTTGAGGCCACCCCTTCCTCTGCTCTGCTGTGGCCAAATTATGTATAATGGGGAACTGGATAAGACCTCTATGAACTTGTCCAGAATTTTAAGATTATGCTTTATAAGGAGATTGTAGAGAATTGAGGGTAGAAGAGAAAAAGGATCAATACCCTCCCTTGCCAGGGAACTCCTGGAGATGGGAACTAAGCCTACTTCCTCTCTCTAGCCCCAGAGCCTGAACCTAGCAGGGCTGAGGGGAAAGACCCATCTCAGTCAGGAGGGCAGGGTGGGGATCCAGGGCAAGGGGAGAAAAGGAGAGATGGGGAAAATGTGGAAGCTTGAGGCCCTGTCTGAAAAAAATTCAATATCAAAATTTTAACAAGAGCCCCATAAACCAAGAAATGAATCTTGGACTCAGGAGGTGAAGGATCATTTAAATGGAAAATTCCCCTGTGCCTGTGAGGTCTTGTTTATAGAACATGGAACTGAATACAGGTGGTTCCACATGAAAACAGGAAGCTTTTCTTCTTAAATCCTCTGAAGATTCAACTGCAATTCAGATGAAGCATTTTAGAAACCAGAATGAAAATAGGGTTTGATTTTCACAAAAGTCAATTCAGAGGCATACTTCCTGTCCAGCCCAGGGTGTCAGAATCTGTGTATGATGTGAAGCAAGTGTCCCAGCTGGGTGGCAGCCTGCCCATATGCTGTCTGTTCTGCACTTACATGTGAACCTACTTCACATGTGTGTTCACATACATACATTTACTCAGATCTACAGCAGAGTCATTTTGGATTTATCTAGTCTGGGCCTAGATCTGGATCTAGAAAATTAATTTATTCTGCACAGTTATTGAGCATGTAGTAAAAGACAGGAGCTGGGGTTAGCATGAGAAATAAGATGCAGCCCCTCAAGGAACTCCCAGACCAGTTGGGGAGATAAAGAAATAAACACCAGGGAGATTCCAAAATGGCAGCAGGGTGAATGGAAGCTATACAGACCATCTCCCAGGACGAAACTGGAATTACAACAAAAATAAAGACAAATCATCAGGAAAAAGCTACAGAAAAGCAGCTTGGAGGACCAGATAACCAGGGACACTGACTCAACCCTGGTAGGATTGAGGAGGTGAGAGAGGGGTGCTGGGAACCGACAGACAGCAGCAGCCTTAGCTGTGAGCAGCACCCTCAGATTAAACTCCCAAGTGGCTCCACAGCACAGAGCTGGGACAGATGCTAAAATAGCCACAGCCACTCACCTTGGGCTCTGGCAGAGGGAGGGTGGACTGAACTGGAACTGTGTGGGGACACTCGGGATTTGGAGGGTGCTCAGAGCTTTTGCTGAGTTGTGGCCACACAGGACAGTGGTCATCTTAATCCTTCCCAGGGTTCTGGGGAGAGGCAGTGACCCATCCCTTGGACATTCGACCTCACCCTGTGGCCATTAAAATGCAAATTGAGGTCCATTAACAACCAGCATCTGCCACACCCTCTGGACATCCCCTTGTGCTGAACACCTGAGGGAGTTTTTCATTCAACTGAGAAGCCAAGGCTCTGCAAGTAACCTCTACTGATAGCCTTCAGGCAAAAAGCTAGAGGATAACTAAACCTATCCTGGGCTAGCAGCTCTAACCAGGAAAGTAAGACTTGACAGAGGTATTTAACGTGGATCCTCTCTTCCTCATCCAAACCTAGGAGAGGGAGCCACAAACAGCAGAATACCAACACCCACAGGGAAAATTGGCAGGCTCAAAAGTCCACTGTGATAGCCAAAATGGTGAAACACAGAAACAAAAGCCAAATGAAAGGACAAGAGACCTCTACCGAACATGAGATAAATGAGGTGCAGTTAAGCAAGGTAACAAAACTAAAATTCAGAGCCATGGTCTTGAGGAAGCTCAACAACATGTCTAAGGACATGACTACCATGGGTAAAGACATAGAAGTGTTGAAAATCAACCAGTTGGAAATTAAAAACCACCAAGAAGAAATGAAGAATGACATATCAGAAACAAAGAACACAATGGAAGGTCTAAAAAGCCGAGTAGAGAAAGTGGAGGACCGGATTAGTGAATTAGAAGACAGGGTAGAAAAAATCAACCAATCAGAAAACAAAAAAGAAAAAACAATTAAAAAGCAGGAAGACAGCATAAGAGAACTGTGGGACAACTGGAAACGTAATAATATATGCATCATAGGAGTCCCCAAAGAAGAAGAAAATGAGCAAGGTTTAGAGAATATATTTGAAGAAATAGTGACAGAAAACTTCCCTAATTTGGTGAAGGAAGAAGACATTCAAGTTCAAGAAGCACAGAGAGCCCCATGTAAGAAGAACCCAAACAGGCCCATACCAAGACACATAGTAATCAAAATGCCAAAAATTCAAGACAAGGAGAGAATCCTATAAGCACCAAGAGATAACAGGTTACCTACAAAGGAACCCCCATAAGACTTTCAGCTGACTTCTCCACAAAAACACTACAGGCCAGAAGGGAATGGCATGAAGTAATCAAGGTCATGAAAAACAAAGATCTCAATCCAAGACTACTCTACTCAGCAAGGCTATCATTCAAAATAGAAGGTCAAGTAAGAGCTTCCCAGACCAAAAAAAAGGCTAAGAGAATACATTAGCACCAAACCAGCACTGCAAGTAATGTTAGAAGGACTGCTGTAATTAATAGACGAAAAAGGAAGAAACATAGCACCAAACTAAATGAAAATTGCAATAAATAAGTACATATCAATAATCACCTTCAATGTAAATGGATTGAATGCTCCCATAAAAAGACATAGAGTAGCAGACTGGATAAGAAAGCATGACTCATCTATGTGTTCTTTACAAGAGACCCACCTCACAACAAAAGACTCACATAGGTTGAAAGAGAAGGGATGGAAGAAAATCTTCCAAGCAAGCAGAAAGAAAAAAAGCTGGGGTAGCAATACTCATATCTGATAAAATAGATTTCAAAATGAAGGCCATAACTAGAGACAAAGAAAGCCACTACATAATATTGAAAGGATCTATCCAACAGAAAGATATAACCTTGATAAACATATATGCACTCCCCCCAAAAAAGCATCAACATATATTACAAATCTTTTGGAGGACTTCAAAGGAGAAAGCAACAGTAATACAATCATAGCAGGGGACTTCAACACCCCGGTGACATCGCTGGACATCATTTTATGAGGCCAGCTTGATTCTAATTCCAAAACCAGAAAAGGACACTACAAAGAAACAAAACTACAGGCCAATATCTCTAATGAACATAGATGTCAAAATCCTGAACAAAATACTAGCAAATCAGATACAGCAATACATGTAAAAAATTATTCACCATGACCAAGTGGGATTCATCCCTGGGATGTAAGGCTGGTACAGTATTTGCAAATCAATAAATGTGATACACCACATAAACAAAGTGAAAGATGAAAACCACATGACCATATCAATAGATGCTAAAAAAGCATTCGACAAAATCTAGCACCCATTTATGATAAAAACGCTCAGCAATGTGGAAATAGAGGGATCATATCTAGACATAATAAAGGCCATATATTAAAGACCTATAGCCAACAACATACTTAATGGGCAAAAACTAAAATCATTTCCCTTAAGAACAGGAAGAAGACAAGTGTGCCCACTTTGGCCACTCTTATTTAACATTGTACTAAAAGTCTCACAGCAATCAAAGAGGAAGAAAAAATAAAAGGGATCCAAATGGGAAAGGAGGAAGTAAAACTGTAATTATTCACAGATGACAGCTACATGCAAAAAAATAAAAATAGACCATCAACTTACACCATACACAATAATAAACTCAAAATGGATCAAAGACTTAAATGTGACTCAAGAATCCATAAAAATCCTAGAAGAAACTATATGCAACAAAATTTCAGACATCATATGCAGCAGAATTTTCACTGATACATCACTTAAGGCAACAGAAACAAAGGAGAAAATGAACACATGGGACTACATCAAACTAAAAAGCTCTGCACAGCAAAAGATACAATCATCAAAATGAAAAGGCAACCCACAGTATGGGAGAGCATAATTGCCAATGACATATCAGATAAGGGGTTAATTTCCAATACATATAGAGTGCTGATACAACTCAATGAAAGAAAGACAAATAACCCAATTCAAAAATGGTCAGAAGAACTAAATAGACACCTCTCCAAACAGGACATACAAATGGCTAAGAGACATATGAAGAAATGCTCAACATCACTAATCATGAGAGAAATTCAAATTAAAACAACAATGAGGTATTACCTCACACCTGTCAGAATGGCTGCCATCAACAAATCATCAAACAACAAGTGTTGGCGAGGGTGTGGAGAAAAGGGGGCTCTAGTACACTGCTGGTGGGAATGCAGACTGGTGCAGCCACTATAGAAAACAATATGGTTTTGCCTCAAAAATTAAAAATTTAACTTTCATTTGACCCAATATTTTCACTTCTTGGAATATACCCTTAAAAGCCTGAAACACCAATCAGAAAGAATATATGTGCCCCCATGTTTATAGCAGCACTATTTACAATACCTAACATCTGGAAACAGCCCAAATGTCCACCAGTAGACAAATGTATACAAAAGCTGTGGTACATATACACAATGGAGTACTATGCAGCTGTAAGAAACAAAAATCTCTTATCCTTTGAGACAACATGGAGGGACCGGGAAAGTATCATCTTAAGCGAAACAAGCCAAACAGAGAAAGACAAGTATCATATGATCTCACTTATTTGTGGAATATAATGAACATAACCGTCTGAGGAATGGGGTAGTCCCAGAGACGTGGAAGCAGGGTACAGACTGACAATCCTCAGAAGCGAGGATGGTGGGGGAGAGATAAATCACATAATTTATATGCATGTGTGCATGAACAATGGGCATGGGCCACAAAGCTGGGGACAGGGCAGGGAGGGAAGAGGAGGGGGAAATCATTGAGGGGAAAAGGAGAAACATCTGTAACAAAAATAAATTGATTAATTAAATAAATAAAAAAAGAAATCGATGGCATTCTTATTCACCAATGATGAACTCACAGACAGAGAAACTGGAAAAACAATCCCATTTACCATTGCGGCAAAAATATTAAGATACTTAGGAATAAATTTAATCAAAAAAATAAAAGACTAATTGGCAGAAAACTACATGTCATTGAAAAAAGAAATAGAGGAAGATATAAAAAAGTGGAAGCACATACCTTGTTCATGGATTGGAAGAATTAACATCATTAAATGTGCATACTACCAAAAGCAATCTATAGATTCAATGAAATCCCCATCAAAATACCAGCTACATACTTCACAGAACTATAACAAATACTTCAAAAGTTCATATGGAACCAAAAAAGACCTCGAACAGCCACAGCAATCATGAAAAAGAAGAACAAAGTTGGAGAGATCACATTACCAGATTTCAGGTTATACTATAAAGCCACTATAATCAAAACAGCCTGGTACTGGCACAAGAACAGGCAGAAAGACCACTGGAACAGAACAGAGAACCCAGATATGAACCCAAGGCAATATGCTCAATTAGTATTTGACAAAGGTGGCATGAGCATACAGTGGAGTAAAGACAGCCTCTTTAATAAATGGTGTTGGGAAAATTGGACAGCTACATGCAAAAAAATGAAACTAGACCATCAACTTACACCATACACAAGAATAAATTAAAAATGGATTAAATACTTAAATGAATCCATAAAAATCCTACAAGAAACTGTAGGCAACACCATTTCAGACATGATACACAGAGGAATTTTCACTGATCCACCTAAGGCAACAGAAACAAAGGAGAAAATGAACACATGGGACTACATCAACTCAAAAGCTTCTGCGCAGCAAAAGATACAATCATCAAAATGGAAAGGCAACCACTGTATGGGAGAGCATGATTGCCAATGATATATTAGATAAGGGTTAATTTCCAATACATAGAGAGTGCTCATACAACTCAACGAAAGGAAGACAAAGAACCCCATTCAAAAATGGTCAGAGGAACTAAATAGACACCTCTCCAAACAGGACATACAAATGGCTAAGAGACATATGAAGAAATGCCCAACATCACTAATCATCAGAGAGATGCAAATTAAAAGAACAATGAGGTATCACCTTACACTTGTCAGAATGGCTGTCATCAACAAATCATCAAACAAGTGTTGGCGAGGGTGTGGAGAAAAGGGGACTCTAGTACACTGCTGGTGGGAATGCAGACTGGTGCAGCCTCTAGGGAAAACAATATGGTGTTACCTCAAAAAATTAAAAATTGAACTGCCATTTGACCCAGTGATCCCACTTCTAGGAATATATCCTAAGATGCCTGAAACACCAAACAGAAAGATTATATGTACCCCCATGTTCATAGCAGCACTATTTACAATCGCTAAGATCTAGAAACAGCCCAAATGTCCATCAGTAGATAAATGGATAAAAAAGCTGTGGTACATATACACACTGGAGTACTATTCAGCTGTAAGAAAGAAAGATCTCTTATCCGTTGAGACAACAAGGAGGGACCTGTAAAGTAAGTGAACCATGTCAAACAGAGAAAGACAAGTATCATATGATCTCACTTATTTGTGGAATATAATGGACATAACATTCTGAGGAATGGGGTAGTCCCAGAGATGTGGAAGTGGAGTACAGACTGACAATCCCCAGAATAGGGGGTGATAGGGGAAAGATAAACCACAGAACTTATATGCATGTATGCATGAACAATGGACATGGACAACGAAGCTGGGGACAGGGAAGGGAGGGAAAGAGAGGGGGGAATCAGTGGGAGGAAAAGGAGAAACATCTGTAACAAAAATAAATAAATTAATTGAAAACAAAAAAGAAATAAACACCAAACAACAAGTGCTGGTGAGGGTGTGGAGAAAAGGGGATTCTAGTACACTGCTGGTGGGAATGCAGACTGGTGTTTTCTCAGAAAATTAAAAGTTGAACTGCCATTTGACCCAGTGATCCCACTTCTAGGACTATACCTTAAGAAGCCTGAGACACCAATCAGAAAGAATATATGCACCCCTATGTTCACAGCAGCACTATTTACAATCGCTAAGATCTGGAAACAGCCCAAGTGTCCATCAATAGATGAGTGGATAAAAAAGCTGTGGTACATGTACACAGTGGAGTACTATGCAGCTGTGAGAAAGAAAGATCTCTCATCCTTTGAGATGATATGGAGGGACCTGGAGAGCATTATGCTAAGCAAAATAAGCCAAGCAGAGAAAGACAAGTATCACATGATCTCACTTATTTGTGGAATATAATGAACAAAATAAGCTGATGATAAAAACAGACCCAGAGACATAGAGGTAGGATTCAAACTGACAAATCTCAGAGGAGGGGGACAGGGGGAGGGAAGAGATAAATTAAAGAACTTATACATATTAGTATAACCAATGAACAAAGACAACAATGCTGTGTGTGTGGGGGGGTGGGAATGAGAGGAGGGTGTTAATGAGGGAAAAGGGAGAAATATCTGTAACAAAAATAAATAAATTAAAAAGGAAATAAACACCTTAGACAACACAATACTGCGGGGGCACAACAGATGGTATCTAACCCAGGATTAGGGGGCTGGGAAAGCTTCCTGAAAGAGATGGCATTTTGGAGCTGCACTATCCAAAATGGTAGCCACTAGCCACAGGTGGCTATTTATGTTTAATTAATTTAAAGTAAATAAAATTTAAAAGTAGTTCCCCAATAGCACTGGCCACATTTCAAGTGGCTACCATATTGGACAGTTACAGAGATAGGACATTTTCATTTCACAGAAAGTTCTATTGAATATTGCTATGAGGACCCTCCCCAGGTGAGGGCCAAGGAGAGGTGTTTCAATTCCAAGCAGCTGCTTGTGCAAAGGCCTAGAAACAAACTGCAACATGTCCAGGGATTAGAGCCCTGAGCTCAGATGTGAGGAGGAGAGGAAAAATAACAGCTGAGGTTAGAGGGGAGGGTAGAACTCAAATGGTAACTGAAGATCACACTTATTGTCAAGGAGCTAGGATTTGTCCTGAACATTTGAGAAGCCTTGGAAGGGCTTTAAGTTGCAAGTAGCAAGGTCAGCTTCTCATGTTGGAAAAGCTTGTTTGGGGAATGAGCTAAAGGGAAGCAAGCCTGGAGATCTGGAACCTTTGAGGAGACAGCAGTTGCCAGCTTCCAAGTGAGAGCAGAAGTGGAGAGGTGGGCACTGACCTGGGAGTTAAGTTGGGAGGACCTGAAAATGGATTGGTTCTGGGCCCCAAGGAGAGGGGCTCTGGTTCCAGAGACAAGGTGGCTAGGGCTGACTGCCCTTTTGTGGAGAGGAGAGGGGACCTGGAGGAAGAGCTCAGTTTGGGCTGTGCTGAGTGTAAGGGCAGGTGGAGACATCTGCATCTAGCAGGTAGGTGAGGGCACCTGGTCCTTCCGGGGAAGTTGGAGCTGGAAATACTGACTGGGTGCTCATCAGCAAATAGATGGGTGTACTGCAAGGGTCTGAGATCACAGGTTAGTCCTCAGTAAGACAATATTGGAGCTCTGGGGAGCATGGGCAAGTTTGTGGCCAAGAGGGGATGGGGCTAGAGTGCCAGAGAAGGGTGAGTGAGACCAGATATCCCTTTGGAGGTGCTCATGTAGTTGTGGTTCTATTCCTCGGAGTGTAGGAGCTGTAGCTCTCAATGTAGGCAGGATTCCTGGAGGAGACAGGGCAGTATCTGGGCACCAAGAAGACCGGGTTTAGAAGGAAGGAAATCCAGGAAAGCAGTGGCAGAGACAGCAGATAGCTTGTATTTTCCAAAGATGGCCAGAACAATCTCCTCACCCTACATGTTCTTCTGCAGTGTGACTTGGCCACCTGTTCCTGGAGGTATGTGTCTGTCTCTCCTCTTAAACCTGGGCAAGTTTCTAACTGCTTTGGCCAATAGACTACAGCATAGTCACTCTCTGGGAGTTCCAAGGTTGGGTCATAAAATGCAATGCAGCTTTCACTGAACTGTGACTGCTGGAACACCCACTCCTGGAGCTCTGAACCACCATATCAGAAGACCTACTAGGACCAAGGCCACCACACTGAGGAAGCCCAGGCCATGTGAATGGGCCCCATATAAGTGTTCCAGTCAACATCCCCAGTCTAGCTTTCAGCTCAATCAGCATCCTTGCCAGACATGTGAGTGGACAAGCATCCAGATGATTCTAGACCCCAGATATGAAGTCACTCCCAGACATTGAGGCTCCAGATATCAGAGTGGATATAAAGCTATCCCTTCTGTGCCCTGTCCAAATGCCTCACCTACCAAATTTATGCACATAATAAAATGATCACTATACGGTGGGGTGGTTTATTATGCAATAATGGTAGTCATGGAATAGGCAGAAAACAAACGGGCCAGGCTGTGGGCATGTGGCAGGGACAGGATGATAAGTGGACTAGATGACAGGACAGCACCTTCAATGCCCAGGGGAAGGTGAACTTTACCCCGCAGGTAGGTTAGGTGGAGGAGCTTAGTAGGCTGAGCAAAGGCTGATGTTATAAAATCAGGGTTTGGAGAGGAGGCAAAATGTCAGAGATAGTTCTGGCCTGGAAGGTTATCCCAAGGGCAACATCAGAGAGGTCCTGGTGGGAGCAATATCAAGTGGTTGAGAACACTTTGGAGTGCTACAGTTTTATGTTTTGTTCCCGGTGCTTTCACTAACCAGCTCCCTCTGAGCCTCCATCTAGTTCGCCAGTCTAGAAAATGGGAGTACAAATTCTTCCCTGGCAAAAGCAAGGTGAATGTGATTTCCCTTTCTTTTATCAGAAATTGTCCTCTTCCTTTTCTTATTATTTTAACAAGTGATGCTACATGTGTATAGACTTAACTGTTGATAAATACACTCAAGAGCAAAGTTATTTGTGCTATTCTATAGACAGAGAAAATGAAGGCCAGAGAAGCTAGGAGAGTCCAAGGCCTTAGAGGTCTGGAGCCTTCAGCGTGTACTTTATTCTGCATCTGCCTGTGGTTCCCCTGGATAAAGGCAGAGAGGAGGGGGGCAGGCTGGTGCAGTAGCAGGGCCTGGGAGCCTGGGCAAGGCTGCCAGTGCTGGGTTAAGCATTCCTCCCTAGCTCTGCTCCAGCCCCAGCCTCTGAAATTGTTTGAACTCTGGAGCCCCAGTCAAACTAACCCAAGAGAGCAACTCTGGGGAGCTTACAAAGGTGGCAGGCCTAGCCCTCCCCACACTTACTCCCACTCCAGATGCTTGCCTCTGGGCAGGGGTCAGAGCAGCCACTGAGGAGCTACCACCAGGGTTTCCACACACACACCCAGGTCTCCTGAAGTTCTTGCTGCATGAGTAACCCTTACCCCCGAAGCGCTCAAAGCCCTGGTTGTGCCACCTGTACCCCAGTAGCCTTCTCCAGGAGCCTGCTCAGCGTCTGGTTTCTTCTCAGAATGCATTGCTGTTGCCCGTAGCAACTGAGTTCCAGCCCCTTTCTGGTCTTCTTTACTCCTCTCTCCCCTCCTTTCTCCCTCTTCCTTCTGCCCCTTCATTTCTATTCTTCCTCCCTCCCCCACCCATGGAGACAGTGCTAAGGGCTGGAAGGCTCCCTTCAAATCCCATGCCAGCTGAGTGATTTAGACAAGCCTCATGGCCTTTCTGGGTTGCTAACCAGCTGATGATCACAGTCAGTACTTTCTGCTTGCCTGAGGGACTGGGTACTACAGGCTCTGGGACCCAGGGCATGTTCTGGAAGACTTTCTCTCAGTCAGAGGCCTCAGGGCACCCCAGGCACAGAGTAGACTCAGGAGCCCAGGAGAGTTTTCTCCATCAGAGTTGTTTGAGGTGGTGGGCTTAGCAGTGTTTGAGGGAGGCAAGGAGAAGCCTTTCTAGTGATAATGGTGTTGCTGTTGGTATGGTGCAGGTCAGGAGGGCCCTGCAGCCTCAACCTGGGCAGGCTTGAGCAAGAATTTGGTGAGGGCTTGGTGTAAGTCTCCTTTCACTATCCTTTTTATCCTTATATTTTCCTCTAGCCCCTGAATTTCCAGAACCCTTAGCAAAACCCCACTTGTCCCCATACTTCTCAGAGGCTCCACCTTTCTCAGCTGGGCCCTAGAGAGGGTGAACAATACTAAGGAGGGGTTCATCCACCCACAGGGCAAGCTCTGGGCTCAGCATAGCTGTTTCTAAGTGGACACAAAGAGGGGCCCAGCAGGGCAGGGCAAAATGTACTTGATGGTCTCCACTCCCATAGCCATTTAATACCCAACCCCTCTTCCAGACTCCTCAGCTCACACTCATGGTCAACTTCCAGGCCTGGGTCCCGTCATTACCCTCCTGATCTGCCATGGCCCATATAACCTGTGGTCCAGCTGTGCCAAACTTGCCACCTCCATAGATTATTCTTACTCTTCTCTCCTTGCCTGGAATGCTCTTCTCTGCCTCTTCACTCCAATTGTGCTCAGAAGTCACCTCCTTCAGAAAGTCTTCCCTGACTTCCCAGGTTGTGCCGAGTGCCTCTGCTAGGCTGCTCAGCCACTGTGCCTGCCTGTCTACAGTTCTCTTCCTCCAGAGTGGTCACCATCTGTTTGCACATCCTCTCCTGAGTGAGCTCATCAGGAGAGGGCCTCTGTGCTCAATGAGATTATCACTATAGCAACTCCCCTACCTTTCTCGGGGGCTCAGCTTTTCCCATCTGTAACATGAAAGAAACAGGACAGTGATCTTTAGGGATACTTTTGGCTGGTAAGGGTGACTAGGTCTAGGCTGTAAGGAGACAGAGGACAAGCTGAATCACCTTTCCGCACTGCAAACTCCAACCTCCCACCCACTCTCAGTTTCAGGGCTGAGCCTAGGGACCTGGTTTGAGGGCCAAGTACTCACTGTGTGGTCCTGGGTAGGTCCTGACCCTCTCCGAGGCCTCAGTTCCTCATGTGCTAAACGGGGAGAATAATTACTGTGACCTGTCTATTCAGCCTGCCTTGAGGTCTTGACCAGCGGCCAGACCAGACTTCTCCATCAGAAATATCTAGAACCCAAGTTGGCTAAGGGAACAGCTTCCTAGCCTGCTGCGGGTGGGCTCAGGGGTCCCTGTGGTTATGCTGCCCTCTAGTGGCCAGAGGCCCTGGGCACTTAGAACTTGTGAATTCTGGTTCATTCAACTGGCATCTGTCCCACCCTAGGACCTAGGACAGATGGACAGAGATGCTGAAGCCCAGAAGGTGAGAGGGACTTGTGAGGGGTCATGAAGCAAGTCAAGAGCAATGCCCAAAACCTGTGCCTCCTGGCTCCCAGCACCTCCAGGCTCAGGATGGCGCTTGTCCTATTTCATCACACTGCTCCCTCATCTGCCAGACCTGCCTCACCTGGGGACCACCTAGGTAGTGGGCCCCACCTTGTTGGCTACTCTCAGCACTGGCTACCACTGCCCCTCTGAGAAATGTTCCCCTTGCCTGATCAGAGGTCCTCTCTGATTGGGGGGCTAGTAACAGGGGCTAGTAATAAAGGCTCCCTCCTTTATTAATCAAATACTTGAAATAAAGGCCCAGGTCATGATTGATGGACAGAGCAGAGCTAATTACCCTGGAGATTAAAATGACTGTTTCTGTTTTAAAAGGCTGTAAATGAGTTAATTATTTCCTTTGCTCACCTCTCTAACCTCGTTACTCTTTTAAATGAATAGCAATATTGATCTTGGAACTGATTTTGGTGTTACTTTGCCTGAGCAGGTTTAATTAGGGTTTGAAAATGCTGCAGTGCCTCTTCCTTTTGATAGAGGAAATTAGCCTAGGGTTTTACTTACATTTCACAGCCAGGCCTTCCACACAAATGAAGAACTAGAACTTGGTGCACCAATGCCTGATGCTAACTTGGGCCCTGCCCTGGCTCCCAGCCCCTCCCTGTTCAGAGCAGTGCTGACCAACCCCCTACCTCTCACAACCCAGGAGGGTGTGGTGGGAAGGCCATTGGGGCCAGCTGATTTAGCTTCCTCTGGTCACAATTTAGCTTCCTCTGGCCACAGCTGGAGGTTCAGAGGCTCAGATGCAACAGGGAAGGGCCCTGCATTGTCTGGCAAGGTGGGGGCAAGTCTGGGACAAGAAATGCCCTTGATTCCCAGCTTCACAACTTGATGGCTCCCTGGCTGAATAAATATTTCTTCTCCAGGTCCCTAAGGAGCCACACCAACTTCCAGCTTCCTCCTGCTTCTGTTTTCCTTAGGGCCATATGGAGCAAAGGCAACCAGCCCAAATCAGGAGCAGAGGCAGGAGACTAGGATCCAGACCCTGGATCTGTTGCCCAGATATGATGACCTTAAACTGCTCTGCCTCTTGCTGAACCTGGGCCTCTCTCCTCTGAACTTGACAATCTGTTTTATGTCATTCCTCCCCCCCCCCACCCCCACTATGAGTCTTCAGGGGCAAGTGGTTATGAGGCAGGCACAGAGGGTAGAGTGCACTGGCCGAGCATAGTCCATGGATCCAGAACTGAGGGTGGGTCTGCTCCCTCTTATTTAAAATAAAGCCTTCCCTTGACTTTGGCTCCCCTCTGCCTTGGCTAGACCTGTCCCCAGTCCACCTTCATGAAATAGTTGCCTATACTCACTCCTCCTGTTATTCCCTTACTTCCTCCCCATTCCTCTGTCCTCTTACTGAGCCACTGGCAGCCTCTGCATTTCCAAACCCTATCAGCACTGTTTGGATGGTCTTCTGTGACATTGGACCTGCCTTGATGCCTCCTCCCTTCCCGAGGCCTCCACGATGCACTAGCTCTGGCCTTCCCCTACCCATCTAAACTCACTCTCCTTGCAGGAGTCTCCCCTCCTGTCCTGTAAGTGACTGACTCATGGTTGGGTTCTAAACCCTCTTCCCTCTTTTCTTCTCACTTTGCATCTTCTAGTGAGCCCACCTCTCTCCTGGGTTTAAAGTGGATGTATCCCAAATTGCCCAATCCTCACTCCTGAGCTCCAGATATAGCCAGGGAGTGACATGGTCAGATTTACGCTTTAGAAAGGCTGCCCTGGCTATAGTTGGGAGATGGCTACAATAGAGGCAGGAGAGTCCATGAGGTGGCTGTTAAGTTTGAGCATGGCCTGTGGCAAAGGGCATCGAGAGGAGGGAGTGATACACAGGATGGCAGTCTTTGGGCACTGATTTCCCAGCATAATTGCAGTATAATAATCCATTTTCATGGGTCACTGAACCACTGTATGCCTTTAGCTGATACTGGTAATATCAGGGAGAAGTAGGCTTGTGAGGAGTGTTCGATTTGTAGATTGAGTTTGAAGTGGACATTCAGGGACATTCAGAAGCAGAAAAGGAGATTCAAGGAAGGTAGGTGACTTGTCCAAACTCTTACAACCAGTGTGTGGCCCTGCAACTCAGGGAACAGGTTATCAGTGTTACAAGGAGTGTGGCAATGACTACATACCCAGAAGCAGAACTTTCTCTCTGTCCTAATGCACTGCTACAGGAAAGACAGACAGCAAGGTGGCTGTGGGAGAAAGGCAGGCACTGCATTCAAGCATTAGGAATGAGGGCATTAGGAATCTGATTTACCCATGACATATGGAAACAAGGCCACATGGCTACCTTATCAAACTAAGAAAAATGAAGATTAAGGATTAGACACTTCAGACTGAGCCAACCCTAATCATAGAACAATTCTCGGACCCTGCTCACACACTGAGCCCCAATCTTGCTCACACACTGACCTCTCATCCTGCTCACACCCTGAAGCTTGATTGTTTATACACTGAAAACTGAACCTGCTTATTTATTAAGAACTGACCCTGGCTTATGTGAGGGAGCAGGTGTTGCTGTTCTTTTTTGTTTCAATTCCCCATGCTCTCTATTGTGGTGGGGTGAAAGAGAGGGAGCTCAGTAGCACCAGGAAGGGCAGGCCGGTAGCAATGAAGGGAAGATTAAACAAACCCCCTTCAGTGTGAGGCTCAGGGAATCTCAGCTTCTTGGGAGTTCATGGCTTATGTTGTACGACTGGACTTTCTGGTGAAATAGTTGTTGATGTTGAAGGACTTAAAGCCACCCTGGAGGAGCCAAAGGCAAGATCCTTGCTGTCACCACTGTGGCGCCTTTGAATGGAGCTATTTCCAGTCCTGCTGTACTGCCATTCCCATCCTACTGTGTCCTGTAACCCACTCAGCTCTACTTGGTCTACTGGACATAGCTTCCCTTGGTAAAGTCTAGTGTGGTGGTTAAGAGTTTCAGACTCTGGAGCCAGACTACCTGGAATTCAAATCCTGGGGCTGCCCTTCTCATCTGTGTGGTCCTGGGCAAGTTACTTCACCTCTCTGTACCCCCATATCCTCATCTTTAAAATGGGGTGATAATAGCATTACCCTACATGAGTTCATTTCTATTCGGAGCTTCGTTACTGGCACATGGTAAGTACTATATTCAGGTTAGATGTTGCTATCATTTTGCCCATTGGTGCACACTTGGTTGACACTGTGAGAAGATTACAGCCCTCCAGGGAGGCCTGTATTCAGGACCTGAGGTACCCATATAGTTCAATGACAATTATTGATGCCACTCTGTGCTGGGCACTGGTGACACAGGAAGTAGAAAATCGCAATCCTACTCTCAGGGCTCACTGTTTGGCCAGAGGTCACCTTTAACACATGCTGTGTGGACTGTGTGTGTATGTGTGTGTGTGTGTGTGGGGGGGTGAGATGAACTTATCGAGGGGTTGGTGAATGTTTGTAATAAATAACATTTATTGAGTTCCTGCTGTATACCAGAGCCTGCTCTAGCAGCTTTATATCATTTCACCTTCACAAGATATAACAATTATCATCTTATAGATAATTCTGAGGCTCAGAAAGGGTAGGACTGGAGAAGCCTAAGGCTTTTCTGTGCTAAGGATGGTGTGAGTGGAGGTATGACTGAGCCCCAAAGGGCCCGGGGGCCCAGGGACCAGGACTGTTACCTGGCTGAGGGGCCTGAGAGAGGCATGGGTGTGGGCGAGGGCCTGGAAGGCCTGGCTGAGGAGCTCTGCTCAGTGATCATTCTGCATTTGAACCAAGCAGGGCTCCAGTGTGAGGGAGCAGTGCAGTGACCCCCCCCCCCAACCCAGGCCCAGCTCTGTGCACAGAAAATTGTGTGTCCACTGCCCAGAGAGCTCTGAGGTGGGTGTGTTTCCAGGTATGTACATGTACAGGTGTGTCAGTGTAGGGAAAGGCCTGCTGTCTCTTCAGGGTTCTCATTCCTGGATCTCATTCCATAGACTCAGGCAGAATAGGGCTCACAACAGAGGATACTGCTGGCTGGGAGGGGCAGCCCCAGCTCCGTGGGGGTGAAAGGGAGGTACTGCTGTGGTGGTGGTGACAGCTACTTAGGTAAGGAGACCTCCAAACTGGCTGTGTGTGGTCTAGAGGCCCAGGAGGGTGGTGGTCTGTGGGATTGGGGGACCTCCCACTTAGCTTTCTGCCCTAACCCCAAGGAGCCTCCTCCCTCACTTTGGCCCAAAAACCCTGACAGGCTCTACCCTCAGAATGGAGAGGAGAGGCTGGAGACAGGCATTGTGAGCATAGGGTTCCTATATCTCCCTGAACCTCTTGCCTCAGGTTCGCCTCCCCCACACAGTTAGCTGCTCTTATCTCTAATTAATTCCTCTGGTACTCACGGGACAATTAGAATTTAAATTGCCTTTTACAAAGGTCACAAAAACATGATCAAAGAAGAATCTATTAGAGGGGCTGCGGTGGCCTCTCCTCAGACCCTCCCAGAGCTGTTGTGGTGGAGGCCAGGCCTTGCAGAACCATCACCACCTCCAGGGGGCCCTACTGTCACTCAAAGTCTTTCCCAAAGCTTCCTGGTTCCCCAGCCCCATGTGAAGGGTGGAGGAAGGACAAATCTACACTGCCTTGCCTCATTTGTACCCCTCTCAAAGTCCTATCTCCCACCACACCTTTTGTCCAGCCTCTATCCACCAGCCCCAACCGGTCATGTTGCTACAGCTGTGTTTCAGATGGCCTGATCCTTTCTTTCACCCACCTGTGTGACCTTAATTAAGCCACTTGCCCTTCCGAATCTCAGTGGCCTCATCCGTGAAATGAAGCCAATGCATCTTGCTTCCTAAAGGCTGGAGGATCCACATGTAGAATGCCTGGCATCCCTCTAGCTCTGGAATCTTCGCGTCTCTGGGCACACTATTTTCTGCCTTAGCCCCAGGAGACTTGCTCCAGGTGCTCATGCTCTGGCCCCTCCATTCCTAATTGTGACCCACACCTGGGTGTGCTCCTCATGCTGCCCGGGGTAGGTGGCCTGACCCACCAGGGTTCCAGGACAGAGACCCTTCCACTTCTTCCTCTGGCTTCCTCAGCAGCCTACACAGGGCTGTGCACATAGAGGGAAGGGTCCACCAGACAGATGGGAAGGTTGGGTGAGAGAGGGTCCAAGTCTTCCCTCACAGGGTACTCACCCTCTGGCAGGGTAGATGGGGAGGCCTGTGTAGCAGATGTGATCAGCCTGCATGTCAGGACTCAGGATTGCTCTGAGCCTCAGCATGCAACAGAAGCCAGGCTGGAGGGTCTTCAATGGCTCTGCTGATTCACCGTTTTGGTCTTGAATCAATTCAGCACTGTTGAGGTTGGAAGTGGCTGGATGGGATAGCCTTGGCAGTATTAGGGGGGTTCCTTTGGGCCAGCTCAGTCATCTAAGCCAGCCTGGTTTGGCCCAGTAACTTGGATTAGGAGGAGGAGGGTAGACAGCAAGAGTCCTAGAGGGGCTGTGTTTCTTGACTCCACCCCACCAGTTCTGAGAGGGAAAACTGGCAGTCCCAGCCAGTTCCTGCCACCCATGCTGGGAGGGCTGCCTCTGGAAAACAAGTGGCAGTGCCTATCCTACCAGACCAACTCCAGGATGGAAGTGGGGATGAAGCATGGCTGCTTCCCTGCCCTGGCAGCCCTTTGCTGAGATGCAGCCCATCAGGTAGCTCCAGCTGCTTCAGAAAGAGAACTGTGTTCACTGAGCACATCTGATGTACCAGCCCCAGGCAGACACGTGAAGTGTCTTACCTCCCAGAATCCTCCCAGCAGGCCTATATGTCACTATTTCACAAATGAGAAAACAGGCTCAGAGAGGTTGAACACCTTGCCCAAGGTCAAACACCGAGGAACTAACATATCTAACCCAGGCTTTCCTAGTTCCAAAACAGAAGCCCTACACATACCAGACCCAAACCTAGCACTGGCTGTAAGGGATCCTATTCATTTGTAACTCAAAATCAGTGTTAGGACACCACAGGATGTCATGTGGCCCCACCAAGGGGGTGGGCAAAGAATCCAATAAGCAGTCTGTGTGGCCTTTGTGAGAGATGGGCAAGGTATCAGTATTCTTGCTTTCTCTTGCAGCGACCCTCAAGGTCAAGAGACACCATCATTCCTTATTTAGAAGCAGGCACAGTACCACAAGGCTTGGAGATAATGCAGCCTGATTACCAGGCCCAGTAGAACTTCATTTGGATACTGAAAGAGGTACTCTGGGATGCAGGGATGGGTGTAGTCAATAAATACCTTCCCTGACCTGGTGTAAGCCAGGCTGCCACCTCAGAGAAGATTCTTATTATCATGGAGGAGTGAATGGCCAGGATGAATGCACCCACTTGGGATCATCAGAGAGGTGAGGAAGGACTCCTCCTGCATTCCAGAAAGCGAACCTGACAGAGTCAACCACTGTGCCCCTGTCTTGGAGACCCTCAGTCTTGCCCACCAGTAAAACAGACATATCTAAGAAAAGAGTGGGGGTGCCCAGGGAGAGGATGGAGGGGCTATTCTAACTGGAGCACCCTCAATGGCAGGGCTTCTTGCTCTGGCCCTGGGTCCAGCCAGGGCTGGGTGAGACTGGGCGTTTGGCCAGTGTCTGAAGAATAAATCCCATTGTCCAGGTGAGCAGGTCCACAAAGCTATTGTGACAGCAGTGGTTAAATTAAGTGGCTATTAAGGATTTGGGTGAGGCTGATTTCCTGAAACAGGATTTATGGCCCCCTTTCCTCATTTACTGCTCAGGTAGCCTGGGCCCTTCCCAGTATGTATATGTGTGAGGGAGGCCCATTCTTGGAGCCCAAAAGCTTCTGACATGTGGGAAAACCAACTGGTGCAGGAATTGGGGGCCTCTTGGAGCCACACCACTGCCTGCCTTGGTGCTCAGAAGAGGAGCCCAAGGCCCAGAGAGGACATGAGGTCATGTGAGGCCTGGCCCAGTCTCTGGTTCCCAGATGAAGCACCCACACTCCTTTCTTCAGGATTCCACTCAAACCTGCTGCCTCTGACACCCTGATGGCCTGGGTCTAGCCTGTTGCCTTGCTCCCACCACCTACCATGTTCCCTGACCCTTTTGCAAGCTGCTGCCCCTAGGCCTTCTTTTTCTTCTGGAGCCTTATCAGTCATGACAGAGCAGGAGGCAGGGGGCTGGCCCTGTCCTGCCTCATTCTCATATAGGTGTGCTCATAAACACACACACATACACAGTTGGGCCTGGGTCTAGCCTGTTGCCTTGCTCCCACCACCTACCATGTTCCCTGACCCTTTTGCAAGCTGCTGCCCCTAGGCCTTCTTTTTCTTCTGGAGCCTTATCAGTCATGACAGAGCAGGAGGCAGGGGGCTGGCCCTGTCCTGCCTCATTCTCATATAGGTGTGCTCATAAACACACACACATACACAGTTGGGTAGCAACACACGGGTCAACATTTCAGATTAGTTTAAGATGAGACTGTGCTTGGGGCATTTTATCAGCAGAATCCACTGATCTGGACATTGTTAGTTGTTTATTTGGAACAAACAGAATACCAATGATGAAAATGAAGTAGTACACAAAACAGAAAACGTGGGACTGGAGTCTCCAAAAGCATCCTCTGACCAACCTGTTCCTTGCAATGGTCTAGGCTTGTACTCTAGGCCCATAGGAGATCTCAGCCAATGACAGTCCAGAAGAGCCAACCCTCTGTACCTGATTCCCCACCTTGAGTCCTCAGCCAAGCCAGAGAGCAGGACCTGCCTTTTGCCCTGGTGCTCCTTCCTGGAACCCTTCTGGATCACATTAGCCCATGAAAAAGGTGAACTGTGGGTAGCCAGTGACTTATGATCAAATAAAGTCATACCCAGTTCAAAGATGTCCTTCAGCAGAAGCATGTGGTGGCTCTGGAGCCTGCCAACTATCTCAAGTGAGCTGTTTGCATGGCACCACCTGAAGGTCAGCCTTTGGGTCATCAGGAGCAGTCCAACCCCATGCCACACTCTGCTCTGGAAGGCCTCTGCCTGCCTTTGTTCTTTGAGGCCGTGAGGGCACAGTTTCTCAGTGGATTCTTTTCTACATCAAGACTGTCAGGAAGGTCTCAGACTAACCCTGCTCCCTATAGGCTCAAGCTCCAGCCAGCTTTGCCAAACCTTTCTCTCTCTGCTCCCCCACATGCAGAAACTCAGGTGTTGCTGGTGTTATGTGCTTATTCTCCTTCTAGCCTCTGCTCAAGCTGGCTCCTCCTCTTGGAGGCACTGCCCCTCCATCTCCACCTCTGAGCCTCACCATCCCCAAGGCACTATCAGTTGCAGCTGCTTCCTGTAGTTTTTCCCCTGGATGGGGTCTGGCCCATGTGCTGCTAAATGTGGGGGTCCTAGACTTTCCCTTTAGTTGAAAGAAGGTTGCTCTGGGATGATGATACACAAAAGGCCCATTTGCCCTGTTGGGTCCTTAATAGCCTCATCAGTAAAATGGGGAGAACTTCCACACCCCTCTCCCCACTGGTTCTCAGGCCTAGAAAAGAGGAGTCAGCATGGGAAGAGGGGGCAGCCCAGAACAGAGCATGCCTCAGGTATAAAGATGGAATTGGGGGGCAGAGGGAACTGCTGAGTTAGGACCCACTGGTGAGCAAACTGGAGGAGTTAGAGTGGAGAAGATGAGCTATCTCTGCTCTAGGGCCTGTGAATGGTGAGGGGTTTATAAGCAAAGGCAAGGAGAGGTCAGTCCTGCAGCCTGGGTCTGGGAGAGCACACAGGGGCTCTATATATGTGTGCTGTGTCTGTGTGTATGCATAAGGTATTGTGTTGCTGTTAAATGTGCCACATGTAAATGTGAGCATGCATGTGTGCCCATGTGTATTTGTGTATAAATGTGAACGTGTATGTTTGTTTGTGCCTGTGCATGTGTTTATGTGTTGAATAAGTATGCAAGTCTGCATGATGTGTGTATATGTGCAACAAGTGTGTATGACTTGTATATATAGCATGCAGGATGTGTGTAGGGAGTGTGCAGGTGTGTATGTGAGATGCATGTCCTTGTGCCTGTGAACACTGAGGTTACTTTCCCGGCACCCTTGGCCCTGAACCTGCCCTCTGGACCCCCATAGCCCACAGCTGCCCAGTACATGGGCAGACGGCAACCACCCACTGCCTCACATAGGCACTTTTCTCCTGAGAAAGCAGCCCAGCCCCCTCATTGTCCCTCTCATCCAGAGTCCTGGATAAGCCTAGAACCTGCAGTCCATGGCATTTCTTCCTCTGGATGCCCCCCCCCCCTTATTAAACAAAGACTGAAATCTCCAGAACACAGGCCAGTGGGTTACCCTCCCTTTGCCCACTTCTGTTACCCATTTCAGATTCTGCACAATCCTTTCACTCCAATCCCCTTGCTGGAGGGGTCCTGGTCTCATTGCCCCAAAAGAGAAAGAGACAGAGGAGAAAGTGTAGCAAGTGACCTGAAACCAGCAGCCCAGGGTCTCCAGGGAGGCCCCCCACCCCCTGACTCAGAGTGGAATGCATCCCAGGCCCATCTTGTGGAGCTTGGGTCTGTCCCCCTAGGACATGCTGCCTTTCAAGTAACTGCCTATTTGCTCTAGCCCCTTCTCATGGGAAACATGAAGAATGGGTGACAGAGAGACAGTCAGCTTGCTCTTTCACCTCCTCCACTTGGTGTGTCAACTGCCTCTACTCCCAGGGGTGCCCTAAGCCTGGAGAAGCAGGGTGGCCATGGCCCTCTTATTACTCTTCCCCATCCCTGAGTCCCACTATAAGTGTCCAGGAGTTCCTCTAGGTTATAATATCTCTTTTCCTCCACCTGTTTCTCTAGGCTCTGAGACTGATAAGGTTCTTCACTTGTTATTCATTCACTGGTGCCTGGCTTTTGCCACCCTGCAGACCAGCAAGAAAGAACATTGGCACCTGTCTGGGGGGCAAAAGATGGAGGACTTAGGCTCTGAGACTTTGGCACTCTCTCTGTCCTGGAGGTGAGAGGCCAGCCGATACTACACACACACACACACACACACACACACACACACACACACACACTCTCACACACAGAGGAACGAGCATAAAACAGTGAGATGATAGGGAAATGGGCCTGGTGGGGGTCTGAGGCAGGGGCATATTCATCCTTTGCCAGGGAGAGCACCAGGACAGAGCATGTTGGGAACCCCCACCCAGATTAAGGGGTTGGGCAGAGGTAGAGATCAGGCCCATCCTGAGCCAGTGCTAATCCCAGGAACTAGGGCTGAGGAGGGAACAGAGCTGGGCAGATGCCAAGAGAAGGGAGATGGAGAATACTCGGAAGAGAGAGCCAGACAAACAGTGTGTGTGAGAGAGAGGCTGGCAGGAGCAGTAGCCCTGAGACAGTGGTGAGGGGAAGGAGGGCTGTTATTGGCCTGGCCAGGTGGGCTGAGCTGGACATCAAAGCCCAGAGTGTGTTCTGAGGATTCTGGTCTCTCCCTCCCACGGATGTCCCTTTGATGGTAAGAAGAAAGAATGTTGTACATTGAGGGCAGAGGAGTGGGAGAGGAGGAGCCGGTCGGTGTCTTCTCCCTGTGAGGAGACACCCAGTGAGTGGGAGAGACCATCACAAGTGTCACCTCTTTCATTTCCAATGGACTCTGAATTCATACCCACCACTGGATTCTTCATCTGCTAAGGGAACAGGCAGCTTCCCTGGGGTCAGGGTTCAATCAGGGGTTGACCATGGGCCACTCCTTGGCACCTGAAGTTCATTGTTAAGCTGTTGAGTCTCACAGTGGTGGGACAGCCATGTGCTGAATAGACTCTATGCCCACTGACAACTTTGCACCTCTCAGCAGCCACCTCAGTTAGATGTGTCACCTGTGCCAAGGTGTGCACATACATGTTTGTTAGTTGTGGGTGCATATGTGCTGTGTGTAGGGCCTGCCCCTCTAGCCCCAAAGACCCTCTCACTCCAGGAAGAGCTAGACATGTTCCCCTTATAGTCCCTCAACCTCTCTGATCCCATCCCACCCTTGGCTCATAATTTTTCTGCCTGGCATCCCTTCTGAAGCACCACAAGGCCATAGGATTCCTGTGTAAGAATAAATAAAAGGCATCCCTTCCTCCACATGTTCTTCTGCTGTATATTTGTCACACCAAATATACATATCTATGATGAACTAAAGCTGAGAAGTGAGAACCTTGAAAACACTCCTTACCCCTCATCTAAGTGGCCCAAATCCCTCATGTTCTTCCACAAAGTCCTCTCTAGGCACCATCCCTGGGGCCCCTGCTATGAAGTAACCAGCTCTTAGTAAGAGCAGTAGTAACTTTCATGTCCTGTTAAAAGCCAGGTTGGTGGGTGGGGGAGTGCATCTTAACAGAGGGCTCAGCTTCCTGTGAGGCCAGCTTCTTGCAATCCCATCATATCCAGAAAGGACACCTTCTGGGGGACCCAGCCCCACCTCCACCATGCCTAAGAGGTGTTGGGGAGCAGGGGTCAGGCAGCAGCTGGGTCACTGATGTCCAAGGAAAATTTCAGTCCCCATGGGAAGAGTCCTCTCTTGGCCAGCCGGCTAGCTAAAGAAGAGAATTTAGATTGTGGTTCCAGCCCCAGAACCAGGTGGAAATGTCTTTAAAAGGTCCCTGGCCCTGGCTAGTGTATCTCAGTGGTTAGAGCGTCAGCCCATGCATAGAAGTGTCATGGGTTCGATTCCAGGTCAAGGGCATGTACTTGGGTTACAGGTTCAATCCCTGACTCTGGGCATGTGCAGGATGCAACCAATAAATGTCTGTCTCTCTGTCTCTGTCTCTGTCTCTGTCTCTGTCTCTCCCCCACCCTCCCTCCCTCCTCCCTTCTCCCCCCCCTTCCACTCTCTCTAAAATTCAATGGAAAAAGTATCCTTGGGTGAGGATTAACAACAACAAAAAAGGTCCCTGGTGTAATTTGACTAGCTCTGAAAGCCATAAGGCCCCTTTGGCCTTAATCCAGGGAAAAACCCCTTTTATACAGAGCACAACCTTCCATAACCATACCCATCCCACCAGCATGTGGATGATGATGAGTCACTAGAAAGGAAATAACCTTCCTCTGCTCAGACAGGACCACGAATGCTTCTGGTAATTTCTGAGAGCTACTGGGGTGTTTTACCTGCACTCACTGTTCTCTTACATTCTTCTTTTGACACCACAGCCTGCAGAGCTCCTGAGGATATGCCTCATGGCACCCTTCTGCCACACCCCCCATGGGAAGGCAGATCATGTGCCCAGGCCTGGTTTCTTCTTGTTCTCACAGCTGTCCTTCCTTTCCCTTCCTGGTACCAGGGTGCTTCTGGGGATCTACAGATCCCTGGCCCCAATCGCCTATGCTCCTGAAGCTCCTGCATTATGTTCATGAAGTAAGCTGTTCCAAAGAGCCCTGGCTGCTCTCCCTAGAAACCAATGTTTACGCACATGCTTACCAGAAAAGCCCAGCCTCTCTGGGGTCAGATACCTTGGGTCGGAAATTCAGCAGAACCCCCCCCCCCCCACCCCATATCTGAGGAATGTCCACAGCACCTTTCACTTGGGCCCAGGTGCCAACAGCAACCTGGTAGAAAAACTCAGCCAGCCCCAGTGGACTTGACTCTCAACCCTTGGAAAGGAAAGTGATGGGGGAGGGGGAGAACAGAGGTGAGGGTCACATGGAAAAATAAATTTCCCAACCCAAATTGTAGAGGTGACATCCCAGCAGCCATTGCTATCAGGAAAAATAAAAGTTGCTGACTTTATTTTTCACCTTCTCTTTCTAAATGAGTTGACATTTTATTTCCCCACTCCACCCTACTCCTGCCCATGAAACTCTAATCTCTGCTAATGGCAGAATAATAAAAAATGATCCCTGACTTCCGGTCAGGATGGTGGCATTGGTAAATGCAGTATTCGCCTCCTCCAACAACCACATCAAAATTACAACTAAACTACAGAACAAACATCCTTCAGAACTGCCTGAAATCGAGCTGAATGGAAGTCCTACAATCACGAAATTAATGAAGAGGCCACATTGAGACTGGTAGGAGAGGAGGAGGCATGGATGGGCTGGTCCCACACCCACGTGTGGCAGATAAAAATCAGGAAGGACACCTCAACTATGATGGTCCTCCCTGAGGAGGGCTGGTGGGGGGGGTCCCTGTCCCATACCAGGTGCCAAGCTCAGGGTTCCAGTGCCAGGAAGCGAAGTCCCAATAACTTCTGGTGATAAAAACCAGAGGGAACTGAGGCTGAGGGAGGCTGAGGCTACTGGAGCCCCAGGCAGTTCCTTTTAAAGGGCCTGCACACTAACTTACTTGGACTTGCTCCCTCTGAGCTCCAGTGCAGAGGGGAGGCAGCTTCAAAGGCACCAGAGACATATGGGGAAGAACTGAGTTGTTTGGCATTGGGGTGAGAGCTGGAGAGGCAGCTTTCTTCTGGACAGATGTGCTGGTAGAGGCCTTTGTTCCTGTGGTGAGCCCTTCCCCAATGAGGCCGGCAGATGGGTACCATATCTGGGACTCCATCAATCTGACTTACACTGTTTGCCCTGCCCTAGAGATTCCCTGGGGCCCTGCCCCATCCAACTTTCAGGTTCACCCAAGCTGTTTCCAGTGGCTTTGCCATAGAATTGGCCTGTTTTCACTCCTGCTTCAGATTTTCTTAACTTCTCTCAAACAAGCAGCACCTGGCCACAGCGAGCCCCATACCTCTCACTAAGTGGCCCCAGGCCTGGAACTAGAAGCAGCCACCGGCAGATTGCTTTAAAGCTTATGCTGGGTGGCCCTGGGTAGAACACAGGCAGCGGCTGACGTTGCCCCAGAGACAGCACACCCAGTGGACAGCTTCAGACCACATCGAAGCACCACCCCCCAACCACCTCCACAAGTGACACACTCATGGAATGGACTCAGTGGGTACCACAGCCCTGCTGAAGTAAGTCTTGCTCTGTGTGGTGGGCCCCTGCACAGCTGATCATCCAAGGTAATCAGAGGTCAGTGGTCAGTGGGCACAGCCAGTCCTTGCAGCTGATCAGCCTGAGTAAAACCTTCCCATTGACATGCCAATAGCAATCAAGACTCAATTGCAACAGAAAAGTATAAAGTCCACACTAGGGGTGCACCTCCAGGGCTCATCAGGGTGACCAGGGAGGCTGTGCCACTGGATCCTATGGGATACTTACTACAACAGGCCACTCTAAGAAGCCTAGAAGACATAGCAACTCTATCTAATACATAGAAACAAACACAAGGAGGCAGCTATAATAAGGAGACAAAGAAAAATGTCCTGAATGAAAGAACAGAACAAAACTCCAGGAAAAGAACTAAATGTAATGGAAATAAGCAATCTAATAGACGCAGAGTTCAAAACGCTGCTTATAAAGATGCTCAAGGAACTTAGTGAGGACTTCAAGAGCATATTAAAGAACCAGTCAGAAGTAAAGGATGCACTAACTGAGATAAAGAATAATTTACAGAGAATCGATAGTAGAGTAGGTGAAGACAAGAGGCAATATAAGAAAGCAAAAAACACCCAATTAGAACAGCAAAAAAAAAAAAAAAAAAAAACGAAGCTAACCTGTGAAACAACTTCAAGTGTACCAACATTCGCATCATGGGAATGCCAGAAGGAGAAGAGCGAGAACAAGAAATTGAAAACCTATTTGGAAAAATAATGACAGAAAACTTCCCTACTTGGTGAAGAAAACAGACATACAAGTCCAGGTAGCACAGACAGTCCCAAACAAGATGAACCCCAAGAGGCCCACACCAAGACACATCATCATCAACATTCAAAAGGTTAAAGACAAAGAGAGAGCCCGGGCCGGTTTGGCTCAGCGGTTAGAGCATTGGCCTGCGGTCCTGAGAGACCCGGGTTCGGTTCCCGCTAAGGGCATGTACCTCGGTTGCAGTTTGTCCCCGGCCCTGGTCGGTCGTGCGGGAGGCAGCCACTCGATGTGTTCCTTTCGCGTCGATGTTTCTCTCTCTCTCTCTGTTCCTCTCTCTCCCTCCCACTCTACCTGAACAAAAAATGAAAAAATGTCCTCGGGTGAGGATTAAAAAAAAGAAAAGACAAAGAGAGAATCTTTAAAGCAGCAAGAGAAAAGCAGTTAGTTACCTACAAGGGAGTTCCCAGAAGGCTGTCAGTCAATTTCTCAAAAGAAACTTTGCAGGCCAGGAGGAAGTGGCAAGAAATATTTAAAGTGATGACAAGTAAGGACCTACAATCAAGATTACCCTATCCTGCAAAGCTATTATTTAGAATCAATGGCCATATAAAAATTTTCCCAGAAAAGAAAAAGCTAAAAAAGTTCATCACCACCAAACTGGTATTATATAAAATGTTGATGGGTCTTCTTAAAGAAGAAAAAGACAAAATAATATAAACAATAAAATGACAATAAACACATATTTATCAACACTCAAATTCACAAACAAAATGAGAAAGCAGAACAGAAACAGACTCATAGATACAGAGAATTTTTTGTTGGTTGCCAGATGGAAGGTTGGGTGAAGAAGATGAAGGGATTAAGAAGTACAAATTGGTTGTTAGACTGAAGAACTTTAAAGGGAAACGGGGAGGTGGGGTGGGAAGAAAGAAACCAAAGAACTTATATGCATTTATGCATAACCAATAGACACAGACAATAATTTGGAGAAGGCAGGAGAGGGGTGGGAGTGGGAAGGAGGGAATCAAGAGGGGGAGATAGGAGGGACATCTGTAATACATTCAACTATAAAGATAAGTTTAAAAGGAAGAAAAATGATCGCTTATAATGTGTGAGTGAGAGACCAAGACAGGGACGCAAGAGAGGAAGAAAGTGTATTATAAAGGTGTGAGCCCTATTTATGGCCCTTTGACAGCAAGGGAAGAAGGGGAGGGAGATACAACATCAATGCACACTTTAAAAGCAGCCTGCTAACTTGGTTGAGCAGTGTAAATAATTTTTATTTTCAGCTGCATTTAGATATTTTAAAATATACACCCACCAGCCATTGTGGGGAGTCCACCATGCCTGCTGGGAAGAAGCAGGATGGGGGTGGTTTGCCTTTCAGTCCCTTTGATTGGACTGTGCTTGACAATTAGAACTTTCATCCTCACCCGAGGACATTTTTCCATTTTTTGTTCAGGTAGAGTGGGAGGGAGAGAGAGGAACAGAGAGAGAGAGAGAAACATCGACGCGAAAGGAACACATCGAGTGGCTGCCACCCGCACAACCGACCAGGGCCGGGGACAAACTGCAACCGAGGTACGCGCCCTTAGCGGGAACCGAACCCGGGTCTCTCAGGACCGCAGGCCGATGCTCTAACTGCTGAGCCAAACCGGCCAGGGCGACAATTAGAACTTTCAAAAGCAGCATTTGCTGATACAGGCTTTCTTCCCAAAGGAATAGAGAGACAGTGAAGCGAGCTTTGGTGTCTGGTTGGCTGGGGCTAGTCTAACGAGCAAGCAGAATTTGGGAAGGTAGCTGGAGTGTCTTTCTCAGTAAGGCCAGCAAGGGTAATGGCTTCTCTGGGTCAGTGCCCCACTCTCCCTACATGTTTAGATGCCACATGTGTATCCCAGATTTGAGACTGTGGCCTCAGACTCTCAGGTTCAGGTTTCATTTATGCAGTCCTTAACTAGTGAACATTTACTAAGCACCTACTGTGCACCAGGATTATAAGGGTTCAAAGATAGGGGAACTGAAAAATCATTTCATTTGACCGGTCCTTTTTTTATTTTATTCATTAATTTATGTTACAGATGTTTCTCCTTTTCCCCCCACTGATTCTCCCCTCCCCCTCTCTCCCTGCCCTGTCCCCAGCTTGGTTGTCCATGTCCATTGTTCATGCACACATGCATATAAGTTATGTGGTTTATTTCTCCCCCACCACCCCATCTTCTGGGGATTGTCAGTCTGTACCCCGCTTCCATGTCTCTGGGACTACCCCATTCCTCAGACTGTTATGTTCATTACATTACACAAATAAGTGAGATCATATGATACTGTTTGACTTGTTTCACTTAGGATGACACTTTCCAGGTCCCTCCATATCATCTCAAGGATAAGAGATCTTTCTTTCTTACAACTGCGTAGTACTCCATTGTATATATGTACCACTGCTTTTTTATCTGTTCGTCTAATGATGTTTCCAGATCTTAGCTATTGTAAATAGTGCTGCTATGAACATGGGGGTACCTATATTCTTTCTGGTTGGTGTTTCAGGCTTCTTAGGGTATATTCCTAGAAGTGGGATCACTGGGTCAAATGGAAGTTCAATTTTTAATTTTTTGAGGTAACACCATATTGTTTTCCATAGTGGCTGCACCAGTCTGCATTCCCACCAGCAGGGTACTAGAGTCCCCTTTTCTCCACACCCTCGCCAACACTTGTTTGACGATTTGTTGATGGCGGCCATTCTGCCAGGTGTGAGGTGATAACTCATTGTTGTTTTAATTTGCATCTCTCTGATGATCAGTGATGTTGAGAATTTCTTCATGTGTCTCAGCCATTTGTATGTCCTGTTTGGAGAGGTGTCTATTTAGTTCCTCTGCCCATTTTTTTAATTGGGTTGTCTTCCTTTTGTTCAGTTGTATGAGTACTCTATATATATTGGAAATTAACCCCTTATCTGATATTTCATTGGCAATTATGCTCTCCCATACAGTGGGTAGCCTTTCCGTTTTGATGATTGTATCTTTCGCTGTGCAGAAGCTTTTTAGTTTGATGCAGTCCCATGTGTTCATTTTCTCCTTTGTTTCTGTTGCCTTAGGTGATGTATCAGTGAAAATTCTGCTGCATATGATGTCTGAAATTTTGTTGCCTACAGTTTCTTGTAGCATTTTTGTGGATTCATGAGTCACATTTAAGACTTTTATCCATTTTGAGTTTATTCTTGTGTAGGGTGTAAGTTGATGGTCTAGTTTCATTTTTCTGCATGTAGCTTTCCAATTTTCCCAACACCATTTATTAAAGAGGCTGTCTTTACTCCACTGTATGCTCTTGCCCCCTTTGTCAAATATTAATTGAGCATATTGCTCTGGGTCCATTTCTGGGTTCTCTGTTCTGTTCCACTGGTCTTTCTGCCTGTTCTTGTGCCAGTACCAGGCTTTTCTTTTCTTTTTTTTTTTTTTTTATTACAGTGGCTTTGTAGTATAACCTGAAATCTGCTAATGTGATCCCTCCAAATTTGTTCTTCTTTTTCAAGATTGTGGTGGCTATTCGAGGTCTTTTTTGGCTCCATATGAACTTTTGAAGTATTTGCTCTAATTCTGTGAAGTATGCCATTAGTATTTTGCTGGGGATTGCATTAAATCTACAGATTGATTTGGGTAGTATGGACATTTTAATGATGTTGATTCTTCCAATCCATGAACAGGGTATATGCTTCCACTTTTTTATATCTTCCTCTATTTCTTTTTTCAATGACCTGTAGTTTCCTGAGACTAGGTTCTTTATTTCTTTGGTTAAATGTATTTCTAGGTATCTTAAATTTTTTGCTGCGATGGTAAATGGGATTGTTTTCTAAGTTTCTCTTTCTGGGAGTTCATCATTGGTGTATAAGAATGCCATCGATTTCTTGACATTAATTTTGTATCCTGCTACTTTTCTAAATTCATTTATTAAGTCTAGTAAATTTTTGATGGAGTTTTTGGAAATTTCTACATATAGTTGCATGTCATCTGCAAATAATGACTGTTACACTTCCTCCTTTCCAATTTGGGTCCCTTTAAGTTTTTTCTTCCTGTCTGATTGCTGTGGCTAATACTTACAGTACTATGTTAAATAAGAGTGGTGAAAGTGGGCGTTCTTGCCTTCTTCCTGTTCTTAAGGAAAATGCTTTTAGTTTTTGCCCATTGAGTATGATGTTGGCTGTAGGTCTTTCATATATGGCCTTTATTATGTCGAGATATGATCCCTCTATTCCTACATTGCTGAGCGTTTTTATCAGAAATGGATGCTGGATTTTGTCGAAGGCTTTTTCAGCATCTGTTGATATGATCATGTGGTCTTTACTCTTTATTTTATTTATGTGGTGTATCACGTTTATTGATAAGCGATTATTGTACCAGCATTGCATGCCTGGGTTGAATCCCACTTGGTCATGGTGGATAATGTTTTTGTGTATTGCTGGATCCTATTTGCTAGTATTTTGTTCAGGATTTTGGCGTTTATGTTCATCAGGGATATTGGCCACTAGTTTTGTTTCTTTGTAGTGTCTTTTTCTGGTTTTGGAATTAGAATTATGCTGGCTTCATAAAACGAGTTTGGAAGTCTTCCTTCTTCTTGAATTTTTTGAAATAGTTTGAGGAGAATGGGTATTAGTTGTTTGAATGTTCGGTAAAACTCCCCCATGAAGCCATCCGGGCCTGGGCTTTTGTTTGCTGGGAGAGTCTTGATTACATCTTTAATTTCTTCTGTTGTTATTGGTCTGTTCAAGTTTTCTATCTCTTCCTGATCCAGTTTTGGGAGACTATGTGTTTCTAGAAATTTGTCCATTTTGCTTAGATTGTCGAATTTGTTGCCATGTGATTGTTCATAGTAGTTGTTAACAATTTTTTGTATTTCTGTGGTGTCAGTTGTTACTTCTCCTCTTTCATTTCTGAGTTTGTGTATTTGGGTTCTCTCTCATTGTTTCTTGGTGAGTCTAGCTAAGGGTCCATCAATCTTGTTTATCTTTTTCAAAATCCAGCTCTTTGTTTCATTGATCCATTGAATTTTTTTTTTTTTTTTTGGTCTTTATGTTTTTTATTTCTGCTCTGTTCTTTATTATTTCCTTCCTTCTACTTGCTCTGGGGTTTTCTTATTGTTTGCTTTCTAGTTCTTTAAGTTGTGAGGTTAGGTAGTTTATTAGAGATATTTCTTGCTTCTTGAGGTAGGCCTGTAGTGCTATGAACTTTCCTCTCAGAACTGCTTTTGCTGCATCCCATAGATTTTGTGTTGTTGTGTGTTCATTTTCATTGGATTCCCGAAAGATTTTTTATTTCTTTCTTGATCTCCATGGTGACCCTTTAATTGTTTAATAACATGCTATTTAACTTCCATGTGTTTAAATGTCTTTGCATGTTCTTCTTGCAATTGATTTCTAGTATCATGCCATTGTGATCTGAGAAGATTCTTGATATGATTTCAGTTTTCTTGATCTTGTAGAGACTTAGTTTGTGTCCTAACATGTGGTCTATCTTTGAGAATGTCCCATGTACACTTGAGAAGAATGTGAATTCTGTAGTTTTAGGGTGTAATTCTCTGTAGATATCTATTAAATTCATTTGGTCTCGTGCTTCATTTAGAGTCTCTGTTTCCTTGCTGATTTTTTTGTCTGGAGGATGTATCCAGTGGTGTCAATGGGGTGTTGAAGTCTCCTACTCTGATTGCATTGCTATTGATTTCTCCTTTGAAGTCTTCCAGATTTTAAATATAATTTGGTGCTCCTATATTGGGTGCATATATGTTTACCAAGGTTATATCTTCCTATTGGATAGATCCTTTCAATATTATGTAGAGGCCTTCTTTGTCTCTAGTTATGGCCTTCATTTTGAAATCTATTTGATCAGATATGAGTATTACTACCCCAGCTTGTTTTATCCTTTCTGTTTGCTTGGAGGATTTTTTTCCATCCCTTCACTTTCAACCTATATGAGTCTTTTGTTGTGAGGTGGGTCTCTTGTAAACAACATATCGATGAGTCATGCTTTCTTATCCAATCAGCTACTCTGTGTCTTTTTATGGGAGCATTCAATCCATTTACTTTTAAGGTGATTATTGATATGTACTTATTATTTATTGCCATTTTTGTTTAGCTTGGTTATATTTTTCTTCCTATTTCTCCTGCTAATTACAGCAGTCCTTTTCACATTTCTTGCAGTGTTGGTTTGATGCTAATGTATTCCCTTAGCCTCTTTTTGTCTGAGAAGCTCTTTATTTGACCTTCTATTTTGAATGATAACCTTGCTGGGTAGAGTAGTCTTGGATTCAGATTCTTGTTTTTCATGACCTTGATTACCTCATGCCATTCCCTTCTGACCTGTAGTGGTTCTGTGGAGAAGTCAGCTGAGAGCCTTATGGGGTTTCCTTTGTAGGTAATCTGTTGCTTCTCTCTTGATGCTTTTAGGATTCTCTCTTTGTCTTGAATTTTTGGTACTTTGATTACTATGTGTCTTGGTGTGGGCTTGTTTGGGTTCTTCTTACATGGAGCTCTCTGTGCTTGTTGAACTTGAATACCTTCTTCCTTCACCAAATTAGGGAAGTTTTCTGTCACTATTTCTTTGAATATATTCTCTAACCCTTGCTCATTTTCTTCTACTTTGGGGACTCCTATGATGCGAATGTTATTACGTTTCCAGTTGTCCCACAGTTCTCTTAAGCTGTTTTCCTGTTTTTTAATTAATTTTTCCTTTTGGTTTTCTGAATGGTTGATTTTGTCTACCCTATCTTCTACTTCACTGATCCAGTCCTCAGCTTCCTCTACTCTGATATTTAGACTTTCCAATGTGTTTTTTATTTCTGATATGTCATTCTTCATTTCTTCTTGGTGGTTTTTAATTTCCAACTGGTTGATTTTCAACACTTCTATGTCTTTACTCATGGTGCTCATGTCATTACCCATGCTGTTGAGCTTCCTCAAGATTATGGCTCTGAATTAGAATTCTGTTAACTTGCTTAACTGCACCTCCTTTATCTCATGTTTGGTAGAGGTCTCTTGTTCTCTGTACCGCAGGCTGACACTCCAACTGCTGAGCCAAACCGGCCACGGCAGAGGTCTCTTGTTCTTTCATTTGGCTTTTGTTTCTGTTTTTCACCATTTTGGCTATCACAGTGGGCTTTGGAGTCTGCCAACTTTTCCCTGTGGGTGTTGGTGTTCTGCTGTTTGTGGCTCCCTCTCCTGGGTTTGGATGAGGCAGGGAGGACCTACTTTAAACACCACTGTTAAGTCTTAACTTTCCTGGTTAGAGTTGCTAGCCCAGGGAAAGGTAGTTATCCTCTTGCTTATTTGCCTGGAGGCTATTAGTAGAGGTTACCTGAAGAAACTTGGTTTCTGAGTTGACTGAAAAACCCCCTCAGGTGCTCAGTGTAAGAGGATTTCCTGAGGGTGGGGCAGCTGCTGGTTGTTAATGGGCCTCAATTAGCATTTCAATGGCCACCAGGTGGGGTTGAATCTCCAAAGAAGGGGCTGCTGCCTCTACCCAGGGCCCTGGGAAGGAGTAAGATGACCACAGTCCTGCGTGGCTGCACTCAGCAAAATCTCAGAGCACCCTCCAAATCCCGAGTGTCCCCACTCAATTCCAGTCCAGTCTGCCCTCCCTCTGCTGCATCCAAGGTGAGTGGCTGCTGCCAATTTAGCCTCTGTCTGGGCCCTGCACCGTGGAGCCGCCTGGGGCTTTAATCTGAGGGCACTGCTTCCAGCTAAGGGTGGCCGGAGCTGCAGCAGCTCCCAGCCAAGGGCATAGCACCCAGCCGAGGCCACAGGACCCAGCCCAGGGTGCAGCTTCCAGCCGAGGCCGCTGGTCCCTGCCGAGGGCTTAGCACCCAGCTGAGGTCGCAGGACCCAGCTGAGGCGGCCACAGGTCCCAGCCGAGGCAGCTGCTGGACCCAGCCGAGGCCACAGCGGGTCCAGCGGGGGATGCAGGTCCGAGCCAAGTCCGCTGGTCCCAGCCGAGGCCTCAGTGGGTCCCAGCCCAGGCCACTGCGAACCGTGGGCTCCCGGCCCCCTCTTACGTCCTTGCAAGCCTACCAGGATTGAGTCAGTGTCCCTGGTTATGTGATCCTCCAAGCTGCCTTTCGGTTGCCACTTCCTGATGATTTGTCTTTATTTTTGTTGTAATTCCAGTTTGGTCCTGGGAGATGGTCTGTGTAGCTTCCATTCACTCTGCTGCCATTTTTTTTTTCTCCTCTGACTGGTCCTTTTGATCACTCTTCCTTGGGTGCCTCCTGTAAATAGTACTTCATGACCTCTAGCAGTAGCCCATTGCATTCAGTCTTGAAATGGGCTGTCTTAAAGCATTGTGGTACATTGGTTAAGGGCACATGCTCCACAGCTGAGCCAGGCTGTGAGACCTTGGGTAAATGACTCCCAATGGCTAAGCCTCTATTTTTTATTTTATAAAATGGGGATAATAATGGTACTAATGTCATTGGGCTTCCAGTCAAGATGGCAGCATAGGAAAATGCAGTACTCCAATTCTCCCACTACCACCACATCAAAATTACAACAAAACTACAGAACAACCATCATTCAGAACCACCCAAAACCTAGTTGAGTGGAAGTCCTACACCCAAGAATATAAAGAAAAAGTCACATAGAGACTGGTAGGAGAGGTGGAGATGCAGAAAAGGCTCGTCCCACATCCATGAGTGGTGAATTAAAATTTGGAGAAGATTCAACTTGAAAAACCACCTGAAAATAGCTGAATGGAAATATTGCAAGTGGAGAGTGTGGAGAGGATATAGGAGATGTGTAGTGGGTGAGCAAACTCGCGCAGCTGTGCAACACAGCCTGGAAGATGGAGGGAAGCTGCGGCAGCATAGCTCCTGCCCCCTGGGAGCAGAAGATTCAGCCCTATATAGAGATACTCAAATGAGATAAACAGAGAAGGGAAAGGGGGGTGAAAATCAGAGGTGATTCAGCCTACCAGAGGTACTCAGTACTATCCCAGGTTAAAAGCTAGTGCAAAGTTGTGGCACCAGCCTAGAAAGCTCCTCTGATTGTTGAAGGCAGAAAGCCCACAAAGAGGAAAGGCACACCTGAAAAGGGGCCTGGGAGAATCACACAACAGCAAATCTGAGGGGCTGAGTATTCTCTGAAAGAACTTAGACAAGGCTAGCCACAATGCCCAGGAAAGGAGGTGCATTCCTCCCCACCTCGAGCAGAGAGGAGGTGCCTCTTCCCTTACCTGTGGAACACTCTGGGCTGGAAATAAGCACCCCAGTGGCAGGGCCTGGTGGCCCTGGAGATTCAGACGTCTAACCAGAAGGGAGTCTGGGCAGAAACCCCACCCAGTTAGAGCTGGTCATGCTGAAAAATTAAGAGCCAAGTAGGGCATTAAAAAAAAATTCTCCCCTGCTCTGGGTGGTGGCAAGGGGGTGCCTGCAGCCTAGGCAGAACTGAGGCATTGGAAGGAGAGGATGAGACTGCCAGCCCTTCCAATAAGCCATAGGCACCACCCCCAACACAAATCTGTTTAAACCATCCTGACTGGACCTTATACCCTGCAGAGCCCCATGCAAAAGCAGCCCAGAACAAATATATACAAGTGGCTATTCCTAAAAGCAACCCAGCCTCTGGGCTAGGGGCTACCTGGGGATCCCACTCTGCAGGGCTTCAGCTAGGAGGCCCAGAGTGAGGCAGGGACAGCGATTCACATTGGCTTGCACCAGGGACCCACACTCAAGGGGTGAGATCCAACAACATTGGAGCAATATTCAATGAGCTCCATAAACAGCAGACCCAAGGTTTTTCTTTGTGATGGTGGTGGTTGTTTTGGTGTGTGTGTGTGTGTTTTAATTTTTAATTCAATTTTTTTCTGCTTTTCTTATCCCATTGTTTACTTTTCTATTCTATATTTTATTCAATTTAACATTATTACTTTCAAAAATTATTTTAGTCATTAATTTCTACCTTTTAATTTTTATTCTTACCCTACTTCTAGCCTCTACCTTATTTTCTTTCATATTTCTTTTGTTTGTTTGTCTTCCCTCTCCTAAACATTTTGGTCTGACACTTTTTAGTAATGTGTGTGTGTGTGTGTGTGTGTGTGTGTGTTCTGTTTGTCTTTTAATTTTTGTGTTGAGGCTGGGGCTTTTATTATTGTTGATTGCTAATATCTTTCAAAGATGTTTTTTGGTTTGGTTTGAATTGGTATTGCCTTGCCTTCTTCTTCTTCTTTTTTTTAATCCTTATGCAAGGACGTTTTTCTATTTTTTATTCAGGTAGAGTGGGAGGGAGAGAGAGAGAGAAACATTGACGTAAAAGGGACACATCGAGTGGCTGACACCTGCATGACCAACCAGGGCTGGGGACAAACTGCAACTGAGGTACGCGCCCTTAGCAGAAACCGAACCCGGGTCTCGCTGGACTACAGGCCAATGCTCCAACCACTGAGCCAAACTGGCCTGGGCTTGCCTTGTCTTCTTTACTTTCATGTAATATTTATTCCTCTCCTTCTTCTAATTCATTTAGTCTCATGCCTTCTAGCATTCTCGTGTGTGTGTGTGTGTGTGTGTGTGTGTGTGTGTGTGTGTGTGTTTGTGTGTGTGTAGGGGATTGTTTGTTTGTGTGTCCCTTAATCTTTTTATTGAGGTGATTGCTCTTATTATTGTTGATGCTGATATTTTTGGGAGGTCACGTTTCAGTTTGGTCTTGTTTTGCTTTGTTTTGTTCTATATAACAGTTGGTATGTCAGAGTCAACATATTTGGGGTTGAGACTCATACTTAACAACCCTGAGGACTGAGCCCACCCACAAATGGACAACAGCAATCAAGACACAAATTCAATAGAAGATTTCACATAACCCATACAAGGGTTATTCCTAGACAACCCAGCTCAGAAGACCCAGGAGACTACTCCACTAGGTTTCACAATAAGGCCTCTACACCAAGACTGGGAGACACAGCAGTCTTATCTGATACACAACAACATCCCAATGTGCCTCACCAGGCCCTGAACTACAAGGCTGCTAAAATTATGAGACAAAGAAAGAAAATGAGAAATCATCAGAAAAGAAACTACATGAAACAGAGGCAAGCAATTTGTCAGATAAAGAATTAAAAGCATTGGTTTTAAGGATGCTCAAACAACTTAGTGAGAACTCCATGCAACTTAATGATAACTATACCAGCATAATTTTTTTTAAAAAAAGGTAGAAGCTATAAATAAAAATCAAGTGGAACTGAAGAATGCCATAGTTGATATATTTTTTAAAAAATACTGTGGAGGAGTTCAATAGTACATTAGAAGAAGATGAAGATCAAATCAATGATTTAGAAGACAAGGCAGAAAAAAACCCACCAATTAAAGCAGCAAATGAAAAAAATTTTTTTTTAAGCAGGAAGAGAGTTTATGGGAGCTTTAAGACAATATGAAATGTTACAACATTTGCATTATAGGGGTACCAGAAGGAGAATAACAAGAGAAATAAATAGAGAACCTGTCTGACAAAATAATGACAAAAAACTTCCCTTACCTGGTGAAGGGAAAAGTCACACAAGTCCAGAAAACACAGAGTCCCAATTAAGATGAACCCAAAAAGATCCACAGCTAGACACATCATAATTAAAATGGCAAACATTAAAGACAAAGAAAGAATCTTAAAGGCAGCAAGAGAGAGTCAAAATTTACCTACAAGGAAACACCCATTAGTGGATCAGCTTATTTCTCAAAAGAAACACTTTAGGCCAGAAGGGAGTGGCACAAAGTATACAAAGTAATGAAAAACATGGGTCTGAACCTAAGACTACTCTATCCAGCAAGGCTATCACTCAAAATTGAAGGTAAAATAAAGAGCTTCCCAGACCAAAAAAAAAAAAAAAAGGCTAAAGGAATTTACTACCACCAAACCAGCACTGCAAAATATGCCAAAGGGATTATTGGAAGAAGAAGATGGAAAAAAGAAAAAAAAAAAAAAAGAAGAGGAAGAAGAAGAAAGAAAGAGAAACAGAGAAACAGAGAGAGATTGGAACACAGGCATAAAGAATAAAAATGGAAACAAATAAGTACCTATCAATAATAACTTTAAATGTAAATTGATTAAATGCTCCAATCAAAAGACATAGGGTAGCTGATTGGATAAGAAAACTTCACCCATAAATATGTTGTCTACAAAACACGCACCCCACAACAAAAGACTCACACAGAATGTGAAGGAATAAAAAAGAATTTCCATGCAAATGAAAACAGAACAAAATAAAAAATGGTGTAGCAATACTCATATCTGATATATAGACTTCAAAATGAAGGCCATAATAGAGGAAAAGAAGGTCACTATATAATATTAAAGGGATCAATCCAACAAGAGGATGTAACCCTGGTAAACATATATGCACTGAATATAGTAACACCGAAATATATTAAAAAACTGCTGGAGGGAAGATGGTGGTGGGCAGGACCAGAGGGAGGGTGAGTGTGTGAGAGAGTGAGCGAGTGTGTGAAAGAGTGTGAGTAGACATGAAGGTGGACGACCAAGTCCGAGCAGTGCAGAGACATTAAGCAGAAGGTTCCTGTGCTGTGGATGGACCAGCTGGCTACCACGGTAAGCGCCCTTCAGGGTGCTTCTCCCTGCACCTCAGGGAGGTCCCACCATCTTGAAAGATCCTGGGTCTTCCCTGGGAGGAGGCAGTGGGAGTGGCTAGGGCCCAGTAACCTGCACTCACCAGCACACCTAGCACCATTGGAGCAGTGGACACTCTGTGTCAACACAGACCAGTGCACAGTAGTGGAGCTCCCAAGGTGCCAGTCAAGAAAGCTGCAGACAGCCTAGAGCCCAGCAACATCCCCCAAAGTAGCAGCCCAATCAGAGTCCAGCTATACCCCCAGCAACAGAGGCTGGGGAGCAGACATCCATCCCCAGGCAACAGAAGGACAGGCCAGCAGCTGAGACCCATCCCCCAAACCATAGCAAAAGCTGAGCAGCAGTGAGTCCCACAGGGCAGCAGCACTCCACAGCTGCCAGCGGCAGGACCTGGGCTCCACAATGGCCTGTGTGGTCACATAGCCCGAGAGAGACTGGTGCAATCCAGCTGCCCACTCATGGAAACTTCAGGGTGCAGGGGCACCAGAGAGGCCTGTGCAACCCAGCAGGGACTGTGCAATCCAGTTACCCATGGGACCCCCAGGGTGCTGAAGCACCAGAGAGGCCTGTGCGACCCAGGAGAGACTGTGCAATCTAGTTATCTGTGGGATCTGCGGGATGCTAAAACACCTGAGAGGCCAGTGTGACCCACCAGGGACTGTGCCATCCAATTACCCGTGGGACCTGTGGGACACTGAAGCATCAGAGAGGCCTCTGCAACCCAGCAGGGACTGTGCGATCTAGTTACCTGCAGGACCTGCAGGGTGCTGAAACACGAGAGAGGCTTGTGCGACCCAGCAGGGACTGCCGATCTAGTTACCCACAGGGCCTGTGGGGTGCTGAAGAACCAGAGAGGCCTGCATGACCCAGCAGGGACTGTGCCATCCAGTTACCCACGGGACCTACGGGGTGCTGAAGCATCAGAGAGGCCTGTGCCACCCAGCAACCCATAACATAGGCATAGAGCCAGGTCCCCAGAGGGACTGTGAGATCCAGTTATTCACAAGACCTGAAGGGTGTGGGGGCCCCAGAAAGGCCTTCTGCTACCCAGCTGCACACAAGATAGGCATAGAGATGTGAAAATTGAGGTTGAGTGAATAGAAGCTACACAGAGGATCTCCCAGGACCAAACGGGAATTACAACTAAAATAAAAACAAATCCTCAGAAAAAGCAACAGAAAAGCAGCAGGACAGAACCATATAACCAGAGACACTGGTAGGATATGCAGAGGTACAAGAGGGTGGTGGACTGGGAGCCCACGGACAACAGCAGTCTTAGCTGTGAGCAGCGCCCTTGAGGAATAAAGACCAAACCCACTCTACAGTGCAGAGAGCCAGGACAGAGTGCTAAAACAGCCACAGCCACTCACCTGGAAGCTACTGCAGAGGAAGGGCAGACTGGGCTGGAACTCTGTGGAAGACACTCAAAATTTTTTCTGAGTTGCGGCCACAAAAATCAGTGGTCAGTGTGCTCCTTCCCCAAGCTGTGGTGAAAAGCAGCAGCATCCCACCGCCCCACCCCCCCCGCCACAGATTCAGCCTTTCCCAGGTGAGGCAAATAAATGCAAATTGAGGATTACTAACAACCAGCATCTATCCCACTCTCTGAAAATCCTCTTATGCAGAACACCAGGACTATATTCCAAGGCACTGAGTAACTGAGACTACTAGCCTCCAGGAAAAAGCTAGAGGATAACCGAACATTTCCTGGAATTGCAAAATTACCCAGAAAAGTAACACATGACAGTGGTGTTTAACATGGGCCCACCCAGGCCCACCCAAACCCAGTCGAGGGAGCCAAAAAAGCAGTACAAAAACACCCACAGAAAAAATTTGGCAGGCTATAAAACCCACTAAGATAGACAAAATCATGAAACAAAAAAAAATATCCCAAATGAAAGAACAAGAGAACTCTATCAAAGATGAGATAAATGAAATGCAGTTAAGCCAATGATCAGAGGTAGAGTTCAGAGCCATGATCTTGAGGAAGGTCAACAGCATGAGTAAGGACATCAGCACTGTGAGTAAAGGTATAGAAACACTGAATATCAACCAAGTGGAAATGAAGAATGATATAGCAGAAATTAAGAACACATTGGAAGGGCTAACCAGCAGAGTAGAGGAAGTCAAGGACCGGGATTGGTGAATTAGAAGACAGGGTAAAAAAAAAAAAAAAATCAACCAATCAGAAAACAAAAAGAAAAAAAAACAATTAAAAAACAAAAAGACAGCTTAAGAGAACTGTGGGACAACTGGAAATGTAATAATATTAGCATCATAAAAGTCCTGGAAGAGGAAGAAAATGGGCAAGGGTAGAAAATATATCTGAAGAAATAGTGACAGAAAACTTTCCTAACTTGGTGAAGAAAGGAGGCATTCAAGTATAAAAAGCACAGAAAGCCCCAAGTAAGAAGAACCCAAACAGGTCCACATCAAGACACATAGTCATTAAAATGCCAAAAATTAAAGACAAAGAGAGAATACTAAAAGCAGCAAGAGCGAAGCAACAGGTCACCTACAAAGGAAACCCCATAAGGCTCTCAGCTGACTTCTCCACAAAACCACTACAGGCCAGAAGGGAGTGGCATGAAGTAATCAAGGTGATGAAAAACAAGAATCTGAATAAATGAGTACTTTATCCAGCAAGGCTATCATTCAAAATAGAAGGTCAAGTAAAGAGCTTTCCAGACAAAAAAAAAAAAAAAAAAAAAAGGCTAAGGGAATATATTAACACCAAACCAGCACTGCTAGATATGCTAAAAAAAAAAACCTGCTGAAATTAGCAGAAGAAATAGGAAGAAAAACATAACCACACTAAACAAAAATGGCAATAAATAAGTACATATCAATTATCACCTTAAATGTGAATGGTTTGAATGCTCCCATAAAAAGACACAGAGTAGCTAACTGGATAAGAAAGCATAACCCATATATGTTGTTTACAAGAGGTTTACCTCACAATGAAAGACTCACATAGGTTGAAAGTGAAGGGATGGAAAAAAATCTTTCAAGCAAACGGAAAGAAAAAAAAAGCTGGGGTAGCAATACTTAGATTTCAAAATGAAGACCATAACTAGAGACAAAGAAGGCCATTACATAATATAGAAAGGATCTATCCAACAGGAAAATATAAGTTTGGTAAACATATCTGCACCCAATATAGGAGCACCAAAATATATTAAATATCTTCTGGAGGACTTTAAAGGAAAAATCAAGAGCAATACAATCCTAGCAGGGGACTTCAACACTCCTCTGACATCACTGGATAGATCTCTAGACAAAAAATTAACAAGGAAACAGAGACTCTAAATTAAGCGCTAGATCAAATTGATTTAATAGATATCTACAAAGAATTACACCCCAAAACTACAGAATTCACATTCTTCTCAAGTGCACTTGGGACATCCTCAAAGATAGACCATATGTTAGGACACAAACTAAGTCTCTACAAGTTCAAGAAGAATGAAATCATATCAAGCATCTTCTCAGATCACAATGGCATGAAACTAGAAATCAATTGCAAGAAGAACATACAAAGACATTTGAACACCTGGAGGCTAAATAGCATGTTATTGAACAATGAATGGGTTGCCATGAAGATCAAAGAAGAAATTAAAAACTTCCTGGAAACCAATGAAAATGAACACACAACAACACAAAATCTATGGGATGCAGCGAAAGCAGTTCTAAGAGGGAAGTTTATAGCACTACAAGCCTACCTCAAGAAACAAGATAATTTCTAAGAGTCTTTCTAACCTCATAACTTAAAGAACTAAAAAGCAAACAAAAAGAAAACTCCAGAGCAAGTAGAAAGAAGGAAATAGTAAAGATTAGAGCAGAAATAAATGATATGGAGACCAAATAAAAAATTCAAATGATCAATGAAACAAAGAGCTGATTCTTTGAAAAGATAAACAAGATTGATGGACCCTTGGCTAGACTCACCAAGAAACAAAGAGAGAGAACCCAAATACACAAAATCAGAAATGAAACAGGAGAAATAATAACTGACACCACGGAAATACAAAGGATTGTTAACAAATATTATGAACAACTATACAGCAACTATTTTGACTATCTAAGCGAAATGGACCAATTTCTAGAAACACATGGTCTCCCAAAACTAAACTGGGAAGAGATAGAAAACTTCAACAGACCAATAACAACAAAAAAATTGAATATGTAATCAAGACTCTCCCGGCAAACAAAAGCCCAGGCCCGAACAGCTTCACGGGGGAATTTTACCGAACATTCAAAGAGGAACTAATACCCATTTTCCTTGAAATATTTAAAAAAATTCAAGAAGAAGGAAGACTTCCAAACTTGTTTTATGAGGCCAGCATAATTTAATTCCAAAACAAAAAAAAGAGACACTACAAAGAAAGAAAACTACAGGCCAATATCCCTGATGAACATAGATGCCAAAATCCTGAACAAAATACTAGCAAATCGAATCCAGCAATACATCAAAAAGATTGTTCACCATAACCAAATGGGATTCATCTCAGGGATGCAAGGCTGGTACTATATTCGCAAATCAATAAATGTAATACACCACATAAACAAAATGAAAGATAAAAATTATATGATCATATCAATAGATGCTGAAAAAGCATTCGACAAAATTTAGCACCCATTTCTGATAAAAACACTCAGCAATCTGGGAATAGAAAAATCATATCTCAACATAATAAAGGCCATATATAAAAGACCTACAGCCAACATCATACTAAATGTACAAAAACTAAAACATTTCTCTTAAGAATAGGAACAAGACAAGGATGCCCACTTTCACCACTTTTTTTTTTATTCTTGTTTATTTTTATTCAATTAGTTTATTTATTTTTGTCACAGATGTTCCTCCTTTTCCCCCCACTGATTCCCCCCTTTCCATTCCTCCCCACCCTGTCCCCAACTTTGTTGTCTATGTCCGTTGTTCAGGCATATATGAATATAAGTTCTGTGGTTTATCTCTCTCCCCCAACCCCCTCTTCTGGGGATTGTCAGTCTGTACCCCACTTCCACATCTCTGGGACTACCCTGTCTCTCAGACTGTTATGTTCATTATATTCCACAAATAATTGAGATGATGTGATACTTGTCTTTCTCTGTTTGGCTTGTTTCGCTTAGGATAATACTTTCCAGGTCCCTCCATGTCATCTCAAAGGATAAGAGATCTTTCTTTCTCACAGCTGCATAGTACTCCATTGTGTATATGGACCACAACTTTTTGATGCATTCATTTACTCATGAATCCATAAAAATCCTACAAGAAAATGTAGGCAACAGAATTTCAGACATCATGCGCGGCAGAATTATTCCTGATACATCACCTCAGGCAACAGAAACAGAGGAGAAAATGAACATATGGGACTGCATCAAACTCAAAAACTGCTGCACAGCAAAAGATACAATCATCAAAATGGAAAGGCAGCCCATGGTATGTTAAAGCATAATTGACAATGACGTATCAGATAATGGGTTAATTTCCAATATATAGAGAGTGCTCATACAATTCGACAAATGGAAGACAAAGAACCCAATTAAAAAATGGGCAGAGGAGCTGAATAGACACCTCTCCAAACAGGACATACAAATGGCTAAGAGACACATGAGGAAATGCTCATCACTTATCATCAGAGAGATGCAAATTGAAACAACAATGAGATATCACCTCACACCTGTCAGAAAGGCCACCATCAACAAATCATTAAACAACAAGTGTTGGTGAGGGTGTGGAGAAAAGGCGACTCTAGTACATTGCTGATGGGAATGCAGACTGGTACAGCCACTATGGAAGACAATGTGGTGTTACCTCAAAAAATTAAAAATTGAACTACCATTTGACCTCGTGATTCCACTTCTAGGAATATACCCTAAGAAGCCTAAAACACCAACCAGAAAGAATATATGTACTCCCCTGTTCGTAGCAGCACTATTGACAATAGCTAAGATCTGGAAACAGCCCAAGTGTCCATTAGTAGACAAATGGATAAAAAAAGCTGTGGTACATATACACAATGGAGTACTATGGAGCTGTAAGGAAGAAAGATCTCTTATCTTTTGAGACAACATGGAGTGACCTGGAGAGTATTATCTTACGTGAAACAAGCCAAATAGAGGAAGACAAGTATCATATGATCTCACTTATTTGTGGAATATAATGATCATTACAGTCTGAGGAATGGGGTAGTCCCAATGACGTGTAAGTACAGACTGACAATCCCCAAACAAGGGGGTGGTGGGGGAGAGATAAACCACAGAACTTATATGCATGTATTCATGAACAATGGACATGGACAACAAAGCTGGAGACGGGGAGGGGCAGGAATCAGTTGGGGAAAAAGGAGAAACATCTGTCACAAAAATAAATATATAAATTAAAAAAAAAAAAAAAGCTGCTAGAGGACCAAAAGGGAGAGATTGATAGCAATACAATCATACTAGGGTATTTGGTTTGTTGGTTTGTTTGTTTTGTTTTTTATCCTCACCCGAGGACATTTTTCCAGTTTTTTGTTCAGATAGAGCAGGAGGGAGATAGAGGAAGAGAGAGAAAGAAAAACATCGACCTGAAAGGGACACATGGAGTGGCTGCTACTCACACGACCCAACCAGGGCCAGGGACAAATTGCAACCAAGGTACATGCCCTTAGTGAGAACCAAACCCTGGTCTCTCTGGACCGCTGTCCGATTCTCTAACCACTGAGCCAAACTAGCCAGGGTCATACTAGGGGATTTTAACACTCCACTGACATCACCCAAAGATGCAGAATATACATTATTCTCAAGTGCACATACGGCATTCTCATAGATAGACCACATGTTAGGACACAAACTAAGTCTCTACAAGTTCAAGAAGATTGAAATCATATCATGCATCTTCTTGGATCACAGTGTTTTCAAACTACAGATCAATTACAATAAAAACACTCAAACACATGGAGGCTAAATAGCATGTTATTAAATAATAAATGTGTTACAAAAGAGAACAAGAAAAAATAAAATAAAATTCCTGAAAACTAATGAAAATAAACATGTAACAACACATAATTTATGAGACACAGCAAAGGCAGTACTGAGAAGGAAGTTCATAGCAATACTGGTCTACCTGAAGAAACAAGCAACATTTCTAATAAACTATCTAATCCTACAACTTAAAGAATTAAAAACAGAACAACAACAACAAAAAACACCCATAGTTGATAGAAGAAAGGAAATAATATAGATCAGAGCAAAAATGAATGACATAGACACTAAAAAACAATACAATAGATCAATGAAACCAAGAGCTGGTTTTTTGTAAAGATAAACAAAATTGATAAACCTTTAGGCAGATTCACCAAAAAATGAAGAAAGAAGACCCAAATTAATAAAATCAGAAACAAAAGAGATGAAGTAACAACAGACACCACTGAAATACAAAAAATACTAAGAAAATACTATGAACAATTGCATGCCAACAATTTGAACAACTTAGGTGAAAGGGACAAATTTCTAGAACCATACAGTCTTTCAACCTCAACTGGGAAGAGTCAGAGAACATGAACAGATCAATGACAACTAAAGAAATAGAAGCACTAAGCAACAAGCTCCCAGCGAATAAAAGCCCTGGGCTGGATGGCTTCGCAGGGGAGTTTTACCAAACATTCAAAAAAGAACTACTACCTATTCTCCTCAAATGATTTCAAAAGAATTTAAGAAGGAAGACTTCCAAGATGTTTTTTATGAGGCCAGCAAAAAAAGAAAATTACAGACCAATATCTCTGATAAGCATAGATACCAAAATCCTCAACAAAATTTTAGCAAATTGGATCTCGCAAAATATTTTTTAAAAATTATACACCAAACCGCCCTGGCCGGTTTGGCTCAGCGGTTGGAGTGTCGGCCTGCGGTACAGACAGACCTGGGTTTGGTCCCCGCTAAGGGCACGTACCTCGGTTGCAGTTTGTCCCTGGCCCTGGTTGGTCGTGCGGGTGGCAGCCACTCGATGTGTCCCTTCACATTGATGTTTCTCTCTCTCTCTCTTCCTCTCTCTCCCTCCTGCTCTATCTGAACAAAAAAAAAATGGAAAAATGTCCTCGGTTGAGGATTAAAAAAATAAATAAATAATAAAAAATAAAATTATACACCAAACCAAATGGAATTTGTCCCAGGGGTGCAAGGCTGGTACAATATATGCAAATCAATAAATATGATACACCACATAAAAAAATAAAACTGAAAAATTATATGATCATATCAATAAATGTTGCAAAAGCTTTTGACAAAATTCAGCACCCATTTTTGATAAAAACTTCCAACAAAGAGGGGGTAGAAGGATTCTATTATACCTCAACATACTAAAGGTCATATATGAAAAACCTACAGCCAACATCTTAGTCAGTCAGCAAAAACTCAAAGCATTTCCTTAAGAACAGGAAAAAGACAGAGATGTCTGATTTCACCACTCTTATTCAACATAGTACTGGAAGTCTTAGCCATAGCAATTAGACTAGAAAAAAATAAAATAAAAGGAGTTCAAATTGAAAATGATAAAATGGAGCTGTCATTATTCACAGATGACATGATATTGTACATAGAAAACCCTAAAGACTCCACCAAAACACGACTAGATTTAATAAATGAATTTTGCAAAGTAACAGGATACAAAAACAACATCTAGAAATTGCTGACATTTTTATACACCAATGATGAACACACAAAAAAATAAACTAAAAAATCAATCCCATTTATCATTGCAACAACAACAAAAAATTGATACCTGGGCATAAGCTTAACCAAGGAGGTAAAAGACCTGTTCTCAGAGAACTATAGGACATTGAAAAAAGAAATAGAGAAAAATATAAAAAAAGTGGAAGCATATACCATGTTCATGAATTGGGAGAATCAACATTATTAAAATGCCCACACTACCCAAAGCAATCTATAGATGGCTTATTTCACATATCTGGAACAAATATTCCAAAGTTTATATGGAACCAAAAGAGACCCTGAATAACCACAGCAATCTTAAAAAAGAAGAACAAAGTTGGGGGGAATCACAATACCAGATATCAGGTTATACTACAAAACCATTGTAATGAAAACATCCTGGTACTGGCACAAGGACAGGCATAGAGATCAATATAACAGAACAGAGAACCCAGAAAGTGACATTATGCTCAATTAATATTTGACAAAGAAGGCAAGAGCATACAACAGAGTGAAGACAGTCTTTTCAATGAATGGTGCTGGGAAAATTAGACAGCTACATGCAAAAAAAGAGAGCCCTGGCCGGTTTTGCTCAGTGGTCCCTGGCCGGTTTTGCTCAGTGGTTAGAGCATCAGCCTGCAGTCCAGAGAGACCCAGGTTCAGTTTGCACTAAGGGCACATATCTCGGTTGCAGTTTGTCCCCAGCCCTGGATGGGTTGTGTGGGTGGCAATTACTCAATGTGTCCCTTTCACGTCATTGTTTCTCTCTCTCCCTCACACTTTATCTGAACAAAAAATTTAAAAAATGTCCTCAGGTGAGGATAAAAAAAAAAGAAAAGAAAAGAAACTATACCACCCACTTACACCACACACAGGAATAAATTCAAAATAAATAAAAGACTTCAAGGACATAGACAATAAGGTGGGGTGGATTGCGAGGAGGGTGTTAATGAGGGAAAAAGGAGAAACATCTGTAACAAAAATAAATAAATAAAAGACTTAAATGTCACTCATGAAACCATAAAAATTCAGAAGAAAATGTAGGCAGCAAAATCTCAGACATCATACATAGCAGAATTTTCACTAACACATCACCTAAGGTAAGAGAAACAAAGGGAAAAAATAGTAAATAGAACTACATCAAACTAAAAATCTTCTGCACAGCAAAAGAAACCAGCATTAAAATGAAAGGGAACCCATAATATGGGAAAACATAATTGCCAATGATATATCAGATAAGGGATTAATTTCCAATATCTATAGTGTGCTCATACAACTCAACAAAAGGAAGACAAAGAATCCAATTAATAAATGGGCAGAGGAACTAAATAGACACCTCTCCAAACAGGACATACAAATGGCTAAAAGACATGAAGAAATGCTCAACATCACTAATCATCAGAGAGATGCAAATTAAAACAACAATGAGGTATCACCTCACACCTGTCAGAATGGCCACCATCAACAAATCATCAAACAACAAGTGTTGGCGAGAGTGTGGAGAAAAGGAGATTCTAGTATACTGCTGGTGAGAATGCAGACTGGTGCAGCCACTATGGAAAACAATATGGTGTTACCTCAAAAAGTTAAAAATTGAATTGCCATTTGATCTGGTGATCCCACTTCTAGAAATATTCCCTAAGAAGCCTGAAACACCAATCAGAAAGAACATATGTACCTCCACATTTGTAGCAGCACTATTTACAATAGCTAAGATCTGGAAACAGACCAAATGTCCATCAGTAGACAAATGGATCAAAAAGCTGTGGTACACATACACAATGGAGTACTATGCAGCTGTAGGAAAGAAAGATCTTTTATCCTTTGAGACAACATGGAGGGACCTGGAGAGTATTATCCTAAGCAAAACAAGCCAAGCAGAGAAAGACAAATATCACATGATCTCACTTATTTGTGGAATATAATGAACATAACAGTCTGAGGAATAAGGTAGACCCTGAGACATGAAAGTAGGGTACAGACTGACAACCTTCAGAAAAGAAGGTGGTGTGGGGAGGGAAGAGATAAACCACAGAACTTATTTGCATGTACACATAACTGATGGACACGGACAACAGAGCCGGGTATGGGGTGGTGGGGATGGGGAGGAGGGTTTAAATGGGGTAAAAATGGAGAAACAGCTGTAAAAAATATAAATTAATAAAAAATTAAAAATAAAATAAAATAAAATGTAAAACGTTAAAGACAAAGAGAGAATCTTAAAAGCAGCAGAAGAAAAGCAGTTAGTTATCTACAAGGGAACTTTCATAAGACTGTCAACTGATTTCTCGAAAGAAACTTTGCAAGACAGAAGGGATTGGCAAGAAATATTCAAAGTAATGAAAAGCAAGGATCTACCACCAACATCACACTACCCAGCAAAGCTATCACTTAGAATTGAAGGATATAAAGAGTTTCCCAGACAAGAAAAACCTAAAGGAGTTTATAACCACCAAACCAGTATTACACAAAATGTTAAGGGGTCTTCTTTAACAAAAAGAAGTCCTGACTGGTTTGCCACAGCAGTTAGAGCATTGGCCTGCAGACCAGAGAGTCCTGTGTTTGATTCTGGCCACGGGCATGTACCTCGGTTGCAGTTTGTCTCTGGCCTTGGTTGGGGTCATGTGGGTGGCAACCAATCAATGTGTCTCTCTCACATCAATGTTTCTCTCTTTCTCCTTCCCTCTCTGTCTGAAGATAAATGTAAAAATATTCTTGGGTGAGGATTAAAAAAAATAAGAAGAAAAAATAAAATAAAATATAGGAACAGTAAATACATATCAACAATTGAATCCAAAAAACAAAATAAATGAACAAGCAGGATAGAAAACAGAATCATAGATACAGAGAACATTATATATATATATAATATATATATATATTTGTTCAGATAGAGTGGGAGGGAGAGAGAGGAAGAGAAAGAGAGAGAAACATCAATGTGAAAGGTACACATCGAGTGGCTGCCACCCACACAACCCAACCAAGGCCGGGGACAAGCCGCAACCTAGATACATGCCCTTAGCGGGAACTGAACCCAGGTCACTCTGGACCATAGGCTGATGCTCTAACAGCTGAGCCAAACTGGCCAGGGCTACAGAGAGCATTTAGATTATTGCCAAGTGGGAGGGGGTTTAGGGGAGATGGGTGAAAAAGGTCAAGGAATTAAAAAGTTTAAATTGGATCCTGTTTGGTGTGGCACAGTTGTAGGTTGCATAGTCTCATGTACCAAAAAGGTTACCAGTTTGATTCCTGGTCAGGGCACATATGTAGGTTGCAGGTTCTATTTCTGGTCAGGGTGCATGGAGGACACAACCCATTGATGCTTCTCCCTCACATCAAGGCTTCTCTGTCTCTCTCAATTCCACTCTATCTGGAAATAAATAAAAAAATATTCTCAGGTGAGGATTAATAAATAAATTAATTAAATGGAATTATATTTTTTATTTAATTAATTTATTTATTTTTGTTACAGATGTTTATCCTTTCTACCCCACTGATTCCCCACCCTCTCCTCAGCTTTGTTGTCCATGTCCATTGTTCATGGATACATGCATATAAGTTCTGTGGTTTATCTCTCCCCCACCACTCCCTCTTCTGGGGATTGTCAGTCTGTACCCCACTTCCACATCTCTGGGACTACCCCATTCCTCAGACTATTATATTCATTATGTTCCACAAATAAGTGAGATCATATGATACTTGTCTTACTCTGTTTGGCTTGTTTCACTTAGGATGACACTTTCCAGGTCCTCCATGTTGTCTCAAAAGATAAGATCTTTCTTTCTTACAGCTGCATAGTACTCCATTGTGTATATGTGCCACAATTTTTTTATCCATTCGTATACTGATGGACATTTGGGCTGTTTCCAGATCTTAGCTATTGTAAATAGTGCTACTACCAACGTGGGGGTACATATATTCTTTCTGATTGGTGTTTCAGGCTTCTTAGGGAATATTCCTAGAAGTGGGATCACTGGGTCAACTGGAAGTTCAATTTTTAATTTTTTGAGGTAACATTATATTGTTTTTCACAGTGGCTACACCAGCCTGTATTCCCACCAGTAGTGTACTGAGTTCCCTTTTTTCCACACCCTCACCAACACTTGTTTGATAATTTGTTGATGGCGACCATTCTGACAGGTGTGAGGTGATACCTCATTGTTGTTTTAATTTGCATCTTTCTGATGATTAGTGATGTTGAGCATTTTTTTCATATGTCTCTTAGCCATTTGTATGTCCTGTTTGGAGAGGTGTCTATTTAGTTCCTCTGCCCATTTATTAATTGGGTTCTTTATCTTCCTCTTGTTGAGCTGTATGAGCACTCTATATATGTTAAAAATTAACCCCTTATCTGATATTTCATTGGCAGTTATGGTCTCCCATACAATGGGTTGACATTCCATATTGAGGATTGTATCTTTCGCTGTGCAGAAGCTTTTGAGTTTGATGTAGTCCCATGTGTTCATGTTCTCCTTTGTTTCTGTTGCCTTAGGTGATATATCAGTGGAAATTCTGCCGCGTATGATGTCTAAAATTTTGTTGCCTACATTTTCTTTTAGGATTTTTGGGGATTTATGAGTCACATTTAAGTCTTTTGTTCATGGTGAGTTTATTCTTGTGTATGGTGAAAGTTGATGGTCTAGTTTTATTTTTTGCATGTAGCTGTCCAATTTTCTCAGTAAAGAGGCTGTAAAGTAAAAAGACAATAAAGAGGCTGTCTTTACTCCACTGTATGCTCTTGCCACCTTTGTCAAATATTAATTGAGCACATTGCCTTGGGTCCATTTCTGGGTTCTTTTTTCTGTTCCACTGGTCTATATGCCTGTTCTTGTACAAGTACCAGGCTGTTTTGAAAACAGTGGCTTTGTAGTATAACCTAAAATCTGCAAATGTGATCCCTCAAACTTTGTTCTTTTTCAAGATTGCTGTGGCTGTTTGAGGTTTTTCTTGGTTCCATATGAACTTCTGAAGTACTTGTTCTAATTCTGTGAAGTATGTCGTTGGTATTTTGATGGGGATTGCATTGAATCTATAGAATGCTTTGGGTAGTATAGACATTTTAATAATGTTAATTCTTCCAATTTATGAACAAGGTATGTGCTTCCACTTTTTTACATCTTCCTCCATTTCTTTTTTCAATGACCTGTAGGTTCTTTATTTCTTTGGTTAAGTTTATTCGTAGAAATTGTAATTTTTTTTGCTGCAATGGTAAATGGGATTGTTTTCTTAGTTTCTCTCTCTGTGAGTTCATCATTGGTGTATAAGAATGCTATTGATTTCTTGATGTTAATTTTGTATCCGGCTACTTTGCCAAATTCATTTATTAAGTCTAGTAAGTTTTTGATGGAGTCTTTAAGGTTTTCTACGTATAGTATAATGTCATCTGCGAATAATGACAGTTTCACTTCCTCCTTTCCAATTTGGATCCCTTTTATTTTTTCTTTCTTTCTGATAGCTGTGGCTAAGACTTCCAAGACTATGTTAAATAAGAGTGGTGAAAATGGACATCCCTGTCTTGTTCCAGTTCTTAAGGAAAATTCTTTTAGTTTTTGCCCATTGAGTATGATGTTGGCTATAGGTCTTTCATATATTGCCTTTATTATATCTAGATATGATCCCTCTATTCCCATACTGCTGAGTGTTTTTATCAGAAATGGGTGCTGGATTTTGTCTAAGGCTTCTTCGGCATCTATTGATATGATCATGTGGTTTTTATTCTTCATTTTGTTTATGTGATGTATCACATTTATTGATTTGCAAATATTGTACCAGCCTTGCATCCCTGGGATGAATCCCACTTGGTCATGGTGAATAATTTTTTTGATGTGTTGCTGGATCCGATTTGCTAGTATTTGGTTCAGGATTTTGGTGTCTATGTTCATCAGGGATATTGGCCTCTATTTTTCCTTCTTTGTAATGTCTTTTTATGGTTTTGGAATTAGAATTATGCTGGCCTCATAAAACAAACTGGGAAGTATTCCTTCTTCTTGTATTTTTTGAAATAGTTTCAGGAGAATGGGTGTTAGTTCAGTAAAACTTCCATGTGAAGCCATCTGGGCCTGGGCTTTTGTTGCTGAAAGAGTCTTGATTACATCTTCAATTTCTTCAGTTGTTATTGGTCTGTTCAAGTATTTTCTCTTCCTGGTACAGTTTTGGGAGACGATGTGTTTCTAGAAATTTGTCCATTTCGTTTAGATCATTGAATTTGTTGCCATATAATTGTTCATAGTAGTTGTTAATGATCTTTTCTATTTCTGTGGTATCAGTTATTACTTCTCCTCTTTCATTTCTGATTTTGTGAATTTGGGTTTGTCTCTCTTGTTTCTTGGTGAGTCTAGCTAAGGGTCCATCAATCTTGTTTATCTTTTTCAAAATCCAGCTCTTTGTTTCATTGATCCTTTGAATTGTTTTGTTGTTGTTGTTGTTGTTGTTTTTGGTCTCTATGTTATATATTTCTGCTCTGATCTTTACTATTTTCTTCCTTCTACTTGCTCTGGAGTTTTCTTATTGTTTGCAATCTAGTTCTTTATGTTGTGACGTTAGGTAGTTTATTAGAGATATTTCTTACTTCTTGAGGTAGGCCTGTAGTGCTAAGAACTTCCCTCTCAGAACTGCTTTCGCTGTATCCCATAGATTTTGTGTTCATTTTCATTGGATTCCTGAAAGATTTTTTCTTTCTTTCTTCATCTCCTTGGTGACCCATTCATTGTTTAATAACATGCTATTTAACTTCCATGTGTTCAAATGTCTTTGCATGTTCTTCTTGCAATTGATTTCTAGTTTCATGCCATTGTGATCTGAGAAGATGCTTGATATGATTTAATTCTTTTTGATCTTGCAGAGACTTAGTTTGTGTCCTAACATGTGGTCTGTCTTTGAGAATGTCCCATGTACACTTGAGAAGAATGTGAATTCTGTAGTTTTAGGGTGTAATTCTCTGTAGATCCATTTGGTCTCGTGCTTCATTTAGAGTCTCTGTTTCCTTGCTGACTTTTTTGTCTAGAGGATGTATCCAGTGGTGTCAATGGGGTGTTGAAGTCCCCTGCTATGATTGTATTGCTATTGATTTCTCCTTTGAAGTCTTCCCGATTTTTAATATATTTTCGTGCTCCTATATTGGGTGCATATATGTTTATCAAGGTTATATCTTCTTGTTGGATAGATCCTTTCAATATTATGTAGTGGCCTTCTTTGTCTCTAGTTATGGCCTTCATTTTGAAATCTATTTTATCAGATATGAGTATTGCTACCCAAGCTTTTTTTTCTTTTTATTTGCTTGGAAGATTTTTTTCCATCCCTTCACTTTCAACCTGTGTGAGTCTTTTGTTGTGAGGTGGGTCTCTTGCAAACAACCTATAGATGAGTCATGCTTTCTTATCCAATCAGCTACTCTGTGTCTTTCTATCAGAGCATTCAATCTATTTACATTTGAGGTGATTATTGATATGTATTTATTTATTGCCATTTTTGATTAGTGTGGTTCTATTTTTCTTCCTATTTCTCCTGCTAATTACAGCAGTCCTTTTAACATTTTTTGCAGTGCTGGTTTGGTGCTAATATATTCCCTTAGCCTTTTTTTTTTTTTTGTCTGAAAAGCTCTTTTTTTGACCTTCTATTTTGAATGACAGCCTTGCTGAGGGGAGTAGTCTTGGATTCAAATCCTTGTTTTTCATGACCTTGATTACTTCATGCCATTCCCTTCTAGCCTATAGTGTTTCTTGTGAGAAGTCAGCCTAGAGCCTTATGGGGTTTCCTTTGTAGGTTACCTGTTGCTTCTCTCTTGCTGCTTTTAGGATTCTCTCTTTGTTTTTAAATTTTGGCATTTTGATTACTATGTGTCTTGGTGTAGGCCTGTTTGGGTTCTTCTTACTTGGGGCTCTCTGTGCTTCTTGAACTTGAATGCCTTCTTCCTTCACCAAATTAGAAAAGTGTTCTGTCACTATTTCTTCAAATATATTCTCTAACCCTTGCTCATTTTATTCTTCTTTGGGAGTCTTATGATGCGAATGTTATGTTTTCAGTTGTCCCACAGTTCTTTTAAGCTGTCTTCCTGTTTTTTAATTGTTTTTTCTTTTCGGTTTTCTGATTGGTTGATTTTTTTCTACCCTATCTTCTAATTCACTGATCCGGTCCTCAGCTTCCTCCACTCTGATATTTAGACCTTCCTATGTGTTCATTATTTCTGATATGTCATTCTTCATTTCTTCTTGGTGGTTTTTAATTTCCAACTGGTTAATTTTCAACATTTCTATGTCTTCATTCATGGTGCTCATGTCCTTACACATGCTATTGAGCTTTCTTAAGATCATGGCTCTGAATTCTAGTTCTGTTAACTTGCTTAACTGCACCTAATTTATCTCATTTTCTGTAGAGGTCTCTTGTTCTTTCATTTGGCCGTTGTTTCTGTGTTTCATCGTTTTGGCTATCACAGTGGGCTTTGGAGCCTGCCAAATTTTTTCTGTGGGTGTTGGTGTTCTGCTGTTTGTGGCTCCCTCTTCTGGGTTTGGATGATCCAGAAAGGAGCCAGGTTAAACTTCACCGTCAAGTCTTACTTTCTAAGACTTTCTAGCCCAGGGAATGGTACAGTTATCCTCTAGCCTTTTGCCTGGAGGCTATCAGTAGGAGTTACCTGAAGAAACTTGGCTTCTCAGTTGAATGAAATACTCCCTCAGGTGCTCAGTGTAAGGGGATTTCCTGAGGGTGGGGCAGATGCTGGTTGTTAATGGGCCTCAATTTGCATTTCAATGGCCACCGGGTGGGGTTGAATCTCCAAGGAAGGGGCCACTGCCTCTCCCAGAGCCCTGGGAAGGAGCAAGATGACCACCATCCTGTGTGGCTGCAACTCAGCAAAAGCTCTGAGCACCCTACAACTCCCAAGTGTCCCCACACAATTCCAGTGCAGTCTGCCCTCCCTCTGCCAGAGCTCAAAGTAAGTGGCTGTGGCTATTTTAGCCTCTGTCCCGGATCTGCACTGTGGAGCCACTTGGGAGTTCAACCCATGGGCACTGCCCCCAGCTAAGTTCGCTGCTCCTAGTAAGGCCACTGCCGACTGTGGGCTTCCAGCTTCTCTCGCATCTCCACAAGCCTACCAGGATTGAGTCAGTGTCCCTGGTTATGTGGTCCTCCAAGCTGCTTTTCTGTTGTTTTTTCCTGACAATTTGTCTTTATTTTCATTGTAATTCCAGTTTGGTCCTGGGAGATGGTCTGTGTGGCTTCCATTTACTCTGCCGCCATTTTCATATCTCATGGAATTCTATTCTAAAAATGCCCAACTAGTGTGGCTCAGTGGTTGAGCATCAATCCATGCACCAAGAGGTCACTGGTTTAATTTCTGGTCAGGACACATGCCCAGGTTGTGGGCCTGATTCCCAGCAGTGGACATGCAGGATGCAGCCAATCAATGTTCTCTCTCATCAATGTTTCTATCTCTCTCTCCTTCTCCCTTCCTCTCTCTAAAAATCAATTAAAAAATAATAAATAAAATTGAAAGAGTCAAAGTGGTAGTTACTGAATAGCCATGGAGATGTAAACTACAGTATAAGGAATATAGTCAATAATATTCTAAAAGCTATGTATGGTGTCAGATAGGTACTAGACTTATTAGGATGATCAATTAGTTAGTTATACAATTGTCTAATCAGTGGGTTATACACCTGAAAATAATATAATATTGTATGTCAGCTGTAATTTAAAAATAAAAAATGATATAAAACTGAAAAAAAAAGTGGTGCTAATGTCATATGGTTGTGCAAATTAAAATGAGCTAATGAACATAAAGGCTTTGCTGCCTGGCACACAAGGAGAACACATTATACAATGTCTCTCATAATTTGCTATTATGAGAGAAGGGCATATTAAATCCTGCCAATACTCCTATATGTTCCAGTGTACCTAGCACAGAGGCTAGAATCAAATGAGACTATAAAAATCCAAGCTCTGTTTTCTAGGACCTCACTAGTCAGGGTGGACAGAAGGATTGGGTGAGGGGCAGGCTCAGTAGGGCAGCTCTGGGAGAAGGATATCTGAAAGAGTGGTAGGATGAGTTGGGGAAGGGAGGATCCTGGTCTGTCCAGAGAATAGAGAGCAGACAGTGGTCCAATGGCCTGAGGGTATTTGGCACTAATACCCCATGAAAGTTGTGTACCAGGTATGTGGCCAGTACATTACCTGACCCCTGTGTCTTGGGGATTCTAGCTCTGGTTTTCACTGAATGCCATTTCTGTCTGATAGGTACAGAGAATACATTCCATGCCTTTTATGCTTCTCTAGATTCTAGTGGTTGGGCAAGACTGACACTGGCAGATAGTGGATACAGACAGGTGTTGAGAAGCAAATGAGTACAGAATCAAATTTCCAGGTCTATGACTGCTGGTCATGGGAGAGCAAGTCTCTTGAGCAATCCCAATAAGTTTCTTTTTTGACTGGAAGGACAGATTACATCAGGTGTCAAAGGGCAGCTGGATGCTTGGATATAAATAGAGATTTAAACAAGGGTAATGAGCTGGGCAGGACCAGACTCTGGACTTTACTTGGTCCCTCATGGGATGGGCAGAAAGTGTGCCAAAAGGCAGAGGGACAAAATGGAGAGAGAGCAAACAGGGGCTCTGCACCTGCCTTTTACTTCTTATCATACCTTTAGTCAAATTTTTATATCACAAGTGCATGGCTGCCTGCTCTGGGCCTGGCCCTTGACATACTCATAGTACAAGAAGGAGACATAGCCCTGGCCGGTTTGGCTCAGCGGTTAGAGCGTCGGCCTGCGGTCCTGAGAGACCTGGGTTTGGTTCCCGCTAAGGGCGTGTACCTCGGTTGCAGTTTGTCCCCGGCCCTGGTCGGTTGTGCGGGTGGCAGCCACTCGATGTGTCCCTTTCACATCGATGTTTCTCTCTCTCTCTCTGTTCCTCTCTCTCCCTCCCATTCTACCTGAACAAAAAATGGAAAAATGTCCTCTGGTGAGGATTAAAAAAAAAAAGAAGAAGAAGGAGACATATGTGTACACACACAAGGATAAGCCAGTATATAAACTAGTAGTCTACAGTGGTCCAAAAGTGGGGAGGGGAGGTTGGTATCAGAAAGGAGGCACAGAGCATAAAAGATTTAAGTGGGCTTCAGAAGAAGACACAGTTTTCCAAGAAGATCAGGTGGAGATGACACTGCTTATAGATGACACAGCATGAACAAAGGCATGAAAGCACATGGCCACAGAGATCACTGGAAAAAATACAAGGTCATTATGTAGGGCTGGATTTATGTTTCCCAACTGTGTCCTGAGGCACATTAGTTTTGAGGGGATGTTGATCTATATTGCTTGAAACAAAGTTCATGTGGACAGATATAGTTGGATTAAACATTGGGGTAAACAATGAAGAACACAGGGTACAAGATTAATATACAAAAACCAATTATATTTCCATATATAGTAATGAAGAGTAAATTTTTAAAAAGTTCTATTTACAATAGAATATAAAATAATATACTTAGAAATAAATTTAACCAAGGAGGTGTAAGATTTATACACTAGAAACTGCAACATATTTGTAAAAGAAATTAAAGAACACTGAAATAAATAGAGAGACATCCCATATTCATGGAATTGATGACTTAATATTGTAAAAGTTGCAATACTTTTTAAAATGGTATACAGATTCAATGCAATCCCTATCAAAACCTCAGAAAGCTTTTTTTTTTTTTTTCCCAGAAATTGACAGCCTGACCTTAAAATTTTTATAAAAATGCAAAGGGCTGCTGGTGGGAATGCAAAATGTTACAGCCACTTTGAAAGACCATTTGGCAGTTTCTTACAATACCAAACAGATTCTCATCATATGATCCAGCAATCATGCTTCTTGGTATTTACCCAAAGGAGTTGAAAATATATGTTTACAGACAAAAACTTGCACACAAATGTTTATAGCCACTTTATTCATAATTACCACATATTGAAAGCAATCAAGATGTTTTTCAGTAGGTGAGTTGATAAACTTTGGTACATCTAGACAATAAAATATAAAAATAAATGAGCTCTCAAGCCATGAGAAAACATGAAAGTAACTTAAATACATATTAATAACTGAAAGAAGCCAATCTGAAAAGGCTACCTACTGTATGATTTCAATTTTATGACATTCTGGAAAAGGCAAAACTATACAGTGAAAAATTCAGTGGGTGCCAAGGGTTTTGGGGAATGAGACGGGAAGGATGAATAGGCAGTGAAACTACTCTATATAATGCTCTAATGATGGATATATTTGTCCAAACCCATAGAGTGTATAAACTGAGTGAATCCTAATGTAAATTATGGGCTCTGAGTGATAATGATGAGTCAATGTTAGGTTTATCAATTGTAAGAAAAGTACCATACTGGTATTAATCAAGCATGTTTGAGGGCAGGGTTATATGGGAACTCTCTATACCTTATGCTCAATTTTGCTTTGAACTTAAAAATGCTTTTTAAAATAAAGTTTATTGATAAATAAGTTTATTAAGAAATGCAAGGGAAAGAATCCAAAATGGCAGCAGAGTGAATGAAAGCTACACAAACCATCCCTCAGGACCAAACTGGAATTACAATTGAAATAAAGACAAATTGTCAGGAAAAAACAACAATAGAAAAGCGGATGGAGAGGACTTATATAACCAGGGACAGTTAGAGGACACTAAATCGAGTTTTGTAGGAACTGTGGAGGCAACAGAGGACAGGTTGGTAGCCCACAGAGAGCAGCTATTTAAGCTGTGAGCATCTCGTTCAGGGTTAAAATCCCAAGCCGGCTCCACAGCAAAGAGGCCCGGGACAGAGCACTAAATTAGCTACAGCCACTCATTGTGGGTTCTGGAAGAAGGAGGGCAGATTGGACTGAATCTATGTGGAGAGACTAGGGAGCTTAGAGGGCTTGGAGAGCAATGGGAGTTTTGAGATGAATCACTTCTCACAGGACAGTAGCCATCTTACTCAAAGAGCCCTTCCCAAAGCCCTGGGGAGAAACACCAGCCCCTCCCTCAGGAATTCAAGAGGACTGTGGGACAACAGAAAAAGTAACAGCATCCGCATCATAGGTGCTCCTGAAGAAGAAAAAAATGAGCAAGGGTTAGAAAATATATTGAAGAAATAGTGACAGAAAACTTCACCAACTTGGTGAAGAAAAAGGCATACAAGTACAAGAAGCACAAAGAGCCCCAAGTGAGAAGAACCCAAACAGGCCCACATCAAGACACATCATAATTAAAATGCCAAAAATCAATGAAAAAGAGAGAATCCTAAGCAAGAGATAAGTAACAGGTTACCTACAAAGAAATCCCCATTAGGCTCTCAGCTGATTGCTCAACAAAAACACTTACAGGCCAGAAGGGAATGGCATGAAGTAATTAAGGTCATGAAAAACAAGGATCTGAACCCAAGACTACTCTATCCAACAAGGCTATCATTCAAAATACAAGGTGAAATAAAGAGCTTCCCAAGAAAAAAACGGCTAAAGAAATATATTAGCACCAAACCAGCAGTGCAAAAAAATATTTTAAAAACTGCTGTAATTAGTAGAAAAAGTAGGAAGAAAAATATAATCACAATAAACAAAAATGGCAATAAATAAGTACATATCAATAATAACCTTAAATGTAAATGGATTAAATGCTCCAATCAAAAGATGCAGAGTAGCCCTGGCTGGTTTGGCTCAGCTGTTAGAGCATCGGCCTGCATTTTGGAGAGACCCGAATTTGGTTCCCACTAAGGGCACGTACCTCGGTTGCAGTTTGTCCTCAGCCCTGGTTGGGTCATGTGAGTGGCAACCACTCGATGTGTACCTTTCACGTCAATGTTTCTCTCTCTCTCTCTCCCACTCTATCTGAACAAAATATCGAAAAATGTCCTTGGGTGAGGATAAAACAATAAAAAAAAAAAAAGATGCAGAGTAGATAAATGAATAAGAAAGCATGACTCATATATTTGTTGTTTACAAGAGACCCACTGCACATCAAGAGACTCATATAGATTGAAAGTGAAGGGATGAAAATAAATCTTCCAAGCAAATGGAAAGAAACAAAGAGCTGTGGTAGCAATACACATATCTGACAAAATATACTTCAAAATGAAGGCCATACTAAAGACAAAAAAAGCACTACATAATATTGAAAGGATCTATCCAACAGAAAGATATACAGTACCTTGGTAAACTATATGCACCTAATATAGGAGCACCAACATATATTTAAAAATCATCTGGAGGATTTCAAAGGAGAAATTGACAACAGTACAATCGTAGCATGGGACTTCAACATCCAACTGACATAACTGGATAGGTCCTCTAGACAAAAAATTAACAAGAAAACAGGGACCTTAAATGATGCACTAGATCAAATGAATTTAATGAATATCTACAAAGAATTATGCCCCAAAACTTCAGAATTCACATTAGTCTCAAGTGCACATGAGATAGTCTCAAAGACAAACTACATGTTAGGACAAAAACTAAGTCTCTACAAGTTCAAGAAGATTGAACTTATATCAAGTATCTACTCAGATCACAATGGCATGAAACTAAAAATCAATTACAACAAAAACACACACAAATATCTAAACACATGGAGGCTAAATAACATGTTATTAAACAATGAATGGTTACCAAGAAGATCAAGGAAGAAATTAAAAACTTTCTGGAAACCAATGAAAATAAACACACAATAACACAATGAGACCCACCAAAAACAGTCTTGAGAGGGAAGTTCCAGCACTATAGGCCTATCTCAAGAAACAGATAACACTTCTAATTAATTATCTAACCTCACAACTTAAAGAACTAGAAAGTGAAAAAAACAAAACAAAAATAAAACAAAACAAAACAAAAAAACCAGAGCAGGTAGAATCAAAGAAATAGTAAAGATTTGAGCAGAAATAAATGACATAGAGACCAAAAAAATCAATTCAAAAGATCAATAAAACAAAGAGCTGGTTCTTTGAAAAGATAAACAAGATTGATGGCCCTCAGCTATCTCACCAAGAAACAAAGACCGAGGACCCATATACAAAATCAGAAATGAAAAAGAAGTAACAACTGACGCCACAGAAATACAAAGGATTGTTAATAAATACTATGAACAATTAGACATGAACAAATTGGACAATCAAGGTGAAAGGGACAAATTCTAGAAACACAAAGTCTCCCAAAACTGAACTGGGAAAAGACAGAGAACTTGAACAGACCAATAACAACTAAAAAAAATGAAGATGTAATCAAGAATCTACCAGCAAACAAAAGCCTAGGCCTACATGGTTTCATGGGGGAGTTTTACCTGACATTCAAAGAACTAACACCCATTTTTCTCAAACTATTCACAAAAATTCAAGAAGAAAGAAGATTTCCAAACTTGTTTGATGAGGCCAGCATTATTCTAAGTACAAAACCAAATAAAGACACTACAAAGAAAACTACAGGAGAATATTTCTGATGAACATAGATGCCAAAATCCTTAACAAAGTATTAGCAAATCAAATCCAGCCATACATTAAAAAAATTATTCACCATGACCAATTGGGATTCATCCCAGTGATGCAAGGATATTACAATATTTGCAAATCAGTAAATGTGATACACCACATAAACAAAATGAAAGATAAAAACTATATGATCAAATCAATAGATGCTGAAAAAGCATTTCACAAAATCTAGCACCCATATCTGATAAAAATACTCAGCAATGTGGGAATAGTGAGATCATATCTGGACATAAAAAATGTTATATATAAAATAACCTACAGTCAACACCATACTCTTTTTTTTTTTTTTTTTTTTATCCTCACCCAAGGATATTTTTGCATTTACTTCAGATAGAGTGGGAAGGAGAGAGGGAGGAAGAGAGAGAGAGAAACATCAATGTGAGAGAGACACATCGAGTGGTTGCCACCCACATGATCCTAACCAGGGCTAGGGACAAACTGTAACCGAAGTATGTGCCCTTAGCGGAAACCGAACCCAAGACTCTCTGGTCCACAGGCCAACACTCTAACCGCTGAGCCAAACCGGCCGGGCTCAACATCATATTCAATGGGCAAAAACTAAAAGCATTTCCCTTAAGAACAGAAACAAGACAGGGATACCTATATTCTCCACTCTTATTTAACATAGTGTTGGAAATATTAGCCACAGCAATGAGACATGAAGAAAAAATAAAAGGGATCCAAATTGAAAAGGAGAAAGTGAAACTGTTCTTATTTGCAGATAACATAATATTATACATAGAAAACTCTAAAGACTCCATCAAAAATCTACTAGGTTTAGTAAATGTATTTGGCAAGGTAGCAGAATACAAAATTAACGTCAAGAAATTAATGGCATTCTTATACACCAATAATGAACTCATAGAAAGAGAAACTTACAAAACAATCCCATTTACCATTGCAACCCCCCAAAATTAAGATACCTAGAAATAAACTTAACCAAAGAAGTAAAGTACCTATTTGCACAGAGCTGCAGGACATTGAATAAAAAGAAATAGAGGAAGATATGAATAAGTGAAAGCATATACCTTATTCATGGATTGGAAGAATTAACATTATTAAAATGTCCATACTACCCAAAGCAATCTATAGATTCAATGCAATTCTCATTAAAATACCAAAGATATATTTCACAGACCTAGAACAAATACTTCAAAAGTTTATATGGAACCAAATAAGACTCCAAACAGCCTCAGAAATCTTGAAAAACAAAGGACAAAGTAGAAGGGATAGATATCAGGTTATACTACAAAGCCATTGTAACCAAAGCAGCCTGGTACTGGCACAAGAACAGGCATATAGATCAATGAAACCAAACAGAGAACCCAGAAGTTGACCCAAGAAAGCATACAGTGGGGTAAAGACAGCCTCTTCATTAAATGGTGTTGGGAAAATTGGACAGATACATGCAAAAAAAATAAAGCTAGACCACCAACTTACACAATATACAAGAATAAACTCAAAATGGATAAAAGACTTAAATATGACTCGTGAATCCATAAAAATCCTAGAAGAAAAGGTAGGCAACAAAATTACAGACTTCACATGCACCATCAGACCAAGCAGTAAGGTGCACAGATCTCTGGCCCAATGTTGTTCCCCTTTGCCTTGGGCCACAGCGGACAGGGCAGACCTAGCAATTTTGCAGGTGGAGTGAGGGGCATCACCTGTGAACTTGAAGTGGGCAAGACTGATCCTCTTTCCCAAGCCCCACTGTCCAGCCCCTGTCCTGCTTGTTACCGAAAGTTTATCCAGATAATAGAAGGCACCACAGAGTCACTGCTGGGTGCCCTGACTGGGACCAGGGATAGAACTTGCAACCCAGGTACACATGCTTGCTTGGAAATCAAACCCATGACCCTTCAATGCATGGGCTAACACTACAACCACTGAACCTAAATATTTTTATACATGGACATTTTTTAAAAACAAAAATGTGATCATGACACACATATTGATCATTTACTTGCTTTTTAACCTCACCAATATATCATGGACATCTGCCAGGTTAGTAGGTGTAGACAGCTCTCATTTCTCACTGGCTGTAGGGTGCTCTATTGTATGGCTGTATCACTATTTGTACCTCCAACCAACATCAATGGACATCTTGTGTTGCATCTAGTTTCAAGCTGTATCAGTTTTTAGTACTATAAATAATGGCTAACTAGCAACCCCAAAGCTTAGTGATGTTTAAAAGCATTTATTATGTTCATGATTCTGGAAATTGGCTGGTCTGGGTCAGATTAGGCTGCTTTCCAGGTGGGTTTACTCAGCTTCAGGACTGACCAGGGACTGACTGGTATAAAATGGCCTTGATTAAGATGATTCTATTTTCTTCCATGTGGTCTCCCATCCTGCAGCAAACTTGCCTGGACTTGTCCTCATGTTGATAATAGGTTTCTAGGAGAGCAAGAGGGAGCATACAAGGGCTCCAGAGCCAACACTTGGAACTGGCACATGATCACTTCCACCACATTCCATTGATTAAAGCTAGTCAGAGTCCAGTCCAGATTCAAAGGTTGGAGAAACCAACTCCATACCTTGATGGAAAGAGCTACAAAGTAACACTGAAAAGGGAAGTATAGGGGATTGGAACCATTTTTGTAACTGATCTGCCAAAGAGGCTGTTACAAACAATTCTGTGATGGACACCTACTCTCTCTACTAACCCAGATTGAGATTTCTACAGATGACAGAGAGGGGTGGTAAGACTCTCACATTCTTGGATAAGGGTGTTATTAGCTACAAAGTTTTCCTCCAAAAGGTTGTACTAATGTCCACTCCCACCAATTTTCAAAGCAGATAAATTGGAGGAAAGATGAAAAACCTTTACACATCCTTCCTGTCACTAGTGATTCACCTCAGGATCTATTACTGACATTTGTCAACCTCTAAATTCCAGGACAAAAATAATAATAATAATAATTATTAGAAGACTCAGAGGGCCTGACTAGTTGGTAATCTAACTTTTTTGCCTCTAGCCTCCAAAGCCTGGCCTTTCTCAATCTCCAGGCCCTACATTTAGGTCTTTAATCTGTGTTGAGTTAATTTTTATGTATGATGTGAGAGAGGAGTCTTGTTTCTGTTCTTTTTTTTTCTGTTCTGTTTATTCTCCTTTTATTTATTATAATTTTATTTATTTATCTATTTATTTTTATTTTATGAATTTTTATTTATTTTTTTGTTACAGATATTTTACCTTTTTACCCCATTGGCACCCCCCACCACACCCCACCTCCGCCCCATCCCCGGCTTAGTTGTCCATGTCCATTGGTCATGCATACATGCATATAAGTTCTGTGGTTTATCTCTTCTAACCCCCCAACCCCCCATCTCCTCTTCTGAGGGATGTAAGTCTGTGCCTTACTTCCATGTGTCTGGGTCTACTGTATTCCTCAGACTGTTATGTTCATTATATTCCATATATAAGTGAGATCATGTGGTATTTGTCTTTTTCTGCTTGGCTTCTTTCACTTAGGATAATACTTTCCAGGTCCCTCCATGTCGTCTCAAAGGATAAGAGATCTTTCTTTCTTACCGCTGCATAGTACTCCATGGTGTATATGTACCACAGCTTTTTTATCCATTCGTCTACTGGTGGACACTTGGGCTGTTTCCAGATCTTAGCTATTGTAAATAGTGCTGCTATGAACATGGGGGTACATATATTCTTCCTGATTGGTGTTTCAGGCTTCTTAGGGTATATTCCCAGCAGTGGGATCACTGGGTCAAATGGAAGTTCAATTTTTAATTTTTTGAGGTAACACCATATTGTTATCAACAGCGGCTGCACCAGTCTGCATTCCCACCAGCAGTGTATTAGAGTTCCCTTTTCTCCACACCCTCACCAAAACTTGTTGTTTGATGATTTGTTGATGGCGGCCATTCTGACAGGTGTGAGGTGATACCTCATTGTTGTGTTAATTTGCATCTCTCTGATGATTAGTGATGTTGAGAATTTCTTCATATGTCTTTTGGCCATTTGTATGTCCTGTTTGGAGAGGTGTCTATTCAGCTCCTCTGCCCATTTTCTAATTGGGTTCTTTGTCTTCCTTTTGTGGAGTTGTATGAGCACTCTATATATATTGGAGATTAACCCCTTATCTGATACATCATTGGCAATGATGTTCTCCCATACAGTGGGTTGCCTTTCCATTTTGATGATTGTTTCTTTTGCTGTGCAGAAGCTTTTTAGTTTGATGTAGTCCCATGTGTTCATTTTCTCCTTTATTTCTGTTGCCTTAGGTGATGTATCAGTGAAAATTCTGCTGGGTATGATGTCCGAAATTTTGTTGCCTACATTTTCTTCTAGAATTTTTATGGATTCACGGGTCACATTTAAGTCTTTTATCCATTTTGAGTTTATTTTTGTGTATGGTGTAAGTTGATGGTCTAGTTTCATTTTTTTGCATGTGGCTGTCCAATTTTCCCAACACCATTTATTAAAGAGGCTGTCTTTACTCCACTGTATGCTCTTGCTGCCTTTGTCAAATATTAATTGAGCATATTGCCTTGGGTCCATTTCTGGGTTTTCAGTTCTGTTCCACTGGTCTATATGCCTGTTCTTGTGCCAGTACCAGGCTGTTTTGGTTACAGTCGCTTTGTAGTATAACCTGATATCTGGTATTGTGATCCCACCTACTTTGTTCTTCTTTTTCAAGATTGCTGTGGCTATTCGGTTTTTTTTTGGTTCCATATGAACTTTTGAAGTATTTGTTCTAGTTCTATGAAATATGTCGTTGGTATTTTGGTGGGGATTGCATTGAATCTATAGATTGCTTTGGGTAGTATGGACATTTTAATGATGTTAATTCTTCCAATCCATGAACAGGGTATGTGCTTCCACTTTCTTCCAGTACAATGTTAAATAAGAGTGGCGAAAGTGGACATCCCTGTCTTGTTTCTGTTCTTAATGGAAATGTGTTTAGTTTCTGTCCATTGAGTATGATGTTGGCTGTAGGTCTTTCATATATGGCCTTTATTATGTCTAGATATGATCCCTCTATTCCTACATTGCTGAGCATTTTTATCAGAAATGAATGCTGGATTTTGTTGAATCCCTTTTCAGCATCTATTTATATGATCATGTGGTTTTTATTTTTTATTCATTGCTTCTACATTTTCTTCAAGCTGATGTAGTTGCCTCTGAGCTCTTTATAATTCTTATTAAGTTGATTGTAGTTCTCACTATGTTGTTTGAGCACCCTTAAAATCATTTCTTTGGATTCTTTATCTGACGAATTTCTTTGTTTCATTTCATGTAGTTCCTTTTCTAGTAATTTCTCCTTTTCTTTCATTTGGGTGTTCTTTGTTTTACCATTTTAGCAGTCTGTTAGTTATAGACCCAGTGAGAGATGTTGGAATGTGTAGTCAGGTTGGTGAATATCAAATGGGGCTGCTGTGCCCCCCAGACTGTTTTGGTGTGTTGCACCTCTTGCCTGTTGTGGGTCCTGGAGGATTGGCAACTGGTGGTATTGGTCTGTTGTGTTAAACACTCTTGGGGTGCGTGGGTCCAACTGATGTGCTGCTATGTACATAGGTCCAGCCTGTGTGCTGCTGGGGTGTGTGGGTTTTCCTGGTGCACTTCTGTGGTGTGTGGTTGCCACTGGTGTGTTGCTGAATTGTGCTGCTGCCTGGTGGGGCTCAGTTACTGATCAGTCTGTGCTGATGCTGCTGGAGATGAGTGTCAGCTCCCAGTTTGTGCTGCTACTGCTGCTGCTGTTGCCAGGGGCTGCTCTCAGCTCCCAATCTTCTGCTGCTGTTGGGAGTTGAGGATGCTCAGCTCCTGGGATTGTGCTGCTGATAGTGGAGGTGCTCTACTCCAAATCCATTGCTGAATTTGTTAGGGGCAGGTCTAAGCTGCCCAAACCTTGATGTTACTTGGGCTGGGGCACTGCTCCTGATCAGTCTCTGCTGATTTCACTGGGAATGGGTCTCAACTGACAATCTGTGCTGCTGCTGCCTAGAAATAAATGTCTGCTCCTGAGCCTCTGCTGGTGGAGGTGTGTCTTGGTTCCCAAGTCCCAGCTGCTGTTGGGAGTGGGGCTCCAGTCTTGCCCAGTCATTGCTGCTGTGGGGGAATGTGTTGGGCTCCCAAGCTGGCACTACTGCTGCTATGGGTGGTGCTCAGCTCTGATCAGGCTGCTGCTGTGGGAGATGGTGCTTGACTCCCAGCTGGTTTCAGCTACTGCCACAAACACCTCGATAGCACTGCTACTGTGTGCTGGTCCATGTTGACACAGTGGGGTCCACTGGTCCAATGGTGCAAGGCACACTGGTGGACTCAGGTCACTCAGTCCTAGCTGCTCCCTGCTGCCTCCTCCCAGAGAAGACCAGGCATCTTCCAAAATGGTGGGACCTTCTGGCCATGCAGGGAGAAGTGCTCTGACAAGCTACATAAAATTGGTAGCCAGCTGATCCCCATCCACAAAACAGGAACCCTCTTCCCCACATTCCTAAATTGCTCAAGGTTGTTCATCCACACTTGTCCACTCACAACTCTCTCACACTCTCACACACTCACCCTCACTCTGGTCCTGCCTGCTGCCATCATACTGATTGGTTGCCTCTTCTCTTTCTTGTTCTTATTTTTTTCTTTTCTCCTTTTTCTTTCATATTCTTCTTTTTTACTTATATGTTTTTTTCTCTAATTCTTTTTGTCTCTAGTCTTTTAGTACTTTTATCCTTTTTCTTTTTGTTGTTGTTGGTTCATTTGTTTTTTGGGTTGATTCTGGTTTGGTCTTGTTTTGTTCTATAGCTCCTGTATAGCAGTTTGCATGATGTAGTTGGGGTTAAGCCCACTCAGAGCAATCAAGACCCAATTACAACAGGAGGACACTCACAACCTATAAAAGGCACATTCCTAGAGCACCCAGCTCAGAATATCAAGGAGGCTACACCACTGGTCCCACAAGAAATCAACTACAGTAGACCACCACACCAAGTATGGGAGTCATAGCAGTTCCATCCAATACATAGAAGCAAACACAAAGAAACAGCAAAAATGAGAAAACAAAGAAACAGGACCCAAATGAAAGAACAGGAAGAATCTCTTAAAAATAGCTAAATGAAATAAAGGCAAGCAATTTATTAGAAAAAGGGTACAACGTAATTATTTTAAGAATGCTAAACAGCATGAAAAAGAACATAGAAACCATGAAAAACAGCCAGTCAGAAAAGAGGAATGACATATTTGAAGTAAAGAATACACTGAAAGGAATAAACATAGGTTAGAAAAAGAACAGGACTGGATCAGTGAATTAGAAAACAAAGTAGAAAAATATCACTCAGGTGAAAAAAAAATGGCGGCGAAGTGAATGGAGCGACACAGACCATCTCCCAGGACCAAACTGGATTCACAACAAAAATAAAGGCAAATAGTCAGGAAGAGGCAACCGAAAGACACCTTGGAGAACCACTTAACCAGGGTCACCAACTCAATCCTGGTAGGCTTGCGAGGACACGAGAGGGGGCCTGGAGCCCACAGTCCGCAGAGGCCTGGGCAGGGACCAGGGGATTCCGCGGCGGGAAGTTGTTGCTAAACCCTCCGCGGCCAGTGCGGGGACGGGAAACTCCGTGGCTGGAAGTTGCTACTAAAGCCTCCGCTGCCACCCCGCCCCAGTCCTGCAAACTCTCCTGTGGGAACTCTCCTGCCTCCCAAACCCTTGGCTGGGGCCCCAGGGACTCTCTGGGGCCAGGGAACTCGGTGGCGGCGGCGGCGGTGGTGGAAGTTGCTGCTAAAGCCTCTGCTGTGACCCCGCCCCAGTCCTGTGAACACTCCTGTGGGAACTCTCCTGCCTCCCAAACCCTCGGCTGGGGCCCCACGGACTTGCTGGGGCCAGGGAACTCAGCGGAGGTGGCAGCGGCGGGAAGTTGCTGCTAAAGCCTCCCCTGTGACCCCGCTTGAGTCCTGCGAACCCTGCTACCTGCTAAGCCCTCGGCTGGTGCCGCAAGGGCTGGCACGGACTGTCTCCGACCAGGGGACTCAACTGGACGCTCTGCGTGCTAAGCCCTCAACTGGTGCCGCACAGACTCATGGGGACCAAGGGACTCTGCTGGAAGCTGCAGCCACCCCGGCAGTATCCCACTACCGAGGCTCAGTCCTGGGGATTCTGCTGAGTGCAAAACCCTCTGCTGGTGCCACAGCCTTGCCTGCCCTTGGCAGGAAGCAGCGCTCTTGGGTTAAAAGTCCCACACGGCTCCACGATGCAGAGTCTAGACAGAGGCTAAATTGGCAGCAGCCACTCACCTTGAGCTCCAGCAGAGAGAAGGCAGACTGGACTGGAACTGTGGGGGGACACTAGGGTTTTGGAGGGTGCTAAGAGCTTTCACTGAGTGCTGCCACACAGGACTGTGGTCATTTAGCTCCTTCCCAGGGCCCCTCCCTCAGAGATTCAATCCCACCTGGTGGCCATTGAAATGCTACTTGAAGCCCATTAACAATCAGCAGCTGCCCCAACCTCAGGAAATCCTCTTACACTGAGCACCTGAGGGAGTTTTTCAGGCAACTCAGAAACCAAGGGTCTTCAGGTGACCTTTACTAATGGCCTCCAGGCAAAAAAAAAAAAGCTAGAGGATAACTACCATTCCCTTGGCTAGCAACACTATGCAGAAAAGCTAAGACCTGAAGGTGGTATTTAAAGTGGGTCCTGCCTGGCTCACCCAAACACAGGAGAGGGAACCACAAACAGAACACCTACACCCACATGGTAAATTTGGCAGACTCCAAAACCCACTGTGATAGCCAAAATGGTGAGAAACAGAAACAAAAGCCAAGTGAAAGAACATGAAACCTCTACAGAAGATGAGATAAATGAGGTGCAGTAAAGCAAGTTAACAGAACTAGAATTCAGAGCCATGATGTTGCAGAAGCTCAACAGCATGTGTAAGGATATGAGAACCATGAGTAAAGACATAGAAATGTTGAAAATGAACCAGATGGAAATTAAAAACCAACAGGAAGAAATGAAAAATTACATATCAGAAATAAAAAACACATTGGAAGGCCTAAAAAGCAGAGTAGGGGAAGCTGAGGACTGGATCAGTGAATTAGAAGACAGGCTAGAAAAAATCAACCAATCAGAAAACCAAAAGGAAAAAACGATTAAAAACAGGAAGACAGCTTAAGAGAACTGTGGGACAACTGGAAACGGAATAATATTCGCATCATAGGAGTCCCTGAAGAAGAAGAAAATGAGCAAGGTTTAGAGAATATATTCAAAGAAATAGTGACAGAAAACTTCCCTAATTTAGTGAAGGAAGGAGGCATTCAAGTTCAAGAAGCACAGAGAGCCCCAAGTAAGAAGAACCCAAACAGGCCCACACCAAGACACATAGTAATCAAACTGCCAAAAATTATAGATAAAGAGAGAATCCTAAAAGCAGCAAGAGATAAGCAACAGGTTACCTACAAAGGAAACCCCATAAGGCTCTCAGCTGACTTCTCACAAGAAACAATACAGGCATGAAGGGAATGGCAAGAAGTAATCAAGGTCATGAAAAACAAGAATCTGAATCCAAGACTACTCTACCCAGCAAGGTTATCAAATGCCCAAGCTCCTGAGGCCAGCATTTAAGGCCACCTGACCTGGCTTATTCTACTTCTCTAGTTCCATAGCCACACACCCCAACACACACACACACACACACACACACACACACACACACACACACGTTCATGTACTCACACACAGGAGGATGCACTTTTTCCTTACACACTGAGCAGCAACCTGTCTTCAGCCTTTGCACTGCTGTTCCCTCTGACTAGAAATCCAACTTTGCTTTCTCCCTAGTCCTGCTCCAGACTGTTAAACTCCTGAGCAGCTTCAAAACCCTGTGCCAATTACCTCCTCCAGGAAGTCTGCCCTGTCCAACCCCTGTCCCAGGATGGGTGAGGTGATCTCTCTTCCTGGGGCCACCTAAGGGAATGATCCATAAGGGAACCAACCATAAGGGAGGTTATGATATAGATAAATTTAAAAGAAACCCCACTTTCCTCATGAGAAATTGCCCAGGAGTGCTGTTCCTCAGCAAGTCAAGAAGAAACAGAGGTCTCGCTCAGGGGTCTAGTGTTCCACTTTCATCAGCAGTGTGATTGTCTGTTTAAGGTGTGTCTGTCTCCCCCAGGACTTGGCACACAGCAGATGCTTTCCCTGGTTGGATTTCTAAACCAGGCAGTTCCAGAGGCTTCCTCCAGTGGACTTCAGGATGCAGCAAGGACACAGGCTCCTCCCAGTTCCTTCCCCAGACCCTGATCAGCACCTTCAGAATCACTTAATTTTTATAGAATTTTCCTCCTTAAGTACAACCCATGTAAGAAATAACAAATAAATGAGGGAAGAAAAGAGGAAGGGAGGGAGGGAGAGCCTGAAAGCTGCCAGTCTCTTGTTGCCACGTTCCAAGAACTCAGCCAGGACAAAGGTGGTGAGTGGGGGGAACAGAGACAGAGAGGGAGGTTTCATACTGGAGAATGGTTCTCACATGGTACTCAGTGATTCCAAATTTCCCTAGCTCTAAGATATGCTGCACTGGGGCCTCTTCAGGCCAGAGACCTTGGCCACATGAAACAAGCAGAGGTTGTCTGGACCTCTTCCTTCTCTGGCACCTGGTGAGTGGATTGTCTCCTAAATGAAGATAATCATTAAAACTGCTCGTTATTGAGTGCCTTCTGCATGCCTGGAACTCTGCTCAAACACTACTCCTATTCTACAGCAGTCCTTACCCTAAGCTATCTATAGAGGAGTAAACTGAGGCCCAGGAAGATGAAGTCTTTCCTTGATAGAAACTGGGTCAGATTTCAAAGTCTGCACTTTCCCAAAAACATAATGCCTCCCACATGAACAAGCCAACCCCCTCTAAATTTCTCTGAATTAAGGGATGGATAAATTCTATCTTCCCTGCTCCCAAGGGTCTTGACAGCAAAAAATGGACTGGTGGCTTTGACCTCTAAAAGGGTAGGAGGAGGCAGCACACTGCCTAGTGTGTCATTCCTGTCCCCATCCCCAACCCAGGGGCCCCATGTTTAGCTGTGTAGTGAGGTACATGGGAAAAAGTACATCTCTGATCTTGGTAGCAGCCAGGCCTTCTGGGTGGCAAAATCCAGGGTAGGAACAAAAGGCAGTCTTGTAAGATCTGACAACACAATCCATTCATTCATCAATCTGTTCTCTGTATCTATGAGTTTGTTTCTATTTTGTTTATTTTGTATTTTATATTCTACATATAAGTGAAATTATAAGTATTTGTCTTCTCTGTTTGACTTATTTCACTTAGCATAATACCCTCTAGGTCCAACCATGCTGTCACAAATAGTAAGATTTCTTTCTTTTTTATGGTAAAATAATATTCCAATGTATATTTGTACCACCTGTTCTTTATCCAGTTGTCTACTGATGGGCACTTGGATGGCTTTCATATTTTGGCTATTGTAAATAATGCTGCAATGAACATAGGGGTACATATACAGGGGTGGGCAGAAATACATTTACAGTTATTTATATGAAAAAAGATATAAAGGTTATAATTATTACACTAGCACAGTGTCGTGAAATTCTTTTGAGTTAATAAAGCTATTTTAATAATCATAACCTGCATGTCTTTTTCAATACGAACAATTATAAACCTACTTTTGCCAACCCCTGTATTCTTTCAAATTAGTGTTTTGGGTTTCTTCAAGCATATACTCAGAAATGGAATTTTTTGTTCATAAGGCAGTTCTATTTCTAATTTTTTGAAGCACTTCCATACTGTTTTCCATAGTGGCTGCACCATTTATTCCCACTAACAGTGCATGAGGGTTCCCTTTTCTCCACCTCCTCACCAACACTTGTTTGTAGATTTATTGATAAAAGCCTTTCTGACAGGTGTGAGGTGAGATCTCATTGTGGTTTTAATTTGCATTTGTCTGATGATTAGTGACATTGAGCGTATTTTCATATTTCTATTGGCCATCTTTATGTCCTTTTTGGAGAAGTATCTATTCAGGTCCTCTGCCCACTTTTTAATTGGATTGTTTGAGGGTTTTTTGGTGTTTAGTTATATGAGTTCTTTATAAATTTTTAATATTAACCCCTTATCAGATGCATATTTGCTTCTATTCAGTAGTTTGATTTTTTGTTTTGTTGATAATTTCATTGCTGTACAAAAACATTTTAGTTTGATGTAGTTGCATTTGTTAATTTTTTCTCTTGTTTCCCTTGCCCAAGTAGATATGTCAAAAAAAGAATTTCTAAGAAAAATGTTCAGTATTTTATTGCCTATGTTTTCTTTTTTTCAATTTTTATTAATTTATTTTTGTTACAGATGTTTTTTCTTTTCCCCCCATTGACACCCACTGCCTGATCCCGTACCACCCCCTAGCATTGTTGTCTATTTCCATTGGTTAACCATATATGCATATAAATTCTGTGATTTATCTCTTCCCTCCCCCTATCTCCCTCTTCTGAAGTTTGTCAGTCTGTACCCTACTTCTGTGTCTCTGGGTCTATTTTATTCTTCAGCTGATTTTGTTCATTATATTCCACAAATAAGTGAGATAATGTGATATTTGCCTTTCTCTGATTGGCTTATTTTGCTTAGCATAATACTATCCAGGACCCTACATGTCATCTCAACGAATAAGAGATCTTTCTTTCTTACAGCTGCATAGTATTCCATGTGTATATGTACCACAGCTTTTTTATACACTTAATCTATTAGACTGCTCCCAGATATTAAAAATTGTAAACAGTGCTACTATGAACATGGGGGTACATGTATTCTTTCTGATGAGTGTTTCAGGCTTCGTAGGATATATTCCTAGAAATGGGATCACTGGGTCAAACGGCAATTCAATTTTTAATTTTTTGAGGAAACACCATACTGTTTTCCATAGTGGCTGCACCAAGCTGCATTCCCATCAGCAGTGTACTAGAGTCCCCTTTTCTCCACATCCTTGTCAGCACTTGTTTGATGATTTGTTAATGGCAGCCATTCTGACAGGTGTGAGGTGATACTTTATTGTTATTTTAATTTGCATCTCTCTGATTCTTATTGACGTTGAGCATTTTTCATATGTCTCTTGGCCATTTGTATGTCCTTTTTGGATAGGTATTTGTTTAGGTCCTCTGCCCATTTTTTTTTTTTTTTTTGGTATGTGCCCCTAGTGGGAACTGAACCCGGGACTCTGGTCCGCAGGCTGACTCTCCAACCTCTGAGCCAAACCAACCAGGGCGTCCTCTGCCCATTTTAATTGGATTATTTTTCTTCCTTTTGTTAAGTTGTATGAGTACTCTATGTATTTTGGGAATTAGCCGCTTAACTGATGTATCATTGGCAATTATGCTCTCCCATATAGTGAGTTTCCTTTCCATTTTGATGCTCGTTTCTTTTGCTGTGCATAAACTTTTGAGTTTGATGTAGTCCCATGTGTTCATTTTCTCCTTTGTTTCTATTGCTTTAGGTGATGTATCAGTGAAAAATCTGCTGTGTATGATGTCTGAAATTTTGTTGCATACAGTTTCTTCTAGGATTTTTATGGATTCTTGAGTCACATTTAAGTCTTTCATCCATTTTGAGTTTATTCTTGTGTATGGCATAAGTTGATGATCTAGTTTCATTTTTTTGGATGTAGCTGTTCAATTTTCCCAATACCATTTATTAAAGAGGCTGTCATTACTCCACTGTATGCTCTTGCCAACTTTGTCAAATATTAATTCAGCATATTGCCTTGGGTCCATTTCTGGGTTCTCTGTTCTGTTCCATTGGTCTATCAGCCTGTTCTTGTACCAGTACCAAGCTGTTTTGATTACAGTGGCTTTGTAGTATAAGCTGAAATCTGGTAATGTGATCCCTCCAACTTTGTTCTTCTTTTTCAAGATTGCTGTGGCTATTCAAGGTCTACTTTGGTTCCATATGAACTTTTGAAGTATTTGTTCTACTTCTGTGAAATAAGTCGTTGGTATTTTGATGGGGATTGCATTGAATCTATAGATTACTTTGGGTAATGTGGACATTTTAATAATGTTAATTCTTGCAATCAATGAACAAGGTATGTGCTTCCACTTTTTTATATCTTCCTCTATTTAGTTTTTCAATGTCCTGTAGTTTTCTACAAATAGGTCCTTTACTTCTTTGGTTAAGTTTATTCCTAGGTATCTTAATTTTTTTGGTGCGATGGTAAATGGGATTGTTTTTTCAGTTTCTCTTCCTGTGAGTTCATCATTGGTGTACAAGAATGCCATCGATTTCTTGACATTAATTTTGTATCCTGCTTCTTTGCCAAATTCATTTATTAAGTCTAGTAGATTTTTGATGGAGTCTTTAGGGTTTTCTATGTACAATATCATGTCATCTGCAAATAATGACAGTTTCACTTCCTCCTTTCCAATTTGGATCCCTTTTATTTTTTCTTCCTGTCTGATTGCTGTGGCTAAGACTTCCAGTACAATGTTAAATAAGAGTGGTGATAGTGGACATCCCTGTCTTGTTCCTGTTCTTAATGGAAATGTTTTTAGTTTCTGTCCATTGAGTATGATGTTGGCTGTAGGTCTTTTACATATGGCCTTTATTATGTCGAGATATGATCCCTCTATTCCTACATTGCTGAGCGTTTTTATCAGAAATGGGTGCTGAATTTTTTCGAATGCTTTTTCAGCATCTATTGATATGATCATGTGGTTTTTATTCGTCATTTTACTTATGTGGTGTATCACATTTATTGATTTGTGAATATCATACCAACCTTGCATCCCTGGGATGAATTCCACTTGGTTATGGTGAATACTTTCTTTGATGTATTGCTGGATCTGATTTGGTAGTATTTTGTTCAGGATTTTGGCATCTATATTCATCAGGGATATTGGCCTGTAGTTTTCTTTCTTTGTAGTGTCTTTTTCTGGTGTTGGAATTAGAATTATGCTGGCCTCATAGAACAAATTTGGAAGTCTTTCTTCATAAATTTTTTGAAATAGTTTGAGGAGAATGGGTGTTAGTTCTTTTTTGAATATTCAGTAAAACTCCCCCATGAAGCCAGCCGGGCCTGGGCTTTTGTTTGCTGGGAGAGTCTTGATTACCTCTTCAATTATCTTAGTTGTTATTGGTCTGTTCAAGTTTTCTATCTCTTACCAATCCAGTTTTGGGAGAGTATGTGTTTCTAGAAATTTTTCCATTTTGCTTAGATTGTCAAATTGTTACCATATCATTGTTCATAGTAGTTGTTAATGATCTTTTGTATTTCTGTGGTGTCAGTTGTTACTTCTCCTCTTTCATTTCTGATTTTGTGTATTTGGGTTTTCTCTCTTCGTTTCTTGGTGCGTTTAGCTAAGGGTTCATCAATCTTGTTTATCTTTTTGAAAAACAGCTCTTTGTTTCATTGATCCTTAAATTGTTTTTTTGGTCTCTATGTAATTTATTTCTTCTCAGATCTTTACTATTTCCTTCCTTCTACTTGCTCTGGGGTTTTCTTTTGTTTGCTTTCTAATTCTGTAAGTTGTGAGGTTAGATAATCTATTAGAAATTTTTCTTGTTTCTTTTTTTTTTTTTTTACAGTGACATAGATGATTTTATTTTATTTTTTTTTATGAATTTTTATTTATTTTTTTGTTACAGATATTTTACCTTTTTACCCCATTGGCACCCCCCACCCCACCCCCCCTCCACCCTGTCCCCGGCTTAGTTGTCCATGTCCATTGGTCATGCATACATGCATATAAGTTCTGTGGTTTGTCTCTTCCCACCCCCCCACCCCCCATCCCCTCTTCTGAGGGATGTCAGTCTGTGCCCTACTTCCATGTGTCTGGGTCTACTGTATTCCTCAGACTGTTATGTTCATTATATTCCGTATATAAGTGAGATCATGTGGTATTTGTCTTTTTCTGCTTGGCTTCTTTCACTTAGGATAATACTTTCCAGGTCCCTCCATGTCGTCTCAAAGGATAAGAGATCTTTCTTTCTTACCGCTGCATAGTACTCCATTGTGTATATGTACCACAGCTTTTTGATCCATTCGTCTACTGGTGGACACTTGGACTGTTTCCAGATCTTAGCTATTGTAAATAGTGCTGCTATGAACATGGGGGTACATATATTCTTCCTGATTGGTGTTTCAGGCTTCTTAGGGTATATTCCCAGCAGTGGGATCACTGGGTCAAATGGAAGTTCAATTTTTAATTTTTTGAGGTAGCACCATATTGTTTTCCATAGCGGCTGCACCAGTCTGCATTCCCACCAGCAGTGTATTAGAGTTCCCTTTTCTCCACACCCTCGCCAACACTTGTTGTTTGATGATTTGTTGATGGCGGCCATTCTGACAGGTGTGAGGTGATACCTCATTGTTGTTTTAATTTGCATCTCTCGGATGATTAGTGATGTTGAGCATTTCTTCATATGTCTTTTGGCCATTTGTATGTCCTGTTTGGAGAGGTGTCTATTCAGCTCCTCTGCCCATTTTTTAATTGGGTTCTTTGTCTTCCTTTTGTGGAGTTGTGTGAGCTCTCTGTATATATTGGAAATTAACCCCTTATCTGATACATCATTGGCAATGATGTTCTCCCATACAGTGGGTTGCCTTTCCATTTTGATGATTGTTTCTTTTGCTGTGCAGAAGCTTTTTAGTTTGATGTAGTCCCATGTGTTCATTTTCTCCTTTATTTCTGTTGCCTTAGGTGATGTATCAGTGAAAATTCTGCTCCGTATGATGTCCGAAATTTTGTTGCCTACATTTTCTTCTAGAATTTTTATGGATTCACGGGTCACATTTAAGTCTTTTATCCATTTTGAGTTTATTTTTGTGTATGGTGTAAGTTGATGGTCGAGTTTCATTTTTTTGCATGTAGCTGTCCAATTTTCCCAACACCATTTATTAAAGAGGCTGTCTTTACTCCACTGTATGCTCTTGCCACCTTTGTCAAATATTAATTGAGCGTATTGCCTTGGGTCCATTTCTGGGTTTTCAGTTCTGTTCCACTGGTCTATATGCCTGTTCTTGTGCCAGTACCAGGCTGTTTTGGTTACGGTCGCTTTGTAGTATAACCTGATATCTGGTAATGTGATCCCTCCAACTTTGTTCTTCTTTTTCAAGATTGCTGTGGCTATTCGGGGTCTTTTTTGGTTCCATATGAACTTTTGAAGTATTTGTTCTAGTTCTATGAAATATGTCGTTGGTATTTTGATGGGGATTGCATTGAATCTATAGATTGCTTTGGGTAGTATGGACATTTTAATTATGTTAATTCTTCCAATCCATGAACAGGGTATGTGCTTCCACTTTTTTATATCTTCCTCTATTTCTTTTTTCAATGACCTGTAGTTTTCTGCAAATAGGTCCTTTACTTCTTTGGTTAAGTTTATTCCTAGGTATCGTAATTTTTTTGGAGCGATGGTAAATGGGATTGTTTTTTCAGTTTCTCTTTCTGTGAGTTCATCATTGATGTACAAGAATGCCGTCGATTTCTTGACGTTAATTTTGTATCCTGCTACTTTGCCAAATTCATTTATTAAGTCTAATAGATTTTTGATGGAGTCTTTAGGGTTTTCTATGTACAATATCATGTCATCTGCAAATAATGACAGTTTCACTTCCTCCTTTCCAATTTGGATCCCTTTTATTTTTTCTTCATGTCTGATTGCTGTGGCTAAGACTTCCAGTACAATGTTAAACAAGAGTGGCGAAAGTGGACATCCCTGTCTTGTTCCTGTTCTTAATGGAAATGTTTTTAGTTTCTGTCCATTGAGTATGATGTTGGCTGTAGGTCTTTCATATATGGCCTTTATTATGTCGAGATATGATCCCTCTATTCCTACATTGCTGAGCGTTTTTATCAGAAATGGATGCTGGATTTTGTCGAATGCTTTTTCAGCATCTATTGATATGATCATGTGGTTTTTATTCTTCATTTTGTTTATGTGGTGTATCACGTTTATTGATTTGCGAATATTGTACCAGCCTTGCATCCCTGGAATGAATCCCACTTGGTCATGGTGAATAATTTTTTTGATGTATTTCTGGATCCGATTTGCTAGTATTTTGTTCAGGATTTTGGCATCTATGTTCATCAGGGATATTGGCCTGTAGTTTTCTTTCTTCGTAGTGTCTTTTTCTGGTTTTGGAATTAGAATTATGCTGGCCTCATAGAACGTGTTTGGAAGTCTTCCTTCTTCTTGAATTTTTTGAAATAGTTTGAGGAGAATGGGTGTTAGTTCTTTTTTGAATGTTCGGTAAAACTCCCCTGTGAAACCATCTGGGCCTGGGCTTTTGTTTGCTGGGAGAGTCTTGATTACCTCTTCAATTTCCTTAGTTGTTATTGGTCTGTTCAAGTTTTCTATCTCTTCCGGGAATAGTTTTGGGAGACTGTGTGTTTCTAGAAATTTGTCCATTTCGCTGAGATTGTCGAATTTGTTGCCATATAGTTGTTCATAGTAGTTGTTAACGATCTTTTGTATTTCCGTGGTGTTGGTTGTTACTTCTCCTCTTTCATTTCTGATTTTGTGTATTTGGGTTCTCTCTCTTTGTTTCTTGGTGAGTCTAGCTAAGGGTCCATCAATCTTGTTTATCTTTTCGAAAAACCAGCTCTTTGTTTCATTGATCCTTTGAATTGTTTTTTTGGTCTCTATGTCATTTATTTCTGCTCTGATCTTTACTATTTCCTTCCTTCTACTTGCTCTGGGGTTTTCTTTTTGTTTGCTTTCTAATTCTTTAAGTTGTGAGGTTAGACAGTCAATTAGAAATTTTTCTTGTTTTTTGAGGTAGGCCTGTAGTGCTATGAACTTCCCTCTCAGAACTGCTTTCGCTGCATCCCATAGATTTTGTGTTGTTGTGTGTTCATTTTCATTGGTTTCCAGGAAGTTTTTGATTTCTTCCTTGATCTCCTCGGTGACCCATTCATTGTTTAATAACATGCTATTTAGCCTCCATGTGTTGAAATGTCTTTGCATGTTCTTGTTGCAGTTGATTTCTAGTTTCATGCCATTGTGATCTGAGAAGATGCTTGATATGATTTCAATCTTCTTGAACTTGTAGAGATTTAGTTTGTGTCCTATCATGTGGTCTATCTTTGAGAATGTCCCATGTGCACTTGAGAAGAATGTGTATTCTGTAGTTTTGGGGTGTAATTCTCTGTAGATATCTATTAAATCCATTTGGTCTAGTGCTTCATTTAGAGTCTCTGTTTCCTTGCTAATTTTTTGCCTAGAGGATCTATCCAGTGCTGTCAACGGGGTGTTGAAGTCCCCAGCTATGATTGTATTGTTGTCGATTTCTCCTTGGAAGTCCTCCAGAAGATTTTTAATATATTTTGGTGCTCCTATATTGGGTGCATATATGTTTATCAAGGTTATATCTTCCTGTTGGATAGATCCTTTCAATATTATGTAGTGGCCGTCTTTGTCTCTAGTTATGGTCTTCATTTTGAAAACTATTTTATCAGATATGAGAATTGCTACCCCAGCTTATTTTTGTTTTCCATTTGCTTGGAAAATTTTTTTCCATCCCTTCACTTTCAACCTATGTGAGTCTTTTGTTGAGAGATGGGTCTCTTGTAAACAACATATAGATGAGTCATGCTTTCTTATCCAATCAGCTACTCTGTGTCTCTTTATGGGAGCATTCAGTCCATTTACGTTTAAGGTGATTATTGATATGTACTTATTTATTGCCATTTTTGTTTAGTGTGGTTCTATTTTTGTTCCCATTTCTACTGCTAATTACAGCAGTCCTTTTAACATTTCTTGCAGTGCTGGTTTGGTGCTAATGTATTCCCTTAGCTTTTTTTTGTCTGGGAAGCTCTTTATTTGATCTTCTATTTTGAATGATAGCCTTGCTGGGTAGAGTAGTCTTGGATTCAGATTCTTGTTTTTCATGACTTTGATTACTTCATGCCATTCCCTTCTGGCCTGTAGTGTTTCTTGTGAGAAGTCAGCTGAGAGCCTTATGGGGTTCCCTTTGTAGGTAACCTGTTGCTTATCTCTTGCTGCTTTTAGGATTCTCTCTTTGTCTTTAATTTGTGGCATTTTAATTACTATGTGTCTTGGTGTGGGCCTGTTTGGGTTCTTCTTACTTGGGACTCTCTGTGCTTCTTGAACTTGAATGCCTTCTTCCTTCACCAAATTAGGGAAGTTTTCTCTCACTATTTTTTTGAATATATTCTCTATCCCTTGCTCCTTTTCTTCTTCTTCGGGGACTCCTATGATGCGAATATTATTACGTTTCCAGTTGTCCCATAGTTCTCTTAAGCTGTCTTCCTGTTTTTTAATAGTTTTTTCCTTTTGTTTTTCTGATTGGTTGATTTTTTCTACCCTGTCTTCTAATTCGCTGATCTGGTCCTCAGCTTCCCCTACTCTGCTTTTTAAACCTTCCAATGTGTTTTTCATTTCGGATATGTCATTTTTTATCTCTTCTTGTTGGTTTTTAATTTCCATTTGGCTTATTTTCAGTGTCTCTATGTCCTTACTCATGCTGTTCAGCTTCCTCAAGATCATGGCTCTGAATTCTAGCTCTGTTAACATGCCTAATTGCTCCACATTGATCTCATCTTCGGTGGAGGTGGTTTGCTCTTTCATTTGGCTTCTGTTTCTGTGTTTCACCATTTTAGCTATCACTCTGGGCTTTGGAGCCTGTCAAGTTCTCCCTGTGGGTGTTGGTGTTCTGCTGTTTGTGGCTCCCTCTCCTGTGTTTAGATGAGCGAGGGAGGACCCACGTTGAACACCACTGTCAAGTCTTACTTTCCTGGTTAAAGTTGCCAGCCCAGGAAACGTACTGTTATCCTCTAGCTTTTTGCCTGGAAGCTAGCAGTCTAGGTTAATTGATGAGTTTTGGGTTGTCAGTTGATTGAAAAACTCCCTCTGGTGCTCAGCCAAGGGGCTTTCACGAGGGTGGGGCAGATGCTGGTCCTTAGTGAGCCTCAATTAACACTTCAATGGCCCACAGGGTGGGGTTGGATCTCCGAGGGAGGGGCTGCTGCCTCTCTCAGAGCCCTGGGAAGAAGCAATGTGGCCACCGTCCTGAGTGGCTGCACTCAGCCAAAGCTCCGAGAGCCCTCCAAACCCCGAGTGTCCCGACACAGTTCCAGTCCAGTCTGCCCTCCCTCTGCCGGAGCCCAAGGTGAGTGGCTGTGGCTGTTTTAGCCTCAGTCCCGGCTGCGCTGCGGGGCCGCCTGGGAGTGTAACCCGCGGGCGCCGCTTATAGCTAAGGCCGCTGCCGAGCTGCCGACCGTGCGCTCCCAGCCCCGTCTCGCGCCTTCGCAAGCCTACCGGGCTGGAGTCAGTGTCCCTCGTTGTATGGTCCTCGCAAGCTGCTTTTCTGTTGGTTTTTCCCGTCGATTTGTCTGTGTTATAGTTGTAATTCCAGTTTGGTTCTGGGAGACGGTCTGTGTAGCTCCGTTCACTCCGCCGCCATTTTTCGGTCTCCTCTTGTTTCTTGAGGTAGGCCTGTAGTGCTATGAACTTCCCTCTCAGAACTGCTTTGTGTGTTCATTTTCATTGGTTTCCAGGAAGATTTTAATTTCTTTCTTCTTGGTAACCCATTCATTGTTTAATAACATGCCATTTAGCCTCCATGCGTTCAAATGTCTTTGCATATTTTTGTTGCAATTGATTTTTAGTTTCATGCCACTGTGATCTAAGTAGATACTTGATATAAGTTTAATCTTTTTGAACTTGTAGAGACTTAGTTTGTGTCCTAACATGTGGTCTATCTTTGAGAATGTCCCATGTGCACTCGAGAAAATGTGAATTCTGTAGTTTTGGGGTGTATTTCCCTGTAGATATCTATTAAATCCATTTGGTCCAGTGCTTCATTTAGAGTCTCTGTTTCCTTGCTAATTTTTTGTCTAGAGGATTTATCCAGTGATGTCAGTGGGGTGTTGAAGTTTCTTGCTATGACTGTATTGCTGTCACTTTCTCCTTTGAAGTCCTCCAGAAGATTTTTAATATATGTTGGTGCTCTTATATTGGGTGCATATATGTTTATCAAGGTTATATCTTCCTGTTGGATAGATTTTTTCAATATTATGTAGTGGCCTTCTTTGTCTCTAGTTATGGTCTTCATTTTGAAAACTATTTTATCAGATATGAGTATTGCTACCTCAGCTTTTTTTGCTTTCCGTTTGCTTGGGAGATTTTTTTCCATCCCTTTACTTTCAACCTATGTGAGACTTTTGTTGTGAGGTGGGTCTCTTGTACACAACATATAGATGAGTCATGCTTTCTTATCCAATCAGCTACTCAGTGTCTTTTTATGGGAGCATTCAGTCCATTTACATTTAAGGTGATTATTGATATGTACTTATTTATTGCCATTTTTTTTTTTTAGTGTGGTTCAATTTTTCTTCCTATTTCTTCTACTAATTACAGCAGTCCTTTTAACATTTCTTGCTGTGCTGGTTTAGTGCTAATGTATTCCCTTAGCCTTTTTTTTTTTTTGTCTGGGAAGCTCTTTATTTGACCTTCTATTTGAATGATAGCCTTGCTGGGTAGAGTAGTCTTGGATTCAGAGCCTTGTTTTTCATGACCTTGATTACTTCATGCTATTCCCTTTTGGCCTGTAGAATTTCTGTTGAAAAGTCAACTGATAGCCTTATGGGGTTTCCTTTGTAGGTAACCTGTTGCTTATCTCTTACTGCCTTTAGGATTCTCTCTTTGTCTTTAATTTTTGGCATTTAAATTTTGGCATTTTAATTACTATGTGTCTTGGTGTGGGCCTGTTTGGGTTCTTCTTACTTGGGACTCTCTGTGGTTCTTGAACTTGAATGCCTTCTTCCTTCACCAAATTAGGGAAGTTTTCTATCACTATTTCTTCAAATATAGTCTCTAACCCTTGCTCATTTTCTTCTTCTTCGGGGATTCTTATGATGCAAATATTATTATGTTTCCAGTTGTCCCACAGTTCTCTTAAGCTGTCTTGCTGTTTTTTAATTGTTTTTTCCTTTTGTTTTTCTGATTGGTTGATTTTGTCTTTTAATTCACTGATCTGGTCCTCAGCTTCCTCTACTCTGCTGTTTAGACCTTCCAATGTGTTCTTTGTTTCTGATATGTCATTCTTGATTTCTTCTCGGTGGTTTTTAATTTCCAATTGGTTGATTTTCAACATTTCTATGTTTTTACTCATGCTATTGAGCTTCCTCAAGGTAATGGCTCTGAATTCTAGCTCTGTTAACTTGCTTAACTGCTCCACATTTATCTCATCTTCGGTAGAGGTTCCTTGTTCTTTCATTTGGCTTTTGTTTCTTTGTTTCACAATTTTGGCTATCACAGTGGGCTTTGGATCCTGCCAGATTTTCCCTGTGGGTGCTGTTCGTGGCTCCCTCTCCTGGGTTTGGGTGAGCGAGGAAGGACCCACATTAAACCCCACTGTCAAGTCTTACTTTTCTGTTTAGAGTTGCTAGCCCTGGAATGTTTTTTAGTTATCCTCTAGCTTTTTGCCTGGAGGCTATCGGTAACAGTTAATTGAAGAGTCTTGGGTTCTCATTTGAATGAAAAACTTTCTCAGATACTCAGTGTAAGGTAATTTCCTGAGGATGAGGCAAATGCTGGTTGTTAATGAACCTCAATTTTCACTTCAATAGTCCACCTGGGTGGGGTTGAATCTCTGAGGGAGGGGCCGCCACTTCTCCCCAGAGTCCTGGGAAGGAGTAAGATGGCCACCGTCCTGCATGGCTGCAACTCAGCTAATGCTCTGAGCACCCTCCAAATCCCAAGTGTCCCCACACTGTTCCAGTCCAGTCTGCCCTCTCTCTGCCAGAGCCCAAGGTGAGTGGCTGTGGCTATTTTAGCATCTGTTCTGGCTCTGTGCTGTGGAGACACTTGGGAGTTTAACCCGAGGGTGCTGCTCACAGCTAAGGCCGCTGCTGTCCATGGGCTCCCAGCCCCCCTCTTGCGCCTCCGCAATTCTACCAGAATCGAGTCAGTGTCCCTGGTTATATGATCCTTGCAAGCTGCTTTTCTGTTGCTGTTTCCCTTGAACTGTCTTTATTTTCGTTGTAATTTCAGTGTGGTCCTGGGAGACAGTCTGTGTAGCTTCCATTCTCTCCGCCGCACTTTGGAATCTCCTGAATTGGTTTTTTTTTTTTTTTTTTTTTTGGTCTCTATGTCATTCATTTCTGTTCTGACCTTTCCTATTTCTTTCCTTCTACTTGCTCCAGGTTTTTCTTTTTGTTTACATTCCAGATCTTTATGTTGTAGGGTTAGAAAGTCAATTAAATTTTATTCTTGTTTCTTGAGGTAGGCCTGTAGTGCTATGAACTTCCCTCTCAGGACTGCTTTTGCTGCATCCCATAGTTTTTGTGTTGTTGTGTGTTTATTTTCATTGGTTTCCAGGAAGTTTTTAATTTCTTCCTTGATCTCTTTGGTAACCCATTTGTTGTTTAATAACATGCTACTTAGCCTTCTTATGTTCCAATGTCTTTGCATGTTCTTGTTGCAATTGATTTCTAATTTCATGCCATTGTGATCTGAGAAGATGCTTGATATGATTTCAATCTTCTTGCACTTGTAGAGACTTAGTTTGTGTTCCAACATATGGTCTATATTTGAGAATGTTTCATGTGCACTTGAGAAGAATGTGAATTCTGCAGTTTTGGGATGTAATTCTCTGTAGATATCTATTGAATCCATTTGATCTATTGCATTATTTAGATTCTCTGTTTTCTTGTTAATTTTTTGTCTAGAGAATCTATTCAGTGGTGTCAGCAGGGTGTTGAAATTTCCTGCTATGATTGTATTGCTGTTGATATCTTTTTTGAAGTCGTACAGAAGTTTTATTTTTTTCCTCCCCTGAGAATATTTTTCCATTTATCTTCAGGTAGAGAGAGAGAGAGAGAGAGAAAGGGAGAGAGAGAGAAACATTGATGTGAGAGGGACACATTGACTGGTTGCCTCTTGCACAACCTCGACCAGGGCTGGAGACAAACCACAACCTAGGTACTTGCCCTTGACTGGAATCAAACCCGGAACTCATTTGTTTATGGGCCGATGCTCTACTGCTGAGCCAAACCAGCCAGGGCCAGAACTTTTTAAATGTATTTTTGTGCTCCTATGTTAGGTGAATATATGTTTACCAAGGTTATATCCTCCTGTTAGATAGATGTCTACCTCATCTTTTTTTTTTCCTTTTTGTTTGCTGGGAAAATTTTTTTCATTTCTTCACTTTCAACCTATATGAGTTCTTTATTGTGAGGTGAATCTTTGTAAACAATACATATAATGAGCTATGCTTTCTTATCCACTCAACTACTCTGTGTCTTTTGATCAGATCATTTAATTCATTTATGTTTAAAGTTATTATTGATATGTACTTATTTATTGCCATTTTTGTTTATTATGATTATGTTTCTCTTCCTATTTCTTCTGCTTATTACAGCAGTCTTTTTTTTTTTTTTTTTTTAACATTTCTTGCAGTGCTGGTTTGATGCTAATATATTTCCTTAGCCCCCCCTTTTTTTTCTGCGAAGCTCTTTATTTCACCTTCTATTTTGAATGATAGCCTTGCCGGATAGAGGAGTCTTGGGTTCAGATCCTTGTTTTTTATTACCTTGATTACTTCATGCCATTCCCTTCTGGCCTGTAGTGTTTCTGTTGAGAAGTCAGCTGATCGCCTTATGGGGGTTTCTTTGTAGGTAACCTGGTGCTTATCTCTTGGTGCTTTGAGATTCTCTCTTCACCTTAATTTTTGGCATTTAAATTATTATGTGTCTTTATGTAGGCCTCTTTGGAATCTTCTTCCTTGGGGCTCTCTGTGCTTCTTGAACTTGTATGCCTTTTTCTTCATCAAGTTATGGAAGTTTTCTGTCACTGTTTCTTCAAATATATTCTCTAGTGCTTGCTCATTTTTATTTATTTTTTTGGAACACCTATGATGTGGATGTTGTTACTTTTCATGTTGTCCCACAGTTCTGTTAGGCTGTCTTCCTGTTTTTTAATTTTTTTTTTATTCTCTGATTGGGTGATTTTTTTCTACCCTGTCTTCTAATTCACTGATCCATTTCTCAGCTTCCTCTACTCTGTTGGTTATTCCTTCAATGTATTCTTTATTTCTGCTATGTCATTCTTTATTTCCATTGGGTGGTTGTTTTTTTTTTTTATTTCCACTTGGTAGATTTTCAATGTTTCTGTATCTTTACTCATGCTGTTGAGCTTTCTTATAATCATTACATTGAACTCTGCCTATGATAGCTTGCTTAGTTGTATTTCATGTATCTCTTCTTCTGTAGAATTCTCTTTTTCTTTTATTGAAATTTGTTTCTTTGTTTCACTATTTTGGCTGTCTCAGTGGGTTTTGGAGCCTGCCAAATTTTTTTCTGTGGGTGTTGGTGTTCTGCTGATTGTGGCTCACTCTACTGGGTTTAGATGTGTGTGGGAGGACCTACATTAAACACCACTGTCAAGTTTTACTTTCCTGGGTTGATTTGCAGGCCAAGAAAAGGTTCAGTTATCCTCTAGCTCTTGCCTGTAGGCTATTAGCCTCAGTTACTTGATAAGCTTCAGGTTTTAGGCCTCAGCTAAATGAAAAATCCCTGAGGTGTACAGGGTAAGAAAATTCCCAGTGGGTGAGGCAATTGCTTTCTGGTAGTCTCTAGCTGTTAATGAGCCTCAATTTGCATTTCTGTGGCCTGGTTGGTGGTGGTAAATTTCTGATGGAGGAACTGTTGCTTCTTGGGACTCTGGGAAGGGACCCTTTGAGTAATATGGCTAATGTCCTATGAGAAAGTGATTCAGCTAAAACTCTTAAGTGTCCTCCTTCCCAGCTCTCTCCTGAGCCAGGTACCCCCAACTTTCTTCATATAGTTCCAGTCCAGTCCACCTTCCCTCTGTGGTAGCCCAAGGTGAGTAGCTGTAGCTGATTTAGTGCTCTGGTCTTTCAGGGAACTGCTGTTTTTTGTTTTTTTTGTTTGTTTGTTTGTTTGTTTTCTGTGCCTCTCCTTGCCAGACAAAGCCTCAGCTCTGATGATCTCATGCAGGTGTTATGTGGGCACTTTTCTCTGTCTTGTCACTCTGTGGTATGGAGGTATGAAGAAGATGCTCAATATGATTTCATCCTTTTTGAATTTATTAAGACTTGTTTTGTGTCCTAACATGTGGTCTATTTTTGAGAATGTTCCTTGTGCACTTGAGAAGAATGTATATTCTGTGGCTTTGGGATAAAATGGTCTGCAAATATCAATTAAATCCATATGATCCAGTGTGTTGTTTAAGGTTGCTGTTGCCTCGTTGATTTTCTGTCTGGAAGATCTATTCATTAATGGCAGTGGGGTGTTATAATTCCCTACAGCGATTGTATTGCTGTCAATCTCTCCCTTAACGTCCACCAAGATTCTTTACATATTTAGGCACTCTTATGTTGGGTACCTATATGTTTACAAGGGTCATATCTTCTTGTTGGATCAATTCCTTTAGTATTATGTAGTGACCTTCTTTGTCTCTTGTTATAGCCTTTGTTTTGAAGTCTATGCTGTCTGATTATGAGTATTGCTATTGCAGTTCTTTTATCATATCCATTGGCATGAAAAACCTGTTTTTATTTTTCTTTTCTCTCTTTTTTAAAATTTCACCCGAGGATATTTTTCTATTTATCTTCAGCCAGAATGGGAGGGAATGGGGGGGGGGGGTGATCTAAGAGAAACACATCATACTTAGTTGCCTCCCACATGACCCCAACCAGGACCAGGGACCAAACCACAACTGAGTTACATGCCCTTGACCAGAAAAGAATCTGTGACTTTTTGGTCCATGGAACAATGCTCTAACTGCTGAGCTAAACTGGCCAGGGCTAAAATACCTTTTTTTCATCTCTTTACTTTCAGTCTGTGTGTATCTTGTGTTTGGAGGTGGGTCTTTTATAAATAGTATATATATGGTCTTGTTTTCTTATCCATTCAGCTAACCTATGTATTTTGATTGGAGCATTTAATCTGTTTACATTTAAAGTTATTATTGATAGGTATTTATTTATTGCCGTTTTATTTCTTATACCTATGTTCCTCCCTTTCTTGATTTCTTTTTTTCTTTCTTCTTAAAGCAGGCCCATTAACATTTCTTGCTATACTGGTTTGGGATAATGAACTTCTTTAGATTTTTTTTATTGACTTTTTAGAGAGAGAGAGACATCGATGAGAGAGAACACTGATTGGTGGCCTCCTACATGCCCCCCACTGGGGATTAGGCCCACAACCTGGGCATGTGCCCTGACCAGGAGTTGATCTGGCAACCTCCTAGTGCATGGGTCAACACTCAACCATTGAGCCACACTGGCTGGGCTCCTTTAGATTTTTTTTGTTATTGTTCTGGGAAGCTCTTTATTTTGTCTTTAATTTGAAATGATAGCCTTGCTGGATAGAACAGTCTTGGTCATAGGTCTTTGCTTTTATTCACTTTGACTATTTCATGCCAATTCTTTCTGATCTGAAGTGTTTCTGTTGAGAAATCAGCTAACAGCCTTATGGGAGGTTTTTTTTTGTTTTGTTTTTTGTTTTTTGTAGGTAAATAACTTTCTCTTGCTGCTTTGAAGATTTTCTCTTTGTCTTTGATCTTTGGCATTTTAGTTATAATGTGTCTTGGTGCAGGCCTCTTTGGATTCATCTTGTTTGGAACTCTATGTGCTTCCTAAACTTGTGTGACTTGTTTCTTCACGATTAGAAAAAAGTGTTTAACGATTATTTCTTGAAATAGATTCTGTATCCCTTGCTCACTCTCTTCTCCTTCTGGTACCCCTATGATGCTGATGATGTTGCGCTTGATGTTGTCCTAAAGATACCTTAGATTTTCCTTTTTAAAAAATTTCTCTTTTCTTTTTGATACTCTGCTTGGGTGCTTACTGTTATCTTGTCAACTAAATGCTAATTCACTCCTCTGCTTCATCTAACCTGCTGTTGATTCCTTCCAGTGTATTCTTCATTTCAGATATTGTATTCCTCATTTCTTACTGGTTATTTTTTGTGGTTTCTATGTACTTTTCAATGCTTCTCTCTTTGTTTAAGTTCTCACTGAGATCGTTCATTCTTCCCCCAAGGTTCTTGAGCATCCTTATAACCATTGCTTTAAATTTTGCATCTGGTATTTTAGTTACTTCCATTTTATTGAATTCTTTTTCTGGGGATTTCTCTTGTTCTTTCATTTGGGGCATATTTCTTTGTCTCCTCATTTTGTCTCTGTGTATTAGGTAGATCTGCTATGACTCCCAAACTTGTTATGATGGCTTTCTGGTGAAGGTTTCTTGTTGGACTTAGTGGCACAATCCAGATTACCCGAGCTCTATGCTCCAGGATGGTTTTGTGGGTTATGAGCACCCTCCTAATGTAGTTGAGTTTTCAATGCTGCTGGCCCTTTCATGGGTGGAGTTAACCCTTCAGGTTGGCTGACTATAAGACTAAACATTGATCATTGTGTATGAGACAAGGTGCAGAGGCTGCCCTCCAAGGCAGAGCTGTTCCCAGCAGGGTCTGGTGCCTGCTGGAATCCCCTTTTGGGTATGTCATTTGTGTGGCTAGTTGGGTCAAGCTCTGCTATGGTCTGAAACCCACCACTGGTTGCTTGTTTGGGGTTCACTTGGGTAGGGTTTAGGTTGAGGTAAATGTCAGATGTTGTGTGTAACTTACCTTCGGCTGCCATGCTGTTCACTGTTTGTGGCTGTATCTAATGGGCCTGGGTGTACATGGGATAAGCCAATATATGTATAGGGGTTGACTTTCTCCAGCTTAGAACTGGGGGTTGATCTGCAAAAGGATTGGGGCTCCCTGTGGTCTACTTCCACCTGTCAGCTACTCCACCTCCCCCTAAGGTTGCCTGGTCTTCCTCCAGAGCCTTCTGAAGAAAGACTGTAGAGTGGGCCCAGGCTGGACTCAATCAAAAACCATTCCACAGGTTGTGAGCTCAGTGGGGCAGGGAAACTGGGGTCAGGAGAATAGGGCTAGTGGATTCTTTACTTGGAGGTCACTCAGTCAGGTGCTCAACGAGGGGAAAGTGGCCCCTACTCCAGAGCCAAAACATTCCGTCTCTGCCAGATTCTTCAACTCTAGTTCCCCAGGAAGGGTGTACTGCAGGTTCAGGTTGGGTACAGCAAGCCATACCCTCTGCAAGAGCAAGCCCAGTGGCCCCAGGCGTAGGGGAACAAATCAAAAGAGTCTCTCATTGGAGGCGATGCTATCCCAGTGGTCCCAGACAATAGCTTCTAAGGGACTCATACTTTGAATGTCCTAGCTCTGAGATATTTTTCTTTACCCCTATGGAACTGAGTCCAGCAAGGCAGGGTATCCAGGACTTGTCAGGGCTGATCCAAACAGTTTCTCTTTGGGTGGTGCCCGCAAGCCTTTATGAGGGGGGTGGGAAAGACACTTCTTCCTTTTTCCAGGGTAGTGCAGGCTAAGCTGGAAGGGGAGATAGATGTGCCCCTCCTTGAATGTTGTAGCCACACATCCCAGCACCCAATTATCTGGCTCATGGAGAAAAACTTCCCTGGGAGACATGCTCCAAAAGTTCCAGCTCTGTGCAGCACTCTGGTCCCCCTGTACGGCTGAACTCAGTAGAATGGGGCCAGTCAAGTGGTTGAACAGGTAGGGGGAGGGTCACCAGCTATGTGCTTGAGGTGCAGGAGACCAGACTTTTTTCAAAAGTCACACAGTTTAATCACTAAGTCTCTGTCAAGAGCCTTTCCAGAAAAAGAGGACTCCCAAAATCACTGTTGGGTGCAGCCAGCAGACCCCTCCACAGGTCCTAAGTATGACAGAGTGGCCTCACCAGCAGTCGAGGACCATGCAGTACACTCCCCAGGCTGGTACTGTAACAATAGGAGTGCTGGTCCCTGGAAAGATGGCATCTGGGTCACCCATGCAAACTAAATTCCCACTGATTTTCACCACAAGACGCAATGTGGGCTCCTCTTTCTGTCTCTGTTGTTCTGGGTTGGGAATCCCTGATGAGGATAAGACCTCATGCTCTGGAGAAAAGAATTTTTTCAGCCACAATATTTCTCCACCTTCTTAGCTGCCACAGCTGGGTTCAGGGGCTAGCCCTTTCTGCATCTGTGTCCTTCTTACCAGTCTCTATGTGGCTTCTTCTATAAATCCTTGGTTATAATATTTCAGTTCAGCTAGCTTTCAGTTGGTTATTCAGGTTGATTGTCCTATAATTTAGCTATAAGTCTGATTTGGGGCCTGAGCAGGAGAGTGTAGCTTTTGCCTACTCTGCAGCCATCTTGAAATCCCTTAATTATTTCTTCAAACAGGTTCTCAATTTTTTGCTCTCTTCTCCTTCTGGTACCCCTATAATACATTTGTTGTTATGCTTGATGTTTTTGCATAGATCCCTTAAACTATCCTCAATTCTAAAAATCATTTTCTTCTTGCTGCTCTGACTGATTTTTTAAAATTACTTTTATTAATTTTTTTTGTTATAGATGTTTCTCCTTTTTTCCCCATTGACACCCTCCTCCCCATCCCCCGACCCTGTCCCCAGCTTTGTTGTCTTTGTCCATTGGTAATGCATACATGCATATAAGTTCTATGGTTTATCTCTTCCCCTCCACCATCCCCTCTTCTGAGGTTTGGCATTCTGTACCCTATTTCTAAGTCTCTGGGTCTATTTTGTTCATCAGTTTGGTTAGTTCATTATATTCCACAAATAAGTGAGATCATGTAATATTTGTCTTTCTCTGATTGGCTTGTTTTGCTTAGAATAATACTCTCCAGGTCCCTCGATGTTGTCTCAAAGGACAAGAGCTCTTTCTTTCTTAAAGCTGCATGGTATTCCATTGTGTATATGTACCACAAGTTTTTTTTTATCTACTCATCTACTGATTGACACTTGGGCTGTTTCCAGATCTTAGCTATTGTAAATACTGCTGCTGTTAACATGGGGGTACATATATTTTTTCTGATTGGTTTTTCAGGCTTCCTAGGGTATATTCCTAGAAGTGGGATCACTGGGTCAAATGGAAGTTCAATTTTTAATTTTTTGAGGTAACACCATAGTGTTTTCCATAGTGGCTGCACCAGTCTGCATTACCACCAGCAGTGTACTAGAGTCCTCTTTTCTCCACACCCTCACCAACACTTGTTGTTTGATGATTTGTTGATGGTGGCTATTCTGACATGTGTGAAGTGATACCTCATTGTTGTTTTAATTTGCATCTTTCTGATGATTAGTGATGTTGAGCATTTTTAAATATGTCTCCTGGTCATTTTTATGTCCTGTTTAGAGAGGTGTCTCCTTAGGTCCTCTGGCCATTTTTAAATTGGATTCTTTGACTACTTTTTGTTGAGTTGTATAAGTACTCTATATATTTCAGATATTAGCCCCTTATCTGATGTATTGTTGGCAGTTATGCTCTCCCATATAGTGGGTTGCCTTTCCATTTTTCTTTAAATTTTAAATCTTTATTGTTGAATGTAGAATGTATTACAGATATTCCACATTTTCCCCCCATTGACCCCCTCCTCCTCACTCCCGCCCCCCTTCCGTCTTTTCCTACACTATTGTCTGTGTCCATTGGTTATGTATATAAGTTCTTTGGTTTATTTCTTCCTACCCACCCCCAACCCCTTTCCTTTTGAAGTTTGTCAGTCTAGCAATGAATTTGTACTTCTTAATCCCTTCACCTTTTTCAACCATTCCCCCAACCCCCCTCCCATCTAGCAACCAACAAAATGTTCTCTGTATCTATGAGAATGTTTTTGTTCTACCTGTTCATTTTGTTTGTAGATTCCATTGTTGATAGATATGTATTCATTGCCATTTTGTTTGTTCATATATTTTGTCTTTTTCTTCAAATCATTTCATATAATAAAGCTTTGCTGGTGATGAACTCCTTTAATTTTTTCTTGTCTGGGAAACTCTTTATATGGCCATTGATTCTAAATGACAGCTTTGCAGGATAGAGTAATCTTGGTTGTAGGTTCTTGCTTTTCATCACTCTTCATATTTCTTGCCATTCCTTTCTGGCCTGCAAAGTTTCTTTTGAAAAATCAGCTGACAGCCTAATGGGAACTCCCTTGTAGGTAACTAGCTGCGTTTCTCTTGCTGCTTTTAAGATTCTCTCTTTGTCTTGAACCTTTTGCATGTTGATGATGATGTGTCTTGGTGTGGGCCTCTTGGGGATCATCTTGTTTGGGACTCTCTGTGCTTCCTGGACTTGTATGTCTGTTTCCTTCACCAAGTTAGGGAAGTTTTCTGCCATTATTGTTTCAAACAGGTTTTTGATTTCTTGTTCTCGTTCTTCTCCTTCTAGCACCCCCAAGATGCAAATGTTGGTACGCTTGAAGTTGTCCCAGAGTCTCCTTAAACTATCCTCATTTTTTGGATTTTTTTTTTTTTTTTTTGCTGTTCTGATTGGGCATTTTTTGTTTCCATATATTCCAAATTGATGGTTTTTTCTTGGATTTACGTACTCTTGTATTGAATCTGTGTAAATTATTCTTTATTTCAGTTAATGCCTCCTTCAATTCTGACTGTGCATCCATAATTTCTAACTGGTCCTTTTTTATGCTCTTGAGACCCTCACTAAGTTCACTGATGTTCTCACCGAGTTCATTGAGTATTCTTATAAGCAGTATTTTGAACTTAGCATCTGTTAGGTTGCTTATCTCCATTTTGCTTAGTTCTTTTCTTGGGGTTTTATACTGTTCTTTCATTTGGGACCTGTTTCTTTGTCTCCTCATTTTAGCTGCCTCCCTGTGTTTGTTTCTGTGTATTACTTAAGAAGTGGTATGGGGCTGACACCAGATGCTGCTCATTTAA